>NC_092384.1:42887218-43618885 GCF_030028105.1 Mobula birostris
GCTCCACTTTCTGAAGTGCTGTTCTAGCTGGAGATCCTTGAAAGCTGAGAAAAGGATAGAAATTTTTAATGAAAACAATGATATATTTATATTTATGCACAAATAATTTGCATTCAAATTCTAGCCAGGTCCTTGTCTGACAAGGAAAATACAAAGTAAACATTCTAAAAATTCTTCTTGTGTACTTGATCAAACACCATTTCAGTTTACTTACCACTGTATTGATTTATGTTTGGCAAGTTTAGCCCATTCTCTGCATTAAACGTCACTTCAATGTGGAAAGTAATAATGCTTCCATTTTCTGTGGCAATTCAAAATGTCAAGTATTTGCTGAAATACTTGCAATACATTGCAAACTGTTCAGTTTTGTAGGTTTTTCTATGCATTTTCTATTATTTCAAATAGAGTTTCAGTGAAATATCCATTTTCACCCATCAGTTTATATGAGGCTGTAGGTGTTAAAATAATAGTTAGGACCATTTTGCTTTTTTTCAGGTATGAATTGTTTCTCCCTTTGCATGAGCTATGGAAACAGTACATTCGAGATCTATGTAATGGCTTGAAACCTCAAGCGTAAGTACTGTCATTGTTTTGCAAAATGCACACGTTATTACTCTATATGTGAACTTGAAGGACCTGTGTGATTAACTGCAACAAGACCGAGATATCATTCAGAAATGTAGAGCAACACACATAAAAAGCTGGTGGTTGTTGAGCTGTACAGATAACAGTGTGACCATCTTCTGAACATTGGCATTATTGCTGATGAATCACATTTTTCAGGAGCTGAGAATTTTGTGGAGTGTGGGTGTACAAGGCACCATTGATCAGAAGCATATTCTGACATATGCCACACACCATTCCAACATGGCAATATTTTATTTATCTTTCATCTTTGATGGGCCAAGTTATGAACCTTTCAGTCAATACCACTGTGGAAACTCTTTGTCTGAAGGTAAAACTGTAGGGAGATAGTCACCCCTAAGTTTTGCAGGAGGCAGGTACCTGGATGACATTCAGGAGAGGGCAAGGAAATGGGCAGACAGTACCTCTATGGCTGGTTTCCTCAATAATAAGTATACAGCTTTGGATACTTTTGAGGTTGGTACTGGATCCCAAGAGAAATATGTAGAATGTGTCACGTGACCGGCAACAATGAATATAGAAATTGAGTCAGTTTTATAAACAAATAAACATTTATTGAACTCTGCTTAAAATTAGTAAAAAGATAAACAAAAACCTTAACCGGAAGTAAACTGCTATGCCGCCATTTAACAAACTGCCAAACTCAGTACTAGTTCTTAAAGCGGTACGTGCGAACACAGTATTAAATTGTTAAATTGGAACACAGTTCTTAGAGTGCTAAATCTGAAAGTCCAAGATATTTATACAGTCAATTAGGAGAGACTTTCCTGAAGTAAAGAATTCCTCGAAGACATGACGTTACTGCTGATCCCAGCTGGAACCTGCCTTGTCCGCAGGATTCACGACGACGGAAATAAAACGGTTTAAAGGCACTGACCTTTTCCCTCTGTAGACTAGATACTGCACAACCTTTCCTGCTGCTTTTAGCAAAGGTTATCTCATGCAGGTCAATCTTACTGGAACAAATTCAGTAATAGTCAATCCTCTCCAGAACCGCCGAACGACTCCTTCAGGTTCCTGTCTTCACTCTCCATTACTACTGAAAATGTACATCAACAAACCTGGCAGCGATTGTTGAAACTACCGGCCCAACACTTCTGTACCTTACAATAGAAAGTAAAACTCTGTTTAAAAACTATACTGCGTCATGAGACTAATACGCATCGTAGAGGAGTATCCGACTGACGATCTAACTGAAAACTAACTGCATCACCAGGGGTCTACACTTATATACCTGGTGAGAACAGGTCATCACATGAGCTCACATCAGCGGGAAAATTACATCATGTGACCTCTGCAAGACCATTACATCATCCTCATAAGACAATCACAAAATATCCATGAAGTATGTAACAAATGTCAACAAGATGGCTTTTTAGAGCAGCTTGTGTTTGAGCCTACTAGGGGATCAGTTAGGTTGGATTGGGTGATCTGTCGATTAGGGAGCTAAAGGCAAATGAACCCTTTGGGGACAATGAACATAAAATGATATTTTTCACCCTGCAATTTGAGCGAGAGAAGCTAAAGTCAAATGTATCAGTATTACAGTGGAGTAAAGAGAATTGCAGAGGTATGAGTGAGGAGCTGGCCAAAGTTGATTGGAAGGGGGCAATAACATGGATGACGGCAGAGCCGCGATGGTTGGAGTTTCTGGGGTCAATTCAGAAGGTGCAGGATAGATATACCTCAAAGAATAAGAAGTATTCTAAACCATGGATAACAAGGGATGTCAAAGGCAAAATAGAGAGCATATAATAGAGGAAAAATAGTGGGGATTTAGAGGATTGGGAAACTTAAAAATCAACAGAAGGCAACTAAAAAGCCAAAAAGGAGGAGAAAAATGAAATATGAAGGTAAACTAGCCAGTTATATCAAAAAGGATACCAAAAGTTTTTTTTTTTAGATATATAAAGAGTCAAAGAGACGTGAGAATAGACATTGGACCGCTGGAAAATGACGCTGGAGAGGTAGTAATGGAGGACAAGGAAATGGCAGATGAATTATATAAGTATTTTGCATCAGTCTTCACTGTGGAAGACACTAGCAGTATGCTGGAAATTCGGGAGTGTTAGGGCCAGAAATGAGTGCAGTTACTATTAATAGGTGCATGGGAAGTTGGAAGGTCTGAAGCTAGATAAGCCATCTGGAACAGATGGACTACACCACAGGGTTCTGAAAGAGGTAGCTGAAGAGATTGTGGAGGCGTTAGTAATTATCTTTCAAGATTCTGGCATAGTTCTGGAGGACTGGAAAATTGCAAATATCACTCCAAGAAGAGAGAGCGGCAGAAGAAAGGAAATTATAGGCCAGTTAGCCTGACCTTCGTTGTTGGGAAGATGTTGGAGTCGATTATTAAGGATGAAATTTTGGGGTTGTAATATTGAATCAGATTCACAGGTCCGGCAAATGAGATAGGAGGTGCACTGACTTCGAATAGGCATATTAATCACTTATTTACAAACGATAAAAATTCAACCAAACATTCATGTTTCACAAGTTACAGTCACTGCAAAGCTGAATACTCAACAAACAGACGTATGTTACACAAACATACTTAGTTAAAAAGTGCGTACAGATTAAACAAAGGAAGAAGAAGAGAGCAAGCCTCTTCCATGTGCTATTTATATACCCAGGATATTTGAAACTGGACGCCAGGTAGTTATCCAGTGTGAAAAGCAGCTGCAGGCGCTAAACTAATCAATCACAAAGGAAGCGACTTTCAACAATCAGAATAAGACACGCCCCATAAAACACTCCACCTCTGGAAAGTTGTGAGCATGATGATCCATCCCTCAGACTATTATGACTCACGAACTCCGAACTAAGTTACACATAAATCACAAGTACAATACCCAGTACTGTAAACCTAATAGTCACCTCCCAGTATGCTATAGTAGTCCACCAGCCTCTCCGTGCCCCAAAAGACCACTAGCCCTGCCCCAGTGTGTAATAGCCAATGAGCTGGTCCCCCACTTAATCTTATATTCTGAAATGTTATCAACCAGATGAGTGATGTTACCCGACCCCTCGGGAATCTTGGTGTAGCATTCGTGACCGGTAACAGTACAAGTCATAGTAGTCATAGTCATACTTTATTGATCCCGGGGGAAATTGGTTTTCGTTACAGTTGTACCATAAATAATTAAATAGTAATAAAACCACAAATAGTTAAGTAGTAATATGTAAATTATGCCAGGAAATAAGTCCAGGACCAGCCTATTGGCTCAGGGTGTCTGACCCTCCAAGGGAGGAGTTGTAAAGTTTGATGGCCACAGGCAGGAATGACTTCCTATGACGCTCTGTGTTGCATCTCGGTGGAATGAGTCTCTGGCTGAATGTACTGCTGTGCCCACCCAGTACATTATGTAGTGGATGGGATACATTGTCCAAGATGGCATGCAACTTGGACAGCATCCTCTTTTCAGACACCACCGTCAGAGAGTGCCATCTTCCTTATCAGCAGGTAATCCAAGGCCATTGAAATCAGTTCCTGGGTCAGTCTGGCTGTACCATGCTGAGAAAGGCTATCATTCAAAGCATCCTTCCTATGTAATAGCCCTCTTACCGACCAGCATGGGCAAGGGCACTGGACTGGCATACATACAGCACTACATATCAAGCACACCACCCTGTGTGAATAATGGGTAGGCTTAGGAACTACATATCAGTGCCATTTAGCTTCCATCCAACAAGTACCCAGCTTCACAACTCCATTTAGCATAGACACAGCTGTCCCAGGATACTGCTCTTGCTCACACTTGCCATGCACCTTGCACCTTGTACCTTTACTCAACATACCACTTACACTACACTCCCTGTCAGGTGCGGAAATCACTTTATGAGTCAGGACATTCCAATTATATAAATGCTACGTAAAATAAAATACCAGCCCTTAAAGGACTCACTCCACCCGAGCTATTAAGGCTCAAGTCCCTTAAGGCTGTTACCATACTCTAGGTTAAGGTTAGCTGGAATGGACGAGTACCTCCCAGCTCCCCCATAACAGAATGCATGCCAAAATCCAAGAAGCCAGATAATTTCCCCCAACAGTCTTCATCGTCAAAGAGATCACTATCAGTGGCATACCTTCTGAGATGTAATAAAGAGTCTTCAAACAACTTCAGCAATCTGACCCATTGATTCAGTATGCAAATTCAAATGCCACCCACAGGAATGTATAACAGGATCTCCCACCACAAACCAGCATTCACCGCTTTGCCATTCTGTTGTGCAGGGAGATACAAATGATTAGTCACTGGATATTTTGAAAACACAAAAGCAACAAAACTAGTAGAATTGCTCCCCAAATGCTCAATTCCCTCTGACATGTGGACATCTCATATCCGAAATAAAGTTGCCCAAAAAGGGGATTGGGAGTCCCCTAAAGATTAAGTTGCAGGTTGAGTCAGGGTGTGAGGAAGGCAAATGCAATGTTAGCATTTATTTCGAGAGGACTGGGATATAAAAGCAAGGAAGTAATGCCGAGGCTTTATATGGCACTGGTGAGGCCTCACTTGGAGTATTGTGAGCAGTTTTGGGGATCCTTATCTAAGAAAGTATGTGCTGACACTGGAGAGGGTTCAGAGAAGATTTGTGAGAATGATTCCAGGAATGAAAAGGTTATCCTTTGAGGAGCGTTTGATGGCTCTGCGCTTATACTCATGGAAATTTAGAAGAATGGGGGGGGGGGACTCACTAACATCAATCAAGTGTTAAAAGGCCTAGATAGAGTGGATGTGAAGAGGATGTTTTCTACACTGGGAGAGTCTGGAACCAGAGCAAACAGCCTCAGAATAGAAGGACATTCATTTCAAATGGAAATGAGGAGGAATTTCTTAAGCCAGAGTGGGGTGAGTCTTTAGAATTCATTGCCACAGGCAGCTGTGGAGGCCAAGTTATTGGGTGTGCTTAAGGTTGATAGTTTCTTAATTAGTGAAACACTACATGGCGGAGGTACGGGAATGGGATTGAGAGGGAAATGGATGGGCTGTTGAAATGGCAGGCCAAACTTGATGGATTGAATGACCTGACTTTGCTCCTATGACTTATGGTGTTCCAGAGGGTGGCTTATGTTCACCTTCACACGATCATTTGGAAGTAGGCATTGATTCTGGTCCTGCCAGTGATACTAACAGCTCATAAATGAATGGAATAACAGTGCAAGTAGGAGTTTATGGAACCTGGCTAGAAACAAAGACACCAGTCTGTCAGTAGATAAACTTACAGAGCTTTTATTCTTAAATTCCTTCAAGGACAAGTATATAAAAGAAGTTTAAGTTATCAAGCACTACAGCTTAAGGGATACTGCTTTCAATTTTACTCAGTTCTGTAAATGTTGCTTGGAAGTATTTATTAAAAAAACTGAGTGAATGGTAATATAAATTTATTGAGATACTGCGGGGAATAGGCCCTTCTGATCCTTTGAGCCTCACCGCCCAGCAACTCCCAATTAACTCTAGCATAATTGCGGGATAATTTACAATGACTAATTAACCTACTAACCATAACCAGTATGTCTTTGGACTGTGGGAAGAAACCGGAGCACCTAATGAAAGTCCACACATTCCATAGGGATGATATACAGATGCCTTACAGATTATGTTCGAATTGAACTCTGAGCTCCAACACCCAAGCTGTAAATGCATCACGCTAAGCACTACACTACCGTGGCGTCCCATATATCCAGATACTTTGGGGCGATGATGCTCATTAAACTGAAACGAAAGAGACAGTGATAGGTGTAAATTCATTTTGTTATATTCCTTTTCAGGGTTATTGGACAAAGGGACATTGAATGTATATTTTTAAATAAGTTTTTTTTTCCAAATCCCACAACTTTATATAAATCAGAAATAATTTACTTTCTAACAATGAGCCCAACATGTCCTTAACTTTAGGGAAGTATCTCAGTTATGGAAGTGGTGTGAGATAAATTACAATGGTGTAAAGGAGATTCTAAGTTTTTATTGTGTTTCATTAATGTTGAAATCTTTCTAAGTTTATCGATGCACATGGCTAAAATTTTAAAGGCTAAAATTTTAAAAACTAAAATGTTTTAAATTAAGTACTAACAATTAAGTAGCAATTTAGTAAAACCTGTTGAATGTCTGCTGACATGTAAAGGATATCAGTGCCTTTGTGGTTGTTATACAATGTTTCTAAAACATTCATAGGTCAACGAATATGATCCAGACAAAGCTGATGAAGGCAGACTTTCATGGAGCCATTGTGACAGGTACATAGATTTTTACAGTGTAATAAGCAAAAGTACAAAAAACTCCCCTTGTAGAAGATATAGTGGATTCTAGTTAATTGGGCCTTATGTTAATTGGGGCAGCTGCTTATTTGGGACACTGTGCCACTTAATTGGGTAGAAGACTGTTGCCAAACAGTTTCTAACTAGCGTCAGTCACATTCACTTGTTTGGCCGTTAAGACAGTACACTATACTTAGAACAAACAGTTTTTAAATAACATCAGGTGTGTTTGTTTGTTTTCAAAAGGCAGTGAATTTTTGTTACTGATAGTTCATGAGAAGTGAGCAGTAAGGCAATTCAGAACTGTTTTTCTCACAGCTGTTTTACCCATGTACCTGAGATTTATTTTCTTGTGGGTATACTCAATAAATCCATAATAGAATAATAACTATAATAGAATCAATGAAAGGCAACAGCAAATGGGCTTTTCACCCGTGTGCAAACACAGAAAGAAAATAATAATAATAAATATATATAAGCAATAAATATTGAGAACCTGGGATGAAGATGCCTTGAAAATGAGTCCATAGGTTATGGGAATATTTCAGTGATGGTAAGTGAAGATCAGTGAGGGTATCCCCTTTGATTCAAGAGCCTGGTGGTAATAACTGTTCCTGAACTTGGGGGTGTGAGTCCAGAGGCTCCTGTACCTTGCAAGAAGAGATGTCCTTGATGATGGATGCTGCTTCCTTGCAACAACGGTTCGTGTAGATGTGCTCAATGGTGGGGAGGGCTTTATCCGTGATAGACTGAGCCGTATCCACTTCTTTTATGTAGGATTTTCTGTTCAAGGGCATCGGTGTTTCCATACAAGACTGTGATGCAACCAATTAATATACTCTCCACCACGCATCTATAGAAGTTTGTCAGAGTTTTAGATGTCATGCGAAATCTTCACAAGCTCCTAAGGAAATAGAGGTGCTGTTATGCTTTCTTCGTAATTAAACTTACATGTTGGCACAGGATACCTTCTCTGAAATAACACTGAGGAATTTAAAGTTGCTGAACCCTCAGCATCTCTGATCCTCTGATGCAGACTGGCTCATGGACCTCTGGTTTCCTCCTTCTGAAGTTAATAATCAGCTCTGTGGTCTTGCTGACATCGAGTAAGAGGTTGTTGTTATGGCACCTCTCAGCCAGATTTTCTATCTCCCTCCAATATGCTGATACGTCACCGCCTTTGATTCAGCCGATTGAGAGTGGTGACATCTGCAAACTTAAATGTGGCATTGGAGCTGTGCTTAACCACACAGTTATAAGGGTAAAGTGAGTAGAGCAGGGGACTAGTCACACAGCCTTGTAGTGGACCTGTGCCGATGGAGATCGTGGTGGAGATGTTGTTGACAATCCAAACTGACTGGGGTCTACAAGTGACAAAATCAAGGATCCAATTGCACGTGGAGGTAATGTGGCAAAGGTCTTGAAGCTTATTGATTAGTTTTGAAGGGATGATGGTATTGAATACTGAGTTGTAGTCAATGAAGAACATCCTGATGTATGCATCTTTGCTGTCCAGATGTTTCAAGGTTGAGTGAAGAGCCAATGAGATAGCACCTCTGTGGGCCTCTTTCATCACCAATGTCGCAAAATTGTGGATGAAGTGCTACTGGACGATAGTCATTGAGGCAGTCTTCTGTGTACTCCTCAGGCACCGGTACGATTATTGAAGCTTGCTTGATCAGGTAGGTACCTGAGACGGCCAAAGCGAGAGGTTAAAGATCTCAGTGAACCCTCCAGCCAATAGATTGGCAGAGGTCTTTAGTACTTAGCCAGGTACCCCGTCTGGGCCAGAAGTTTTTCATGGATAAACCCTGCTCAAAGGATGCTTGCACATCGGCCTGAACTCACAGGATCATCAGGGGCTGTCAGGGTTCTTGATAGTTCATGTTTTACCAGTCTAAGTGAGCATAAAAGGCATTGATCTCATCTGGAAGCAAAGCCTGCTTGTCACTTATGTGGCTTGATTTTACTTTATTAGAGATGATAGCATTCAAGTCCTGCCACAACTGTTGAGCATCCTCTGTTGATTCAAGTTTAGTCTGAAATTGTCACTTCACCTGTGAGATCGCTTTCTGGAGATCATACCTGGACCTCTTGTAACTTTCTTGATCACCAGACTTGAAAATCTCTGAACTGGTCTTCAGCAGATTGTGGATCTCATGGTTCATCCAGGGCATCTGGTTGGAGAAACGCAGAATGATTTTGTGGGGACACACTCATCTACAACTGTCTCTAGAAAGTCCATGACAACCATGGTGTATTTATTCAGAACCACAGATGAGTCCTTGAATGTGACCCATTCCACCACCTCGAAGCAATCCCATAGACACTCATCTGCCTCCCACTACCATCTCTTTGTTCTAATCTCTGGAGCCTTGCCTCTGCTTGTATGCAGGCAGGGGAAGGACAACCAAGTGATCCAATTTCCAGAAATGCAGTCCAAGCATGGAACGGTAGGTTTCCCTTATCTTGGTATAACAGTGGTCTAGTGTGATGAGACCTCTGGTGTTACAGGTTTTATGCTGATGGTAATTTGGCAGGGATTTCTTCAAACAAGGCTAGTTGAAGTTCCTGACCATGATTTGAAATGCACCAGGATGGATTGTTTCTTGTTCGGTGAAAGCATCATGCAGTATCTCAGGCACTTGATTATAGTCGCCTGCTGGTGGTATATAAACTCTGGTGAAGATCTCGGATGAGAACTCCCAAGGTAAGTAGAATGTGTGGCGTTTGATTGTTAGGTTTTCAAAGTCGGGAACATGAGTTCAACAAAACCGCCACATCCGAGCACCACAGAGTTTATCATGAAACACAATCCTTTGCCTTTTCCAAATCAGCAGTCTGGTACATTCTGTGAATTGAGAAGACTTTGGGTCAGATTGCCGCATTTGGCTTGCTGGATGTAAGCTGTGTCTCAGTTAAGCGTAGAACACAGCAATCTCCCATTTCCCTTCAATACCGTAATCTTGCCTTCAGGTCCTCAACTGGTGGTAATTAATAGTTTCTTCTGTGTTGTATCACTCCACAAGTGCTGCAATATGACATAAAAGTGGAAGAATTAAAATAGAATTTCCATCAATGATGGAAGAACACTTTACGAATTTTTTCCATCTAATGTAAGTATCTTGGCACCATCTGTGACACTGATTTTTATTTATTGACATACGGCATGGAATAGACCCTTCACAGCCCTTGGAGCCAAGCCACCCAGCAATCCCCTGATGTAGTCCTTGCCTAATTATGGGACAATTTACGAAGACCAGTTAACCTACCGGCCAGTACGTCCCTAGTATGTGGTAGGAAACCGGAGCACCCAGAGGAAACCCACACGGTCATGGGGACAACGTACAGACTCCTTACAGGCAACGGTGGGAATTGAACCTAGTCGTCCTTACTGTAAAGCATTATGCTAACTGCTACCGCCCCCATCCTTAGGCATAGGTAATTATGGCACTGTCAGTGATATCTAGATCACCAGTAACTTGATTGAAGTGAGAGAACTCCATAAACTGACTCTTAAACCAAACTTATATCTTTCTGTTCCCTACAAGCAACACACATAAAAGTTGCTGGTGAATGCAGCAGGCCAGGCAGCATCTGTAGGAAGAGCTACAGTCAACGTTTCGGGCCGAGACCCTTTGTCAGGACTAACTGAAAGAAGGGCTAGTAAGAGATTTGAAAGTGGGAGGGGGAGGGGATAGGAGAAGACAGGAGGGGAAGAATGGAGCCAAGAGCTGGACAGTTGATTGGCAAAGGGGATATGAGAGGATCATGGGATGGGAGGCCTAGGGAGAAAGAAAGGGGGAGGGGGGGAAAACCCAGAGGATGGGCAAGGGGTATAGTGAGAGGGACAGAGAGTGAAAAAGAATATATATATATAAAAAAAATAACGGATGGGGTACGAGGGGAAGGAGGGGCATTAACGGAAGTTAGAGAAGTCAGTGTTCATGCCATCAGGTTGGAGGCTACCCAGACGGAATATAAGGTGTTGTTCCTCCAACCTGAGTGTGGTTTCATCTTTACAGTAGAGGAGGCCGTGGATAGACATATCAGAATGGGAATGGGACGTGGAATTAAGATGTGTGGCCACTGGGAGATCCCGCTCTCTCTGGTGGACAGAGCGTAGGTGTTCAGCGAAACAGTCTCCCAGTCTGCGCCGGGTCTCGCCAATATATAGAAGTCTGGCGGACAGAGCGTCGACTGTACCTCTTCCTAGAGATGCTGCCTGGCCTGCTGCATTCACCAGCAACTTTTATGTGTGGTTGCTTGAAATTCCAGCATCTGCAGATTTCCTCGTGTTTGTGTCTTTGTGTTCCCTAAGCAGGTTTTGTTGGCAATCATTTTAACTCATTGGCGTAGAAGCATTTTAAAAAATTACTTCTTTTGAGATTCACATTCATGTATTGAATATCTATTTGTATTACAGTGGTTAAGTCCAAATGCCCCTCTTATGTTGGGATTACTGGAATTGTCCTGCAGGAAATGAAACATATATTCAAGATTATCACTGTGGAAAATAAGCTTAAAGGTAATGTTACAAATCCTGTGTCTTTACATAAAGGGTTTTGTACTGCCCTCTATTTTAAGTGATAGCACAATATTGAGATAAGAATAAGATGCTTTGGTGAATTACCTACTAAACTACTGCATGCTTCCTTTTTTATTTTCCCGACTTTTGCTGCTTAATCCGCTTCATGTTTCTGATCAATTCCGAGTTTAAAATGCATTTATTTGCTATGGATACCGTATAAAACTTGAGGGATTGTAACTTGTAACTAACAGTAGTAGTGAGGTTGGGGTTGGTATTAAACAGGAAATTAGAAATGTGTGCAATAAAGGAACAGCAGTTATAATGGGTGACTTCAATCTACATGTAGATTGGGTGAACCAAATTGGTAAAGGTGCTGAGGAAGAGGATTTCTTGGAATGTATGCAGGATGGTTTTTTGAACCAACATGTCGAGGAACCAACTAGAGAGCAGGCTATTCTGGACTGGGTTTTGAGCAATGAGGAAGGGTTAATTAGCAATCTTGTCGTGAGAGGCCCCTTGGGTAAGAGTGACCATAATATGGTGGAATTCTTCATTAAGATGGAGAGTGACATAGTTAATTCAGAAACAAAGGTTCTGAACTTAAAGAGGGGTAACTTTGAAGGTATGAGATGTGAATTAGCTAAGATAGACTGGCAAATGACTCTTAAAGGATTGACGGTGGATATGCAATGGCAAGCATTTAAAGATCGCATGGATGAACTACAACAATTGTTCATCCCAGTTTGGCAAGAGAATAAATCAAGGAAGGTAGTGCACCCGTGGCTGACAAGAGAAATTAGGGATAGTATCAATTCCAAAGAAGAAGCATACAAATTAGCCAGAAAAAATGGCTCACCTGAGGACTGGGAGAAATTCAGAGTTCAGCAGAGGAGGACAAAGGGCTTAATTAGGAAGGGGAAAAAAGATTATGAGAGAAAACTGGCAGGGAACATAAAAACTGACTGTAAAAGCTTTTATAGATATGTAAAAAGGAAAAGACTGGTAAAGACAAATGTAGGTCCCCTACAGACAGAAACAGGTGAATTGATTATGGGGAGCAAGGACATGGCAGACCAATTGAATAATTACTTTGGTTCTGTCTTCACTAAGGAGGACATAAATAATCTTCCAGAAATAGTAGGGGACAGAGGGTCCAGTGAGATGGAGGAACTGAGCGAAATACATGTTAGTAGGGAAGTGGTGTTAGGTAAATTGAAGGGATTAAAGGCAGATAAATCCCCAGGGCCAGATGGTCTGCATCCCAGAGTGCTTAAGGAGTAGCCCAAGAAATAGTGGATGCATTAGTGATAATTTTTCAAAACTCGTTAGATTCTGGACTAGTTCCTGAGGATTGGAGGGTGGCTAATGTAACCCCACTTTTTAAAAAAGGAGGGAGAGAGAAACCGGGGAATTATAGACCGGTTAGCCTAACGTCGGTGGTGGGGAAACTGCTGAGTCAGTTATCAAAGATGTGATAACAGCACATTTGGAAAGCGGTGAAATCATCGGACAAAGTCAGCATGGATTTGTGAAAGGAAAATCATGTCTGACGAATCCCATAGAATTTTTTGAGGATGTAACTAGTAGAGTGGATAGGGGAGAACCAGTGGATGTGGTATATTTGGATTTTCAAAAGGCTTTTGACAAGGTCCCACACAGGAGATTAGTGTGCAAACTTAAAGCACACAGTATTGGGGGTAAGGTATTGATGTGGATAGAGAATTGGTTAGCAGACAGGAAGCAAAGAGTGGGAATAAACGGGACCTTTTCAGAATGGCAGGCAGTGTCTAGTGGAGTACCGCAAGGCTCAGTGCTGGGACCCCAGTTGTTTACAATATATATTAATGACTTGGATGAGGGAATTAAATGCAGCATCTCCAAGTTTGCGGA
This sequence comes from Mobula birostris, assembly GCF_030028105.1. Classification (NCBI taxonomy): domain Eukaryota; kingdom Metazoa; phylum Chordata; class Chondrichthyes; order Myliobatiformes; family Myliobatidae; genus Mobula; species Mobula birostris. The sequence continues at coordinate 42,900,541 of NC_092384.1, forward strand.
TGACACGAAGCTGGGCGGCAGTGTTAGCTGTGAGGAGGATGCTGAGAGGATGCAGGGTGACTTGGATAGGTTGGGTGAGTGGGCAAATTCATGGCAGATGCAATTTAATGTGGATAAATGTGAAGTTATCCACTTTGATGGCAAAAATAGGAAAACAGATTATTATCTGAATGGTGGCCGATTAGGAAAAGGGGAGGTGCAACGAGACCTGGGTGTCATTATACACCAGTCATTGAAAGTGGGCATGCAGGTACAGCAGGCGGTGAAAAAGGCGAATGGTATGCTGGCATTTATAGCAAGAGGATTCGAGTACAGGAGCAGGGAGGTTCTACTGCAGTTGTACAAGGCCTTGGTGAGACCACACCTGGAGTATTGTGTGCAGTTTTGGTCCCCTAATCTGAGGAAAGACATTCTTGCCATAGAGGGAGTGCAAAGAAGGTTCACCAGATTGATTTCTGGGATAGCAAGACTTTCATATGATGAAAGACTAGATGAACTAGGCTTGTACTCATTGGAATTTAGAAGATTGAGGGGGGATCTGATTGAAACATATAAAATCCTAAAGGGATTGGACAGGCTAGATGCAGGAAGATTGTTCCCGATGTTGGGGAAGTCCAGAACGAGGGGTCACAGTTTGAGGATAAAGGGGAAGCCTTTTAGGACTGCCATTAGGAAAAACTTCTTCACACAGAGAGTGGTGAATCTGTGGAATTCTCTGCCACAGGAAACAGTTGAGGCCAGTTCATTGGCTATATTTAAGAGGGAGTTAGATATGGCCCTTGTGGCTAGGGGGATCAGAGGGTATGGAGGGAAGGCTGGTGCAGGGTTCTGAGTTGGATGATCAGCCATGATCATAATAAATGGCGGTGCAGGCTCGAAGGGCCGAATGGCCTACTCCTGCACCTATTTTCTATGTTTTCTATGTTTTGTTCTGTTCCCCTGAACTACTTCTCCTTGTATTGTAGTATTTAATTAAATCAGCCACAAACCCCTGATCCCACAGAGCTGTCATAATCAAAAAATATTTTAATGTAGAAAACCTCATTGAAGTGAGAGAACTCCAGACTAGCCGCTTTAGCTTTGACTTAGTTTTCAGCTTCCCCTTGCCTTATGGCTTTAAAGGTGAATTAGGCTTTTTTGATTAAAATTAACTTCAAAGTAATATTTGTACTGTTAGCCTTTGGTAATAAGTCCATTTACATAGTACCTTCAACGTAGCATAAATTCCTGAGGAACATTAGCAGAAAGGAAAAAAATAATGCTCAGCCATACAGAGTTATCAATGTAATTGATCAAAATTTTGGTCAGAGATGTAGATTTTAAGGAACTCCTTAAGAGGAGGAAAAAGAAGTAGGTGTTGAAGAGGGTTAGAGAGGGAAGGAATTTTAGGGACTAGTGTGCACACAGCTGAAGCATAGCTACAAGTGGTGGAGTGGTTTAATTCATGGATGAGTAAGAAATCAGAATTACAGAAGGCAGTTGTCTTAGCAAAATGCTAGACTGGAACAAGATACAAAAAGTAGGAAGAGGAGACATAGGAGGGATATGGAAACAAGTATGAGAAGGTTGAGGTAAGGATTGCTGAACCAGGAAACCTGACTAGTCAGCAAACAGAAAGATGAGGGCCGAAATAAGACTTGCTGCAATTTAGGAGATGGCATGAAGTTTTGTATAACATATAATTTATTGAAATTTGAACGAGAAGGCTGCCTAGAAGTGCTTTGAAACAGAGATAGAGGAGGATGAACTGGGCAGGACACTTGGAAACTGGAAATAATTTGGAAGGTGTGTAGCTTGGGTGGTTGATGGTTGGGTTGAGTTGTTCTCCAATCGTGGCAATTTACTTGCAAATATATCGTCACTATGCGAGGAGACATTGCCAGTGCACTGTTAATTTTGGTGTGTCCTCGGAATGCTTGGCCTTTAGATACTTTTCAATCAGCTGATTGGACATCATTTTAGAAACTCAATTGTGGGGAGGAAATCTTGTCACTGAATGGCTGTGGGGCAAACTTCGTGCATTATGGCCTGGATTTTTGCTCACATTGGCTTATAAATAGGATCGGGGTCTACGTGTTTGCTTTCATGGTCGTATATTTCACCTTAAGCTTTCCTGGAGGAAGGAGGGTTGCTCCCGTGCAGAGGCTTGCCTACAGACAATGTTCTCCCAACTAAGCATCAGTGAAAGTCATGGTGCAAGCGAACACGCGGCATTCAAGAAAATTTCTAGAAGTGTGGTTTTCCGCGAACAATTCTGTAAACAAACACGTAGGCCTCAATTCTATCTATGAGCCAATGTGGGCAAAATGGCACACTTGAATACTATTTTAAATTTGATTTCACATTATAATGTATTTTCTGTTTTTTATCTTCTCTCCACGCATCCCCCAAACATCTTGCAACCATAGTAATTCCAAAGCAAAATAACATTTTCAGTGTGGAAGTCGGTGGATTTGTCTCCTATATCTACGGCAATATGTTTCAACTGAGATCAAGTGAACGCTCTGTGAAGAAGTTTAAAGGAAAAGGAAGCATAGACCTTTAAGTCAAAGGAGGAATCACTGGTGCACTTTATCAAATACAGCATTGACCTCTTGATTCAGCATTGCAAGAAACAATGGAACCCTGTATGTTTGGCTCAACCAGCATGAACATGACACAATTGAGATGTTTAAAATCTTGTATAACAATCTGTCAAATCATTGCTTTTAAATATTTGGCAATGAAAGGATTTTCCAGAACGTTAGATAAATGTGTTCTCATTTGTAATCCTTACAAACTATGAATGAATACAGATAATTTTCTTTTAAAGCTGTGGTAAGTTTATCACAATGTTCAACAGCAGAAATTAAATTAGTTCTATGGGTAATTTACATTTAGATATTTGTGGCAAATATATATGTCACAGTGCACTTCACAATGAGGAAGAAATATACCTTGGACCAATAAAGCAATCATTAGGAGTGTGAGTAAACTTGGTTAGAGTTATGTGTTTTAAAGAGGAGGTTTTTAACATGAAAATTGAAAGAGCTGTAGAATATGGATGCATTTGGGGGTGGCAAGTTTGAAGATAGAGAACCTGTGTGTTCAGAGAGGAATATGACCCAGAAGGAGTTCATAATGCAGAGGATAAAGTATAAGGAGGAATTTAAACACTTTAAAATTGACAGAATGATCTATGAAGAAATTGAACATCAGGGTAGGTAAAATGATAGACAAGTGGAACTGGTTCAGGTTCGAATGTGGAAAAGAAGCAATTTTTGATAGATTACAGTAACAGGGTAGAGGCTGGGGAGAAGAGACTGAAAGAGGAACGGTAGAGCAAGTTCGAAAGTGACACCTGTAGCTGGTTGTCTCAGCATCTGATGGGGAATGTTACAGAGATAAGGTGTTTGTGACAGAGATGATAGAAAATCTGGTTTACTGTGTCAAGGAGAATATTGAGACTGAGAATGGTGGGGCTCAGCCATAAATATCACATGAAATCCTACTTAATAGGAAGAAACTCGATGTTTGTCACTGTTGTTTGTGGTTTATGAATCATTTCAATGATGTAATACTTAGGGGAAATAATTTACCAAAAAACAAATTAATTTGACATTTTACTGCAATAGCTACATCATTAGAAACAGAGTGTTACAATAATGAAAAGTCCTGCTTTCACTGTCTTGCAACAGATTGACTATTTGATGAAAACATTCACCACCTCATAGCAAAGGGAAGTTTCTGAGCTAGTTCATTTGCCGTATTTGGCATATAAGGATAATAATTACACAAGTCTGAGAGAAGTAGACGGTCAAATTGAGCACTAAAATCATAGTAGTTCATAAAGAAAAAGTTTTAAAAGAATTGGAAATAACTTACTGCTGAAATTACATGAAATGCTGCTGAGTGAAAATGTATATTTCATAGTAAGGACATTCTAATGTTTGATCATATTGCAGATGAGTGAAAATATGAATCAGAAGCAGGTTTATTATCACTGTCTTGTATGACATGAAATTTGTTTTGCAGCAGCAGTACAGTGGAAAGAAATTTTTTTAAAGGATTATAAATTACAAAATAAATATTGTTTAAAAAAAAGGGAATAACCCAGCAGAGTTCTTGGACTGTTCTGAAATCTGATGACAAAATTCCTCATTGCCTAGAAGCAGTTCATATATTTATGGTTTGTTATGCACTTGGATTTTCCCATGGAGTTCACAAGTAAAATCCAAATGAAGTAAACAAGAATACTGAATAAAAATGTCTTCAAATTGTCATCATTTGACATTCCAGAAAATGAATCTAAAAGTAGGATAATTTCATAATTTAAGGTTGTTCATGTGGAATATAATGTATTAAAAACTGCCAGCTGATTTTAAGAAAATTTAACCCATTGCCTGGTAATTTTTTAATTACCTCTAATTGGGTACCGAAAACATGTTTTTGTCAAATATAAATAATGCGTATTTAGGAGCACTGAATGAAGAAGAGGATTTTGTTATAATGGAAATTGGATTGCCTGGGAGGCCTGAGATGCTGTTGTGGGAAATGGACAGAATACTTGAGGGGAAGTGGTGTGAAGCAGATCTCCATCCTTGCCAATTACCAACAGGACTGCCAGTTAATACAAGTTGCTTCTATTTCAGCAATGGATCTTGGAACTGTAAAGCGCTGGTGGTCTCTTTTCCACACACTGATTAGAATTCTGAGGAGAAAGGAACATAATGAAAGCTGACAAGATCCTTACTTAAGTCCCTTGTTCAGACCTCAGCTTCACGTGAATGGTAGTGTGAGCAAAGCAGGTAGAGTTAGTGAGGTTAGAGCACATAGAATCAGGGGTAATATGCCAATATGGGCAAAGAATTGTCATCAAAATGAAAGCTAAATGTGAGAATAAATGAATGCTTCTTAGGTTGGCAGACTGACTATTCTGCAGAGAATGCACTTGTGCCCTAGCTGTGCTCAATCTATATAAATATTTGGCTGAAGGGTCCAAACATCACATTTCCAAGTTTGCTGAAGGTAATAAACAAAGGGGATAGAATATAATATGGAAAAATATGAGATGATCCATTTAGGTAAATGACAGATGGGTAGAGCATTGAGTAGTGTGAAACTGGGTCATGTTCATGTTCAAAGGAATTTTGGTGATCAACATACAAGTACAGCAACAGTTAGGACAAACCTTATGTTATCCATTATAAAGAGGATGTGATTCCAAGAACTAAAAAGGGCTTATTGCAATTGCAAAGGTGTTGCTGAAACCCCACATGGAGTGTTGGGTATAATTTTGGCATGAAACAGTGCAGCGTGGATTCACTGGAATAGTTCTATGGATGGCAGCGTCTCATATGAGGAGAGATTGAATGGACCGTGACTATATTATCCAGAGTTTAGAGAAATCAGAAGGGAAGCGAGTCATATTACTTTCTTGAAAAGCATGCCAGGCTAAATTCAGGGAGAATATTTGCTGCAACTGACCATTGTGCAGAGTTGACAATAAGATGCAAGCCAATGAGGACTGAGATGAAACAGTTCTTCACTCGGAAGAAGGTAAGTCCAGAGGGATGAGGAAACCTTGTCAGTGAGTACATTCTAATCAGAAATCGATCATAACGATCAGATGGCTAACGTGCATTCTTACCACTCCAGCACCAGCCCCTCACCCCTGTTTAGAAGACTGTGCGTACATTCTTTTATGGATATTTGCTGAAGTTAATAGAGGTAATTACAATGGTTGTGGTCACAGAACCTGAGACTAGAGGTTGACATTTTACAAAGATGAAGTAACAGTTACTTTGTGAGAATCAAATGCTTTGCTTCCTTATATAATCAGGGTTGTGAATGCTGTTGAGTGCTGGCAAATGAAGAGTGCTTGACAGCTATTCCAAGCATGCATTCTCACTAGGGTTACCAGCATTGCATGAAAATTGTGATCCTTTAAAAATTCACACATTTCCCTTTCAAATATTTTCTAGCAACACATAAAAAATGCTGGAGAAACTCCACAGGCCGGGCAGCATCTATGGAAAAAGAGTACAGTTGATGTTTCTGGCCAATATCCCTCAAGACTCAGAAAAAGATGAGGAGTCAGAGTAAGAAAGTGGGGGGAGGGGAGGAAGAACCACAAGGTGATAGGTGAAACCAGGTGGGGGAGGGGTGAAGTAAAGAGCTGGGAAGTTGGTGAAAGAGATACAGGGCTGGAGAAGGGGGAATCTGATAGGAGCAGACAGAAGGCTGTGGAAGAAAGAAAAGAGGGAGGTGATAGGTGAGGAGATAAGGTGAGAGGGAGAAATGGGAATGGGGAATGGTGAAGGAGGAGGGAGAGTGGGCATTGCTGGAAGTTCGAGAAATTTATGTTCATGCCATCGGGTTGGAGGCTACCCAGACCAAATATAAAGTGTTGCTGCTCCAACCTGCGTGTGGCCTCATCACGACAGTACAGGAGGCCATGGTCTGATATGTGGGAATGGGAAGTGGAATTCAAATAGTTGGCCACTGGGAAATCTCGCTTTTCCTGGCAGACAAAGCGTAAGTGCTTGGCAAAACGGTCTCCCAATCTGCGTCAGATTTTCTAGTCATTTTGAGGTACAGCACAGAAATAGGTTTTTCAGCTCACAGAGCCCATGCCAATCATCAACCATTCATTTACAGTGGTCCTACATAAATCCAATCTTCTCCACATTCTCATCAGCTCTCCCAGATTAAACCATTTCCTTGACACAAAGGACAATATACAGTGGCCGATTAACCTACATACCTACACGTTTGTGCCGTTAGATGAATCTGGAGGACCTAGAGGAAACCCATGTAGTCACATGGAGAATGTGTGAACTCCATTCAGACAGGACCCAAGGATCTTCGGCACTGTGAGGCAGTAACTCCACCAAATGCACCACTGTGTCACCCTGAACTGCTCAGCTTTTGCCTCTGAAACTACTTCAACTAATGCATGTTCACTGCCTATTTTTCCTGATGGCATTCCATTTATAGCCTTTTTATGGATTGACTTTAAGGAAGTTTCTTTCCAGCCTTAATTTAACATTAATGTTTCTATACAATATATCCATAATCTGGCCAAATCTATTGTTTACTGTGATCATTCTGAATTTAATGTTTTTGTAATGAATTGCACTGATCAATCAGTTCTTTGATCTGAATTAAAGTGTTTTTTTCTTCTTCCTGTATGCAGTAATGTTTCTAAATTAAAGGCAAAGTTTCATGGTATTTGACAATGTCATTTCTTTTTATTTTAAAATATACAGTAAAATATATCAATTATTGTTCAGTTATATCACATCTCATAAATAATCTTGCCATACATATTTTGAAAACATTGCCCCTTTAATTTTCCCATTTCAAAATCTTTTTGGTTTCAGTTTCCGTTTTCCAAATCGTCTTGCGACAGTTAAGATGAGATCGTGGACATTGTTTTTACTTCTACAAAATGGCCTTCAAGTTAAGAGGAAAAATGAACTGTTTGCTGATTGATCTGATGATATTTTACATTCTCTCTTTAGTGGGTAAGTGGATATCTCCAGTTAAATGCAGCTAATGAGGAACTGCAAGCAACGTTTACAACAAAGGACTTGTATGTTAGGCCTGGAATCTTCTCTGTAAGGGCTGTTCAGGTACACTGCTAAACTTCCTGGTTATTTTAACTTGAAAGGGAAAATCTACGTTCTTGTATGCTCCGATACCAAATCACTATCAATGTTTGTTCTGTGAGTGAAAGGGAAGGGGAGAACAGGGGTGTGCTAAATGTAGACTTTGATTAACTCTTTAAGGTGCAGTCAGATTTGAACATAGAAAATAGAACATAGAATAGTACAGCACAGTACAGGCCCTTCGGCCCACAATGTTGTGCCGACCCTCAAACCCTGCCTTCCATATAAGCCCCCACCTTAAATTCCTCCATATACCTGTCTAGTAGACTCTTAAACTTCACTAGTGTATCTGCCTCCACCACTGACTCAGGCAGTGCATTCCACACACCAACCACTCTCTGAGTAAAAAAACCTTCCTGTAATATCCCCCTTGAACTTCCCACCCCTTACCTTAAAGCCATGTCCTCTTGTATTGAGCAGTGGTGCCCTGGGGAAGAGGCGCTGGCTATCCACTCTATCTATTCCTGTTATTATCTTGTACACCTCTATCATGTCTCCTCTTATCCTCCTTCGCTCCAAAGAGTAAAGCCCTAGCTCCCTTAATCTCTGATCATAATGCATACTTTCTAAACCAGGCAGCATCCTGGTAAATCTCCTCTGTACCCTTTCCAATGCTTCCACATCCTTCCTATAGTGAAGTGATCAGAACTGGACACAGTACTCCAAGTGTGGCCTAACCAGAGTTTTATAGAGCTGCATCATTACCTTGCAGCTCTTAAACTCTATCCCTCGACTTATGAAAGCTAACACCCCATAAGCTTTCTTAACTACCCTATCCACCTGTGAGGCAACTTTCAGGGATCTGTGGACATGTACCCCAAGATCCCTCTGCTCCGCCACACTACCAAGTATCCTGCCATTTACTTTGTAGTCTGCCTTGGAATTTGTCCTTCCAAAGTGTACCACCTCACACTTCTCCGGGTTGAACTCCATCTGCCACTTCTCAGCCCACTCCTGCATCCTATCAATGTCTCTCTGCAATCTTTGACAATCCTCTACACTATCTACAACACCCCCAACCTTTGTGTCGTCTGCAAACTTGCCAACCCACCCTTCTATCCCCACATCCAGGTCGTTAATAAAAATCACGAAAAGTAGAGGACCCAGAACAGATCCTTGTGGGACACAACTAGTCAAAATCGTTTCAGTTTTTGTTAGGCCAAATCTATGCAAAGGTTGGCAATCTGTCAGACTGGATGAGAAACTTGCAATGTTTTTCTTCAGTTTCTGGTTTTTAATAGGTCCATTCTGGGAGTTTTAAGTACAGCCCATACTTCTGATCATGTGTCTACAAGACCAAAGGAGTAGATTGCCACACTGCTAACAAACACCTTCTGCCTGGGTACTAGATTCTTGGTTGCACCTTTACCTTGTGAACTGTCCGAGTTACAAACAATCTGTAGAAACGACCCTACCATAACCCGGGGAAAATCTGCATTATGGATTACTGTTTTTTTCTACTTTATTGGTATCACTGGCAAGAAGAGCATATATTACACAGCTCTTATTGTCCTTGAGAAGGTGGTAGTTGTGTTATGTGTGTACATAATAAAGAACTTCAGTTCCTAATGTGCAATACAGGTGGTTCACCCCAGAACCAGAAGTGACATTGATGTGTCGGTGGCACACACTCAGGTCGACCAGAAGCCATTCTGTAGATAAATATGTGTTTTACCCATTCTGAGTTTGTCAAGAACAAGCATAATATGGATTCAGAAGCGTGATCTGAACCCAAACTTAATTATGTCCAAACCACAGAATGACTGTCCCATGAGGATACAGTGCATGTTGATAAGGCTGCAGAAATATAAGATGACCTACACAACGGGAAAATATATATTTGCTGCTGATGTGCTTCCTGAGCAGTCAACAAGAAAGAAAAGAGTGACCAAGAGATTCATGCTGATATGGAGGTCTATGTTGACATGACTGTAGCCTCTATTCCAGTATCTCCCCATTGAACAGATGAGATTAGGACAGCAGCACGAACAAAAACAATGAAGGTACTCAAAAACACAATATAGAAAGGATGGCCAGCAAATAAAAATGACGGTCCAATGTGTATTCAGGATTATTGGGTGTGCAGAGCTGAAATGTCAGCAGTGGAAGATATGGTCTTCAAAGGGAACAGGTTTGTGAATCCAGTGTCACTACACATGGAAATGCTCCAAAAGATACATGGAGGGCATCTTGGTGAAGAGAAATGTAAATGTAAAGCTTGTGAAGTGATGTGCTGGCCAAGAATGAATCGAGACATTAGCCAGACCACAGCTTCATGTGAGATATGTCTTATCTACAGACTAAAGCAGAAAGTAGAACCACTTACACCACACCCTGTAGCAGACAGGCTGCAGTTCAAAGTTGAAGTGGATTTGTTTGAATATTAGGGGAAGAGTCCTACTGTTGTAAGAGACAACTTTTCCAATTACCCAGAAATTCAACACTGCAATCAACATCCTGTAAAGCGGTTGTCACCTTCCTGAAAGCTGTGTTTGTGAGGCATGGAGTTCCATGTGAAGTGGTATCCGACAAGGGTCCACAATTTTCGAGCAGTGAATTTGAGTTCTTTGCCAACAATTGGGGGATTTAACATATAACTTCAAGCCCACATCACCCAAAATCTAATGGGCAAGTAGAGAGTGTGGTCAAGGTAGTGAAGGGCCTCATGAAGATTGCGGAAGATGGACAAGAGGACTTCCTCAACAGTCCAGTAATTTACAGAAGTGTACCACTGTAGAATGGCCTTTCACCAGCCCAAATGCTGGTGGTCAACACATGCATTAATCTATCAGTGCATGAAAACCTGTTGACACCTAAAGGAGCACACAAGGTCAAACAGAAAAACAGAAACAGTATCACGCAAGACTGCGAAAAGCCTACCAGTCCTGAAGCCTGCAAATCAAGCATGAATCTGAGATCACAATTCCAACACATGGTCCATGCAAGAGGAAGTTGCTCCACATCCCTACCAGAGACCCAGATGGAGTAGGAATACTAAGAAGGAACTGTCTGGATCTATGATCACAAGGTCCGACCCATAGCTGTGACACGTCACATGTTAGAACACCAAAGGGGCCAGCATACGTGAAAAAATAAACTTGTTGATCAGAGTTTTCAGAAACACACTAATAATAACGTAGCAAAGGAAGGCAATACATCCGCGAAAATAAATAGCAGACCAAAATGGATCACCAGACCAGTGCAGAGACTGACTGAAAGGTGTTGAGTGAATAAGAGACTATTTGCTCATTACAACTGAGGTTAATGTAAGCATCTTTGTAGAATGCATTATTGTTTCTTGCAGGTTTATGAGGACATAGTATTGTGTTTGTTTTTTTTAAAGGGGTAAGATGTGTTATTATGTGTATACATAGTAAAGAACGTCAGTTCCCAATATGTAATGCGGGCAGTTCACCCCAGAACCAGAAGCGATGTTAGTGAGCTGGTGGCATGCACTTGTGTCGAGCAGAGCCATTCTGTCAATAAAAATGTGTTGGTTTTACCCAAGCTAAGTTTATCTTTGATCAAGAACAAACATAACAGTAACGCGCCAGTTTGTGGAACCGCTGTAATCCTTCTAGGGAAGGAATACTATGTGGGTCTTGCTCATAACAGCTGCATAACATTATTAAACAGTGCACAAAGAAATAAGCAGCAGAATTCTATTATCATAGATTTTGCAGTGGGTAGTTTAGCAGAATAACATTTGGGCCGGCATCCTGAGCCCACTGAGGGATTTGAAGCTCACTGTCTGGGAATCCAGCAGTCCACTAGAGGCTGGAGACTTGAGACCAGAGATGGCCTGTCATAGTGTTGGAGGACAGTGTGGCTGGGAGCAAGAAATGGGGCATGTTTTGTTGCTTGTTTTGTGTTATTCTGCCCAACATTATCAGCTTGCTATTTTGGCACCAGAATGTGTGGCTGCCCCAGCACATCCTTAGGTTGTATTGGCTGTTAACACATATGATGTATTTCACTGATGTACATGTGATAAATAAATTTATGTCAATCAACAAATTGATTTATGTTTCAATTTCTAATAGGCAAAATTTATAATGTGAAGGTCTTCTTTCCTATCATTTAGAAAAATATGGCTTTTTGAGGATAATGCGTGGTGAGGAAGTGGAGCTGGAAATAGGCTTTCCAAATGTACTGGTAATTTTTTTTGAAAGGGAACTAATCAAATAAATTGAACCACATTAAAGAGGAACTTAACAAAATAAACAATAGCTGCTCTGAAATTATACTGCATGGTAATAATTTAACCATATATAACCATATAACAATTACAGCACTGAAACAGGCCATCTCTGCCCTTCTAGTCCATGCTGAACTCTTACTCTCACCTAGTCCCACCAACCTGCACTCAGCCCATAACCCTCCATTCCTTTCCTGTCCATATAGCTATCCAATTTAACTGTAAGTGACAACATCGAACCTGCCTCAACCACTTCTGCTGGAAGCTCTTTCCACACAGCTACCACTCTCTGAGTAAAGAAGTTCCCCCTCATGTTACCCCTAAACTTTTGCCCTTTAACTCTCAACTCATTTCCTCTTGTTTGGATCTCCCCGACTCTCAATGGAAAAAGCCTATCCATGTCAACTCTATCAATCTCCCTCATAATTTTAAACACCTCTATCAAGTCCCCCCTCAATCTTCTACGCTCCAAAGAATAAAGACCTAACTTGTTCAACCTTTCTCTGTAACTTAGGAGATGAAACCCAGGCAACATTTTAGTAAACCTCCTTTGTATTCTCTCAATTTTATTCACATCTTTCCTATAATTCGGTGACCAGAACTGTACACAATACTCCAATTTTGGCCTTACCAATGCCCTATACAATTTCAACATTACATCCCAACTGCTATACTCAGTGCTCTGATTAATAAAGGCCAGCATACCAAAAGCTTTCTTCACCACCCTATCCGCATGAGATTCCACCTTCAGGGAACTATGCACCATTATTCCTAGATCCCTCTGTTCTACAGCATTCTTCAATGCCCTACCATTTACCATGTATGTCCTATTTTGACTAGTCCTTCCAAAATGTAGCACCTCACATTTTTCAGCATTAAACTCCATCTGCCATCTTTCAGCCCACTCTTCTAACTGTCCTAAATCTCTCTGCAAGCTTTGAAAACCTACCTCATCATCCACAACACCACCTATCTTAGTATCATCTGCATACTTACTAATCCAATTTACCACCCCATCATCCAGATCATTAATATATATGACAAACAACACTGAGTACAGATCCCTGAGGCACACCGCTACACACTGTCCTCCAATCTGACAGTTATCCACACTACTCTCTGGCATCTCCCATCTAGCCACTGCTGAATCCATTTTACTACTTCCATATTAATGCTTAACGATTGAACCTTCCTAACTAACCTTCCGTGTGGAACCTTGTCAAAGGCCTTACTGAAGTCCATATAGACAACATCCACTGCTTTACCCTCGTCAACTTTCTTAGTAACCTCATCAAAAATTTCAGTAAGATTTGTCAAACATGACCTTCCACGCACAAATCCATGTTGACTGTTCCTAATCAGACTCTGTCTATCCAGATAATCATATATACCATCTCTAAGAACACTTTCCATCAATTTACCCACCACTGTTGTCAAACTCACAGGCCGATAATTGCCAGGTTTATCCTTAGAATAAATTTAATTTAAAATAATAATTTAAAATCAATGTACCCCAAAGTTAGCATTTTCAGTTGAATTTGTATCAGTTGCAAATTAAATTAAACACTTCCATTGGGATGTGTAAAATGGCACCTGATGTTTCCCAGCTCTTCGTGACAATTCATGTTTTACACCTTCCTGACATAAAGTGTAAGGTTTATGTAGCATAAGGTTCCCCTGGAGACTTGTGGCCCCAATCCAATACAAACATTTTGTATTTCTTAGCCATGAAGCTGATAGGAATTACATTTTTTTCTGTAGAATTTTACAAACCAACTATTCTTTTTTAACCAATTAATGATTTGTTGTCAATCAAAAAACTATAGATGCTGGTAATCTGAAAAAAGACACAAAATGATGGAAACTCAGGTAGCATCTGTGAGGAGAAAAAGAATAGACATTTGTCAAGGCTGATAAACTGACATGTTTTAAAACTTATTTCATTTTGCACTTTCATCTTTTTAATATAGCTACATTGGATTTGGAAGTCAGCCCAACAGTGTTGGATGCCACAATTGGTGAAGGAGTCCTATTAAGTTGCTTATTTTCTCACACCAGTAAACTTGACTTGAGCTACATTGTGATCGAGTGGAATCAGAGAACAGGAGATAATGAGAAGGCTATTTGCCTGTTTGAGTTTGGAGAATATGAAATCTATAGACCTGGATCAAGTCTCTCTTTAAGCGAAATAAGCAAAGGAAATGCATCATTACTCCTAAAAAATGTTACTATTAATGACATTGGATCATACTCCTGTACAGTTACAATATTTTCTCATAAAAAAGTGGGGAGAGTTACTTTGTCGATTTCAGGTGAGTACAGAGATAATACCTGAAATCTGTCAAAACTGTGTTAGCTGAAAACTGGAAATGTTAATGATGATAAAAATTACCACACGTGTTTGGTGACTAACATTAGAAAATACACCCACATGCCAAAGAAATTCAGTGTTCATCTGCATAATGGTGATGATTTGAAATCCATTGTTAGTTTTAAACATGAGACTGATTATTAAGAGTAGAAAAAGTGTTAAGAATAATTGAAGCAAAACCCAAAGAAGGTCAATATCCAAAATATAAACAAGTGTCATAAAGTCATAGAAAAGTACATCTAGTCTGTGCCAAACCATTTAAGCTGCCCACTTTCATCAACCTGCGCCGGGACCATAACCCTCCATGCCACTACTATCCATGTACCTATGCAAACTTCTCTTAAATGTTGAAATCAAACTTACATGCACCACCTGTGCTGTCCACTCATTCCACACACTCACAACCCTCTGAGTAAAGAAGTTTCCCCTCATGTTCCTGTTAAACTTTTCACCTTTTACACTTAACTCATGACATCTGGTTATAGTCCCACCCAATCTCAGTGGAAAAAGCCTGCTTGCATTTACACTATCTATACCCCTCATAATTTTGTGTACCTCTATCAAATCTCCTCTCAATCTTCTGCATTGCAAGGCAGAAAGTCCAGACCGATTCAATCATTCCTTGCTGGAGGCATTGAGTAGGTCAGATAATAACAGTGGTAAGAGAAAAAAGAGTGAGCATTTCAGGGCAATGTCTCTTCATTAGAAAAATTCTAAGAAGGGTGAGCTGGGCAAAGCTGGACAGATGGCCATTGAACAAACAAGATTTCATTGAACAGCACACATAATCTGGAAAATGGGAGGAGTGGGGAGGGCATGCAACTTGCTCCATTGCAAAGCACCATGAACATGTTATATTCGAAGTGATACCAAATGAGAAAGCTTATGAAGGTACTACTAGTACTATTACGTCGACTCAGGCCTAGGGGGCCAGCGTCGGGCACGATGATGGACTCTCCACTTCTCCCTCCCCCACATCAGTGTGTTCAGTTCATCTACATTAGCCGCGCCGCTGCCTTCTAGGATCGTGTTGACCATATTCTTGGGAGGGCACCCAGGGTTCATCCTACCGTGCTTGGGCTCCCATATGATGACTAGCCTGGCAGGTAGCTCGGGGTGGCGTAGACAGTGTCCCCTAGTTGCAGTCTTCTCACCTCGATTTTAGTGGAGAGCACCAGTGGGTTGTTATAGAGCTCAAAGTTTGTTATGTGCTGTTGCCAATTCACATCAAGAGACATCCGGATCATTCGTGTATAGCAACCATCCAGAGACTTGTGCATCGTCTTGGTGAGTGTCCACATCTCGTATCCGTACGTGAGAATGGACTCTATGACTGCTATGAAAATCTATGAAAATGCTATGAAGCTAATGCAATATATATCCTGCTTCTTTTATTATTGTAGCACCTCCTGCAGTCTGGGTAAACACTGTAAGTATTACAATTGAACCTGGTGAAGATAAAGCAATTATTTGTGAGATGCAGAACTTTTACCCAAAGAACCACTCTGTCACTTGGTTAAAAAGTGGCTCGAAAGGCAATGGAAACCAGGTCGATATCACATCCCAAGCAGTTTCTGGAACACCTCAGCAAAATCAAGATGGGACATTTAATCTGATTTCATTCCTAATCATCAAAGGAAACCAGTCAGATGATGGATCTTTTTATATCTGCCAAGTGGATCATGAAGCTTTAAAATCACCAGTGCAAAAAGCCATTAGTTTGACCATAAAGGGTGAGTTATAATAAATGAGGTTGGTATCATTTCTCTTACGCCCTGTTTATTCTTATTTAGGGAACCTTGGTTAGAATTTTGTGTAACTGAGCCACAAGAGAAAGGCATCACTGTAAGAAGCAATCATCATCCAGTCTCTTGCCTAATGGTACATCAGTTCCTTAAAATTAGTCTGACTTGTTAACACTGTTACATTGTTTGCTGTGTTTCATTTAAAATAAGTTTTTTGTCATTTATTTGCAATATGTACACAAAATATTTCAATAGAAAAACTGCCAACCTTTGAACTCACCTTATCAGAAATATATACAGCAATAAAATAGTTTTATAGCTGCATTTCACTGACTATTTATACAATATCTGAATCATGCGGTTTCTAAATTATTTTTTGCAGTTTCATTGTCAAATTATGCAAGAAGAGAGTCATTTGACATGAACATCCGACAGTTTTCAAAATTATACTCAGTAAATACTTAATTAAATCAAAAAAATTTTGATCAATTAGTTCTCTGACCTAATGTGAAGGAGCCTCTGAACCAAACTACATGTGGGATATTAATGTAACGTGGATATATTCTCCCACAGAGGGATGCATTGCCTTTATTTTTCAAATGAGGTACTATATTAAAGTGTGGTTTGTTTTCCAGGAATACCATGACACCATTTTAAAAAAGAGCTCAATGTCTCGATGACATGGTCAATGTTTGTCCTTCCCCAAGATCTTCCACCAGTACCAAAACCCCTTTTCTGCTCATTATCATACTCAAAATGCTGGAGCAGCGGTTCCCAAACTTTTTTAGTGCCGTGGGCCGATGCCATTAAGCAGTGGGTCCATGAACACCAGGTTGAGAACCCCTGTTCTAGAGTAACTCTTCCAGTTGCTCTGGATTTCCAGCATCTGCAGAATCCTTTGTGCTGCTCATTGTCTTTTGCTGTTTGAAGGAGCTTGCTGTGTTGAAATTGACAGGCTTGCTTCCTGCATCAAAAGATTTCAGTTCGAATGTATTTCATTGGTTGCTAAGTGCTTTGGAATGTTCTGACAATGACACAAAAATATCATACAAATGAAATTCTTCATTTCTTTTGGAGAGTTTAGGTGAACGTTGCTAGAACCAGGGCTCGGGGAAACTCAAATTTGCACAGGAATACTGCTGCAATCGATACTCATCCACTTGCTCTGCATAAATATGAAATCAATAGAATTCCCAGGCCCCAGAGCTTTATTGCCAAGCCAACATAGCTGAAAAATTATCAACATCATACCTTTGGCATCTACGTTGATCAATTATTGGATCAATATTTGATATTGATAATATGATTTAGTTCTGAATCACTTGTATCTTTAAGTTTCCTCCCTAAGCTTTGTCAATAATGAGACCATAAGACATAGAAGCAGAGTTAGGCCATATGGCCCATTGAGTCTGCTTCACCCTTCAACCATGGCTGATTCTTTTTTCCCCTCCTCAACGCCATTCCTGCCCTTCTCCCTGTAACCTTTGATGCCATGTCCAGTCAAGAAACTATCAATCTCTGCCTTAAATACACCCAATGCCTGGCCTCCACAGCTCTATGTGGTAACAAATTCCACAAATCCACCACTCTCTAGCTAAAGAAATTTCTCCACATCTCTATTTTAAACAGACGCACCTCTATCCCAAGGCTGTGCCCTCTTGTCTAGACTCCCCCACCATGGGAAACATCCTTTCCACATCTACTCTGTCTAGGCCTGTCAACATTTGAAATGTTTCAATGAGGTCCCCCCCCCCCACCCCACAACTTTCTGAATTCCAGCAAGTACAGACCCAGAGACATCAAACGTTCCTTGTATGATAATCCTTTCAAGTTGGGAATCATCCTTGTGAACCTCCTCTGAACCCTCTCCAATGCCAGCACATCTTTTCTTAGATGAGGAGCCCAAAGCTGTCCGCAATACTCAAGGTGAGGCCTCACCAGTGCCTCATAAAACCTCAGCATCACATCCCTGCTCTTGTATTCTAGACCTCTTGAAATGAATGCTAACATTGCATTTACCTTCCTCACCACCGGTTCAACCTGCAAGTTAATCTTTAGGATGTTCTGCACAAGAGCTCCCAAGTCCCTTTGCATCTCAGATTTTTGGATTTTCTCCCCATTTAGAAAATAGTCTGCACGTTTATTTCGATTACCAAAGTGCATGACCATGCACTTTCCAACATTGTATTTCATTTGCCATTTTCTTGCCCATTCTCCTAATCTCAGTCCTCATGCAGTTTACCTGTTTCCTCAACACTACCTGCCCTTCCACCATTCTTTGTATCATTTGCAAACTTGGCAGCAATCCATCTATTCCACCATCTAAATCATTAATATAGAGCATAAAAAGAAAAGGTCCCAACACCAACCCTTGTGGAACACCACAAGTCACTGGCAGCCAATCAGACAAGGATCCTCTTATTCCTACTCACTGCCTCCTACCAATCAGCCAATGCTCTAACCATGTCAGTAACTTTCCTGTAATACCATGGGCCCCTAACTTGATAAGCAGCCTGATGTATGACACCTTGTCAGAGGGTTCTGAGAGTCCAAATATACAACATCCACTGCATCCCCTTTATCTATCCTACTTGTAATCTCAAAGAAATCCAACAGGTTTGTCAGGCAAGATTTTCCCTGAAGGAAGCCATGCTGACTTTGTCCTATCTGGTCCTGGGTCACCAACTACACGTAATGCATATGTGCAAGTTTGAAATGTGTTGAATCAGACAATAGAAATGTCAAAATAGTCGTGAGTAGATTGCCATTAATCTCCTAGTCAAAATGTGAAGCATTACTTTTGGAAGAGTATAGTTTCCAGCATTAGATACTTTAAGTCTCAGTTTTTTCAACTATTATTAAACTATATTTGGAATATAGTTTGGATCGACTATATTGATATAACATACATCTCTTTCGAGTCACCCCATAGCACATTTACAGCCAATGACATGTTTTCTAAAATACTGCTGTTGTTGCATTGGAAATGGTGTTTTGTACTGCGCTGCAACAAAGTTTAAAATTCTGCTCTGTGATTGCAAGTAGCAGTCAGCTCAAAGAAACTATAACAAATAATCAATAACAAATGCTTGGCTTTTTGTCTTCATAGGACCCAAATTAACTAGCAGATCAAGAGTATTACTCACAATTGTTTTGACATTTCTGATCACAGCAATGTCATCTGTCTGTTTTGGAACTTGCCTTTTCTACAATAAAAGTATAGGTAAGTAATAGAACTCTTAAAACTTATTTTTGGGATGAGGTTGCGTTTACCAGGGCAGTATTTACTTACCCTTAATTTTCCCAAGAAGGTGATGATGTCCTATCTCTTCGAGTAATTGGGGTTTGTGTGATGGTAGTGATGGTGATGTTGCCTCAGTGTGTTTGAATAAAATACTTCAGTGATACTAAGCTTCTGACAGTGATCCTTTCCTTTTGTCCCTGGTGCTTTATTGTACTGTAATAATTTTTTCAGTTGCACAATATTTAACTAAGCATAGCTGTCTGACCAGATTTGCATACTCAATGTGTTTTAGTGTTCAGTCCATCTATGACCTTGACTGCTTTTGAAAAAAAAGTAACTTCACTGCGATTGTTAAAAGCAGCAAATGCTGGAACTATCCAGCAGGTCAGTCCACATCGGTGGGAGGAGAAACAGAGCGAACGTTTCACATCCAAGGGTTTTTGACATGAAGCATTGATTCTGTTTCTCTCCCCACGTATGCAGCCTGGCCTCCTGAGTATTCCCTGCATTTTCTGCTTTCAGTTAAGCTCGCCAGTATCTGCATCTTTTATATATATATATATATATATCTATTTGAACTGAAATTGATCATTGTCCGTCAATCAGATTAGTAAAGGAGCATTCCTTAAAAAAATAAAGCAAGAGGATCAGCAAAGTAAATGAGTGAGAAACGGTCTGGAAGGTTAGATCACATGAGATCCAAGGTGAGATAGCCAATTGGATGAGAATATTGGCAGCATGGTTAATAAGTTAGCATATCTAAGATTGCAGTGAATTCTAGATTAACTGAGCCGGTGTGCGGACAAATGACAGATGGGTAAATGTGAAGTCTTCCATTTGGGAAAGACAAGCAAGCGCAGCAAAGTAAATGGTAGGGTCCTAGTGATTGCTGTAGACTGGAGACCCGGGGTGCAGGTGCATGGTTCCGTGGAACGGGCAACACACACAGACATATACTTAGGAAGGCATCAGGATATTGAATACAACAATTGAGAACATCATGTTACAGTTGTACAAAATGTTAGTTAGGCCACATTTAGAGTACTTCATGCAGACCTGGTTGTCCAACTGTAGGAAGAACATCATTCAGTTGAAAAGGATACAAAAAAGATTCAAGAGGATGTTAATAGAACTGGAGGGTTTGAGTTATAATGAGGGGCTGGATAGGCTAGCCTATTGTCCCATGGAGCATTAGAGGCTGAATGGTGGCCTGACGGAGAACAATAAAATCAAGAGGTGAAAAGCCACCATCTTTTTTCCAGAATAGGGCAGTTCAAAATGAGAGGACCTAGGCTTAAAGTGAATGGAAAAAAAAAATAAAAGGGGCCTAAGGGACAATGATTTCCCGCAGAAGATGGTCCTGTATGGATCCTGCTGCCAGAGGTATGTAGAGTGGTGTACAGCCACAATGGTTAAAAGGCATTTCAGCAGGTACATGGAAAGGAAAGAGTTAGAGGGCTATGAACCTAAGGGACACCTCAGTCTGACATGATCCAGTTGGGCTGAAGGGCCTGTATTCCATGCTGTATAGTTATATGACTCTGACTCTACAAGTAGCAGAGCCTTTTTTTTAGTAAAGAACAACAAATCGATTATGTTTCTCTTTGATTTTCAGTTACTCCCAGGGTGACAAATATTGTTAAATCAAACCACTGGAACACCAACGCTCCACTTTCTCTTGCCTGTGCAGTTTACTGGTTCGGACCAAAACCAATCGTTGTGTCTTGGTACAGGGAGGAGGTGGGTAAATTCCAAAGAGTCCTCATTGGTAAATGGGACAACACTTCACACTGTGCAAAAAGGAAGTCAAAAGGGTATTTTCAGAATGAACAAGAAGATAAAGCAATGTTGTTCCACAAAGGAGAATGTGATATTGCTGTGACTTGGAAAAGCCACGAAAGTAGTGGAATGTACAGTTTAATATCTCAACTCACCTTCAGATGTGCAAGAGCTGCGGAAGGAAAGCAGGCGTACAATTTTTCTGTCCAGCATGGCTCACTGAAGCAAAACATTTTAAGATCCGTTATCGTAGAAATGGAAGGTGAGTTGCTGTTATTTTATTGCAGAATAGGCCAAAATAAAATTTGAAATATTTTAAACTAAACTAAAATAGACATTGATAAGAAATAGAAACCCTTTGGAACTCTTTGTTCTGTACAATCTATAGCCGCCAGCAGTCTATTCCACACACTCACCATTCTCTACGTAAAAAAATCTTATCCCTGACATCTCCTCTGTACCTATTCCCCAGCACCTTAATACTATGCCCTCTCATGCTAGCCATTTAAGTCCTGGGAAAAAGCCTCTGACTATCCACACAATCAATGCCTCTCATCATCTTATACACCCCTATCAGGTCATCTCTCATCCTCCATCACTCCAAGGAGAAAAGGCCGAGTTCACTCAACCTATTCTTATAAGGCATGCTCCCCAATCCAGGCAACGTCCTTGTAAATCTCCTCTGTACCCTTTCTATGATTTCCACATCCTTCCTGTAGTGAGGCGACCAGAATTGAGCAGAGTACTCCAAGTGGGATCTGACCAGGTCCTACATAGCTGCAACATTACCTCCCAGCTCTTAAACTCAATCCCATGATTGATAAAGGCTAATGCACCGTATGCTGCCTTAACCACAGAGTCAACCTGCGTAGCAGCTTTGAGTGTCCTATGGACTCGGACCCGAAGATCCCTCTGATACTCCACACTGCCAAGAGTCTTACCATTAATGCTATATTCTGCCATCATATTTGACCTACCGAAATGAACCACCTCACACTTATCTGGGTTGAACTCCATCTGCCACTCCTCAGCCCAGTTTTGCATCCTATCAACGTCCCGCTATAACCTCTGACAGCCCTCCACACTATCCACAACACCCCCAACCTTTGTGTCATCAGCAAACTTACTAACCATCCTTCCACTTCCTCATCCAGGTCATTTATAAAAATCACGAAGAGTAAGGGTCCCAGAACAGATCCCTGAGGCACAGCACTGGTCACCGACCTCCATGCAGAATATGACCCGTCTACAAACGCTCTTTGCCTTTTGTGGGCAATCCAGTTCTGGATCCACAAAGCAATGTCCCCTTGGATCCCATGTCTCCTTACTTTCTCAATAACCCTTGAATGGCATATATGTTAAGATTTCATTTTGTAATATTTTCTGGTATATCACATAGTATATGCCACTAGTGGAAAGAGTGAATTCAAGTTAAAAAAAGGGTCTCTCACCTGAAATGTTTCTCTGTCCACAGAGGTGGGGTGACCTGCTGAGTATATTTTTTGTTTTAGATTTCCAGCAGATTTTGTTTTTTTAATTTTTCTCCACCACAGGAATTTATCTAGTCAAACTTTTTTTGATCTCTCACTTAAGTAAGGGTCCCACACCACCAGGTTCAGAACAATTATTGCTCTTCAACCATCAGGCTGCTGAAACAGCGTGGATAATTTCACTCACCTCAACACTGAACTGATTCCACAACTTATGGATTCACTTTCAATGACTCTACAACTCATGGTCTCAGTATTATTTATTTACTTGTCTATTCATTCTTTATTTGTTTATTTTAAATGTGCACAGTTTTGTCTTCTTTAACACATTGGTTGTTTGTGAGTCTTATTTGTGTGCAGTTTTTCACTGATTCTATTGTATTTCTTTGTTCTACTGTGAGTGACTGAAAGAAAATTAATCCCATGGTAGTGTACGATGACAAAAGCATACTTTGATAATAAGTTCACTTTGAAATTTGAAGTAAGGGTATCACTTGGGAAGGAAGATGTTCAATGCAGTCTCACTCACTGCAGTCTCAGACAATCTTCTGTAATAGGAGACATTATTCCACTTGGTATTCAGCTGCACTGGCAAGTTAACATTATATAAATCATGCACAAGACCACCTAGGTCCACCTAAAATTCCAGTGTTCTCACTCCCTGCCCATTTAAGAAAATTGTGCTTTTCTATTTTTACTATTGAACTGGATAACCCTACTTGCCCCACAGATCCCTTTAAATCTTTCTCTTCACACCTTAAATCTACGTCCCCTAGTGTTAGACACCCCTACAAGAGGAAAAGGACTGTGATCCTCAACCTTATCTATGCTCCTCGTGATCTTATAAATCTCTATAGGGTCACCCCTCAGCTTCCTACGCTTCAGGGAAAACAGTCCCAACCTACCTGGTCTCTCCTTATAACTCAAGTCCTCCTTGTTAAGCTTCTCTGCACCTTCACTAGCTTAATCTCATTCTACCTACACCATGGCAATCACAATATTCCACACACACTCTCACCATCATCCTATATAGATAGAGATAGATAGATACTCTATTGATCCCAAAGGAAATTACAGTGACACAGTAGCATTACAAGTTTATAGATAAACAAATATACAAACATTAGAAGAGAAATAAGAAAGAATAAAAAAATAAGACTCTCAGATAAAGGAGCAGAAGTAGGCCATTCGGCCTATAGAGTTTACTCCGCTATTTGATCATGGGCTGATCCAATTCTTCCAGACATCCCCCCTCCTCTACCTTCTCTCCCATACCCTTTGATGCCCTGGCTAATCAAGAACCTATCTATCTCTGCCTTAAATACACCCAATGATTTGGCCTCCACAGTCACTCATGGCAACAAATTCCATAGATTTACCATTCTCTGACTAAAGTAATTTCTTCACATCTCTGTTCTAAATGAATATCCTTCAATCCTGAAGTCATGCCCTCTTGCCCTAGACTTCCCTACCATGGGAAATAACTTTCCAACATTGTATTTCATTTGCCACTTCCTTGCCCATTCCCCTAAACTATCTAAATCTCTCTGTAGGCTCTCTGTTCCCTCAACACTACCCACTCCTCCACCTATCTTTGTATCATCGGCAAATTTAGCCAGAAATCCATTAATCCCATAGTCCAAATCATTGACATACATCATAAAAATCAGCAGTCCCAACACCAACCCCTATAGAACTCCACTAGTAACCGGCAGCCAGCCAGAATAGGATCCACCCACGCTAGTAACTTCCCTGTAATTCCATGGGCTCTTATTTTACTAAGCAGCCTCATGGGTGGCATCTTGTCAAAGGCCTTCTGAAAATCCAAGTTCACCACATCCACTGCATCTCCTTTGTCTACCCTGCTTGTAATTTCCTCAAAGAATAGAGTAGGTTAGTCAGGCAGGGTTTTCCTTTCAGGAAACCATACTGGCTTTGGCCTATCTTGTCATGTGCCTCCAGGTATTCCATTATCTCATCCCTAACAATCGATTCCAACAACTTCCCAACCACTGATGTCAGGCTAACAGGTCTATAGTTTCCTTTCTACTGCCTCCCACCCTTCTTAAATAGCGGAGTAACATTTGCAATTTTCCAGTCATCCAGTACAATGCCAGAATCTATCGACTCTTGAAAGTTCATCGTTAATGCCTCTGCAATCTCTGCAGCTACTTCCTTCAGTACCCAAGGGCGCATTGCATCAGGCCCAGGAGATTTATCCACCCTCAGACCATTAAGCTTCCTGAGCACCTTCTCGTAACTTTCACTGCACATAAATTACCTCAAACAGTCCAACAGGGGGGGATCATTACTTTCTCAGTTATAGTTTGACTCATTATAGAGCCTAATGGCCGAGGGTAAGAATGACCTCATATAGCGTTCTTTGGAGCAGCGCAGTTGTCTTAGTCTATTACTAAAAGTGCTCCTCCGTCCAACCAAGGTGGCATGCAGAGGGTGAGAAACATTGTCTAGAATTGCCTGGATCTTCCACAGGGTCTTTTGTTCTACCACAGTCTCTAGTGTGTCCAGTTTGACTCTTATAACAGAGCCAGCCTTTCCAATCAGTTTACTGAGTCTGTTAATTCCATTGCCCCAGCACACCACTGGATAGAAGATTGTACTGGTGACAACAGACTGTTACAACATGTGAAGGAGAGGCTTGCATACTCCAAAGGACCTCATACCTCAGGAAGTAGAGGCAACTCTGGTCCTTCTTGTACACAGCCTCTGTGTCGGTGCTCCAATCAAGTCTGTCATCCAGGTGCATCCCCAGATACTTGTAGGCCCTCACCACAACCATGACCTCACCATCAATAATACCAGGGAGCAGTGCAGGCTTAGTCATCCGAAAGTCCATCACCGTCTCCTTTGTCTTACGAATGTTCAGCTGCAGATGATTCAGCTTGCACCATTAGACAAAGTCCTCCTCCAGGGCCCTGTGTTCATCCTCCCATCCTCCCTTTATATGCCCAACTATTGGTGAGTCATCAGAGAATTTCTGCAGATGACATGACTCAGTGTTGAATCTAAAGTCCAAGGTTTACAGGGTAAATTGGACGGGAGCCAATACTGTGTCCTGTGGGGCCTGAGTGCTAGTTATAGCCATGTCTGACACACAGCTCTGAAGCTGCACAAACTGTGATCTGCTAGTCAGGTAGTCCATTATCCAGGATACAATGGAAGTGCCAACCTGCATTGAATGGAGCTTTTCCCCACAGCAATGAGAGCTGTAGGGTTTTGAAAGCACCTGAGAAATCAAAAAACATGATCCTCACAGTGCTGCCCTGCTTATCCAAATGGGAGTAGGCTCTGTTTAGCAAGTAGATGACAGCATCGTCAACTCCAGTGTGCTCCTGGTAGGCAAACTGCAGGGGATCAACGGCTGATCTAACCAGGGTTGAAGGTGAGCCGGGACCGGCCTCTCTCAGATCTTCATGATGTGTGAGGTCAGGACCACTGGACAGTCGTCATTCAAGACTTTTGGTTGGCCCTTTTTGGGCACCAGGACCATGCATGATGTTTCCCACACAGTTGGGACCCTTTCCGGGTTGAGACTCAGATTAAAATTGAGCTGGAGAGCTCCACATAGCTACTCAGCACACTCCTTCAGGACCTTGGTGTTCACGCCATCCTGTCCCAATGCTTTGCCGTGTTTCCCCAGAGCCCTTCTCACCTGCTTAGTGGTGAAGGGGAGTCCATAATGATTGGGGAGCTGGGGGAGGTGAAAATCGGGATGATAGCAGTTGGTGTGCGGATGATAGGTGCAGGGCAAGGAGGAGATGCAGACAGTGGTAGCCTGTGTTGTTTATCCACATGCTGGACTGGAGGGGGGGGGAGGGGAGGTGTTGTTATTGAGCGAGAATTGGGTACCTTGGCACCTGGACTGGTGTGCTGAGGGGCGTGTTAACAGGAGAGCAATTGTCAAACCTATTGAAGAATTGACTTACCTCATTATCCCATTCACAGCTGCATTCCAGGGCTCTACAGCCAGGCTGATTGAAGCCAGTGTTGTTCTTCATGCCTCTCCACACCCCTCATGTGCTACTCTGCCCAAGCTTGTTCTCCAGCTCTCTCCTGTATTCCTCTTTATCTACCTTGATCTTCTCCTTTAGCTCCCTCTACACTTGTTTCAATTCCTCCCTGTCTCCAGATCTGAAGGCTCTCTTTTTGTGGTTGAGAAGAGCCTTTAGCTCACTAGTGACCCATGGTTTGTTGTTAGGGAAGCAACGAACAGTCCTTGATGGTGTTACAGTGTCCACACAGAAGTTGATACAATTAGTGATGCAACCAGTAAGTCCGATAGTGTCCTCCCCATATGGTTCACAAAGCACATTCCAGTTAGTTACCTCAAAGCAGCCCTTCAGGACCTCGAGGGCCTCTGGAGACCATTTCTTTACTACCTTGGTGGCAGCTAGCTGTTGCTGTGCTTTGGGCTTGTGAGGTGAAACAGGCTGTGATCTGATCTTCCAAGTGGAGCTGTGTGTATCTTTAACGTTTCAATACAAGAGATCCAATGTTTTATTTTCTCTTGTATGACACTTGACAAACTGATCCAAGCTGGGCAGGATTGTCGAGAGAGAAACACGGTTGAAGTCTCTCCCGATACTGCAGTGAACGTATTGGGGTGTTGAGTCTGGAGCCTCGCGATGGTGGTGTCTATGACATCACACTGCATCAGGAAGGCAGAATGTAGACAACCAGCAATATGGTGTGGCTGAACTCACGCAGCAGATAAAATGGATGCTAATTCACTGCAAGCAGTTCGATGTCCAGACTGCAGATACGTTCCTTCACAGAAATGTAACAGGGATTACACCATCTATTATTCACAAACACAGCAAGCCTACTCCTCTTCCTCTTACCACACTGTAGATTAACTCTGTCTGCTTGTATCATTGAAAACCCAGTCACAGTAGCATTGCACTCCGGGATTTGCTCGTGTAACCATCTCAGACGGTGTGTGCCATGCAAGGTGGCAGCACATTACAGTAGCTCCGTGACCATTAGGGATAGGAGCAGAATTAGGCCATTTGCCCGTTGAGTCTGCTCTGCCATTTTATCATGGCTGATCCATTTTTCCTTTCAGCTCCAATCTCCTTCCTTCTCCCTGTATCCCTTCATCACCAGACCAATCGACAATCAATCAATCTCTGCCTTAAATATTCATAAAGACTTGACTTCCTCAGCTGCCCGTGGCAATGAATTCCACAGACTCACCACTCTCTGGCTAAAAAAATTCCTACCTCACTTCCATTGTAAGAGGACTCCCTTCTACTCTGAGGCTGTGTCTTCTGATCTTAGGTTCTCCCGCCATAGAAAACATTCTTTCTAAAATAAGGGGCGCAAAACTGCTCGCAATACTCCAGGTGAGAACTCACCAGTGCCTTATAAAGTCTCAACATACCAACTGTTTTAGACAGCGCCCTATCCAATGAAGGCAATTGTGCCGTACTCTTTCACTATTTTATCTACCTGTGTTGCCACTTTCAGGAAACTGTGTGCTTGCACCCAAAGTCCTACAACACTCTCCAGGTCCCTGATATTTGCTGTGCAGGTCTGATCCTGATTTAGCTTCTTAAAATGCAACACTTTGCACTGTCTGAAATGATTACTTTTTCATAAGTGTATATTGACTTCACCCGATCACACACAACAAACCTTGGAAGAAGTTCAGGGAACAACGACTTAGTTGGATAGCATGAATGCCTTGTTGTTTGAGAAATGGCCACGTTTGGAGGAATGTTAAGTGATTATGTAGAGGACTGACTGAGCTTGACAGGGAAGATTCTGAGAGATGATTCTCCTTGTGGGACAATCTGGAATTCAATAGCACAGTGTTTGAATAAGCGATGACCTGTTTAAGAAGAAGATGAGGAAAAGTTTCTTTTTTCCAAAGGGATGAAATCCTTGAAATTCTCTACCACAATGAGTGGTGAATATACTCAAGGTCAAACTACAAATTCTCATGTTTGTTATATGCAATATTTCTGAGGTTTACTAAATTCCCCTGAGAGAATCACACAGAGATTTTGGATTTATTTATCTAACCCTGTGAGGCAGTTGATCAAAGAGCGGCCCTTTTGCTTCAGGGTCAGGTCGTCTTGGAATCAAGTCTTGTTCCAGAGCTGAGCACCAAAATCGACCAATACGTTTGAGAGCAGTGCTGAAAGGGTGCTGCTGTGTGAGGAAAAACTGCCATCCGTTCTTTCAGGTGGACCTGATAGGGCGGCACGGTAGCATAGTGTTTAGCACAACGCTTTACAGTAGCAGCGACTCACATCCAATTCCTGTCGCTGCACGATCTCCCCATGACTACGTGGGTTTCCACAGGGTGCTCTGGTTTCCTCCCACGGTCCAAAGATGTACTGGTTAGTAGGTTAATTGGTCATTGTAAATTGTCTTGTGATTAGGCTAAGGTTATATTGGGGGTTGCTGGGCAGTGTGGCTCGGAAGACCCCATTCCGCACTGTGACTCCAAATAAATAAATAAATTATATATTTCATATTATTAAATCAAAGAGAAGTGGGGGAATTTCCTTGGATGTACTGGCTAATATTTGGTATGTCCTAATCAGCATAAATAATGCCAGATAATTTGCTTTTAATTATGGGGATTTATTGTGTGCAAATTGGCTGTGATGTTTCTTCCAGTAATGACATCCATTTTAAGTACTGGCTATTTGCACTATTTGTAACGTGCACCTCAAATCATCAAAACATACTGTGAAATGTGTCATTTTCATCAGTGCCAACTCAGCCCATGGATTGTGCTGGGGTGATCCCACTAATGTCACCACACTTCTGGTGCCACGATAACATGCCCACAACTCACCAGCCCTAACCATATATCTTCGCAATGAGGGAGGAGATCGGAGCGCCCAGGTAAGCCCAGACCATCACAGAGCGAACATACAATCTCCTTACAGACAGTGGCAGGAATCAAACTCTAATCGGTGATCACTGGCGCTGTACAATGATTGTTCTAACCCCTATGCTACCGTGCACCAAGGTTTAAAGTTCAAAGTACACTTAATATCAAAGTATGTATACATTATACAACCTTGAGATTTGTCTCCTTTCAGGCTGCCACAAAACAACCCATAAAAAAAGACCATCAAACAGCCGGTGTGCAGAGAAAAATCGAATCACGCAAACTAATAAGAGTAAACAGAAAGTATTCACAGCGCAAGTGAGTCCACAGACACAGACCCAGAGCATCCGTAGCAGGCGCAGTTCATCGCAGAGCTGTGTAACCATCGCGGAACAGCCAGCAGAATCGGCCTTACCATCTCCTCTGGTCCCGACACCCTGCCTTTTCAATCTGGCCTGGCGTTTAACTCATCCAAACATTGCTGCAGCACCCAGACCCTGTCACTTCGATACACTCCAGGCCTGGACCCCGCCACCACATTTTGGCCTGTACCTGACCTTTCCAAACTGGCCTGGCGCTTAGATCAATTAAACCACAGGTCTTCCCTGGCTCTCGGTTTAGGTGGACAGGCCTTGATTTTTCCTCATTTCCGCTCGCCCTGACTTTGCCTCACCTCCGCTTGCTTCGAATCTGCCTCAACCTCACTTCTACTTGCTTCGACACTCGACTCTTCCTCACCTCCACCCACCTCTCTGTTGTTTGTACTGATCGTTTACCATAAATGTTATGAGAAGGAGTGTTGTCAATAAAGCATTTGGTTGTATTTCCTGATGAAGGGTCTCAGCCCGGAATGCCGACTGTACTCTTTTCCATAGGTGCTGCCTGACCTGTTGGGTTCCTCCAGCATTTTGTAGGTGTTGTTTGGATTTCCAGCATCTGCACGCTTTCTCTTGTCTGTAGTTGTGTTTTTTGTTTTGTTTGCCACCAACAAGTAGTCGCTGGGCCTCACCAGCGACTTCTTAAACTGGAAATTATAGAGTGCTGTATAAGTTACATTTCTTCAATACTTTTATGTTCTTAAATAACATTCCTCATAGGTGTTGATGACGATATTGAATATTTTCCAACACAAATGAAGCGCAAAGACTGGGCACTGCAGGCTATTGAAGAAGGGCGCCGCACTATAGTTAATTACATCAGTCCAAACATCCATCCACTCCTAGATATTTTAAAAGAGAAGAAAATAATCTCTGAGAATGATCAGAGTGATATAAAAGCTAAGCTAGACATCGATAAAGGCCGGACTCTCCTGGACATAATGAGCCACAGAGGGCAGTGGGCTTGTGTTCAATTTTTCAATGTCGTACAGAATACTGATGATCTTTATCCTGGCATCAGAAAGTACCTAACATCACTTTTGGAATCCTACACTGAGAAAGATGACAGACCTGCTTTTGATCTCCTCTGTGAAGGCAGACCAACGAGTTTATTTCAGATCAACAACGAAAAATCCGAAATAATCAATATTCCTGAAGGTAAGTGTGCTTACATATTTAGAATTAATGGACATTTCTGTATTTAACAATAATGAATCATGAAAAGCTTGAACCCATCTCTTTGCAAATTCCATAATAATATATCAAAGTACTGTGACACAGATATGCTCTGTCACAGTACTTTGATATATAGCTGGTTGAGGTGAGTACTTGAAGGCTTGAAGCCCTCACACATTAAAAAAAGATGAAAATTATTCCTCCATGGGACTATTCAGTTAAAAGGCCTCCAAACATAGCCCTCAACCTAAGGACATAATTTCTCTTGAAGTATTCTGTTCTCCATTTTGAATTTAGTTCATCATGTAGGCAAAGTCATCTAGTCACCATCTACAATCTTCCAGCCACCTCCACGGTCAATGGTACATGTACATTAGGTAGTTTTGTCAAATCCCCGGCTCCAAGCAAAGCACTTTTACAGTTTTATTCAGTTTAAATAACATTCCTCAGGAATTTCTGGATTGGATTAGCTGGAAGTTGTGTAGTTGTTCAATATAATTTGATAAGAAATGTGTATTTGTGCAAAGTGCTTCTGAATGAATAGGCTCATTGAGTAAAGGACCTCTCTCACATTCCCTTACAATGTCCCAGGTTTATCTGCACATACTTCACACAGTGAA
This sequence comes from Mobula birostris, assembly GCF_030028105.1. Lineage (NCBI taxonomy): Eukaryota > Metazoa > Chordata > Chondrichthyes > Myliobatiformes > Myliobatidae > Mobula > Mobula birostris. The sequence continues at coordinate 42,932,064 of NC_092384.1, forward strand.
TAATTCATGTGCCATTGTTGCCTCACTTTTATTGAATATAAAGGTGTTTTGTAGAACAATTTTACACCAGATTTTTGCAGAATTTATACCTAAAATGTACCCAAGATTGTATTCTAGCAACAATTAGATTTTTATTTTTTCCTTAGTATTCCTGTGAATTTAGGAGAAGTTAATTGTTTTTCAAATAGAGCTACACCTTAACAATATGTGATACCAAGAATCCAATTTGTGAATTGAGTTTACTGATAGGCTCTGCCTACCATATTTGTGGAAAGGAGTATATTACTGTTTGAACAATATTGTTGTCTACCTTCACATCATTCTAGAAGTAGTATTTAAACTCTATTGAACATGTTTTGTATTGTCTTACTTATGTGTAATAGAGCTTCTAGTACTTATATTCCAATGATCTACCTTCTGTATAAGACTTCATTCTTGCAAGGCATCACCTCACAGCAAATGTTATCCCATCATTACAGTTACAATGTTCATTGTAAATCAACCTCACAGATATGAAAGGTTTGATTTAATTTCAAACATAAGAGATCCTGCAAATACTAAAAATCCAGAGTAACGCACAAAATGCTAGAGGAACTCAGCAGGTCAGGCATCATCTATGAACAAAAATGAAGAGTCAACATTCAGCCAAAGACCCTTGAAAGGTCCTGGTGCCCTGTTGAAAGGTTTTGGCCCGAAACATCATCTCTTTATTCCATTGCATAGATGCTGCCTGACTTGCTGAATTCCTCCAGCATTTTTCATGTGTTACTTTAGTTTAATTTTTATGATTTGTGTTCTAGTATGTGCCCATTTTATTACTGTATCTTATACATTATGTTTTATTACTCACTTTGGATGTCGCATTCATTCTAATGTTCTGTCTTTTGTAATTATAGAAATCCTTAAAGCAACTGATAATCACAAGAGCATATTGAGAGCTCAGATGGAGAGAATAAAACCATACTTTGGATTTGATAACTCTAGTCCATTACTGCAGGAGCATTTTACCAGCCTGGTCATTCTCAATGTCCAAGAAAGGAACAAAACTGAACATGAGCTGCTCCAGCACAGAGACTATACAGCCTGCGAGTATACAGATTTGCAGCAGCTTCTTTCCCCATCTGCACCAGGGAAGCCATCACCACGAATCACACTCGTGCAGGGAGTGGCAGGTATAGGAAAAAGCATTATGATGCAGAAGCTTGCCTACAGTTGGGCATGTGGAACAGGTTACACTGGATTTTATATGTTGCTGTATTTCAGTTTCCGGGAGTTAAACACAATCACTGAGAAAATCAGTCTGACCGAGCTTATTATACGTAGTTATCCTCATTTGACTATATTATGCAAAAAACTCCTGCAATTTCCAGCTGGAATTCTATTTTTGTTTGATGGATTGGATGAATTCAAATGGCCTCTTGATTTTAGTGTTCATTCACTTGATAACCCATCCGTTTCTGAACGCATTAACCACTTGATTGTAAGCATCATCAAGGGAGATCTCCTGCGTGACTCAACTGTTCTTATCACATCCCGCCCAACCTCAATTGATTTAGACCACAAAACCTATTTTAATCGGTGTGCTGAAATTTTAGGGTTTTCCAGGAATGAAATTGCAAAATACTTTGAGAAGTGCCTCAAGAATAAAACATTTGCTGATCATGTCTTCCAGACTGTGAAGAACATTGACTCCTTGTATGGGCTCTGTTACGTCCCTGCGTTTTGTGACATTTTGTGCTTCTATCTCCGTAAATCATTTCACTCTAAAGGCAAATGGTCCAATCTGTCTTCATTTCCCAAAACGATCACAGATTTATTCCTTCGTTTCACCAAGTGTTTACTTGTCTGTACCAGTGGTGAGGAAGAAGACCCTGAGTCCTTCTGCATAGAAGCTGATGAAGACAAGAATGAAATTATTAACTTGGCACAACTTGCATGGGATGGAGTCATCAATAAAACAATAATATTTTCATCTAAAGACGTTGAAAAAAACATCTCTCAAAAGGCCAGAGTAATAAAATCCTTCTGGAAAAAAATCCTCACTAAAGAGAGCCTACAAATGATGCATTCTCATATTTGGCAATTTTTCCATCTGACTCATCAAGAGTTTTTTGCAGCACTCTATTGTATTTCTGGTGTGGATCATGTGCACAAGGCCTTCAGCTCAAAGGGCAGCACTTTTGAGATTGTGCTGAGGTTCACTGCTGGCTTGGTCTCTCGCAGCAACAGAAAACTTGTCCAACAGTTGGTGCCTGAACACCAGGTCAAAGAAAGGGAAGTCTTTGCAGCTATTGAAAATGCTGCTGCTGTTGACATTCCAAAAGAAGACAAGCTAACTCCTGAAAATATCAAAAAATATACAGCACACAAAAGACAAAAACTAACAGCCTCTCATTGTCTGTATGAAGCAGCAAATGAAGATCTAACAAAATCAGTTGCTTCCCAAACAAGTGACTGTGTGAATTTTTCTTACATCACTTTGAATGTGACTGACTGCACTGTGATTGCAAACCTCCTTTCCCATCACACAACTATTGAAACACTCGAACTGGATGGGTGCAAAGCTGGAGCTGCTGGTTTCCAAAGACTGAAGTCTATTTTTTCCAGAATCAAAACACTGAGGTAGTGAAATAGAACATAGAAATCTACAGCACATTGCAGGCCCTTCGGCCCACAATGATGTGCCGACCACGTAACCAACTCTAGAAACTGCCTAGAATTTCCCTAGCGCATAGCCCTCTATTTTTCTAAGCTCCATGTACCTATCTAAGAAACTATTAAAAGATCCTATTGTATCCGCTTCTATCGCCACCGCCGGCAGTGCATTCCACACACCCACAAGTCTCTGTGTGAAAAACTTACCTCTGACATTCCCTTGGTACCTATTTCCAAGCACCTTAAAACTATGCCCTCTCATGTTAGCCATTTAAGCCCTGGGAAAAAGCCTCTTGCTATCCACACGATCAATGCCCCTCATCATCTTATACACATCTATCAGGTCACCTCTCATCCTTCGTGGCTCAAAGGAGAAAAGGCCAAGTTCACTCAACCTATTCTCATAAGGTACGCCCTCCAATCCAGGAAGCATCCTTGTAAATCTCCTCTGCACTCTCCCTATGTTATCTACATCCTTCTCGTAGTGAGGTGACCAGAACTGAACACAGTACTCCAAGTGGGATCTGACTAAGGTCTTGTATAGCTATAATGTTACTTCTCGGCTCTTGAACTCAATCACACGGTTGATGAATGCCAACACACCATAAGCCTTCTTAACAACAATGTCAGCCTGCACAGCAGCTTTGAGTGTCCTTTCAACACAGACCCCAAGATCTCTCAGATCCTCCGCACTGCCAAGAGTCTTACCATTAATACTATATTCTGTCTTCAAATTTGACCTACCAAAATGAACCACCTCACACTTATCTAGGTTGAAGTCCATTTGTCACTTCTTTGCCCAGTTCTGCATCCTATCGATATTTCATTGTAACCTCTGACAACCCTCCAGACTATCCACAACACCCCAACCTTTGTGTCATCAACACACTATCTAACCCACCCCTCCACTGCTTCATCCAGGTCATTTATAAAAATCACAAAGAAGAGGGATCCCAGAACAGATCCCTGCAGAACACCAACCTCCATGCAGAATACGAACCATCTACAACCACCCTTTGCCTTCTGTGGGCAAGCCAATTCTGGATCCCAAAAAAAGGTCTCCTTGGATGCCATGCCTCCTTACATTCTGAAGGAGCCTTGCATGGGGAACCTTTATCAAATGCCTTACTGAAATCCATATACACTACATCCACTGCTCTACCTTCATCAATGTGCTTTGTTACATCCTTAAAGAATTAAATCAGGCTCGCAAGGCACAACCTGCCCTTGACAAAGCCATGATGACTATCCCTAATCAGATTATGTCTCTCCAAATGCTCATAAATCCTGCCTCTCAGGATCTTCTTTAACAACTTGCCCACCACTGAAATCAGACTGACTGGTCTATAATTTCCTGGATTATCTCTACTCCCTTTCTTGAACAAGGGAAAAACATTTGCTATCCTCCAATCCTTCAGTACTTCTCCCATCCCTATTGACGACGCAAAGATCACCTCCAGAGGCTCAGCAATCTCCTCCCTTGCTTCCCACAGTAGCCTGGAGTATACTTCATCCGGTCCCGGTGACTTATCTAACTTAATGTTTTTCAAAAGCTCCAGCACATCCTCTTTCTTAATATCTGTATGCTCAAGCGTTTCAGTCATCCCCACAATTGCCAAGGTCTTTTTCCCTGGTGAATACTGAAGCAAAGTATTCAATAGGTACCTCTGCTACCTCCTTCGACTCCGTGCACATGTTTCCACTATCACTCCTGATTGGTCCTATTCCCACATGGCTCATCCTCCTGCTCTTCACATACTTGCAGAATGCCTTGGGGTTTTCCTTAATCCTGTTCACCAAGGTCTTTTCATGTACCCTTCTAGCTCTCCTAATTTCATTCTTAAGCTCCTTCCTAGCAACCTTGGAATTTTCTGGAGCTGTAACAGTACCTAGTTTCTTGAACATTTTGTAAGCTTTTATTTTCTTAACTGGATTTTCTACATACATTGTATACCATGGTTCTTTAACTCTACCATCCTTTCCCTGCCTCAATGGAACATACCTATGCAGAACTCCATGCAAATGTTCCCTGAACATTTGCCACATTTCTGCCATGCATTTCCCTGAGAACATCTGCTCCCAAGTTCCTGCCTAATAGCATCATATTTCCCCCAACCCAATTAAATATTTCCCCAAATTGTCTGTTCCTATCCATCTCTAGCGCTATGATGAAGGAGATAAGTTGTGGTCACTACCTCCAAACTGCTCTCCCACTGAGAGATCTGACACCTGACCAGGTTCATTTCCCAATGCCAGATCAATTACAGCCTCTCCTCTAGGTGGTTTATCTAGATATTGCATCAGGAAATCTTCCTGAACACACCTTACAAACCACCCCATCCAAATCCCTTGCGCCAAGGAGATGCCAATCAATATTAGGAAAGTTAAAATCACCCAGTGAGGTTGGTTGCTCATCCTGATATGCCTAGATGATTCCATTTCTCCTATAGACAATTCTTAAATAATGTCAGTGACCCAGCTTCAACCACTCTCTCAGGCTCTGCTTTCCAGGTACTTACCAGTCCTTGGGTGAAGGCAGTCCCTTCATATCCCCTCCAAAACCTTTCTCCCATACCCTAAATCTTCTATGTCCTAAAAACCCTCATATACCTTATGCCCCTAGTTATAAAAATTACCCTATCTACACTCTTCAGAATTTAAATAAAAACTCAACCAAATCTCCTTTTATCCTCTTCTGCTCCAGGAAGATGAATAGTGAGCAAGAAGAAATAATTTATGATCTTTAGTTTATGGGAAAATACTAGCAAACATCAATAGCATGATTATAACTCAGTAAATGAATAATTCATTGCTTGAAAAATGCAGATACAAAGAGAGCAAAAGATTATTATTGCAGCACACACCAAATGCTGGAGGAACTCAGCAGGCCAGGAAGCATTGTGGAAAAGAGTCAATAGTCGACATTTCAGGCCGAGACCCTTCATCAGGGCAAAAGATAATTATTGCTTTGTTTTTACAGTTTAGAGGGAAACATGCTAGAAGATGAAGGAGCAGAGATTATTGCTGATGCTCTCAGAAAAGAAACATGTAGAATAGAAACCTTAAGGTAAAACTTCCAATTCTTTACACATTTATGCACAATATTGAGAAGTATTGTTTTATTTGAAGTTGTACACTAGTAACATTAAGGTTAAGCAAGAAGTTTCAGAAGTATAAATTCAATTAATGTAGAATGAAAACCAATAGGGTTAAAGTTTCTCAGCTTCATTCTAACAAGGTCACTCGTGCATTGTCTCAAGGCTGTGGCCTCGTAAACATGGATTTAAAATCCTTTACTTTATATATCTTAGAAACCTGAAAAGGCACAATTTATTCACTCTGACCAGTTGGCATCCTTTTGTGTTAACCCCATCACCCAGCTCTTGGTTCAGAGCTCCTCTGTGCCTAGGTGATGCAAGACATCCAGACGTTCATTGGGACATTTCTTAGATGCTCTCAGCAAACCAGCTTTAACCACTTCCGGTGCATTTCAGGCACTTTACCATCTCTTCCCTTTACCCTCAACCTGCATTATCTAGTTTATCTTCTCTGATATGGAGAGAAGTTTTCTGCAGTCTACCTTACCCGTTTCTCATTTAATTATATGCATTTTAGTCACGTCTCCTCTTAACCTTCTCTGCTCCATGACAGGGATCATCCTGGTGAATCTCCTTTACAATTAATTCTCTAAATCTATCTGGTAATTAATTCTGAGCTATATAACGTATAAATTGTGTACACATATTGTATGTTACTGTCATGAACTCTTAGGACCAGCGCATGGCATCGGAGGACATCAAGCCTCAGTGCTCCAATGCGCCCAAGCATCAGTGATTTGTTTTAACTAAAACTTGTTGAGTAATTGGTTTAATCATTAAGTTTTCCTTGTGCTTTCATGCCACTTATTTTTTTGAATGTGGGTTCCTCGTACATCCTGTTTTTAGTTTGTTGTGTTTTAATTTTGATATGCACGGGATTTCCGTGCTATATGCATTATTTAGGTTAGTCATGAATAGCGTTCATCACTGAGTCCTGAAGTTGGAGTAGGAATGAACTAACATTCTGAGTCATTTATTATTCCTCTGTTACATTCTTCAAATAAATCCTCATCATTACTTTCTACCTCTGAGTCTTGAGTTTACTCTGCGCCTGGCTCGTTTGCCTGAAGAAATCATTACAGCAGGTCTCGGGCATCATGGATCCAGCAGGGTTTGATCAATTGGTAACTCGGTTATTGGAATTTTTGCAGGTTGAAGCACAACTCCATAGGGGAGAAAGGAGCAGCACAAATTGCAGAGGCTTTGAAAACAAACAGCAGCCTGAAGGTATTGGGGTATGTATTGAACCTACTGGATTCAACACTTGACAACCTCTGGATCGTTTGTAAGGAACAACGTTCTATTCAATGTATCAGAACACTTCAAAGCACTTAACTTCACTAATGAGCAAAAACCTTAAACTGAAACACAAAGGGAGAGATTATGTAGAATCTTAATCAGAAAGGTGAATTTTACAGTGCAATTTTTAAAGTGGGAAAGGGTAAGAGAAGTGGAGAAGAAGGAATTCCTGGAGAGGAATTTAAGTACAACACCATAGAAGAATTGAGAGAGCTTTACAAGTAACTTCACTGAGAGAGCCACTGTACAGAGGCAGAAGTAAGCATTTTGAACAATAGACCGTACATTGGTATAGTATATATTTTGTCATCTAATACGTCAAGTCTGATTTAACTTCATATGTTTGCAAGGGAGGGACATGGGGATGATGATAAAAGAAGAGAATTTGTAGTAGGACCAGAAACAAATGCTTCTCAATATTAAATTACAGAAAGTGTGTTTCTTTCAATACTGATATCAAACAAGCAGTATGACTTAGAAACCAGGAAGGTATATGCTGTCATTATGGATATGGAATAAGTTACTGGGTTTCAAATACTGTTGGTTAGGAGCAGTTGTAGATGGGGAATAGAAGGGACCAGTACAGGTTGTTGGAGAGCATCATAATAACAGCGAAAGCCCAAAAGAGAAGCTATTGCTGCTGATGTTGTGACCATGACTGGTAGAGTGATATCTGAAACCAATAATCTAAGTCCCACCCATCAGAACAATGAAAAGATACTGGACAATGATGTAACTAACTGTACTAAAGGCTGTAATTTGGTAGAATAAGATGAAGACAAAATTACCTTTGTTATCAAGCAACACACATAAAAATTGCTGGTGAACGCAGCAGGCCAGGCAGCATCTATAGGAAGAGGTACATTTGACGTTTTGGGCCAAGACCCTTCGTCAGGACTAACTGAAAGAAGAGATAGTAAGAGATTTGAAAGTGGGAGGGGGAGGTGGAGATCCGAAATGATAGGAGAAGACAGGAGGGGGAGGGATGGAGCCAAGAGCTGGAAAGTTGATTGGCAAAAGGGATATGAGAGGATCATGGGACAGGAGGCCAAGGAGAAAGAAAGGAGGAGGGGGGGAACCCAAAGGATGGGCAAGGAGTATAGTGAGAGGGACAGAGGGAGAAAAAGGAGAGAGAAAAAGAAATATATATATAATAATAATAAATAAATAACGGATGGGGTACGAAGGGGAGGTGGGGCATTAATGGAAGTCAGAGAAGTCAATGTTCATGCCATCAGGTTGGAGGCTACCCAGACGGAATATAAGGTGTTGTTCCTCCAACCTGAGTGTGGCTTCATCTTTACAGTAGAGGAGGCCGTGGATAGACATATCAGAATGGGAATGGGACGTGGAATTAAAATGTGTGGCCACTGGGAGATCCTGTTTTCTTTGGCGGACAGAGCGTAGGTGTTCCATCTGGGTAGCCTCCAACCTGATGGCATGAACATTGACTTCTCTAACTTCCGTTAATGCCCCACTTCCCCTTCGTACCCATCCATCCATTATTTATTTATTTATTGATTTATTCATTCATTCATTCATTCATTCATTCACTCTCCTTTTTCTCCCTCTGTCCCTCTCACTATACCCCTTGCCCATCCTCTGGGCTTCTCCCCTCCCCCTTGTCTTTCTCCATAGGCCTCCTGTCCCATGATCCTCTCATATCCCTTTTGCCTATCACCTGTCCAGCTCTTGGCTCCATCCCTCCCCCTCCTGTCTTCTCCTATCATTTTGGATCCCCCCCTCCCCCTCCCACTTTCAAATCTCTTCCTAGCTCTTCCTTCAGTTAGTCCTGACGAAGGGTCTCGGCCCGAAACGTCCACTGTACCTCTTCCTAGAGATGCTGCCTGGCCTGCTGTGTTCACCAGCAACTTTTATGTGCGTGTTGCTTGAAATTGATTTCCTCGTGATTACCTTTGTTATGTTCATTTGGGTACGATTACTGATTAGAAGCTTTCGAAGGCTCAAACAAATGATTTAACTGCATTGTTGTTTTAGTCGCTGTATTGCTGATAGATCTCTGATGCTTAACTAAATCACTTTGCCTTCATTAGGTTGAGAGCAAATGTTGTCAAAGCCAAAGGTGCTCAGTTCATAGCCGAGGCCCTGGAAGTCAACACCACACTGAGAGTTTTGGGGTATGTTGTCGTTCTCTTCTACTTGTGCTTGTGTGATTTCAGAGCAGCACCGTTTACTGCTTATTTTGAAAACTCGATTGACATTGTCTCATTGCGGCTCGTGTTCTTCATGTTAAAAATATTTTCAGTTTATCTTGTATAATTTATGATATATGACCTTTAAAAACCAGAGGTCAAAAAGTAAGTGTCTGTACTCACAGCTTTATCATCATTCAATCAATGCTAGAACAAAGCATTAGAATTGCTTATCTGTGTGATCTAAAGAGCACGGACATTATGCTAGATCTTCACCATTTGCTCATATCTTCATATGGGACAGTACTCCTGATTGAGCAAACTGCATTACTGGGTGCTCATTGTTAGGAATTCAAGCAAGGCTGAAGCCAATGAGGACGAGAGCGGAGGGCGGGCGGGCATTCAATGCTGTCTGCCTGCGTTTGACCAGCCTTCCTCTTCCTCTCGCTGGCTGCTTTCTCTCGGAGGAAGGCGCAGGAGCCATTTGCAAGGATTGATCGGCGTGGCTTGTGGTTAAGGATCCTTTTCCAGAAATTTTGAGTGTGATGTTGCATGTATTTCTGGATTCTGGTTACTCTTTCCTTTTTGCTGTTTTTGAGCAGTTTGATCAGGGTGCTTCAGTGTGGACTGGGGTGCTTCGGTGAAGTCTGACTCTGCAGAATGCAGTCGGCTAGTGGTGTGGAACTGAACTGAACTAAACGGAATACTGCTAGACTCGTAGTTTGATGTTGCCAAAAAACTCCATGTTCATTAAGCTGTTGTGTGCCTTTTTAATACTTATAAAGCTCCACTGAAAGCTGACTCAGTGGATTCTGATTAGAACATGGAACAAGAAGAGCAAATTGTCTCATCGCTTTGATTCCTCTCTATCAATACCTATGTCTGTTTCTATAGAGTTTAAAATTTTTTAAACTTTAATTTAAATATGAACATTAATATATTTGTATCTTTGTCTTAACTCAGCTTGCAGTGTAACAAGATTGGAGATGAAGGTGCAAAGTACATGGCCCAAGCAGTTGAAAGAAATCGCAGCTTGGTTGAATTACGGTATAGATTAAATCTAAGCTCACATATTAAAACCTATCCCACTTCAACTGCTCAGGCACACGCAACTTTGTAACAATTTTAGCTTATTAACTTTTAGTTGCCATATTTTTCTTCTCAAGGCTTAGACCTATCAAGTACTGAGTTTCTTTGAAATATTTTACAGACTTCACCTATCATATCTACTCTTCAGCTGACAGCTCCCTTGTAATTCAAAATAATTGCAATATATTACATGTCCTCAGTTATAAGAATTCAAAGCTATGATACTCCTCTAACAGCAAATGACCTTATCCTGCTGGTCCAATCCTAGATACCTCCCGACAATTTGCTCTCCACTTTCATGATAAGTACTCTGTTTTATTCACAAAAAATAAGATCTGTCCTTGGGAATTCCAGGTGTCCGGCCAGAAGAGCTTAAAGGCTAGCTGATCAGGTCTACAATCATTGAAGTGTTTTAATTCATTTATTCTTTTCAACTTGGAAATGTCCTACACTGTGACTCATTTCATAATTCATTTGTAGCTTAATATACCGTTAATGAGTCAAATATAGTCTTGAACATTACTTATACCCACTCAATTCCACAGGAGATATGATTGAGAAATCATTGCTTTTATTGTCAAATTATATATCTATAATTATTGTGTAAATAATTGCTTTTGACTGTAATGGAAACAGGAAATGCTGGATATAATCAGCAGGTCAAGCCTTGGGAAAAGAAACATGAAAATCTTTCAGGTTGAGGGCCATTCATCAAAACTTCAGAACTCTGTTCTGACAGAAGGTTTTGACCTAAAGCATGAAATCCATTTTTCTATGCAGTGTGACTTGCTGAGTATTTCCTGCATTTTATGTTCTATTTTAGATTTCCAGCATGAGCAGTTTTTGTTTTAAGTTCAATTGAATACTGTATGACTACTTTGGTTAGCAGGTTTAACATAGTTTATTTTGTGTAAAATCCTTTCTGAAAAAAGTTCAAGACAGAAAATTCAGTACTGTCTTTCAATCTCATTTTTTTAAATCTTAATCAAACCTTTAAGACTTATTTTCACTTTTGTAATATTTTCACTGAATCATTGTTTATTGCTCATTAAATGCTGGTTTTGCCAGTACCATGCATATTCCAAAATATGAATAAGTTAAGAAAACACAGTAACAAATTCATTAACCAGTAGTTTCTATAATGCACATTTTTGACCTTTATTTTCATATATATTGTCAGTATAATTGTAAGACAAGATCTGATGAATAAAATAGATATATCTTGTTTGCAGACTTGGAGATAATGAAGTCACTGACAAGGGGAGTGGTTACTTTAGAAGCACTTTAGAAGTAAATGATACACTTGAAGAACTGTGGTAAGAATTTTGTTTTGATTTCCATGTTTTTGAAAGTTTATTTATTATAATGTAATTGCACTTTGGGATCTCATGTGCAGGGCTTTTATTTTCTTGGAACAAAACAATCCAACAGATAGGCAGATTTCAGTATTATGATGTTTGCTATTTATGATGGAAATCATATCTTTAAATAAAAATAAATTGAATTTGTCCCTATTGTTCATTACTAAGAAAGAAATACTATGCAATGTGAAGAGTACGAAAAGCTCTTTATAAAAAATATTGTGGAATTAAATACAAAAATAATGTTAAACTATTGTATAACCAAATATCTTGTTTAACACTGCAAATTTAAACTTTTCTGTTGGGGTATTTGAAGATAAATTATTATAAACCTGAAGATAAAACCAACAAAAAACTGTAATAACCCAAACTGCATTGAAAACTTGTAAAGTTACCAAATAAAATGCATTTCGGTTATGCATTTATTTTTTAAAAAACATCTTAAATACCTATAAAATAGATCAATATGTTTTTTAAAAATATTAGTTTTAGTGCCTCCCATGGTCTTGCACACGGTGCCCAAGGAACATAGAAAGCCTACAGCACAATATAGGCCCTTCGACATGTCCTTACTATAGAAATTACCTCCGGTTACCCATAGCCCTCTATTTTTCTAAGCTCCATGTACCTATCCAGGAGTCTCTTAAAAGACCCTATCATATCTGCCTACACCACTGTTGCCAGCAGCCCATTCCACGCACTCACCTCTCTCTGCATGAAAAACTTACCCCTGACATCTCCCCTGTAACTTCTTCCAAGCACCTTAAAACTGTGCCCTCTCATATTAGCCATTATATTGTTTATTTGTGGTCAATGTGACATAGATACATAGAAAACCTACAGCACAATACAGGCCCTTCGGCCCACAAAGTTGTGCCGAAAATATCCCTATCTTGGAAATTACTAGGCTTACCTATAGCCCTCTATTTTTCTAAACTCCATGTACCTATCCAAAAGTCTCTTAAAAGACCCTAACATATCCGCCTCCACCACAGTTGCCGGCAGCCCATTCCACGCAGTCATCATTCTCTGAGTAAAAAACTTACCCCTGACATCTCCTCTGTACCTACCCCTCAGCACCTTAAATCTGTGTCCTTTTGTGGCAACCATTTCAGCCCTGGGGAAAAAGCTTCTGATTATCCACACGATCAATGCCTCTCATCATCTTATACACCTCTATCAGGTCACCTCTCATCCTCCGCCGCTCCAAGGAGAAAAGGCCGAGTTCACTCAAACTATTCTCATAAGGCATGCTCCCCAATCCAGGCAACATCCTTGTAAATCTCCTCTGCACCCTTTCTATGGTTTCCACATCCTTCCTGTAGTGAGATGACCAGAACTGAGCACAGTACTCCAAGTGGGTCTGACCAGGGTCCTATATAGCTGCAACATTACCTCTCGGCTCCTAAATTCAATTCCACGATTGATGAAGGCCAATACACCGTATGCCTTCTTAACCACAGAGTCAACCCGCGCAGCTGCTTTGAGCGTCCTATGGACTCGGACCCCAAGATCCCTCTGACCCTCCACACTGCCAAGAGTCTTACCATTAATGCTATATTCTGCCATCATATTTGACATACCAAAATGAACCACTTCACAATTATCTGGGTTGAACTCCATCTGCCACTTCTCAGCCCACTTTTGCATCGTATCAATGTCCTACTGTAACCCCTGACAGCCCTCCACACTATCCACAACACCTCCAACCTTTGTGTCATCAGCAAACTACTAACCCATCCCTCCACTTCCTCATCCAGGTCATTTATAAAAATCATGAAGAGTAAGGGTCCCAGAACAGATCCCTGAGGCACACCACTGGTCACCGACCTCCATGCAGAATATGGTCCGTTTACAACCACTCTTTGCCTTCTGTGGGCAAGCCAGTTCTGGATCCACAAAGCAATGTTCCCTTGGATCCCATGCCTCCTTACTTTCTCAATAAGCCTTGCATGGCCTACCTTATCAAATGCCTTGCTGAAATCCATATACACTACATCTACTGCTCTTCCTTCATCATTGTATTTAGTTACATCCTCAAAAAATTCAATTAGGCTCATAAGGCACGACCTGCCCTTGACAAAGTCATGCTGACTATTCCTAATTATATTATACCTCTCCAAATGTTCATAAATCCTGCCTCTCAGGATCTTCTCCATCAACTTACCAACCACTGATGCAAGAGTCACTGGTCTATAATTTCCTGGGCTATCACTACTCCCTTTCTTGAATAAAGGAACAACATCTGCAACCCTCCAATCCTCTGGAACCTGTCCCATCCCCATTTGTGATGCAAAGATCATCGCCAGAGGCTCAGCAATCTCCTCCCTCACCTCCCACAGTAGCCTGGGGTACATCTCATCCGGTCCTGGCGACTTATCCAACTTGATGCTTTCCAAAAGCTCCAGAACATCCTCTTTCTTAATATCTACATGCTCAAGCTTTTCAGTCTGCTGCAAGTCAGTACTACAATCACCAAGATCCTTTTCTGTACTGAATACTGAGGTAAAGTATTCATTAAGTACCACTGCTATTTGCTCCGGTTCCACACATACTTTCCTACTGTCACACTTGATAGATCCTATTCTTTCACGTCTTATCCTCTTACTCTTCACATACTTGTTGAATGCCTTGGGGTTTCCTTAATCCTGCCCACCCTAATTTCCTTCTTAAACTCCTTTCTATTAGCCTTATAATCTTCTAAATCTCTAACATTACCTAGCTCTCTGAACCTTTTGTAAGCTTTTCTTTTCTTCTTGACTAGATTTATTACAGCCTTTGTACACCACAGTTCCATAACTGCCCTGTCTCATTGGAACGTACCTATGCAGAACTCCACACAAATATTTCCTGAACACTTGCCACATTTTTTCCGTACTTTTCCCTGAGAACATCTGTTTCCAATTTAAGCTTACAATTTCCTGCCTGATAGCCTCATAATTCCCCTTACTCCAATTAAACGCTTTTCTAACTTGTCTGTTCCTATCTCTCTCCAATGCTATCGTAAAGGAGATAGAATTATGATCACTATCTCCAAAATGCTCTCCCACTGAGAGATCTGACACATGATGAGGTTCATTTCCCAGTACCAGATCAAATACAGCCTTTCCTCTTGTAGGCTTATCTACATATTGTGTCAAGAACCCTTCCTGAACACACCTAACAAACTCCACCCCATCTAAACCCCTTGCTTTAGGAAGATGCCAATCGATACTTGGGAAATTAAAATCTCCCATCATGACAACTCTGTTATTATTACACCTTTCCAGGATCTGTTTCCATATCTGCTCCTCGATATCCCTCTTACTATTGGGCGGCCTACAAAAAACGCCCAGTAAAGTTATTGACCCCTTCCTGTTCCTAACCTCCACCCACAGAGACTCCGTAGACAATCCCTCCATGGCGTCCACCATTTCTGCAGCCATGACACGATCTCTGATCAACAGTGCCATGCCCCCACCTCTTTTTCCTCCCTCCCTGTCGTTTCTGAAACATCTAAAACCCGACACTTGAAGTAACCACTCCTGTCCCTGAGCCATTCAAGTCTCTGTAATGGCCACCACATCATATCTCTAAGTACTGGTCCACGCTCTAAGGTCATTCGCTTTGTTCACAACACTTCTTGCGTTAAAGTAGACGCATCTCAACACTTCGTTCTGAGCACGTCCCTTCCCTATCACTTGCCTATCCTCCCTCTCGCACTGTCTACAAGCTTTCTCTATTTGTGAGCCAACCTCCTCTTCCCCAGTCTCTTCAGTTCGGTTCCCAACCCCAACAATTCTCGTTTAAACTCTCCTCAGTAGCCTTAGCAAACCTCCCCGCCAGGATATTGGTCCCGCTGGGATTCAAGTGCAACCCGTCCTTTTTGTACAGGTCACACCTGCCCCAAAAGAGGTCCCAATGATCCAGAAATCTGAATCCCTGCCCCCTGCTCCAATCCCTCAGCCTCGCATTTGTCCTCCACCTCATTCTCTTCCTATTCTCATTGTCGCATGGCACAGGCAGTAATCCCTAGATTACTACATTTGTGGTCCTGCTTCTCAACTTCCTTCCTAATTCCCTGTAGTCTTTTCTCAGGACCTCTTCCCTTTTCTTACCTATGTCATTGGTACCAATATGTACCACAACCTCTGGCTGTTCTCCCTCCCACTGCAGGATATTTTGTACGCAATCTGAAACATCCTGGACCCTGGCACCTGGGAGGCAAACTACCATCTGAGTTGTTTTCCTGCGTCTACAGAATCGCCTGTCTGACCCCCTAACTATTGAGTCCCCTATCACTACTGCCTCCCTCTTCCTTTCCCTACCCTTCTGAGCCACAGGGCCAGACTCTGTGCCAGAGGCACAGCCACTGTTGCTTCCCCCAGGTAGGCTGTCTCCCCCCAACAGTACTCAAATAGGAAAACTTATTGTCAAAGGGTACAGCCACAGGGGTACTCTCTAGTACCTGACTCTTCCTCTTCCCTCTCCTGACTGTGACCCACTTGTCTGTCTCCCGTGGCCCCGGTGTGACCACCTGCCTATAACTTCTTTCTATCACCTCCTTGCTCTCCCTGACCAGACGAAGGTCATTGAACTGCATCTTCAGTTCCCTAACGCGGTCCCTTAGGAGCTGCAGCTCGACACACCGGGTGCTGATATCGCCGTCCGGGAGGCTAGGAGACTCCAGGACTTCCCACATCTGACACCGAGCACAGAAAATGGCCTCACACACATACTACTTCCTTTCCACAATTAACACAGGTAGACCTACCTCCCCTCATTACCACCTAAGCCCGTTGAGCCAAAGCCCTACCACTTTGCTGCCACTCACTCCGCGCCTGCTCCGAACACTGCCCGCTGGATATAGCATCCCTCTTTTTAAACATTTATGGCTGATGTCACGCGCCTGCACAGTCTTGCCTCGCTTTTAACCTGAGTGTTAAAACCTGCCTTGGCTCCAAAAATCAGCCGTTCACTCGCAGCCTCCTTGCTCCGAATGAAAGGCAATTGAAAGCAATTACATGCCACATGAAGGAGATGGAAATAATAAATACCCATGATGCAATGGACCAATTGTTCCTTCTCCTTCATTTTAGTTGAATAAAGAATTGGATGTATTGTATTGAGCCAGAGAATTCTCCGATTTTTCTTTAGAAACTGCATCGAAAGATTAAAGATTAGAGATTAACTTTATTTGTCACATGTACATTGAAAGTGAACTGTAATCTTTTTGCATCCAAACAAATCAGTGATGATGGTGCTGGGGGCAGCCAAGTGTCACCACGTTTCTAGCGTCAACATAGCATGCCCACAACTCAATAACCCTAACCGTTTGTGGTAGGAAGCACGCAGACAAAAGCCACGCAATCATGGAGAGAACGTACACACTCCTTACAGACAGTGGCTGGAATTGAACCCCTATCAGTGATCACTGGTGCTGGAAAGCAATGGCACTAACCACTACGCTACTGTGCCATGCAATAAAATCTAATAAAATTTTCTCAGCTTATAATTGGGTGAATAAGATGTAAGTATCTTACTCGCCCAATGTCATCAGACAAAAATTAACAAGAAGATCAGTGCCTCTTTGGAGGAAGTAAGAACTACAGATACTCTTATTAGAAAATAACCCTTAATTTTAATGTTAAGGACTTTATGGGTTTGCAAACTCAAGAATGTGAATATAAATTTTGTGTTCTTCTGAAATTCTTTAACTTTCATTTATCTTTTAGGATTTTGGTGAATAACATATCAAGTGCTGGAAAGGAAAGATTGAAAAATGCCTGGCGTAAAAATCCAAATCTTCGATTGAATTAATTTTATTTTAAAAATGCATAGCAATACTTATTGTGCAAACCTAGCACTTGGTTCTGCTGAAAAATGCAAAGAACAGCCCATGAAGCATTTGTGCGCTTTTATCGAAATCTCCAGAAGCAAGCTTGCTTGTTCGGGCTGACCTGTTTCCCTTGAAAAGTACTCTCTTCAACAGCTTAATTTCTGGACTTCTGTGGTTTATGTGTAATATAAAAACTTATTTAAGAGATTTTTATTGTCTTATCATATGATAAAAGTGATATAAAAGTATAATTTGGTGAGAAAGACATACTGTGATGTATTCACAGCTCCTCACTCCAAGTTCTTGTTTGAGTGAATCTGTTGGGTTTTTCACAGAAGAACAGCAAAAGTTCTGTTTTATTACACTTTTCTTTATGTGATATTCAACAATGATAATGTAAATTTATTAATGTTATTTATTGCTATAACTGCTAAGTAAATATACTCAGTGGCTACATTATAAAGTACACCTGCTCATTATTGCAAATATCTAATAAGCTGGCAGCAACTCAAAGCAGAAAAACGTACAGACGTGGTCAAGAGATTCAGTTGTTTTTCAGATCAAACATCAGAATGGGAAAGAAATGTGATCTAAGCGACTGTCACCGTGAAATGATTGTTGGTGCCAGACGGGTGGTTTGAGTATCTCAGAAACTGCTGATCTCCTGGGATTTCCACACACAACAGTCTCTAGAGTTTACAAAGAATGACGTGTAAATCAAAAAACATTCAGTGAGCAGCTGTTCTGTGGGTGAAAATACTTCGTTAATGAGAGAGGTCAGAGGAGAATGGCCAGACTAGTTCAGGCTGACAGTAAGGCGACAGTAACTCAAATACTCATGTGTTAAAACAGTGGTGTGCAAAAGAGTATCTCTGAGTGTACAACATGTCAAACCTGGAAGCGGATGGGCGACTGCAACAGAAGACCATGACCGGGAAGTAGCCACTGAGTATACAACAAGTCAAAAGTTTCATCAGTATTGTTCATCCAAGAAGATTTCCACTCAGTTGTCAATATCTATTTTAAACCAGATATTATACTGCCAAAATTAATATACTGTAGTACATTGAGGGCTTCTAGTGTTGTTGAAACTGCCAGGGAGTTCTGCCGTGACAATCTCATGCTGAAAGGACTGTAAAGACCTTTTGCTTTTCAACTGTATTACTGAATTACAGAAATTGTGCCAAACATGTACCTTCATCAAAGGAATAAATGATTTTTTTTAACAACATGTGTTAGAAAATGCACTTTACTAGATGAATAGCTGATCCAAATCCTTTGAGAAAATCTATAATCTCAACCCCATCCTTTGAAGAATATACAATTGAAGAGTAAATCACTCTTTTTTACAGTTATTATGTTCCAAGGAATTGTGGTTAGTTAAAATAATCCAGCATAGGATTTGTGTCATAAAAATATTGGAAATAGAAGCAGAAGTAGAACATTTTGTCCCATGAGACTGTTCTGCATTCAATCAGCTGTTCATTTACTTCAGGGCCTCTTTCCTATAACAACTCCATAATCATAAAGAGTCTTCAAGAAGAACAGCTCAGGAACAGGCCTTTAGCCCATTTAGTACTTGCCAAAACCACATATACTGCCTGCTTCCATTGATCTGCACCGGAAGTGTAGCACTCCATACCCCTACCATCCAAGTACCTATCCAAACTTCTCATAAATGTTGAAATCGAGCTTGCATGCACCACATGTGCTGGCAGCAAAATCCACACTCTCACAACCCTCTGAATGAAGTTGTTTTCCCTCATGTTCCCCTTCCACTTTACACCTTTCACCCTTAACCCATGACCTCTGGTTGTAGTTCCACCCACCTAAGTGGAAAAAGCCTGCTTGCATTTACCCTACCTATGACCCTCTATCAAATCTCCTCTTGAACTTCTACTTTCTAAGGAATATAGTCCCTAACCTATTCAATCTTTCCTTATGACTCAGGTCCTACAGGTTCAATAGTCAGGGGATTGAGATCAAGAAACGCAAGATGATGTTGCAGCTCTATAAAACTCTAGTTAGGCCACACATAGAGTATTCTGTTCAGTTCCGGTCATCTTGTTATAGGAAGAATGTGGAAGATTTAGAGGGCGCAGAGGAGATTTACCAGGATGATGCCGGGATTAGAAAGAATGTCTTATGAGGCTAGACTGAATAGACAGTGAGCTAAAGCATGTACCTTTGGCCAGACGGAGGATGAAAAGAGACTTGATAGAGATGAACAAGATGATAAGAGGCATAGATTGAGTAGACAACCCAAGACTTTTTCCCCGGGTTGAAATGGCTAATATGAGGCGGAGGCGGTGGGGGTGGGGGGTGGTTTGAGAGGAGGTATACGTTTAAGATGTTTGGATGAAAGTATAGGGGGTATGTCAGAGGTCGGGTTTTTCTTACACAGTGTGTGATTAGTGCATGGAACATGCTGCCAGGAGTGGTGGTAGAGATAGATACATTAGCGATATTTAAGAGACTCTTAGATAGCAACTTGGATGAAAGAATAATGATGTGGAAGGGAAGTGCTTAATCGACGTTGGAGTGGGGGTTAAGGGTCAGCACAACCGAAGGGCCCTTACCACGCTGTACTGGTCTATGTTCTCATGTTGGTAAGCTCCCAAGACAAATTTAACAACCTACAATTTTTATTCATTTTAATGAAGAATTAATTGTTGTGTTTATAGATCTTAATGAACATTTTATATTAAAAATCGGCAACTGATACAATTAAAGCTAATTATTCAAAAGTATACTCGTGCTACAGAATTTCGCCTGAAAGAATCTACTCATCAAGCAACCGCACTCACCGTTTCTCACTTTGGGGTGAGACAGGCAGAATCCACACCCAAAATTGTCCCGATCGTTCTTACTGCAACCATCATTTGATCCACCTGGCACTTTTAAAAAAAATGTCCTCAGTAAACGAAAAGGGTATTTTGTACTTACTTGCTGCGTATGCAGTCGTCTATGAAACCTAATTAAAGCGTAGATTATATATGTACAGATGAATAAACAATGAAATTGGCCTTGAACGGATATCAGAAATTAACAGTGACCCAGTCAGGACTTCCCTTCAGAAGGTACACAAGCACCACTTTGGCAGCTGAATCTCACAACTGTATTGCATGCTAGTCCTGAGGAATGCTTTGGAGATGTCCTTCAATAGTGTATTCTTACTCTGCTTACCTGAATCTTCCCCCTCAATCAAATTTAACAGATGGTCTGTAAGAATAATCGATGTGTGCTTCAAACCTGAGCTTAGAGATCCAAGTACTGTCACACTAAGCTTAAATGCATGATGTTGCAAGGCCCAGGCTAATGTTAGAACAATATTGGAAAGTAATCTTCTATTTATTAGACATTTTAGAAACAATGCCATATTTGTTTAAAGTTGTCCTGTAATAAACAAACGTGAATAACATGAATTATCAACCTCTTCGACAAATACTGCAAAACATTCCCTCTCCTTACTACTACAATCAGGCAGGAGGTACAGAAATCTTTTAGGTCCCACACCACCAGGTTCAGGAACAGTTATTACCCCACAACTGTCAGACTCCCGAACTGGCATAGGTAATTTCATTCACTACAACTCGGAAGGATCTACAGACTCACTTTCAAGGACTCTTTACAAATCAGGTTCTCAAGTGTTATTTTGTTTGCATAGTTTGTCTTCTTTAGCACACTGGTGTTTATTAGGCTTTGTCTGTTTATGTATATTTTTGTAAAATTCTGTGTAGTCCATTAGCCAGGACCCCAAATTTGGGCCACCGATACCATCTGGGGGGAATAATTCTTATAGTGATTTTTGGCAAGGTATCACCCCTAATGCTAGAAAATGTGTTATAGCATTGCAGCGGTGGTCGCTTGCATAGTAACCTCCATGCTATAAGAACCATGATCCCAGGTGCTTTGCCAGTGATAAGATGAATTATGCCAGGTACCTGTCCCCTTACTTTGCTCAGATGATGAACCTCCCAGAGAAGAATCCTTCTGTGTACGAGGCCTTCAAGACAGGCCAATTCTCAGTGCAGCTGTCAAGTAACAACCCCTTTGGGCAGATCCCTGTGGACCAGGCTATTGAAGCCACAGTGAACAAAGACATGCAGACTCCTGGAGGCACATCACAGTTCAGCCTGAATGCTGGAGCTATCAAGCATTACGGCATAACAGCTGAGCACTTCAGTGCATTCCTGGGACAGTTAAGGGAGATGGTGCAAGGCAACAAATCAGAGCTTTGTCATGCGGAGCTACAGCGGCCAGGAATCCAGAAAGATGAGGAAGCAATTTCAGCAGTGGTTACCCTCATACATGAATGGGTCAACCCATTTTCAGAGAAGCGGGACCTCATTAGCATCTCTACGGCAAAGGCAGCCTCCAAGGACATTGCCTCCGACCTGATGAAGGCATATGAGATTGGTGATCAATGCGACACAACCTTCAGGGCTGAGAGACTAGAGGAAGACCCGCCAGCAAAGAAATGCCATGACCCAATGAAAACCAACAAGCTGAAAACATTCAGTGATATGTGTAAGAAGAGAGAAGAGGTATTTCTTTTTTTCTCTGTAAATGCTGCAGGTGGTATATGGAAATATTTACATACTTTGATAATAAATGTATTTTGAAATGTAAAGCAAAGCATTAGTGTCATAGTCACTGTATTTTCTGATCCATATCCTTTACAAAATAACATAAAATTGAAGCCATCTTCATACAGTTACATGTCAGTCACAAGAGTATCACTGTGCTGAATTCAGCTATAATCCTAGACATCTGTGATACAAGTCAAGGGAGTCACAGTTATTTTAATATCACAGAGGGAAAATCACATGAGGGAAAATTTGGAACAAGTGGATTCAGTTACCAAGACAGTGGAGAAGTGTGTATGGAACCGGAGGAGATAGCAGAGGTACTTAATGAGTACTTTGCTTCAGTATTCACTATGGAAAAGGATCTTGGTGATTGTACTTACAGCGGACTGAAAAGTTTGAGTATGTAGATATAAAGAAAGACGATGTGCTGGAGCTTTTGGAAAGCATCAAGTTGGATAAGTCATCGGGACCGGACAAGATGTACCCCAGGCTACTGTGGGAGGTGAGGGAAGAGATTGCTGAGCCTCTGGCGATGATCTTTGCATCATCAATGGGGATGGGAGATGTTCCGGAGGATTGGAAGGTTGCAGATGTTGTTCCTTTATTCAAGAAAGGGAGTAGAGATAGCCCAGGAAATTATAGACCAGTGAGTGTTACTTCAGTGGTTGGTAAATTGATGGAGAAGATCCTTAGAGGCAGGATTTATGAACATTTGGAGAGACATAATATGATTCGGAATAGTCAGCATAGCTTTGTGAAAGGCAGGTCGTGCCTTGTGAGCCTGATTGAATTTTTTGAGGATGTGACTAAACACATTGATGTAGGAAGAGCAGTACATGGATTTCAGCAAGGCATTTGATAAGATACCCCATGCAAGGCTTATTGAGAAAGTAAGGAGGCATGGGATCCAAGGGGACATTGCTTTGTGGATCCAGAACTGGCTCGCCCAGAGAAGGCAAAGAGTGGTTGTAGACAGATCATATTCTGCATGGAGGTCAGTCACCAGTGGTGTGCCTCAGGGATCTGTTCTGGGACCCCTACTCTGTGGTTTTTATAATGACCTGGGTGAAGAAGTGGTGGGATGGGTTAGTAAATTTGCTGATGACACAAAGGTTGGGGGTGTTGTGGATAGTGTGGAGGGCTGTCAGAGGTTACAGCGAGACATTGACAGGATGCAAAACTGGGCTGAGAAGTGGCAGATGGAGTTCAACCCAGATAATTGTGAAGTGGTACATTTTGGTATGTCAAATATGATGACAGAATATAGTATTAATGGTAAGACTTGGCAGTGTGGAGGATCAGAGGGATCTTGGGGTCTGAGTCCATAGGACACTCAAAGCTGCTGCGCAGGTTGACTCTGTGGTTAAGGTGGCATACGGTGCATTGACCTTCATCAATCGTGGGATTGAGTTTAGGAGCTGAGAAGTAATGTTGCAGCTATATAGGACTCTGGTCATACCCCACTTGGAGTACTGTGCTCAGTTCTGTTCGCCTCACTATAGGAAGGATGTGGAAACGTTAGAAAGGGGGCAGAGGAGGTTTACAAGGATGTTGCCTGGATTGGGAAGCATTCCTTATGAGAATAGTTTGAGTGAACTCGGCCTTTTTCCTTGGAGCGACGGAGGATGAGAGGTGACCTGATAGAGATAAGATGATGAGAGGCATTGATCGTGTGGATAATCAGAGGCTTTTTCCCAGACCTGAAATGGCTAGCACGAGAGGGCAACACCATCAAAGTTGCTGGTGAACGCAGCAGGCCAAGCAGCATCTGTAGGAAGAGGTGCAGTCGACGTTTCAGGCCGAGACCCTTCGTCAGCACGAGAGGGCACAGTTTTAAGGTGCTTGGAAGTAGGTACAGAGGAGATGTCAGGGGTAAGATTTTTACGCAGGGAGTGGTGAATGTGTGGAATGGGCTGCTGGTGACAGTGGTGGAGGTGGATACGATAGGGTCTTTTAAGAGATTCCTGGACAGGTATATGGAGCTCAGAAAAGTAGAGGGCTATGGGCAGCCGTAGGTAATTTCTCAGATAAGGACTTGCTCGGCACTGCTTTGTAGGCTGAAGGGCCGATATTGTGCTGTAGGTTTTCTATGTTTCTATGTTTTCTATGTTAAGCTCAGTCTGTCCTCCAAGGTTTAATGATAACAATGCTAAGACTTTGTAGCTCATCTCCTTCTATATGAAACAGCCCTAATGTGGTCTCTTACATTGTGATCTCTGCAAAATCTTTTATAGAACATTGTCAGGCAATGTTAAGACCTCTTGAGTTCCGGTTGATTCTTTTCTCTAATGGCTTCTAGCTAACGTCTTCAATAAATTCTCCCATGATCACTTTCATTGATAATTTCTTGAGTATTTTTGTTTGCATTTCTTTTTAACTTTCATTGATCAAATTGGCATTGTTAAAATAAATAAATCTCTCACTGATGTAAATATTCTGACTATTCTCCCCAGTACTGTGATCTACTGTATTTCAATTTCTAAAAAAAGATATCTGTTATCTTTAGTGCTATTTTAATCACTTTATTTATCTGTGTGAATTTTTTTATCTTAATATATTTTTGTCTTTTTCTGTCCCTTAGTCTGAGAACTTGAAAACGAGCTCTTCGTATACCCAAGCATCCAAATTTTTCAAGATATGTGTTCTTTTTGTAAAATACATATCATGACTTTGATTATAATTTTAGCTTCTGAAATCGTTATGCAGGTTTCAATGTGTCACCACTATGGCTATTGAAGCATTTGACCATCTGTTATTTAAGTTTCCTCAGGAAATGTTTTTTAAATTTGCATGCCTAAGTATTGAAAAGAAGTCAAATATGCAGGTCAGCTGCTTGGCCTTATTTACTAAACTGGGTGTTACTGTCTGAATTTTACTGTTAAAATGCTGTTTGTTGGGGGTACAAATAAAGGTTTTTTAACCTTACCCAACCTTCTTGAGTTCATGTTTCCCTCTTTCAGAGAAAACTATGTATGTGTTCCCGTGCTAAAGATCTAATGCAACCAATTCACTTGAGCAACCTTACAACCAAAGTAAGTAAGACCTGCTTGCGGGCTTTGGATTTCGTAGTAGTGAGAGTGGAGACATCATTTCTGCAGTGAAACGTTTGAAAGGTTTTGCAATGAAGGAAACATTGGAGGAAATAAAAGCGGAAGATGGCTTTTTCAAAGTTGCATGAATGATTATCATTCTATTTAGGTTATTCATCTTTACCTTACATAAGTCCTTTTTTGTTCAGCAATCTGCCTGTTTTATAATTTGTCTAACGCTTGTTATAGAGCTGATTTAATAATCCTGGCAGAAGATCAGTTGCAGTCAGTAAAAAACTCAAACTTATAGAACCAAGATCCTGATTATCTAATAGATCTTACAGCATTGCAGGTTTCTTGTATTGTAAAATACAAACAGGAGGGGAAAAGTGTATGGCTTATTTTTAAAAAATCCAGCTTTGCATTTCCTTCCTTCCTTCCTGAGTACACTTGTGTTAACAGAAACGCAGCAAAACAAACATTTCTCAACCAACCTTTCTGCTGTCTGCAATAGTGTGAAGGCTGATTGCAGGAACAAGCAGAATATTTTCATCACAAAACAGGTACGTGTTTCTTTTTAAACATTTCATTCAAATTTAAGTATTGCTGAAATTAGTCAGCTTAGTATTTCATATTAGTACTGGGCTAGACTCACACAGATCAAATGCCTGGTTTGCAGCACCTTGAGCCCTGGGAATGTTCCTCTCTGGCATATTAAATTGATTTGAAACGGAAATAGCCCTGGTGCTTTACAAGTAACTGTGGCCTTTCAGGCAAGGCTGCAATGGGGAAATAAAAAATCCAATTCTTTTGCACTTCACGTAAGTGAAAATAATCTTTAGGGTGAGGCAAATTAAGATGGATAAATCCACAGGGCCTAACAAAGTG
This sequence comes from Mobula birostris, assembly GCF_030028105.1. NCBI lineage: Eukaryota > Metazoa > Chordata > Chondrichthyes > Myliobatiformes > Myliobatidae > Mobula > Mobula birostris. Next base: position 42,958,046 of record NC_092384.1, read on the forward strand.
CCCTTTGGGCCTCATGCATTAATTGCAAGGGGCCTGGCAGGGGTACTTAAAACATTTTAAGCACGGGTGAGGTGCCGGAGCACTGGAGGATATTTAAAGTTGTTTCACTGTTTTATAAAAGACTCTTAAGAATCAGGTGGGAAATTATATAGTGGTGAGCCTGATGTCAGTAGTGGGTAAATTAGTGAAAGGCATTCTAAGTGACTACATATATAAGTATTTGGATAGATAGGTTCTGATTAGGGATAATTAACATGGCTTTGTGTGTGGTAGTTTTTCTGAGAAGGTTTCCAGGAAAGTTTATGACGACAAGGCATGGACTTTAGCAAGGCTTTGACAAGGTCCTTAATGGGAGGCTGATCAAGAAGGTTCAGTCGCTTGGCATTGAGGATGACATAGTAAATCGAATTCAAGATTGACTTTGCGGGAGTAGCCAGAGACTGGTAGTAGATGGTTGACTCTCTGACTGGAGGCTTGTGACTAGTGGTGTGCCACAGGGATCGGTGCTGGGGCCCTTTGTTGTTTGTCACCTATAGCAATGATCTGGTTGGTAACGTAGTAAACTAGATCAGCAAATTTGCGGATTACACCAAGGTTGCTGGTGTAGTGGACAGCGAGAAAGGTTGCCATAGCTTGCAGCAGAATCTGGACCAGCTGGAAAAATGGTCTGAAAAAACTGCAGATGGAATTTAATGCAGACAAGTGTGAGGCGTTGCACTTCGGCAGGTCAGGGCAAGCCAGGGTAGGACTTAGTGAACAGCAGGGCACTGAAGAGTGTGGTAACAGAGGGATCTGGGGATACAGTTCCATAATTCCTTGAAAACGGTGTCACAGGTAGGTAGTGTTGTATAGAGAGCTTTTGACATAAAAACGGAGTATTCAGTATGGCAGTTGGAATGTCTCGTTGAAGTTGTATGGCCAATATGGAGTATCGGGTCACCTAACTACAAGAAAAATATCGGTAAGGTTGAAAGAGTAGAGAAAATTTCCAAGGATGTTGTTGGGACCTAAGTTGCAGGGGAAGATTGAATATGTTACGATATTTTTTTTCCTGGAAAACGAGGGGAAACTTGATAGAGGTATGCAAAATGATGAGAGGTATAGGTAGGATAAATGCACACAAGCTTTTTTTTTACTGAAGTTGGGTGAGACTAGAACTAGAAGTAATAGGTTAAGGGTGAAAGGTGAAATATTTAAGGGGAACCTGAGGGACAGTTTCTTCACTCAGAGGGTTGTGTTGCCAACAGAAATGGTGTGGTGGACACAGGTTTACTTGCAACATTAAAGAGAAGTTTGGTTAAGTATGAGGGCTGCGGTTTGACATGACGAGGCAGAATAATAATTTGGCATGGACTATATAGACCGAAAGGCCTGTTTCTGTGCTGTAGTGCTCTATGACTCTATGACTAGTAAGCACTCAGTAAGAAATGGTTTGGTTTGCTTTCATACCTAACAATGTAGGGCTGGGACAATATTTGGACAAACTTCGCGATTAGAGATTATTTCAGAGAATGTATTATTTGTTCATGCAACAATTAAAAGAGTAAAATTGATATTCATTTAGATGTGATGGGACATATTCTCTTTGAGTGTTGAATTTCATAGTAAATATTCTTGTTTAGACTTCCTTCTACACCCTTGTTGCACAATAATGTACTGGATGTCAGGGCTTTTAAGAATGTCGCAAGGCAATCCAATCATCAGAGACTGTCGTCAATGATGGAAACAACCATTTATCCCCTGAACAAATGAGACTAATGAGTGCGAAAGGAGAGGAATGGCAAGGAGCCAACTGCTATGGCAACTCTATGTTCTGTGACAGCGAAAAATGATTGAAACCAGGTGCAGAAGTAGGGAGAATTAAATGCAACACACACGAAATGCTGGAGGAACTCAGCAGGTCGGGCTGCATCTATGGAAATAAAGAGTTGATGCTTTGGGCAGAGAGCATTCCTCAAAACTGGAAAGGAAGGGGAGAAGCAAGAATAAGAAGGTGGGGAGATGGAGGAAAAACAATAAAAGCTAGAAGGAGATAAATGAAGCCAGGTACAATAGATGCCCACTCCCACCCCACAACAGATTTGCAGTAGTAAACATGAGAAATTCTGCAGATGCTGGAAATCCAAACAGAATCGCACACAAAATGCTGGAGGATCTCAGCAGGTCTAGCTTGTACTCTTCCCCCCACCCCCACCTTCTGATTCTGGCTTCTTCCCCCTTCCCTTCCAGTTCTGATGAACCATCTCGGCCCGAAACATTGACTGTTTATCCATTGCCATAGATGCTGCCTGACCAGCTGGGTACTGCTGAATGAGATTCACTTTCTTGCAGGCGTTTTCAGGAAAATAAGGAAATGCAATAGAATTTACGAAAAACTATAAATAAAAAACACTGAAAACAACCAATGTGCAAAAGAAGATTAGTCATGCAATAATAAAAAAAAGGTAAATCGATAATACTGAGAACAGTCAGCTTTAATTTTATTAGAAGCATCAGGACATAAATTCATAATTATATTATATATAATTGCTACTACACTTTTCTGAGAGAGATTTAAATCTAAGATTTTTTCCAAAATGTCCATTGGATATGGGTGTGGAAAATTAGGGGAAACAGTAATTAAAAAGTTTCTAATCTGTAAATATCTAAAAAAGTGAGATCTAGGTAAATTATATTTATTAGAGAGTTGATCAAAAGACATAAAACAATTATCCAAAACTAAATCGCGAAAAGATACTATACCTTTGGTTTTCCAATCAAAGTAAGCTTGATCCATCGTGGAAGGTTGAAAAAGAAAATTTGATATAATGGGACTTGCTAGAATAAATTGATTAAACCCAAAAAATCTTCGGAATTGAAACCATATACGTAAAGTATGCTTAACTATTGGGTTATTCATTTGTTTATATAATTTAAAAGAAGTAAAAGGAAGTGAAGTTCCTAAAACCGAACCCAAGGAGAACTTGAGATTAATATACCGACTGAGAAATGGGAAAAAATTCTTCAGTTGGTGAATTCATCCTCTGTATGTGCTAAGCATATGCTGATACAGTTTAAAGTAGTGCACAGGGCTCATATGTCCAAAGATAAACTATCTCGTTATTACTCTTATATTAATCCAATATGTGGCAGATGTCATTCTGAGGTAGCTTCTTTAACCCACATGTTTTGGTCATGTCCCTTGTTGGAGAAATATTGGAAAGATATTTTTGATATTATTTCAACGGTCCTAAACATAGACTTACAACCTCATCCAATTACTGCTATCTTTGGACTACCAATGATAGATTTAAATAATTTAACCTCTTCATCATGAAGGATGATTGCATTTCTTACTTTAATGGCTAGAAGGTCCATTTTGTTGAATTGGAAAGAGATTAACCCTCCTAAGGTATTTCATTGGTGTTCACAAATTATGGTGTGTTTGAATTTGGAGAAAATTAGAAGTGCAGTTTATGACCCTTCCATTAAGTTTGAAAAAACTTGGAGGCCATTCATTCAGCATTTTCACTTGATGTAATTTGATCATTTCCAAACTTGTTTGATCTCTCTGTACTGTTGTTGACTCGTCGACGCTGAGGTTTTCTTCTTTTCCATTTTTAAGTTGTTAGTTTTGCCCAAGTCTTTTAGTTTAGTTGATTAATTCTGTTTTTCTTTGGGGATGGGGTTTTTTTTTTGATTTTGTTTTTTTTTTCTTTTTCATGATTTTTTTCAGTTTTTTTTTGATTTGTATTACCCGTTGTCAGTCCTACATGATTGGGAGCTTTGTTAACTTACACTATTTGATTTTACAATTACTTTTCCTAAGTGTAACAATATTTCTCCTACTATTTGTATTATTGCTATGTTTTGTTTCTATACTTGGAAATTAATAAAAAGATTGAAAAAGAAAGATAATACTGAGAACAAGAGTTGAAGAATCCTTGAAAGTGACTCGATGGGTTGTGGAGGCAGATCAGTTCAGCGAGGTGGTTGTAGGGTAATAACTGTTCCTGGATTTGGTGGTGTGGGGCCTAAGGCTTCTGTAGCTCCTGCCCAATGGAAGCAGTGAGAAGAGAACATGGCTTGGACGATAGGTGTCATTGATGATGGATGCTGCTCTCTTGTAGCAGCACTCTACAAGGTGTGCTCAAAGAATGGGGGGAGGCGTTTCTTGTGATGGACTGGTCTGTATCCATTACTTTTGTAGAATTTTCCATTCCTTGGCTTTGGTGCTTTCATATGAGGCGATGATGCGACCAGTCAGGACACTCTCCACTGTGACTACATAGAGAATTGTCAATGTTTTAGATGACATGCCTAACCTGCACAAACTTTGAAAAAATTGATCCGTCTGTGCACGGTCTATATCCCTCCACTGCCTGCTTTTACTTGTTTCTACCTTATGCCTCTTAAATCTGTTATAACCTAAGAATGATCTCTCCTTCTATCCTAGAGCCACTGAGGCTGAGCTATTGCGAATAGTTGGTATTTCAATGAACATTATGATTATGATTATGAGGACACACAGTCCCCTTTTATTGTCATTTAGTAACGCATGCATTAAGAAATGATAAAATGTTTTCCAGAATGATATCACGAAAACATATGACAAACCGACTTAAAAACCAACAAAAACCACATAATTATAACATATAACATTAAGAATGAAGAATAGAAAATTCTTGGTCTGTCTATCTTAGTTTCATAATATCCAGTGCAGTCACATAAACTGCAACTAGGCATGTGGAGCTGAAAGTAAATATGCCTAGTACTAAATCTAACAACGGACCTTCCCTAAAGTCATCAACTGCAGAACTATTGTTGGTTAAAATGACTTGTAACAAATATTCATTTCTTTCCACTCAGTGGCAATTTTATTCAGTACAGGAGTGGAACCTGGTGTGGTCATTTGCTGTTGTTGCCCATCCACTTAAATGTTTGACATGTTGTGCATTCAGGGATGCTTTACTGCACACCACTGTTGTAGCGCCTGGTTATCTGAGTTACTCTCGCTTTCCTGTCAAATTGAACTAGTCTGGCCATACTCCTCTGACCCCTCTCATTAACAAGGTGTTTTTGTCCACAGAACTGCCACTCACAGGATAATTGTTTTGTCTTTTGCACCGATCTCTGTAGACTCTAGAGACTGTTGTGCATGAAAATCCCAGGAGATTAGTGATTCCGAGATACACAAACCACCCCGTCTGGCACCAACGATCATTCCACAGTGACAGTCACTTAGATCATATTTCTTTCACATTCTGACATCTGTTGACTATGTTTGCATGCTCTTATGCATTGAGTTGCTGCTCCATAATAAAGCAGCTACTGAGTGCATATAAGACCATAAGATTCAGGAGCAGAATTAGGCCATTTGGCCCATTGAGCCTGCTCCACAATTTCACCAGGGCTGACCCATTGCCCTTTCAACCCCAATCTCCTGCCTTCTCCTCGTATCTCTTCATGTCCTGACTAATCAAGAATATATCAACCTCTGCCTTAACTATACACAACACTTGGCCTCCATAGTTCCATGTGGCACAAATTCCACAGATTCACTACTCTCAGCCTACCGGCCAACCTCAACGCTTTGCAATTCGCCTACCGGAGCAACAGGTCAATGGCAGATGCCATCTCTCTGGCCCTACATTTCTCCTTAGAACACCTGGAGAATAAAGATGCATGCGTAAGGCTCCTTTTCATTGACTAGAGCTCTGCTTTTAATGCCATCATTCCAAATAAACTGATTCCTAAGCTCTGGAACCTGGGCCTTAGCACTCAGATCTGCAGTTGAATCTTCAACTTCTTCACAGACAGGACCCAGGCTGTAAAAATAAGGGACAAGCTCTCCTCTACAATCACTCTGAGCACCGGTGCCCACAAGGCTGTGTACTCAGCCCCCTGCTGTACTCACTGTACACCCATGATTGTGTAGCCAAGTTTCCATCGAACTCAACATATAAGTTTGCTGATGACACAACAATTGTAGGCCATATCTCAGGTAATGATGAGTTTGAGTACAGAGAGGAAATTAAGAACCTGGTGGCATGGTGCGAAGACAATAACCTATCCCTCAACGTCAGCAAGATGAAGGAATTGGTTTTTGACTTCAGAAGGAGTAGCGGACCGCACGACCCCATTTACATTGGTGGTGTGCAAGTGGAACAAGTCAAAAGCTTTAAGTTCCTCGGGGTCAATATCACAAATGACCTGACTTGGTCCAACCAAGCAGAATCCACTGCCAAGAAGGCCCACCAGCGCCTTTACTTCCTGAGAAAACTAAAGAAATTTGGCCTGTCCCCTAAAACCTTCACTAATTTTTATAGATGCACCGTAGAAAGCATTCTTCTTGGGTGCACCTCAACCTGGTATGGAAGTTGTCCTGTCCAAATCTGGAAGAAGCTGCAGAAGATTGTGAACATAGCCCAGCAGATCACACAAACCAATCTTTCCTCCTTGGACTCACTTTACACCACACACTGTCTGAGCAGTGCTGCCAGGATAATCAAGGACACGACCCACCCAGCCAACACACCTTTTGTCCCTCTTCCCTCCGGGAGAAGGCTCAGGAACTTGAAGACTTGTACGGCCAGATTTGGGAACAGCTTCTTTCCAACCGTGATAAGACTACTGAACGGATCCTGACCCAGATCTGGGCCGTACCCTCCAAATATCCGGACCTGCCTCTCAGTTTTTTTTCACTACCTTACCTTCCCTTTTCTATTTTCTATTTATGATTTATAATTTAAATTTTTAATATTTACTATCGATCTGTACTCCAGGGAGCACAAAGCGCAGAATCAAATATTGCTGTGATGATTGTACGTTCTAGTATCAATTGTTTGGTGACAATAAAGTAAAGTAAAAAAAATTCCTCCTTCGCTCCATTCTAAATGTCACTCTATTGTGAGGATATGTCCTCTGGTCTTAGACTTCCCCCATCACGGGAAAAATCCTCTTCATATCCACCCTGTTAGGCCTTTCACCATTCGATAAGTTTCTATGATGTCCCCCCTCGTTCTTCTGAATTCCAGTGAATACAGGCCCAGAGCCATCAAACACTACACATACGATAAGCCTTTCAATTCCGGAATCATTTTCGTGAACCTCCTTTGAACCCTTTCCAATATCAGCACATCCTTTCTTAGATAACGGGCCGAAAACTGCTCACAATACTTCCTGAGGCCTAGCCAGTGCTTTATAAAGCAGAAAATTACACCCTTGCTTTTATATTCTAGTCCTCTCGAAATGAATGCTAACATCACATTTGCCTTCCTCACCACAGACTCACCTGCAAATTAACCTTTAGGGATACTGCATGAGGACTCCCAAATCCCTTTGCACCTCAAATTTTTGAATTTTCTCTCCATTTATGAAATAGCCAATGCTTTTATTTCTTCTACCAACGTGTATGACCATACACTCCTCGACATTGTACTCCATCTGCCACTTCTTTGCCCATTCTCCTAATCTGTCTAAGTCCTTCTGTAGCCTCCCTACTTCCTCAAATCTACTTGCCCCTCCACCTTTCTTTGTATCATCAACAAACTTGGCCATAAAGTCATCAATTCTGTCATCCAAATCATTGACATAGAATGTAAAAAGAAGTGGTCCCAACACAGACCTCTGTGGAACACTACTAGACACCAGCAACCAGTCAGAAAAGACTCCCTTTATTCCCACTCTGCCTCCTGCCCATCAGCCATTGGTCTCTCCATGCTGGTATCTTTCCTGTATAACCATGTTAACCTGTATAACCATCTTAACCTGTATAACCATGGGCTCTTAACCTGTTAACATGTGTGGCAGCTTGTAAATCACATTCTGAAAATGCAAGTACACAACATCCACTGATTCTCCTTTGTCTATGCTGCTTGTTATTTCTTCAAATAATTCCACCAGATTTGTCAGGCAAGAATTTCCCGTGAGAAATCATGCTGACTATGGCCTATTTTATCATGTGCCACCAAGTGCCCCAAAACCAAATCCTTAACGATCGACTGCAACATCTTCCCAACCTTTGAGGTCAGGCTAATTGGCCTATAATTACCTTTCTTCTGACTCTCGTACTTCTTGAAGAATGGAGTGACATTTGCAATTTTCCAGTCTTCCAGAACCAAGCCAGAATCCATTGATTCTTGAAAGGTCATTACTAATGCCTCCACAATCTCTTCAGCTACTTTTTTCAGAACCCTAGGGTGTATAGCATCTGGTTCAGGTAATTTATCTACCTTCAGACCTTTCAGTTTGCCAAGCATTTTCTCCCTAGTAATGGCAACTTCAGTCACTTCTGCTCCCTGACATTCTTGAAACTTCTGGCTTACTGTTAGTATCTTCCATAGTGAAAACTGATGTAAAATACTTATTCAGTTCATCCACCATTTCCTTGTCCCACATTACTACCTTGTAGCATCATTTTCCAGCAGTCCAGTATCTACTCTTGCCTTTCTTTTACACTTCATATACCTGAAGAAACTTTTGGTATGCTCTTTAATATTACTGGCTAGCTTATCTTTGTATTCCATCTCTTCCTTCTGTTGGTTTTTAAGAACTTTCCAATCCTCTAACCCCACTAATTTTTACTCTATTATATGCCCTCTTTAGCTTTTATGTTGACCTTGACTTCTATTGTCAGCCACGGTTTTGTCATCCTGCCTTTAGAATACTACTTCTTTGGGATGTATCTACCCTGTGTTTCCGAATTGCTCCCAGAAATTCCAGCCATTGCTGCTCTACTGTCAGTGTCCCCTTCCAATCAATTCTGTACAGTTCCTCTCTCATGCCTCTGTTATTTCCTTTACTCCCCGTAACGCTGATGCATCTTACTTTAGCTGCTCCTTCTCAAATTGCAGGGTGAATTCTATCATATTATAATCACTGTTGCAAAGTGTTCCTTTACTTTGAGCTCTCTATTCAATTCCAGTTCATGGCACAACATCCAATCCAGAATAACTGATCCTCTAGTGAGCTCAACCACGAGCTGCTCTGAAGAGCCATCTCAAAGGCATCCTATAAATTCCCCCTCTTGGGATCCAGCACCAAACTGATTTTCCCACTCTACCTGCATATTGAAATCACCCATGACCATCGTAACATTGCCCTTTTGACAAGTATTTTCTATCTCCTGTTGTAATTTATAGACCACAACCACATCTTTACGACTGTTTGGAGGTCTGTATGTAGTCCCCCACTGGGTTTGTATGCAGATTTGGCTCGTTAGCTGGCTCCGTTAACAGCCACGTGCCTCAGCGGTGTGAAGGCTACCTTCCACAAACAATATACTTCTGGGATTGCTATGATCTGGGGCACAACCAAACAGGAACATTGTGATTTTCCAATTAAAGAAACCTCAATTTGAGCGAATGCCCATACACAATTATCAGTCAGCAAGAAATAACAGCATATACACCACATATATTTATTTAAAAAGTTTATTTACTAATTTCAGCTTTATCAAACAGTTATTAAAAGAAAGAAAATTTAAAAAGGGAAAAAGGGCCCATTACAGATAAAAATAGTTTAAATGTGCACTAAATGTTGGAGCTCGTATTTTCCAAAAGCTGAGTATCACCATTACTCCCTGCATGCTTTGCGAGACGAAGCAATCAATGACGGAAAATTCTACCTGTGATTGGTGATGATAATTCAGTGCTGTGAGTAATGGTGATACAGTATTCAAATGAATTTTGTGATTTCAAAACCCTCAGCCCATTTGTAAATGGCAGTAACATATCTCACACCTTCTCCCAAATCCACCATCCTGACTGGCTCACACAATATTCCTAAATTGAACATCGTAACCCCTTATCTTTAGCCGAAACCAAAATATTCCACCAGCAGGATACACTGCTTTTACAGAAACCTTTTAAATGAAACACTCCACAGCACTAGTAGTAGAAATCTTAGCCAGGGCACTACCCCCTCCCCCCACTAACAAAAATAGTCATGTCCTCATGACTTTGAAAGTTATCAAACCATTATTAGTAACACAGTATTCAAATCAATTTCATGATTTCAAAACCCTCAGCCTATTTGTGAATGGCAGTAACATATCTCACTATGGGGATAGACACAACACTCTGTTTCTCTGGTGTGTCATATGCTAGCCTATCTGGGGGTTTCCTGACTCTCTGGGTTCCTCTTATCTCAACCTTCAGCTTCAGGCTGTCCTTGTGACCTTTTCTGTCTACTTGGGGATGCCCCTCCCTGTCCATTACTCATGTCTTCCAGCTACTCCGATCCCCCTGTCACCTGACTGGGCTCAGCATCATCCCCAATTACATTGGAGCCCAGCTTCCCTTCACTGTCTGGCATTGCATCTCCCTGTCCACTACTAGTGCACCCTGCTACATCTGAGTCACTGTTGGGAGATTCAGGTATCTCTTCATCAACTCTTGAGGAGTTTGCATAAGGTAATGTATACCACAACCCCAGTTCCTCATCCGCTGAGTCCGTACAGCATTCAGTGGTTCAGTCCGTTTCAGGTCTTTGCACTGATTGCTTTTTTATTCTCCTCCTCCTTTGCAGAGTTCTCCTCCTAGGTGTAGGATCCATGTCAGGATCTGGGTCAATACTTGCCTCCTGCCCTAGAGGAAAATGGTGATTCCGATGGAGAATCTTGACAGGGCCATTTCCATATTCTAGCTTCACCTGAAAAACTGGCATGTTTAGCACCTGGCTCTCCATTATATAAGGCGTAGACACCCAGCGGTCAGCCAACTTCTGCTTCGCTGGTAGCCCCAAGTTTCTTATTAAAGCTCTGTCTCCAGGCATCAGTTCAGATAACCTAAACTTTTGATCATATCTCCTTTTGTTTCTTTGATTCTGCTTGGTAGCAGAAACTGCTGCTAGCTCATAAGCCTTTTGCAATTCTTTCCTCCTGTCAGACACATACTCGAGACACATCTTCTGTGGCAAGTCTTCACTTCTAGCCCCAAAACAGAGAACTACAAACAATCTTGCTTCACACCCGAATAACAAACAGTATGGCAAATATTTAGTAGCTTCCTTCTGTATACAGTTGTAGCAGTGAAGAAAAAAGCCCAATATGCTGAGTCCATTTGTTCTTTTTTGTTGATATCAAGGGTTCCAAGCACGTCTAACAATGTCCGGTTGAACCTTTTAGGCTAGGGATTACCCAAAGGGTGACAGGGTGTAGTCCTCAACTTCTTGACTCCAAGCATGCTCAGTAGCTCATGTTTGACCCAACTCTCACAAGCCCTTCTCTGGTCACTGTGTATTCCTCTTGGGAGGCCATAATGAACAAAGTACTTCTCCCATAACACTTTGACAACTGTAGATGTCCTCTGAACCTTTGTGGGGAAGGTTCGAGCATATCTAGTGTAGTGATCAGTGATGACCAAGATATTCGCAGTGTTGCTGGAATCAGGTTCTATGGAAAGGAAATCCATGCACACTAAATCAAGTGGTCCTGCACTAGATAAGATAATCGAGCAACACTCGTAGGCTGTGTCTTCCTCCAAATACATCAGATGCGCAACTTACAGTACTCTTCAACCTCAGGCTTTATTCAGAGCCAATAGAACCAATCTCGGATCAATCTATAGGTCTCAGATCAAACCTCAAATGACCTGAATCGTCATGAAGTGACTTCAACTCAATCCTCCAATGTTTCTCATGCAAGACCAACTGGGAATACCGCGGTCTGTCAAGAGGAGATGAGGCCTGTATACAACTTGGTTCCTCAACTCCTGTTTGTCCCATTCTCTCATCAGTAGGGGTATGGAAGGCTGTTTCATCTTTTCAGCTTGGGCTATCCCTGCTCCTGCAACAGATGACCAAATGGCACCTATACAAGTATCGTTTCACTGGGCTGCTGTCACTTCTGCAGGGCTCAAGGTGGGCAACTGCTTTGCATCCAAAGTGGTCAAGTCGCAATAAGCTTGTGGAGTGGCATAACCAGAAGCTCCCAAATGATCCACAGCTCTATCGTGCCCGAGCCTTGCCGCTGATTTCCCCACTGTCGAAAACTGGCACATTGCTTTAACACCAGAGGCAAGAACACTCCCACGCTCCATCCATTTCCAGCAACTCATACGAACATCGGGACAACACATCTACATCAATGTTCTGGCTCTCCGGCTGATATTTCAGGCTGAAATCATAAGCAGACAATGCCATCAACCAATGATGACCTATGGCCTTCAACTTCGCCACGGTCAGGATATAAGTCAATGAATTGTTGTCCGTCTTCACTTCGAACTTGGCACCATATAGTTAATCACCACCACAGCCCACTTCAATGCCAGAAACTCCAGTTTGTGCATAGGGTAGTTTCATTCGGGGGGTGACAGACTCCTGCTGACAAATGCAACAGGTCTCAACCCTTTGCCCTAGTCTTGATATCGAACACCCCCTAAACCCTCATGGCTGGTGTCGGTATGTAGTACGTACAGCAACTAGGGGTTTGCAAAGGCTGACGCAGGTGCCTTAGTCAGCAACTCTTTCAGTATCAGAAAGGCCTCTTCACATTTTGCATCCCATCTTTCCCTGAAAGGCTTCTAAGGGCTAAGATGAACTTTATCTTCTTCTCCATTCATTCTCACTTTCTTCCCCAAGGCAGGGTATCCAGACAGAAGCTGATTCAAAGGTGGCTTACTTTGGAGTAGTCCTTCACAACTCTCCAGTAGTACCCACAGAATCCAAGGAATGAGCATAGAATGCTCACATTTTTGGGCCTTGTCCATGTGGTCACCACATCTATCTTTGACGGATCTGTAGCTACGCCATACTCTGAGACTACATGTCTGACATAGTAGATGGATGCCTTACAGAACTGGCACTTGTACAGTGACAGTTTTAACATTTCAGCTTTCAAGTGGTTTAGCACCTTCAGTAACCTCGTCTCATGCTCCTCCAGTATGGACCCGAACACTATGAGATCATCCAAGTACACCAGTACCTCAAGCAAGCCCATGTCCCTAACCATCTTCTCCATGACATGTTAGAAAGTAGTCTATGCTCCTGATATGCTCTGGGGCATTCTTTCAAACCAAAAGAATCCAAATGAACATATAAATGCCGTCTTCTCTTTATTGCCTTCATTCATGTGTATCTGATGATACTCATTCCTGAGGTCCAGCACACTGAACCACTTCACTCCACTCAGGCAGGCCAATACATTCTTGATCTGAGGAACAGTATATTGGTTAGGGACCGTACGTGGATTCAGTGTCCGATACTCAACACACCTTTGCACCTTCCCATTCTTCTTCCTCATCACCACTATGGGTGACGCATAGGGACTTCTTGACTCAGTGTGAATTCCATTTTCCTTCAGTTTCAGCAGATGCTGCCAAACATCTTCCACCTCCACTGGTGCTAATCATCAAGACCTTTCTCTGAAAGGGGTGTCCTCTGTCACTCAGATGGTGTGACAAATACGCTTGGAGTAAACCACATCAAACTCATCAGTGGAAAAGACATCTTCAAACCCAACATCTTCTCCATTAGTCTCCTTTTCCGTCCCTCAGATACCGGGGAGTTACCAAAGTTGAATGACTTGGCTTTTAAACTTTTTTGATACAGGAGATTGTCTCTCTCCCAGTTTTCTCACTGGAAAACTGGATATTACGGTCATGGGAAAAGATGGGCCACTGGCATCCCATGTCTGACGGTGACCTCTCTCCCCAAGGTGTTCCTGACAATCACTGTCATCCTGTTTACATGTACAGCCGATGGTTTCTGCAGCTCAGGTCTCACCAGTACCCCAGCAAGTAAGCGTGACTCTTCTTCGTGATCCTCCGGATCCACCAAGAAGACCTCGTCATCGAGCGTTCTGGGGAATTTGGGGTTTCCCGTCACTCTAGCTAATTCCCCAGGACATAACACGTCAGCTTTGGTCTGAATGTACCACACAGTTCCTTATTTATGCTCTTCATCCTGCTTAGAAGGAACTTGCCCCTTGTCAAAAACAGCTCTGAACTCCTGGTGAGTGGACAAGGTTTTCAAAAAATTCTCTCCGTTTCTCTCCTTGCAGGCTCCCCTGAGCCTTCTCACAATGATTCCCACAATAATGGAAGCTTCAAGGTTTTCAGTTGGATCTGGACAGACCAACCCTAGATTATCAAGGGCCTCAGCTACTCCTACATCTGCTTCCGAAAGCTCCAGCTGCAATGACAAGTAACTATTCATATAGGTAATCATCAGTAGTAAGGCCCCAGATTTGTAGGGCACTGAGTGGCATCAATGGTAAATGCGTCAAATATCAGCCGTAAAATGATCAGTAGAGTAGAGTAACCTAAGAACCTGTGTCAATTATGGCTCTAGCATAAACAGCCTCAATCCATATGGATACAGTCAAGCTTGGTCCCACTAAGCTTTCAGGGAAAGGCTTTTGCACTTTAGTGTTTTCCTTGATACATTAACTGGAATATGATTTCTCCGAGATGTCAAACCATTCCCTTTTACTGACTCTCTCCAAAGTTTCCCAAATTCCTTTTCTATTTAAATAACAGTTGGGTTACTTTCTGAAGGTTTTCCTGTCCTTCACACCAGGGGTGGCGCTAAGGTGGTGCTAGCTGGTGCTATAGCCCCAGCAGAAATTACAATAGCACCACCGTAGCACCACCAAGAATTAACTGATATTTCACATACAAATTGCAGCTGCTTTGCTTTCTCTGTATAGTTTTGAATACAGCTTGTTTCTGCAGTTGATCTAGTGAAACAGCGCCCCCAATTACCATAGCACTCACGCAGCAATAAAGTTATAAACTGTCAGATCCACTCTACACTTCTGCTTATTCGTTCATTGTCAATGTCTTGCCATTGCTGTCCTCAGATCAGTTAAGCTGATCTAAGATCACTTAAGGTGGTGATGTCAGAGAGATTGATAGATTGAGAGACGTGAGAGATTGATAGTATACAGCCGCAGATCGATGGTCTCATGAGACTAACGGATGCCCCACACACACACACACACACACACACACACACACACACACACACACGCACACACACATTGTGCTTTTACAAGCTAGCGTGGGCCTGGCACATGCATTATTTTGGTCGGCGTGAAAAATGGATCGATTTTTAGTGGGAAAACGACCTCATCCAGAGGAATCAGTGGTGTCTCAGCCTTGCACTTGACATCCAGAAAATCATTGAAGCTTTCACCACCAATCACAACAACAGACGGATTGTGCTTCTCTGAAAATATCAATGGTGAGTGCAGATGATTTTTTAAAAATTTGGTCCAAGACTAACGCTGATTATTATTATTATTATTTTGTGGTGGATACCCCATAGTCCTTATGTTTCCTGCAAATCCCAAAATATTACATATACTGCTATTAAGCCTACTGGTTTTCCTTAGGCTTCCAAGTGGTGATTCTGTTGATTTTTGTTTTAAATTCAGTAGCCAAATTAATTGAGGTATTGCATGGTCAGAGTACGACTTGTCCAACTCCTGGTAAAGCCTTGCATCTGTTGTTTGCCTTATTTGATTTTAATAACAGTGTATCTTTTGGCATTGTCTGTCTATGTAATGCAAATAGCAGTGGGCATTGTGGGGTAGTGTTGTGTTTTTCAGTTGAAAAGCACGAATTTGACGCTGATTGCGGGATTGGTGCGTGATTCTCGTTGTGCGCTGTGGGTCAGATGCTCTGTTGGTTTGTTTGTTTATGCTCTGTGTAGTCCGGGTTGTCTCCGATGCTGTTGACACTGTCACAGTTCACTTCTATATTATATTTATCATTTGCTGTTGCTTGTGAATCAACAGACACATTTATAGTAGGCACAGAATGCTTGAAACTGACTTTTGAACGCCACGCGTCTGGCCTTGCGAATACAGTACATCCCTCAGCACCATCACTGAATAATTCAGCCCCACTGTAGCACCAGAAAGAAAAAATCTCTGGCGCCGTCACTGTTTCACACTCCCACTTGAAAAGTCCTTCCTCACCACAGTTGTAATAAAATATTAGTCACTTCCCTTGTCAGAAGCAGCCCTCTGTTTAATACGTCTTACCAGTGGGTCCGGTTTCCTATTGGGCTTGTTTCATTTGGTGGTAGCACTAACCGACATCAACAAAAATACTCGGCTTGCAGAATTTTCACTACATTATCAGAGGGCTCTTCAGCAACAGAGGCTACTGCTGAGGACTTGACTCTGCTGATGGTAGACTCCCACTCCTCCATTGTATTTTCCTCCTGTCTTACTTCTCTGATCAGCTCAACAAATGAGGGAGGGGGATACGTCTAATGAGACATTCAAATGCTTAAAGCAATCTTGTTGCATGACAGCATGCCCTTCACAAATTTTTCCATCCCTAATCGATTTATCTCAGCCCAAAGAATGGTCCCTTTACAACAGAAGCAATGCAGCTGTCATTGTAGCCTGAAAATTTAGTCTAGTATTTTCTCCCCTTTCTCCTAGAATGTGTGCCTGAACCTCATCATAAGGTTCTGAGGAAGAAGCTGGAGAGATTGCGGAGGCTTTAACGATGATCTTTCAAGAATCGATAGATCCTGGCATTGTACTAGATGACTGGGAAATTGCACATGTTACTCCGCTATTTAAGAAGGGTGGGAGGCAGCAGAAAGGAAACTATAGATCTGTTAGCCTGACATCAGTGGTTGGGAAGTTGTTGGAATTGATTGTTAGGGATGAGATTATGGAGAACCTGGAGGCATATGACAAGATAGGCCAAAGCCAGCATGGTTTCCTGAAAGGAAAATCCTGTCTGACTAACCTACTCAATTCTTTGAGGAAATGACAAGCAGGATAGACAAAGGAGATGTAGTAGATGTGGTGTACTTGGATTTTCAGAAGGCCTTTGACAGGGTGCCGCACATGAGGCTGCTGAGCAAGATAAGATACTATGGAATTACAGGGAAGTTACTAGCATGGGTGGAGCATTGGCTAGTCAGCAGAAAACAGAGAGTGGGAGTAAAGGGACCCTATTCTGTCTGGCTGCCGGTTCCCACTGTAGTTCCACAGGGGTTGGTGTTGGGACCGTTGTTTTTTACGATGTATGTCAATGATTTGGACTATGGGGTTAATGGACTTCTGGCAAAATTTGTTGCCATGAGCGGCTGTAGATGCCAAGTCATTGGCAAAGATAGATGGTTCTTGATTAGCCAGGGCATCAAAGAGTATGGGGAGAAGGCAGGGGAATGGGGATGACTGGAGGAATTAGATCAGCCCATGATTGAATGGTGGAGCAGACTCGATGTGCTGAATGGCCTACTTCTGCTCCTATATCTTATACTCTTATGGCCTTATAGGTTCCATTGGGCTGTCCATCGAACGAAAAACTTTTTCTAATGCTTGCATGTGGCCCATGGACGTGACTGATGGGTTCTCTGCCTTTAAGGACCTCGACGCCTCAGCAGCTCGACATTTTAGACTCTCTACCAGTTGCTGTCCTTTCATATTATCTGAGCGCTGCCACTCATCCAGTAATTGAGATGTCTGCTCCACCCAAGTCTCTTCCCCATCCGGGATGATCATAAGACCATAAGACAAAGGAGCAGAAGTTGGCCATTCAGCCCATCGAGTTGATGGCCGTGACTCCGAAGAACATTCTCAGCTTACAATAACTCTGGCTCTCCATCAGTACACTTCGGCATTTATCTACCAGTGATGTAATTGCCAGCTCAGAGTTTCCATCATCCATTAGACCTTTCACATCAGACAACTCCTTCCCCTCACATCGCAGAAATGAGAACAACTTGTCTTTAACGTCCTCATCCTTAGCTACTTGCCCCACTTCTCTAAAAATATGGACTGCCCATGGCCCCACCTCTGTAGGTGTCCCTACCCTATCAGGAATGCAACTTCAATCACGTCACTGCTATTCTGGACTAACATGACATCTTTACTTGCCAATTGATTGCACCGCCATTCAACCAACGTAACTTTACCCAGTGCTTATACAAAACTCAGCTCTCTAATTAGCAGCTCATCCGGGCTTCAGATATACACCCTGCTCAGAACACAAGCATCATTTGTGGGTCATCTCTTTGAATCATACCAAACCTCAGTCCCTGTGGCATCCATAATAATGTACCTTAATCACTTTTCCTGAAACTAATTGAAACACAGGATTAAGCACACAAGTCGCTTTATCAATTCTTAACAACAATTACACAACATTCAGCGAATCCCAGATGAGCCTCCACAAATGTAGCCCCTCACCAGGCTTGTATGCAAACCTGGCCCGTTACCCAGCTCTGTTAACAGCCAGGTGACTCAGCAGTGAGGAGACCACCTTTCTAAAACAATATACGTCGAGGGTCAGAATGATTTGGGGTTCAACCAAACAGGAACTTTGTGATGTTTCAACGAAAGAAACCTTGATTAGAGTGAATGCTCTGTACACACTGCCCATACAGTTGGCAAGAAATAACAGATTGTACACCACGTAAAATAGTGAAGAAAGTGTATTTACTAATTTCAGCTTTATCAAACAGTTATTAAGAGAAAGAAAAGAAAAGCAGTAAAAATAAAAGAGCCCATTGCAGTTAAACAAGTCTAAATATGCACATGGTGTTGGAACTTGTATTTTTCAAAAGCTGAGTATAACCTTTACTCATGGCACTGAATTCTCATCTCCAATCACCAGTAGAGCTTCACATCTTGGACTCTTTCGTCTCACGAAGCACTCCTTGCAACCGCGTCTTCCCATCAGATTGAATCCTACAGCCATCTATTCTGATTTTCTCTTCTCTGTGTCTCCCGCCAAAAAGACTATGAAACCCACCAGTGTCCATCACAAATCTCTCTCGAACCTGCTCCCAATTCCACCATCCTGATTGGCTGACACAAAATTCCTAGGTTGAACATCATAGCCCCTTATCTTTAGCCAAAACCGAAACATTCGACCAGCAGAACACACTGCTTTTACAGAAAGTTACTAAATGAAATACTTCGCAGCACTGGTAGTAGAAAACTTAACATGTATATATGTAACTTCCATCAGGGTCTTTTTATGCTTGCAGTTTCTCAGCTCTACCCACAATGATTCCACACTTTCCAATCCTAATGTCATCACTCTTAATGATTTCATTTCATTTTTTTACCAACATTACCTCCCCATCCACTCTGCCAACCTGACTGTCATTTGAATACAATGTGTATCCTTGGACGCTAAGCTCCCAGTTGTAATCTTCTTTCAGCCTTGTTTCAGTGATGCCCACAACATCATACAAGCCAATCTGTAACTATGCTACAAGTTCATCTACCTTATTCTGTGTACTTTGTGCATTCATATATTAAACCTTCAGTCCTATATTCATCACTCTTTTCAATTTTGTTCTCCTTTTACATTGCAACTCATCACATTGACTGCAATTTACTTTACTTTATTGTTGCCAAACAATTGATACTAGAGCGTACAATCATCACGGCCATAATTGATTCTGCGCTCCGCGCTCGCTGGAGTACAAATCGAAAGTAAATATTAAAAACTTAAATTATAAATCATAAATAGAAAATAGAAAAGGGAAAGTAAGGTAGTGCAAAAAAACCAAGAGGCAGGTCCGGATATTTGGAGGGTACGGCCCAGATCCGGGTCAGGATCCATTCAGCAGTCTTCTCACAGTCGGAAGGAAGCTGTTCCCAAATCTGGCCATACGAGTCTTCAAGCTCCTGAGCCCTCTCCCAGAGGGAAGAGGGACGAAAAGTGTGTTGGCTGGGTGGGTCGTGTCCTTGATTATCCTGGCAGCATTGCTCAGACGGCGTGCGGTGTAAAGTGAGTCCAAGGACGGAAGATTGGTTTGTGTGATGTGCTGCGCTGTGTTCATGATCCTCTGCAGCTTCTTTCGGTCTTGGACAGGACAACTTCCATACCAGGTTGTGATGCACCCTAGAAGAGTGCTTTCAACGGTGCATCTATAAAAATTAGTGAGGGTTTTAGGGGACAGGCCAAATTTCTTTAGCTTTCTCAGGAAGTAAAGGCGCTGGTGGGCCTTCTTGGCAGTGAACTCTGCTTGATTGGACAAGTCAGGTCATTTGTGATATTGATCCCGAGGAACTTAAAGATTTTGACCTGTTCCACTTGCGCACCACCGATGTAAATGGGGTCGTCCTTCTGAAGTCAACAACCAATTAATTTGTCTTGCTGACATTGAGAGGTAGGTTATTGTCTTTGCACCATGCCACCGGGTTCTTAATTTACTCTCTGTACTCAAACTCATCATTACCCAAGATACGGCCTACAATTGTTGTGTCATCTGCAAACTTATATATTGAATTCGATGCAGACTTGGCTACGCAATCATGTGTGTACAGTGAGTACAGCAGGGGGCTGAGTACACAGCCTTGTGGGGCACCGGTGCTCAGAGTGATTGTTGAGGAGAGCTTGTCCCCTATTTTTACAGCCTGGGTCCTGTCTGTGAGGAAGTTGAGGATCCAGCTGAAGATCTGAGTGCTAAGGCCCAGTTTCCGGAGCTTAGGAATCAGCTTATTTGGAATGATGGTATTTTGCCCTATCATCAGCCTTTCCTTGCTTACAGTCTCACTACAGATATCCTCTATTGTAAGCCAGCTACCCCAT
The DNA here is from genome assembly GCF_030028105.1 of Mobula birostris. NCBI lineage: Eukaryota > Metazoa > Chordata > Chondrichthyes > Myliobatiformes > Myliobatidae > Mobula > Mobula birostris. The sequence continues at coordinate 42,978,547 of NC_092384.1, forward strand.
CCTCAGCCCTATCACTTCAGTTCCCATCTCCCTGCCAAATTAATTTAAATTCTCCTAAACAGCTCTAGAAAACCTGCCCATAAGGATATTGGTCCCCCTGGGGTTGAGGTGTAGCCCGTCCCTTTTGTACAGGTTCCCAGAAGAGATTCCAATGATCCAGAAATCTGAAGCCCTGCCCCCTGCAACAGTTCCTCAGCCAATCATTCACCTGCCAGATCGTCCTATTCTTACTCTTACTGATGTGTGGCACAGGCAATCCAGAGATTGCTATCCTGGATGTCCTGTTTTCAGCTTTCTACCTAGTTCTCTAAAATCTCTCTTCAGGACTTCCTACCGATTGGTGCCAGTATGTACCAAGACCTCTCACTCTCCCCCTTTAGAATGCTGTGGATCCAATCTGACGCATCTCTGACCATGGCACCTGGGAGGCAACATACATAGAAACATAGAAAACCGACAGCACAATACAGGCCCTTCGGCCCACAAATTTGTGCCGAACATGTCCCAACCTTAGAAATAACTAGGGTTACCCATAGCCCTCTATTTTTCTGCATACCACCCGGGTGTTTCTAGCACATTCACAGGATCTCATCTCTATTCCTCTAACTAAGGAATCTCCGATCACAACTGTAGCCCTCTTCACCTCTCTTCTATTCTGAACCCCAACGCTAGACTCTGTCAGAGATCCGCTTGCTGCATCTCCCCATGTTAAGTCATGTCCCTCAACTGTATCCAAAATAGTACACTTATTATTGAGGGGATCAGCCACGGGGGTACTCTGCACCGGCTGCCCATGAACCTTCCTAGTTAGTTAAATCAATTTTCAAATTCAAAGCCAGATTCTCCAGCAAGGCATTTAAAATTTGCATAGCTAGCCTGAGCAATTGTCAAAAGGATGCAGAACATAACCGGAATAACCAGTCTGATGAAATAGTCAAGGGTAGGTTTTTCCAAAATTCAGCATGCTATTTCATCAGCCCTGTAAGGTAAGCAGATTTATATGTGCTTGTGTATTGACATTTTTTTTCAGAAGATGGTGAGATCTGAAAAATTACACTGAAGCTGGCCGGTACATTCTAGGCAACTGAAAAAGTAGCAGAGGTAAGAGTCAATTTCTATCCTGTTTAGAGAGCAAACAAACTTCTTAACCTTTTGTGCATTATCAAAGGATGAGCTGCTTATAAAAGGTTCGTTTCTTAATCGTTTGAAGCTAGTCTATGATTTCCTGTAGTCCAGATTACTGTTACCACCAATGGCTTTGCACATCAATCAGAGGGAGTAATAATGCAAAATAATAAGGCTTCTTTTGATTTTGGCTTCAGTAATGAAACAGAGGCATCCTCGACTTGCACGTGAGCTACCTGGGCTCCACTGGACTGCGGCTGAAAATGACTGTGGGACGGTGAGTGCTGAGACAAGCTATGTCAAGCGGGCCTGGGGCAAGGAGCTGGCCGCACTCACTCTGCAGAGCAATTATCATACTTTAGCATCCAGCCAGCACTAATCACACCATCAGCTGCTTTGTCACAACTCTGTGAGGAGCTTGTTCCAGTTCAAGTCAATCTGTTCCTTCTGAAGGTGATGTGCAGTTGGCTGCGGCAGATGGCAGCTGTTACTTTGGAAGTAATTACACACACAGGACAGCAGATTCTATGACTTTTGAACACAAAGCTTGAAGCCTAGATAGTAAGAGATATCCTTCAACTGGAGAAAGGGCTGGGGTATGGCCAGGGAGTTGGTGAAGGGGCGGTGGGAGAATACAGCTAAGTCTTTGTTCCTCCTGTTGAGCTGCATTCAGAAACTAAGGGCTCCTGAAACACTCACATCTGAAAGCAAAATCTATTGCTGAAAAGTCCCATGGTCAACTCACAGAACATTGCTGCCTGCAACTTTAGCAGTTTAAAATTACACAAGCCCCAAACTAACTGACTCAAGCTTGCATTCAATGGAAATCGATCACCAGTCAGCTTGTAACTGATTAAGAATTTTCTTACTGCGTGGTTAATGGGATGGAGTTAGTGTGGGTGGTCTTTCTTAACATACATTTCTTGGGCTTCTGTGTATGCTCAACAAATGGACTTAGTTGCATTACTGAGCTCGAGTTTGGCAATCCTTGGCAAGGGATCATCATTGTATGCCCATGACCTCACACTGTTTAATCTACATAGTCCAATATGCACTAACTGACAGCATGACTCACAAGATAAATAGCTATCCCATCTGCGTAGCCTGCAACCCAGAGGCATGAATACTGATTTCTCCTTCAGGTAAACAAAACTCACTCCTTCCCCCCTCTTTACTCTTCTCGCCTGCCTATCACCTCCCCCTGGGTCCACCTCCTCCTTCCCTTACTCCTATGGTCCACTCTCTTCTCCCATCAAATTCCTTTCTCTCCAGCCATTTGCCTTTCCTATCCACTTGGCTTCACCTGTCTTCTCTTTTCTGTTCCAGTCCTGAAGAGGGGTCTCAACCTGAAATGACGACGGTTTATTCCTTTCTATAGATTCTGACTCATCTGAGTTCGTCCAGCATTTTGGGTGTGTAGCTTAGTACATTGTCTGTTGTTTAGGACCCTGAATCTAAAGCAGGAAGAGAAGGGTAAAAACAAAGCGAAATAGAAAAGAAAAATAAGAGATAGAAAAGAGAGAAAGAAATAAAAGGTGTTAATTATAAGTAGTCATTCCAAAACTGATTAAGCTCTGCAGGCATGAGATTTCACTGTGGTTTGACAGTGATAAAGACTTACTGTATAAACTATCCCTAACTTCTTGCACACCAGGTAAACAATTCACCTTCAATCATTACATTGGCATTCTGAAAAAAAAATGCTTATAGTTTAACAACCGTCAATAAATCATCTAATCTTATAATCAAAGAATGTGTTAAGGAACTGGAGCTGCAGCTTGATGATCTTCAGCTCCTATGGAAGATTGAGGAAGTGATGAGTAGAAGCTACAGGGAAGTAGCCGCCCCTCCGTTGCGGGAGATGTGCTACTGGGCGACTGTCAGGAGAAGGAAGGGAAATGGGCAGTCAGTGCAGAGTACCCCTCAATAACAAGTATTCCACTTTGAATACTGTTGAGGGGGACAACCCACTGGGGAGAGCCGCAGCGACCGGGTCCCTGGCACAGAAGCTGGCACTGTGGCTCAGAAGAGAAGAGAGGTGAAGAGGACAGGAGATTTGATAGGTGGAGGAATAGAGGTGAGATCCTGTGGACGCAGTAAAGACACCTAGAGGGTGTGTAACCTCCCAGGTGCCAGGGTCATAGATGTCTACAATCTGGTCCACAGCATTCTAACGCAGGAGGGTGACCAGCCAGAAGTCTTGGTACATATTGGCATTAATGACATAGGTAGGAAAGGGGAGGAGGTCCTGAAGAGAAATTTTAGGGAGCAAGGTAGAAAGCTGAAAAACAGGACCTCCAGGATAGTAATCTCTGTAATGCTGCCTGCGCCATATGCCAATGGGTGTTAAGAATAAGGTGATTTGGCAAAGGAATGTGTGGTTGAGGAACTGGTGCAGGGGGCAGGGTTTCAGATTTCTGGGTTTGGGATCCCTTCTGGGGATGGTACGACCTGCACAAAAGGGGTGGGTTACACCTGAACCTGAGGGGGACCACTGTTCTTGCCAGCAGGTTTGCTAAAGCTGTTTGGAAGACTTTAAACCAACTTGGCAGGAGGGTGGGAACTGCAGTGACAGGGCTGAAGAAGGTGTAGTTAGTTTACAAACAGAGGTAAGATGTAGTGAGATTGTTAGCAAGGAAAGGCTGATGATACAGCAAAATTACAGTGAATAGGATGAATCACAATGTAAAATAAGACTACTACGTCGACTCAGGCCTGGGGGCCTATAAGGTAAAATAAGAACAATATTGAAAAGGATAATGAGTACAGGATTGAATGTGTTATATTTGAATGTACGCAGTGCACAGAATAAGGCAGATGAACTTACAACACAGTTACAGATTGGCATGTATTATACGTAGCTGAGAGCTTAATGTCCAGGGATATACATTGTATGAGAAGAACTGGCAGGTAGGCAGAGGGGTGGGGTGGCTTTGTGGTAAAAAAAAACACACACACAAATTAATTCATTAGAAAGAGGTGACAAATGATCAGAATTTGCTTACGGTAAAGGAACCCTTAGGGGACAGTGATCATAATATGACAGAATCTGTAGTGCAATTTGAGAAGAAGAAGCTAAAGTCAGATGCTTCAGTATTATAGTGGAGTAAAGGGGTTTTACAGAGGCATGAGAGGGGAGCTGGCCAAAAATTGATTGGAAGGGAACATTAGCAGGGATGATGGCTGAGCAGCAATTGCTAGAGTTTATGGGAGCAATTCAAAAGGCACAGGATAGATACATCCCAAAGCAGAAGTATTCTAAAGGCAGATGTGTCAACTGTGAGTGACAAGAAGCCAAAGCCAACATAAAAGCTATAATAGAGTAAAAATTAGTGGGAAGTTAGAAGATTAGGAAGTTTTTAAAAACCAATACAAGGCAACTAAAAAAATCGTGAAGGAAAAGATGGAATACAAAGGTAAGCCAATAGTATTAAAGAGGATACCAAAAGTTTATTCAGATATATATATACTGTACAAATGAAGTGGAGTAGATGCATTGGACAACAGATATTTTTGAAAGCTTTTTTCCTCAGAAAAAAATATTTTTTGTTTTTGATAGACCGCTTGAAGCTGAACACAACTATAATTTCGGACTACTTGTATCACATAGGAATTTAGAGAAACAAGAAATTAACTTTTATTGAATATAATGTGTTTAATTGCCTAACTGTGCAATAGTTCTACTAAGCTAAAATGTTTTGTTGATAATTTTCATTAGTATTCAGACTCTAAGGCTTCTTGCTTAAGTGTCCAACTAGAACATAGAACAGTACAGCACAGTAAAGGCCCTTTGGCCCACAATGTTATGCCGACCCTTAATCCCTGCCTCCCATATAGCCCCCCACCTTAAATTCCTCCATATACCTGTCTAGTAATCTCTATCAATCAGCCAGCATTGATGGATTCCAGTTACCCTGATACTGTTTCTGCATGACTGCCATAACCTTTTACCGTCACTGACAACATCACGATTTGCAGGGAAGACGTCTAAATGGAATGCAGAAAATTAATCTTTCGTGACATGTTGCACTTCATGGGTTCAGTTTACATTGTGGACAGTATTTTAATTCACTTCATTTATGAATTGAAATAGCCAATACAGTCCATTTCAAAAAAGATGGTGGGTGATAGGGAAACTTTATAGTGATTTTCATGATCAGCAAACCAAAATCCATAAAATACACCCTAATGTATCTAGAAACCAAAATCTTTGTTGTCCAGTGATATCAGACTACTGGATAATTATGCTGGAGACATGGTAATGGAGGACAAGGAAATGGCAGATGAACTGAATAGGTATTTTGCATCAGTCTTCAATAGTGGTGTGCTGGAAGTTTGACAGTGTCAGGGGCCGGAAGTGAGCGAAGTTTTCTTTACTCATGAGAAGGTGCTTGGAAAACTTAGAAGTCTGAAGGTAGGTAAGTCACCTGGACCAGATAGTCTACACCCCAGGGTTCTGAAAGAGGTGGCTGAGGAGATTGTGGAGGCATTAATAATGATCTTTCCTACAGCATCGTTCCGGAGGACTGGAAAATTGCAAATGTCACTCCACTCTTCAAGATGGGAAAGAGGCAGAAGAAAAGAAATTATAGGCCAATTAGTCTGAACTCAGTGGTTGGGAAGATGATGGAGTCAATTGTTAAGGATGTAATTTTGGGGTGCTTGGAGGCACATGATAAAATAGGCTATAGTCAGCACGGATTCCTTAAAGGAAAATCTTCCCTGACAAATCTGTTGGAATTCTTTGAAGAAGTAACAAGCAGGATAGACAAAGGAGAATTGGTGGATGTTGTCAACTTAGATTTTCAGAAGGCCTTTGACAAGCTACCGCACATGAGACTGCTTAACATGTTAAGGGTCCAAGGTATTACAGGAAAGATACTAGCATGGATAGAGTATTGGCTTAATAGCAGGAGGCAAAGATTGGGAATAAAGGAGTCTCTTTTGGTTGGCTGCTGGTGACTAGTGGTGTTCCACAGGGTTCTGTGTTGGGACCGCTTCTTTTTATGTTATATGTCAATGATTTGGATGATGGAATTGATGGCATCATGGCCAAGTTTGTTGATGATACAAAGAAAGGTGGAGGGGCAGATAGTGTTGAGGAAGCAGAGAGGCTACACAAGGACTTGTACAGATTAGGAGAATGAGTAAAGAAGTGGTAGATGGAATACAGCGTCAGGGAATGTATGGCCATGCACTTCGATAGAAGAAATAAAAGAGTAGACTATTTTCTAAATGGAGAAAACATTCAAAGGTGAGGTGCAAAGAGGCTTTGGAGTCCTTGTGCAGGATTCACTGTAAGTCAATTTGCAAGTTGAGTCTGGAAGGGCTTGGTAATCCTTGTGCAAGGTTCCCTAAAAGTTAATTTGCAGGCTGAGCCAGTGGTGCGGAAGGAAAATCTGATATTAGCATTCATTCAAGGGGACTAGAATATAAAAGCAAAAATGTAATGCTGTATCTTTATAAGGCACTGGTGTGGCCACACTTGGAGCACTGTGAGCAGTTTTGGGCCCTTTATCTCGTAAAGATGTGTTGACATTGGAGATGGTTCAAAGTATGTTCACGAAAATGATTCCAGGATTGAAAGGCTTATCATATGAAGAACTTTTGATGGCTCTAGATCTGTACTCACTGGAATTCAGAAGAATTAGGGGGGATCTCAATGAAACATATTGAATGCTGAAAGACCTCAATAGAGTGGATGTGGAGAGAATGTTTCCTAGGGTGGGGCAGTCTGAGACCAGAGGACACAGCCTCTGAATACAGGGACATCCATTTAGAACAGGGATGAAAAGGAAGTTCTTTAGCCAGAGTGCGGTGAATCTATGGAATTCGTTGCCACAGACAAATGTGGAGGCCAAGTCATTGGGTATATTTAAGGCAGAGATTGATAGATTTTTGATTAGTCAGGACATGAAGGGATACGGGTAGAAGGCAACAGATTGGGGCTGAGACGGAAATGGAGTAGCCATGATGAAATATATAACAGAAATAAAGACAGTGGGGCAGTGGGGCACACTGGCCAAAATAGGCATGGTGAGTTTTAATCCGATTTCCCATCTTTTGGTCCCTGAATGTGCGCATCAGAGATGTGCACATCCCGTCAAAGATTAAATGTTTTATGACTTTTTCCACCCTCTCAGGCAGAGAGTTTTAGAGAACGAGTATATTTTGATTCAAGTGATTTGCCTCGACTCCCTTCTAATCTTTCTATCAAGGAAGAAATCTATGTCATTCATTATAGTCAATTCTGTTTACAATTTAGTCCTCACATAAATTTATTGGACTGAATTAAATCTACCTTCCCTCCATTCTCCATAGAAAACAGCTTAGACTACACCTGCATACAAATGTTACAGCAACACCCTCACCAATGTTCTCTGGAACCTCTCCAGTGCATACTTCCTCCAAAGTGGAGACCAGAACTGTACACAGTACTCTCACAGCCACTAAAACATTACGATGAATTTGATCATGTTTCTTTTAATTGCTTGGTTGACAAAGGAAAGAATTCCTCAAGTCTTTTTCGCCAGTTCAGCTCCTTGTCCTGTTATCTTTCTGGATCTATGAAAGTGCATTCACAGATCCCTCTGCTCCTAACACTTGCTGTATTTTCTCTTATGTTGTTTGAGTTCCTCACATGCATTACCTCATAACACTTCAGACCATTTGCCACTGTTGAGCACACCAAACCAATTCATTAATAGAATCATGGAGCGTTACATCATTGGATCCAGTCCCTTCACCTGGATAAGTCCATGCTGATCAAGGTGCTCATCCAGTTAGCCCCAATTTCCTGTGTTTGGCACATATTTCTTGAAGGCCTGGCTTTCCATGCATCCATCAAGCTGCTTCTTAAATGATCCTATTGCATCTGCTTCAATCACTTCCTCTAGCATCTCATTCTGTAAACGTGCCACCTTCTTAGTGAAAAAAGTAGCTACGCAGATCCCTTTTAAACTTTTCCCCTCTCATCCTAAACCTTACAGCCCTTAGTTTTGGACTCACCCATCCTGGGGAAAAGTTTGGTGCCATCCACGTTATTGATGCCTCTCATAATTTAAAAATTATTTCCAAATCATTATATTTATTATATAAATAACATATAACAAGAGCCCAAACACTGACCCCTGTGGCACACTACTAGTTTTTGGCCTCTATTCCAAAAAACAAGTTTCAAATACTACCCTCTTCTTTCTACCTCTGAGCCAGTTTTGAGTCTACCTAACCAGCTCTCCCTGCATTCCAGGGATCTACCCTTCCAGATCAGCCTACTATGTGAGACCTTGTCAAAATTGTAAAATCGGATAGCTATATGGACAGGAAAGGAATGGAGGGTTATGGGCTGAGTGCAGGTTGGTGGGACTAGGTAAGAGTAGCATTCGGCATGGACTAGAAGGGCCGAGATGGCCTGTTTCCGTGCTGTAATTGTTATATGGTTATATGTTAGATGGTTAAACACCCTGTAAAGGCCAAATTCATATCCACTGCCCCACCCTCACCTAACTTCTTGGTTACCTCTTCAAAAAATTCTGGAAGATTTCTCAAGCACAGCTTTCCGCACAGAAGGCCATATTGACTCCTAGTGATTAGTCATTGTCTATTCAAATGCTGGTAGATCCTGTCCCTCAGAATTCTTTCTAGTAACCTACCCATTACTGATATCAGGCTGACTGGCCTGTAGTTCCCTGGCTTGTCCTTGCTACACTTCTTAAACAATGGAATGACATTAGTCACCTTCCAGTCTTCAGGAACTTCAACACCTTCCCATGGCCTATAGTTTTCTCACTGTCAAACACACTATCAATGCTGGTGCAACAATACATCAGCAATATTCTTGATCATAGCTTCTAAATCTAAATCATTGGTATGAACCACAGACAGAGCTGGCTATAATAAAAAGCCCTACAGTTTTCAGTTATACCAATATACATCTATTATTCTCGTTGGCTCTTTCTCATTGAACCAGCTCTAAAATCTTTGCAGCTCATGGATTCTATTTTTCTACCACTTAGGATTTTTGCAAAATATTAATGGCATTCAGAAAAAAGAATCACACTCGTTGGTAGTTTTGACAGGAGCCGACACTGGAAGTAAGACCACATGGATGGTCAACCTCTTTGGGTGACTGCAGCAGGTCAGGAGCATTGGGAGGAGGTTGTGGTGCCCTATTCTGCTGTGAACCATGCTCATAAGATGGGATGAAACAGCCCAGTAGAAGATCTCCCCTGTGGTCACACTGGAAGCCATACCTGAATCCAAGGGCAGATGGCCAACTGTCTCAGGATCTCAGTTGGCTGCATAATCAAGTTTTGATTTTACCTGGAATAGACAGTGCTGGTAATTATTTCTGGATGAAACTGTAAAATTGGAACAAGCACTCTGGCCACATTCCACAGATATTTGCCCAGTCACTCGAGTGCAGTATCCATCATAGTCTTTACCAGTAAAATAAGATCTCACATTTCATCACTACAACTGTCACAAAGTGACCTCACTCAGACTGGGCGTAGTTTATTCCTTGCTTCACTAGCTGAAAGGGACAATAATGTCATATGCTTTAAAATCAACAGGGAGGTTCTGTAGCAGCATTTCACATTTGAGAAATTCATTCAGTAACTGCATTAGTAGCGGCATCATTGGCATGAGTCCATTAATGAAGGCACTACAATGCATGCCACTTTCTCATAGTTGAACTAAAGGTCTGAAAATATATTAAATATAATGATTGTCAAACAAATCATTTATTCTTAAACCTATTTTATCAATTTTTTTCAGGATCACAAATCTTGGCTCATATCAAAGCCAAAGATATCTTTCGTTTCTTTATTTTTGCCTTCGAACATGATTACCATTTGACATTTCGAGAAATCCCTTCAGGAAGGAGTCCATTAGCGCAGCAACTGTTGGAAAATAACAGCCAATACATTAGGATGTTAATCTCAACCACTTTATCACAAAGCAAATAAATGAAGATGGATACTATCTAAGAGAAAAGGAAGTAGGACAAAAAAAAAGCAAAAAAACAGTGCACTAAAATTTAGCAACCTAACATCACCACAATAATCAGACTTATAGGAAGACGGGAGCTTTAAAGAGTTCAAGACTATCTTTTTACTTCTAGCATAGATTTTTCAAAAGTGTTTCATTAATTAGCGAGCAACAACTGAATATATTTTTGTCCATGTAATACAGTTGTAAATCAAACACTGAGAATTTTCACAATTTTTATTTTTATTTTCATTTAGAGATACAGCTTGGTTTGAGGTCTTTCCAGCCCAAGGAGCCTGCGCTGCCAATTTACACCAATGTGACCACTTGACCTACTAACCAGTGCGTATTTGGAATCTGGGAGGAAAACCGAGCACCCAGAGGAAACCCACACTTTTTGGAAAATATTTAACCAAAAGCTGGTTATCTTTTCTTAAACCACAGAATTCGGCTTTTGACAAGGGCTTATAGATAGGATGACAGATCACCTGGTAAACACAGAGATCAATGCACAACGAATTGCTGCAGTTGAAAATTGCTTTGGAGCAAATGGTCAACCTCTAGCACTGCCTGGGCGGGTACTTGTAGGTGAGGGATTATTGACAAAAGTCTGTCGCAAGAAGCCAAAGGCCCGAATGTTTTTCTTGTTTAATGACATCCTGGTGTATGGAACTGTCATCATCCATAAAACAAAATATGCTGGCCAGCAGATAATACCACTGGAAAATGTTACTGTTCAAAACCTTGAAGATAGTTATGAGCAGAAAAACCAATGGCTGATAAAAACATCACGAAAATCATTTGTGGTGAGTGCTGCAACCCCTCTTGAAAAAGAAGACTGGATGAGGCATATCAGCAACTGTGTGGAACAGCTATTGGAACAGACTGGAAAGACACCACCTACTGATCATGCAGCTCCTTGGATACCGGACAAGATGACTGAAATCTGTATGCGGTGCACTCAAAAGAAATTCAGTACTGTGATCCGGAGGCATCACTGCCGAAAATGTGGCTTTGTGGTGTGCCATTCCTGCTCGAAGAACAAATTTCTTATGCCTCAGCAGTCCTCAAAGCCTTTAAGGGTATGCACACTATGTTACCATCAGCTAATGGAAGAGAAGAGCAAGGAATGCAGTAAAGCAGATAACGTGACAGGTCAGAGAGCTACGGTTGCCAGCATCGACGAAGATAGTGAGAAATCCAGCGATGAGGAGAGAACAGAGCAATGGCCAGAGCAAGAGCAATTCTTCTCATCGGGTTGGTCTTGGTCCTCTTTCCACACTTAATCCTGATCAGAGGCAATCAACTTTATCAACACAAAGCAAAAAGTTAAGAAATTTGCTTTAAGTAATTTTACAGAAAAATACTGAACTTAAAATTATAGTTTCAATGTATGCTAACCTGAGTAGAAGTAAACCTGAGCTTTACCTGGCAAAGCATATTTTTGCTTGCTATTTGAGTGTCTGTGGACTAGAGACATGATTAATTTGATAAATTGCTTTTTCACGCCTTAAATCTTCCAAGGTGAACAAAATTATGTGAATACTTGTGTAATTTTGACGCTGTGTATATTTCAAGATTCAAGATTGTTTAATATCATTTCCAGTGCACAAGTGGAAAGGAGAATGAAATAATTGTTATTCTGATCTAATGCAGCCCAAAAAAAAACCAAAATAATTTCAAGAACACAATAACAAAAAAACACTAAATATAAATACATAAAATAGCTTACATACATAAATTGATGCTAGGCACAAGAGTGTCTGTACATAAAGAAGTGATAACGTAGTGGAGGTGGAGGTGTTGAGGGATGGGTTAGCAGGTGAAGGTGTTGACTGTCCTTACTACTTGGGCAAAGTGACGGCTTTTGAGTCTGGTGGTCCTGGCATGGATGCTATGTAGCCTCCTCCCTGATGGGGGTGGGACAAACAGTCCATGAGTGCAGTGGGTGGGATCCTTCATGATGTTACTGGCCCATTCCCCGCACCTTACTGTATATAGTCCTTGATGCTGGGTAGGATGGAGCCGGCGATGCTTCAGGACCATGAGCAATCGTGAGAGGTGTGCACTCCTAGGAGATTGAAACTGCTTGCAGTTTTGACTGCTGCGCCACCAATGGGAAGAGAGCTGTGGGTGATACGAGTTCTCCTGAAGGTGATAACCATCTCCTTTGTCTTGCTAACATTGAGGAAAAGGTTATTTTCCCAGCACCCAGGCCTGAAACTCTTCCACCACCTCTCTGTAGGCTGCCTCATCATTGTTGGTGATGAGCCCCACCATTGTCATGTCATCAGTGAACTTGACAATGTAATTACTCGAGTTTTGGCCCATGGAGTCATGTGTGAGCAAAATATACAGCAACGGGCTCAGCTCACAGCCCTGGGGAGCACCTGTGTTGAGGATGATGGGGAGGGAGGAGAGGTTGTGCACCCTGACTATCTGAGGTCCATGGTTGGGAAGTCCAACACCCAGTTGCACAGTGGTGTATTTAGACCGAGGAGTAAGAGTTTGTTCACCAGGGTCTGTGGGACAAAAGTGCTTAGTGCTGAACTGAATCCAAGAACAGCGTTTCTGAATGATATGGTTTGAGATGTTGTCTGGTTCAAAATCGGGTCCACCTAAGGGCGTAGCAGAGGCGCAACATTGGATTTAGCAAAAATGAACCTGGAAAATAAAAACAATAAAACTTACTGCTCCTCAGTGTCTGTAGATTCTTTTTACATTACAGCAGAATTATAAAATCAAAGAATATTCATAGCCAAGGAGTCTATTTAAATCACTGTCTGCGCTGTATTTAAGATCAAAGTTCTATTTCATTTAAAGTCTTTTCGATTTAAACCCAAAGACTTACCATGGAACTGAGGGACAATGAAAAGTCAGACACACAGATCAGACCAGACAAGGATGGCAGATTTCCTTCCCTGAAGGACACTAGTAAACTTCCTTGCTATGTTCATGGATATCTAATCCTGGCTGCTTTGGAAGAAATCGAACTCATATCGCTGATCATTGGTTTTTGGATTTAATCACCATGCTTAATTGTCAGCACTCATTAATCCAACAGCACAGGTGAATGAGTGGCCGAGGAGATGGTGCAGGAGACAGGGTTTCAATCTCTTGGATCATTGGAACCTTTTCTGGGGACAGGGGGGTGACCTGTACAAGAGGGACAGGTTGCACCTGAACTGGAGGGGAACCAATATCCTGGCCGGAAGGTTCGCTGATGCTACTCAGAAGAGTACAAACAAGTTTTGCAGGGGGTGGGGACTGGAGCACCAGCTCAGTAAGGGAAGGATCGGACAGGAACGAAGATGTCAGGGAAAGTATTAAAAGGCAAAATCGAAATAACAGCTATGATGGGTCAGATAGTTTGAAGTATGAGTATTTTAACTCTAGGAGTACTATGGATAAGGATAATGAAGTTAGAACATCAATCAGTACATGGAACTCTGATGTTGTGGCCATTACCGAAACTTGGTTGAGAGAGGGGCAGGAATGAGTGATCAATGTACCAGGTTTTCAAAGTTTTAGAATAGCTAGAGAAGGGGGTAAAGAAGTGGGTGGGGTGGAGTTGTACAATCAGGGACAATATCACAAGTACACTTAGGGGAAACATAATGGAGGGGTCAGACACTGAGTCCTTTTGGGTGAAACTCAGGAACAGGGAGGGTGCAATCACACTGATGGGATTGTACTACAAACCTCCAATGTCCACTGGGACATTGAGGTACAGATTTATAAATGCATTAAGAAAATGTTTAAAAATAATAGAGTTGTTGTCTTGGATGATTTCAATTTCCTTAGTATAAACTGTGACCTTCTTAGTGCAAGGGGTTTGGATGGGGCAGAATTTATTAAGCGTTTCGAGGAGGGTTTCTTAAAACAATATCTAAACAGCCCTAGAAGAGGAAGGGCTTTACTGGACCTTGTGTTGGGTAATAAGCCTGGCCAGTTGACTGTCTCATCAATGGGTGAGTACTTAGGGAATAGTGACCACAACTCCTTAACTTCCATGATAGCTATGGATAAGGGTAAGTATGGTCCTTGTGAGAGAGTTTTGAATTGGAGTAGGGCAAATTATGAAGGTGTAGGCAGAAACTAGGCAGAGTTAATCGGGAACACCTTTTTTCTTGCAAGCGCACGTCAGACATGCAGAGGGTGCTTAAAGAGCAGTTAGAAGAAAGGAGAGGGATGGAAAGATAAGAGAACGTTGGAGGTCCAGAGAGGTGGAGAATTTAGTCAAGAACAAAAAGGAAAGGTATGTAAAGCTTCGGAATTTAGGATCAAGCAAAGCACATGAGGAGTATAAAGAAGCCAGAAAAGAACTAAAGAAGGGAATTAGGAAAGCCAGGAGGGGCCATGAAAAGTCCTTGACAAGCAGGATTAAGGTGAATCCCAAGGCATTCTATACATACATTGAGAGCAAAAGGATAACTAAGGAGAGGGTGGGATCACTCAAGGATAAAGAGGGAAGCATTTGCTTGGATGCGGAGAATGTGCGTGAGGTACTTAATCAGTACTTTGCTTCATATTTACCAAGAAAAAGGATATAGAAGACCAGAAGATCAGTGCTGAGTGTATAAATATGTTAGGGCATTTGGAGGCCAAGGAGGAGGAAGGTTTGGGCTTCCTACTGAGTAATAAGGTGATTAAGTCCCCAGGGCCTGCTGAGATTTACCCCAGGTTATTGAAGGAGGCAGGAGACGAGATTGCTGGGGCCCTGACAAGTATCTTCATCCTCTCTAGGCTCAGGTCCTGGAGGACTGGTGGGTGGCTAATGTTGTATCTCTATTTAAGAAGGGAACGAGGGAAAATTCTGGGAACTATAGACCGGTGATTCTCACATCAGTTGTAGGGAAATTACTGCAGGAAATTCCTAGGGATAGGATATATGAGCATTTGGAAACTCACTGCCTAATTAGGGGGGGCCAGCATGGCTTTGTGAATGGCAGGCCGTGCCTTACCAACTTGATTCAGTTTTTTGACAAGGTGATGAGAGATATTGATGGAGATAGGGCAGTGAGTGTTATCTGCATGGATTTTAGTTTGGCGTTTGATGAAGTCCCTCATGGGAGGCTAAACCAGAAGATTAAGATGCATGGGGTCTGCAGCGAAATGGCGGTTTGGATCCAGAACTGGCTTGCGCATAGAAGACAGAGGGTAGTGGTTGAAGGGACTTATTCAGGCTGGAGGTCTGTAATCAGGGATTTTCTGCAGGGAACTATGCTGGGACCTCTGTTGTTTGTGATGTATATAAATGACCTGCTGGGTGAAAATGTAGATGGGTGGGTTAGTAAGTTTGAAGATGATACCAAGATTGGTGGAGTTGTGGATAGTGTAGAAGACTGTCAACGAAAACAGCATGATATAGATCAGTTGCAGATGTGGGCAGAGAAATGGCAGATGGAGTTTTACAGATAAATGTGAGGTGTTGCACCTTGGTAGGGCAAATGCAAGGAGGCAGTACACTGTTATGAGTAAGGCCTGTAACAGTGCTTCTGAGCAGAGAGACCTTGGGACCCAAGTTCATAGCTCCATGAAAGTGTTTGCAAGGTAAATAGGATGGTTAAGAAGGCTTATGGAATGCTTACCTTTATTAGTCGAGGAACTGAGTTCAAAATTCAGGAAGTTAAGTTGCAACTTTATAGAACTCTGGATAGACCACATCTTGAGTATTGTACTATATACAGTTCTGATCACCCGACTATAAGAAGGAAATTGAGGCTTTGGAGAGGGTGCAGAAGGTGCTTACCAGCATGTTGTCTGGTTTAGAGGTCACGTGCTATCATGAGAGGCTGGATAAACTTGGGTTGTTATTTTGGAGTGGTGGAGGTTGAGGGGAGACCTGGTGGATGCCTGGAATGTGCTGCCTGATATGGTGGTGGACACAACTACATTAGATGATTTTAAGAGAAGTTTAGTTAGGCATATGAATGTGAGGAAGGTGGAAGGATATGGACATTGTGTAGGTAGAAGGGAATAGTTTTTGGGTGCTTTCCATTTACTTTCTAACTGGTTCAGCACAACATTGTGGGTTGAATGGCCTGTCCTTGTACTGTCTTACGTTCTATGTGCTATCACCTTCAATGCTTGTCTTCTGACTTTTCACAGACTGCATTGCTCAATAGGGAAGCCTTCAACGAATATGCTTTCTTACTTGAACCCAGACCTCAAAAGCTCACAACCACTTGATCTTCATGGCCCGTTGCTGCTTCTCACACTCTAGTAGTCTGTCTGATTCTAGGAGAGGGTTTCTCAGCTAACCAATTATACTTTGTTGCCAGGAGAAGTTGTCACAGCACAATCATCACAGGAGGATTTCCCTGCGCTGAATGTTCCCTGCTATGGAAGAGGCTCCTTCTAACGTTATCTGAATCAGAATCAGGTTTAATATCATGAAATTTGTTAACTTTGTGGCATCAGTACAATGCAGTGCTTGATAAACGTAGGAAAAATGAATCATAGTTATATTTATTTGTATTAAATAGTTAAATTAAAATAAGCAGTGCAAAAAACAGTAATAAAAAAGTAGTGAGGTTGTGTTCATTGGTTCAATGTCCATTTAGAAATCAGATGGCAGAAGGGAAAAAGCATTTCTGGAATCACTGAGTAGGTGCCTTCAGGCTTCTGTACCTCCTACCTGATGGTGACAATGGGAAGAGGGCATATCCTGGGTGGTGGGGGTCCTTAATGATGGACACCACTTTCCTGAGTCACCACTCCTTGAAGATGTCTTGGATACTATGGAGGTTTGTACCCATGAAAGAGCTGACTAATTTTACAACTTTCTATAACTTACTTAGATCCTGTCCAGTAGTGCCCCCCCCATATCAGATGTTGATGCAGCTAGTCAGAATGCTCCACATGGTACATCTGCAGAAGTTTCCGAGTGTTTTAGGTGACTAACCAAATCTCCTTAATCTCTTATTGAAATATAGCCACTGTCCTGTCTTCTTTAGAGCTGCATCAATATGTTGTGACTGGGTTAGGTCCTCAGAGATATTGACACCCAGGAACTTGAAATTGCTCACTCTCTCCATTTCTGATCCCTCTATAAGGACTGGTTCGTATTCCCTCATCTTACCCTTTCCGAAGTCCACAAACAGCTGTTTGGTCTCACTGATGTTGAGTGCAAGGTTGTTGCTATGATACCACTCAACTAGCTGGTATATCTCAGTCCTGTACACCCTCTCGTCACCATCTGAGATTCTGCCAACAACGGTTGCATCATCAGCAAACTTATAGATGGCATTTGAGCTATGCCTAACCAGACAGTTATGGGTGTAGAGAGAGTAGAGCAGTGGGCTAAGCACACATCCCTGTGGTGTGCCAGTGTTGATTGTCAGTGAGGTGGAGATGTTATTTCCAATCCACACAAATTGTGGCTCTTCATGTTAGGAAGTCAAGGATCCAGTTGCAGAGGGAGGTACAGAGGCCCAGGTTCTGTAGCTTTTTGATCAGGACTGTAGGAATGATGGTACTAAATGCTGAGCTATAGTCGGTGAATAGCATCCTGACATAGGTGTTTGTAATGTCCAGGTGATCCAAGGCCCCATGGATAGCCTTTGAGATTGCATATGCCATAGACCTATTGTGACAATGAGCAAATTGCAGTGGGTCCAGTGGTTAACGTGGACACCTGGCCAAATGGATAAGGCTTTGGACTAGCTATCTGAAGGTCGTGAGTTCGAGCCCCAGCCAAGGGAACGTGTTGTGTCCTTGAGCAAGGCACTTAATCACACATTGCTCTGCGACGACACTGGTGCCAAGCTGTATGGGTCCTAATCCCTTGGACAACATTGGTGTCGTGGAGAGGGGAGACTTGCAGCATGGGCAACTGCTGGTCTTCAATACAACCTTGCCCAGGCCTGCGCCCTGGAGAGTGAAGACTTTCCAGGCGCAGATCCATGGTCTCCCAAGACTAACGGATGCCTTTACTTAGTGGGTCCAGGTTCTTACCGAGACAAAAGTTGATTCTAGCCATGATCAACCTCTCAAAGCATTTTGTCACTGTAGATGTGAGTGCTACTGGACAATAGTCATTAAAGCAGCTCACCCTGCTCTTCTTGGGCACTGGTATAAATGTTGCCCTTTTGAAGCTGGTGGGAACTTCAACTGAAGCAATGAGAAATTGAGAATGTCTTTGAATACCCCTGCCAGCTGTAAAAAAGATGCAGTCAGATGTAGGCATGAATGAAGAAAACAAAATTACTTCCACTATAAAATAACTATTGGAAGAAAATGTTTTCAGATTACTTCATGTAGACAGGAACACCTCACCTTATGATGAAGTTTGTCTGATAGTCACGCAAATTTGGGTTGTCATGATGTCAGTATTGGTAGGTTGGCTTAAACAATCATGGATTGAAAACTGGCTGTTGCATAGAAAACAAGAAGTTGGAATAAAGGGACTGATTTTCACACTGGAGGGATGTAAATATTAGAATGTCCCAAGAATTATTTCTCGGCCCTCAATTGTTTACTATTTCTGTTAATGATCCAGAGGAAGGAGTAAAATAATGTTTCCAAGTTTAATAGGTAGAAGGGCTTACTGTGACGAGGACATTTGTTTTTACAGTGAGATATATGAGGGGTGATTGATAAGTTTGTGGCCTAAGGTAGAAGAAGATGAGTTATACAGCTCTTGTTACATGCACGTGCAGTTTAACTCTTTGAGTGATTATGCAGAAAGTTTGAAGTTAATAACTCATCTCCATCTACCTTAGGCCATGAACTTATCAATCACCACTGGTAAATGGGTTGAGGATCAGAGACACAAGGGAATGCAGATGATGCAAGACCCATTAAATTTCTCCAGCAAATTGAATCGCTGGGCAAAGTTAGGCAATTGGAGTTTAATGTGGGGAAGTGCGAGGCATTAAGTGGAAACAAAAATTGGATTTTTATCTAAATGGAGACATTGCAAATCAGTGAACTTCAGAATGATGTGAGTGTTTCGGTGTATTGATCACAAACAACAAGAAGACAGGTCCATGAAGTAATTAAGAAGGCAAACAGCACAGTGGCAAAGGGGTTAGAATTTAATAAGAAGAAGATTTTGCTACAGTTGTACAGTTAGAGTTTAACAGCAAGAAGATTTTGCTACAATTGTACAGAGTACTGGCAAGGCTACCCCTGGAATACCATGGACAATTTTGGTCTCTTTATCTTAAAAAAAAAGAATATATTCGTATTGGAGGGGGACCAGAACCACTAAGCTAGTTCCTGGGGTGAGAGGACTGTTCCATCCAGAGTAGCTAAACAGGCTGTGTCTTCCTTCCTTGATGGTTAGAAACATAAGGGGTGGCCGTAGTGAAACATCCCAAACGTAAGGGATGGCTGTCCCAAACGGGGCTTAATGGGATAGGTACTGAGACCTGCTGAGTTCTTCCAGCATTTTGTGTGTATTGCTTTAGATACTGAGAAGGTTTTGATCATGTGAGAGTCATAAACAAGAAGACAGATACAAAATAGAAGGTCAGTCACTTATAATGAAGATGTGCAGATATTTCTTCTCTCAGAGAGTAATGAATCCCTGGAATTCTGTGCCCCCAGGGTGGTAGGGTCCAGATCATTGGGTATGTTTAAGGTGAAGAGAGAGAAAAATTTGAAAACCCAAGGAATTGAGGGTTGCGGTGGAGCTGGTACAGAAGATGAGTTGAGGTCTGCATTGATCAGGCATGATCATATTGAATGCTGAGCAGGCCTCTGTGGTTTGAAGAACTCCCACACTTACTAATTTTCTTTCACTCTAGGGATGCTTTTGATTTTACAAAGGAAGGATTGGGGCATTCGTTGGGCATTTTAAAAACACAGACTGATGAACGGGAGAGCTCACTATTGAACTACTGCCCAACAATTCCTCCTGTTTTCCAGGTTGTATGGAATCCCCTCCCTCAACAGGATAGGTTTGAAAAGTCAGTAAGGAATTGAAAGGCAATAAGAGATTGAAGACAGATAAACCACCAGAGCCTGGGAATCTACACCTCAGATTACCTAAGGGATGGCACAGCAGTTCTAGGTGCCAAGTCTGTGGACACTTCAATAGTTCCAACAAATTGGATAAAAGTTAATGCAACCCTGCTATTGAAAAGCAAAAGAGGTATGAAGAATAATAGGGTATTATTATAGACTAGTTAGTTCAACAGTATAATGGGAAGAAAAGCTAGAATCTGTTCTAAAAGAAGCCTTAGAAAACTGTGACTGATTGGACAAGATCAGCATGAATTTATGAAAGGAAATTTGACAAATGTAGTGGAATACTCGGGATTCCCTTTCGGTGCAATCTTTCATTGATTATGTTGTGGTTATTGGGTTTATTGAGTATGCCTGCAAGAAAATGAATCTCAGTTTTATGTGGTGACATATAATGTACTTTGATAATAGATTTATTTTGAACTTTGATTGCTTCTTCAGTTGTACAGGATCTTGGTGAGACTGCAGTTTGAGTACTGCGTGCCATTTTGGCCTGTTTATACAAGGAAGGATGCACTTGCCATAAAGGGAATGTAGGAAAGGTTTTTAGATTGATTGCTTGGATGGCAGCCCTGGTATACTGTACTATAGAGGAGACATTGAGTTTATTAGGCTTAGATATGCTAGAGTTTAGAAGAATGAAAAGCTGCATCACAGAAACTCTAAAAAATTTCCAACTGGCAGGACAGACTAAAAGCAGAAAGAATGTTCTCAGAAGCAGGTGTCATAGCCTAAGAATATGGGGCACGAAGGACTGAACAGGGAAGAAATCTTCACTCAGAGGGAATGTAGTTTCAACTACAGAAAGCGGATAAATCCAAAATCATTGAATGTATTTGACAAGGAGTGAAATAAAATTCCTAGAGCAGAAGGGATTGAGATTCGGAGAGAAAATTGCAACCAGGTACTGAGTTCGAATGATTAGTCCTGATGACGTTGAATGTTGAAGCAGACGCAAATGGCTGAACAGCTTCCCCCTGCTCCTGTCTTTTTTTATGTGCTGCAGCACACATCAGTTTTGTATGATATTCCTCCTGCAGTGCATTGCAAGATGGTACCCAAATCAGCCCAAGTATGTGAACACGAGGAATTCTGCAGATGCTAGAACTTCAAGCAACACACATCAAAGTTGCTGGTGAACGCAGCAGGCCAGGCAGCATCTCTAGGAAGAGGTACAGTCGACGTTTCAGGCCGAGACCCTTCGTCAGGACTAACTGAAGGAAGAGCTAGTAAGAGATTTGAAAGTTGGAGGGGGAGGGGGAGATACAAAATGATAGGAGAAGACAGGAGGGGGAGGGATGGAGCCAAGAGCTGGACAGGTGATTGGCAAAAGGGATACGAGAGGATCATGGAACGGGAGGCATAGGGAGAAAGAAAAGGGGGAGGGGGGAAGCCCAGAGGGTGGGCAATAACTGATGGGGTACGAGGGGGAGGTGGGGCATTAACAGAAGTTAGAGAAGTCAATGTTCATGCCATCAAGTTGGAGGCTACCCAGAAGAAATATAAGGTGTTGTTCCTCCAACTTGAGTGTGGCTTCATCTTTACAGTAAAGGAGGCCGTGGATAGTCATATCAGAATGGGAATGGGACATGGAATTAAAATGTGTGGCCACTGGGAGATCCTGCTTTCTCTGGTGGACAGAGCGTAGGTGTTCAATTGCTGTTTAAAGTTTCCTATATGTGTTCAATGTATATGTATGTATGTACATATGTATACACAAACATAACATAAATCTTTCAAGTAGTGATAATACCATTCCATTGATGTCCTGAATGCAGAGGAACCTTCAAACCTGGACACATCTTGGAACATTACCCTGCCACATCTGGGTGGTCAGAAAAGAAGCAAAGAAAAGCCCTAGTTGCATGTTGAAATCAAATCTGGACTGCATACCAACAATATGTTTGAAAGGCAGTTGCCAATAAGGTGGGAAGTGAGAACATCCAATTATCACTGGGTGTGACTATAGGATGCAATGCAGCTTGGTTAGTTACTCCCTGGATTAACAAAGGTTAAAAAATGATATGATTATGATTATTATCATTAGTTACTAAAAAAAGACTTAGTTTATAAAATGGCTATATTGGTTCCTTATTATTGTGCCTCTCTGGAATAAAACAATGTATTACGGGAAAGTATGTACCAAAACAAGGTACTCAGCAGGTCAGGCAGCATCTGCAAAGAGAAAATTAAAATTACGTAACACGCACCAAAATCTAGTTTGCAGGATCCTTCTCGGAACTGGTAGAATAGTCACAGGACTGAAACAAAACATCCACGTCTTTTCTTACGCGTCCAACCTGACCTGTGATGCATTTTGCTTTTTAATTCTGTGGCATAGTTGTGTTACTGCATTTCTTCTTATGTAACAAGCATGCACATGAACTTCTGTCAAAAGGAATGTTTTGACAGAAAGTAAGTGCTGTACAAACAATACTTCTCAGGATTGAATTAATTGAGAGATTTTGCTGGGAAGTTTAAGGAAATGTGTCAAGATTATCCTTAAACATTATGTTACATTGTAAGCCTTTTAAAACAGTTTTCTAAGGAATAGCTCTTTGGGTGTTTAACTTTCCGAAACTCCTATTTAAAGTTCTTTTTAAAACCTGCATCAGTGGTGATCTGGTTCGGCACCTGGCTCTCTCATTGTTCCGTCGAATGCGCCTGGGGTCTGGAGGTTGATCAGGAGGTGCAGCCCAGTCTGGGGCTCAGATGCTGGGGTGGGGTCTGGGTCTGGGTCACTGTCAGGATCTTGAATAAGTTTGCAGCAGGTGCCAGGGTCTGTGGGGCCTTATTTTGACCCGGTTTTATTTTTCACTCCTTCAGACCCAGAATCCACTGAGCATGTTTCATACTATTGTGTAACATGTATTAAAAAAAGAAATATAAGCGTATTGGGACAAAAATAGGAGTAGCAACCATTAGATTGCAAGACCCACTGCGCTGGCTGCTTCAATATCCTAAGAAATGTTGGATTATTGGAGTTCTCTTGTACATCAACTCTTTCTCTACCTATCAATCTTATGCAAGCTCCTTCCATGTAGCACCCTTACTGAAGTACCTTCTGCAATAGTATATAAATATTTGGGATTTTCAAGGAGGTGTGATTATCTCAAAACTACATCATAAATAGAGTTTAATAAACTGCCACTCAAATACTAAGTCGTTCCAGACCTGTGGATCAGCATCTTGACAGCCATGGACCAGCAGTAATGAAGGAAAAGCGAAATCACTGCTGTGTTATTGAAGAAAATATTTCCCGAGGTAAGAAACTTTGGTGAGCTGAAGCAAGAACCGGAGAAACTGTTTTACTGAAGAGGTCTGTGATCTCTGGGTTTCTCAGCGCCTGAAAGGTTTAGATGCTCCATCACTCAGGTCTTAGGTCAATAGGCCTTTCGACTCCAAGGGTATTGAAAGGTTTGTGATCAGGTGGGACAGTGGATAAGGAAGACCTCTGGTCAAAATTATATTAACTGCTCAAATTTGCCCTGACAGTCTTTTGCCCATTTCATTTTCCATTTCTTATGAGGGAAATGCCAGGAATTACTTCAGGATTAACACCATGTGAAGTTATGTGCTTGGTTGTTACCAATCAGTGACGAATTTCAGGATAGAAGTTTGGCATGGGAAAGAATTAATTGGATCTAGTGAAAGCAAGAATAAGTGGCAGCATCTACAGTATATAAAGACTCCTGGTATGCTTTCTTTGTGTGTGATATAAAGCAACAATCAGCTGCATTAACTCAGCAGTTCGGGCAGCATCTGTGGACAGAAGGAAAATTGGCAATGGTTTGAGTCAAATCACTCCATCAGACCTGGTGAAGGAATTCAGTCTGGTTAAAGATTAAATTGCCGTTTTGTGATGTATACCCTCCTTCAACCAGAATAGCATAAACTTTTCTTATAAAGTTTCATCTGTGAATTTCGCAACAGTGTTGCAGTCCAATTCCCTTTCTCGTACCATTTGATATATGAAAAATGTGAAACATAAGGATAAAGATAATTGTTCCAGTTCATACACACAATATTTAATAGAAATTGTGGCACCTAGGGGAAAAAACTTTAATAGCTTGATTTTTTAACTTTTCCAAAATGGCCTTCAACCAATTCATCTTTTAATTTGTCCTGTGGCTCTTAACAATTACTCCAAGGGAATAAAATCTCATCCATCTCATAAAAGAACCTGTAACAATAAACACTGATGTCAATGTGTATGACATTCTCAGTTGAATCCAATTGTCTACCAACTATCCTACAGATTCTTCATTATTTTGCATCATTTATCAGTGGGTTTACACTGCCCCATGTTTATTTCTGATGAAAAAGCAACTGGAAGACCAAAATATTTCAGGCAGACAAAGTCAAAGTTAAAGTAAATTTATTTTCAAAATATGTACATATTGCAAACATACACTACCTTGAGATTCATTTTCTTGCAGGCATTTACAGTAAAATAAAGAAATACAATAGACTTTATGAAAAACTATACTTAAGCAAGGACAGACAAACAATCCATGTGCAAAAGAAGGCAGATTGTGCAAAATTAGATAAATAAATGAAAGAAAGAGAAAGTAATCCTGAAAATATGAATTGTAGAGACCTAAGGGCAAGATTGCAGTATCGAAGGGAGATGAGCGTTTGCTGTTCTCTGGTCCATGGAGATAGAGCGCACCTCAGGCATGTTGGATATAGTGGCCAGACCCAAGCTGAAGTTCAAGATTGAATATCATTCAACAATACACATGAATATAGCCAAACAAAACGGAGTTCCTCTGGGGCCAAGGAGTAAAACACAGAACTGACAGTCGCACACAGCACGCCACACATATAATAATGATGATAGCAGTATAATGGCAGTTACAAATACAATAATATTTAATAAGTACTAATATAGCCCAAGTGCCGGAGTGTCACCAATGCATGGATGTTGTCCTGGAGACACGTTTCTGCAAGTACAGGGAACATTTACAAGGATGTTGCTGGGATTTGAGGACCTGAATTATAAGGAAAGACTGTATGTATTAGGACTTTATTCCTTGGAACACAGAAGACTGAGAGCAGATTTGATAGAGATATACAAAATTATGAGGGGTATAGATAGGGTAAATGCAAGCAGGTGGGACTACAACTAGAGGTCATGGGTTAAGAATGAAAGGCAAAAGGTTTAAGGGGAACACGAGAAGAAATTTCTTCACCTGGAGGGTTGTGAGTCTGCAGGACAAGTTGCCAGCAGAAGTGCATGTGAACTTGATTTTAAGAGGCGTTTGGATAGGTACATGGATAGTAGGGATATAGTTAGCTGTAGTCCAGGTGCAGGTAAATGGACTAGGCATTTTAAATGGCTTAGCATGGACTAGATGGGAAAAAGGGCCTGTTTCTGTGCTGTACTTTTCTATGACTCTGACTCAATAACAGCCCACATTGCGCAACACAGCCACAGTCGAAGGCAATCCAGATTGTCTCCCACCGAGCAAACTCTGGAAGGCAGGACAGACAGGAGGGACCAGTCTCCAACACAGCACAGAATCCAGGAGCATACAGCCAGCTCCAGCATCTCCTTCCTTGGTGGCGACAACATGCAACCCTGAGGCATGAATGAAGGCCTGATCCATACCAGACCTGAGGCCATGCAGCTCCCCCACTGTCTGTCTCCCCAGTGAACCAGTGAATCAGACTCGCTGCAGTCTACATTACTGAGGTCCAGCAACTCACCAGTCGGGTAGGTCTGCAGTCCTTGCTGGCCTTAATATCCAGCAGCGTCTTGCAATCGTAAAAAACAGGATGAACAATTACAGCTTGGGTTGGACCCAGAGAGGCCACTGCGTCGAAATGTACTGTGGGCTTCTGAATCCACCAGATGGACTAGTTCAAAGAGGGCAAGAGATTAGGATCTGTGCTACATGATAAACTCTTCATGATGCTCAGACGCAGTGGTCTTGTCACATGCCTATTCTCGCGTGTTGGAACAACTAATGATTAAGTGCCGTCTCTTCTGCTTACTGATGCACTATCAATTCCTCCAAAAGACTGGAAGTAGAGTAAATACTGAAAGGCTTTTATTAGGAGTAAAATGTGACCTTCACCATGCTCAGTATCTGTCCTGGACTGAGGGAGGAGCAGTGACACAATCGCCTTTAATCAGGGGTCTGTGGGAGGAGCCACAGGAGCAGTCAGCGGAGGGGTGTGTCCAGACAGGTAACCCAGTTACAATATATATATAGTTTACCACACTTACTGAGAGAGTTCTCCTCTGCGGTCCTGACCATAGCTTACGTACTACCAAAGGTAGGTGTTAAGCAAGCACTCAATGTATTGAGTGCCACGTTTAGCAGGTAAGAAAAAACCTACTCCAATACCTTTCAGATCATTACCGGACACTTCAGTCGGGCTTGCTTGAAGAAACCTCTGCCTAGTTATCATCACCAAGTCACCTGCAGCACCAGGAGTCCCAACACACTCGATCACTGTTACATGCTGATAAGGTATGCCTACCGTTCCATCCCTCCCGTTCCATTCCTCAACCAGATTTCAGGAAACCTGATCATCTGGCTGGCCTCCTCCTACCTATAATCAAGCAGAGGTTAAAGAGCAAGGCTCCAAAGTTCAAAGTAAAATTTATTATCAGAGTACATAAATGTCACCACATGCAAACCTGAGATGCTTTTTCTGAGGGCATACTCAGCAAATCTATAGAACAGTAACTGTAAACAGGATCAATGAACAACAAACCATGCAAATGCAGATATAAATAAATAACAGGAGCATGAAATAACAAGATAAAGGATCCTTCAAGTGAGATCATTTGTTGGGGAAATACCAGAGATAGAATGAGTGTAGTTACCCTCTTTTGTTCAAGAGTGGATCACTGAGGGGTATTAACTATTTGTGAACCTGGTGATGTGAGTCCTGCAGCTCCTATATCTTCCACCTGATGGCAGCAGCAAGAAAAGAGCATGGCCTGGGTGCTGAGGATCTTTGATGATAGATTCTGCTTTACCTTGGCAACATTTCATGTAGATGTGCTCAATGGTTGGGAGCGTTTTTACCCGTGATGTACTGGGCTGAATCCACTATCTTTTGTAAGAATCTCTGCTCAAAGGCATTAGTGTTCCCCTACCAGGCCATAATGCAGCCAGTCAGCACACTTTCCACCACACGTCCATACAAATTTTTCAAGGTTTTTAATGACATGCCGATCTCCACAGACTCCCGAGGAAGTAGAGGTGCTGTTGTGCTTTATTTGCAATTATATTTAGATGATGGGTCTAGGTCAGGTCCTCTGAGATAGAGTCAACCAGGAATATAAAGTTACTGACCCTCTCCAGCTCTGATCTTCTGATGAGTACTGGCTCATGAACCTCTGGTTTCCCTCTCCTGAATGCTACAATTAATTCCTTAGTCTTGCTAACATTGCTTGAGAGGTTATTGTCATTACACCACTCAGTCAAATTTTCAATCTCCCTCCTATATCCTGATTCATCACCACCTCTAAAATAGCCCACAATAGTGGTGTCATCAGCAAACTTATATATGGTGTCGGAGTTGTACTTAGCCACATAGTCAGAGGTGTAAAGCGAGTAGAGCAGGGAGCTAGGTACACATCCCTGTGGTGCTCCCGTACTGATGGAGATTGTGCAGGAGATGTTTTTGGCAATCTGAACTGACTGGGATCTGTAAGTGAGGAAATCCAGGATCCAATTGCACAAGGGAGTATTGAGGCCCCCATTTTGGAGTTTATTGGTAAGTTTTGAGGGGATGATGGTATTAAATGTTGAGCTGTAATTGATAAAGAGCATCCTGATGTATGCATCTTTGCTGTCCAGATGTTCCAGGGTTGTGTGAAGAGCCAATGTTTGGATAGCTGTATCTGGCATGTTCACTGTTAACCAAGTTTCAATGCAACAAACAATTGAAACCTGCCTCATCTGCCTCTGACAGAGCAGCTTTGCCCTGAGATTGTCAATCTTATTTTCCAGTGACTGCACATTCGCCCACGAGGTGCTGAGTAGAGGAGACCTCATCCCTCCGCGCTTCAATCTGGTATGAATTCCACCTCTATTGCCATGTTTCTGGCCAAGGTGTTGACTCTTAAAGGTGCGCGCTTAACTTTCCACCGGAGTTCATGACTTCTGCTCTGCATTCCATCGTTGCTCATGAGACCTGAAGATCATTAATGTAATTTCATAATCTGTTGTTAAGAGGAAATTTACATTCAATTGGTTTCAATAGGTAAACTTAATCTCAGAGAAATGTATACAATATACATCCTGAAATTCCTTTTCACTGGCTGGATGAAAGATGAAAGATACGTCCTATTCCTCATTTCATCATCCAAGTGTTTCACTTCTAGACTGTTTCTGGATTTGCATTTGATTGAATTCATAAAACTGAATCCCCACTCACAGTCATCACTGGAAAGTTCAGATGATCCAACAGTGTCAACGAGAATGGACAGTTTTCTTTTCTAGGTATGTAGTTCAACATATCAACAAATATCTTAACTTACTCAGAAATGACAAATGTTAAATCATAATATTGCTGCGATATTTTTGAGGCAACACTTTCGTCGTAGTTCGTAATAGTAGCTGAGCATCTTATTTTGTCAGTCATACAACATTCTCTATTCCAAATTCAAAAATGGTTGTTTTGCAATAGCAACAGGGTCAAAAGTTTACCATTCTCATAACTCATCGTTTGGAAATCTATTATCGAAGTATTACACACGCATTAAATGAATTGAATAAAAGCATCTGTATCAACTTACAGATGCAAGCAGATCTTTCATTTTGTCACTCTAATAAATAGCATCAGCAAGTCCAACCAATTTCCATTCTGTGTTTATTGTTACAATTTGTAACAGTGTTGTAACTTGAAACACTGACATTGTAAGCACACTGAATATCTAAAAGTAATGGTTGTGGTACATTCATTGCTTAGAAAATGTATGGATTATATTGATTAACACAATTAATTACAGGATATTTCACAATTATATTAACATAGATTTGAAAATTATATTAACATAGAATATAGAACAGTACAGCACAGGACAGGCCATTCAGCCCACAATGTTGTGCAAAACCTGCTGAAAAGCAAATCAAAAACACCCAAACACTAATCCCCCCTATCTACACCATGTCCACATCCCTCCATCTCCCTTACATCTATGTGCCTATCCAATATCTCTTAAAATCTTCTAATGTATTTGCCTCTACCTCCATATCAGGCAGTGCATTTTGGCATCTACGATTTTCTGAGTAAAATCTTACCCCTCACATCGCCCTTGAACCTACCCCCTCTTAGCTTCATACATGCCCTCTCGTATTAGACATTTCAACCCTTGGAAACAGATACATTCTGTCCACTATTTCAATGCCTCTCATAATTTTGTAAACCACTACCAGATTTCCTTTCAGCCTCCAATACTCCAGAGAAATCAGTCCAAGCTTATAGTCATAGTCATAGTCATAGTCATACTTTATTGATCCCGGGGGAAATTGGTTTTCGTTACAGTGGCACCATAAATAATAACTAATAATAAAACCATAAATAGTTAAATAGTAATATGTAAATTATGCCAGGAAATAAGTCCAGGACCAGCCTGTTGGCTCAAGGTGTCTGACTCTCCAAGGGAGGAGTTGTGAAATTTGATGGCCACAGGCAGGAATGACTTCCTATGACGCTCTGTGTTGCATCTCGGTGGAATGAGTCTCTGGCTGAATGTACTCCTGTGCCCACCCAGTACATTATGTAGTGGATGGGAGACATTGTCCAAGATGGCATGTAACTTAGACAGCGTCCTCTTTTCAGACACCACAGTCAGAGAGTCCAGTTCAATGTCTCATGATAGCACATGACCTCTCAATCAGACAGCACCCTAGTGAATCTCTCTACGCCCTCAGCAAAGCCTTGGCATCCTTCCTATAGTGGGGCAACTAGAACTGTACACAATACTCCAGATGTGGCCTAAACAGAGTTCTATAAAATTGCAACATAACCACCTGACTTGAACTTAATACCTCAACTAATAAAAGTAAGCATTCCATAAGCCTTCTTAACCACCTTATTAACCTGTGTAGCCCCTTTGAAGGAGCTATGAACTTGGATCCCAAGAAGTTTCTGCTCAGCAACACCGTTAAGGATCTTGCCATTAACAGTGTAATGTCCCCTTGCATTTGCCCTACCAAAGTACAACACCTCACATTTATTTGGGTTAAACTCCATCTGCCATTTCTCTGCCCATATTTGCAACTGATCTATATCATACTGTATTCTTTGCCAGTTTTCTACGCTATCCATAACTCCACCAAAATCGTGGTATCATCTGCAAATTTACTAACCCAGCCATTGACATTTTCATCCAGGTCATTTATATACATCACAAACAGCAGAGGTCCCAGCACAGATCCCTGTGGAACACCTCTAATGACAGACCTCCAGCTCGAATATCCCTTCAACCACTACCCTGCTATGTGCAAGCCAGTTCTGAATCCAAACAGCCAATTTGCCGTGGTTCCTATGCATCTTATTAGGGATTAGCCTTCCATGAGGAACTTTGTCAGATCCATGTAGACAACACCCATTGCCTTACCCTCATTAATCTCCCCTGACACAATAGACAATAGACAATAGGTGCAGGAGTAGACCGTTCAGCCCTTCGAGCCAGCACCGCCATTCACTGTGATCATGGCTGATCATCCACAATCAGTACCCCATTCTTGCCTTCTCCCCATATCCCTTGACTCCACTATCTTTAAGAGGTCTATCTAGCTCTTTCTTCAAATAATCCAGAGAATTGGCCTCCACTGCCTTCTGAGGCAGAGCATTCCACAGATCCACAACTCTCTGGGTGAAAAAGTTTTTCCTCAACTACGTTCTAAATGGTCTACCCCTTATTCTTAAACTGTGGTCTCTGGTTCTGGACTCCCCCAACATCAGAAACATGTTTCCTGTCTCTAGCGTGTCCAATCCCTTAATAATCTTATATGTTTCAATCAGATCCCCTCTCATCCTTCTAAATTCCAGTGTATACAAGCCCAGTCCCTCCAATCTTTCCACATATAGCATTCCCACCATCCCTGGAATTGACCCAGTGAACCTACGCTGCACTCCCTCCACAGCAAGAATGTCCATTCTCAAATTTGGAGATCAAAACTGCACATAATACTCCAGGTGCGGTCTCACCAGGGCCTTGTACAACTGCAGAAGGAATTATTTGCTCCTATACTCAACTCCCCTTGTTATGAAGGCCAACATGCCATTAGCTTTCTTCACTGCCTGCTGTACCTGTATGCACTTTGTCAAAAAACTCAGTCAAGTTGGTAAGGCATGACCTGCTGCACACAAAGCCATGCTGGTCTCCCTATTTAGGCCATGGGTTTCCAGATTTACATATATCCTATCCCTAAGAATTTTCACCAACAATTTCCCTACAACTGATGTGAGACTCATTAGTCTATAGTCTATAGCCCAGGATTTTTCCTTGTTCAGGAGGAGGCGAGAGAAGGCGATAGCAGCGTGCCGTGCGCACGCAGCTGTCGGTGAAGATGATATTGTATCCGTTAAATAGGAGCCATGGACAATTCTGATTTGATGGAGACAGATGTGAAAGCACAGAGGAACATCTGGAGAAATTTCTGAAACGCCAATTCGCTGCTGCTGTTACTGCGCGATCAAGAATCTTCTGGAGGGAAGGCCTCAAAATCCCCAGCTTTGCCTGCTGTTGGCGACCGAGGCTGAGGTCGAATCGTTCGGATAGAGATGGTGCTCAGTACTCGGTGTCAGAGGGCTGATCGGAGGCTCAAAGTTTTCGGACGACCCAGAGTCAGACTGTGGTCGGGCATGGCAGGGAGAGTTTTCTTCCTTCTTCCGTCTGCGTGGGATGTGGGACTTCCGAGAAACTTTCAACCCTTTTACTGTACCATGGACTGTTCTTCATCAAGTTATGGTATTGTTGCACTGTTGTAACTATATGTTATAATTATGTGGTTTTGTTAGCTTTTTCAGTCTTGGTCTGTCCTGTGTTTTGTTATATCACATTGGAGGAAATATTGTATCATTTCTTAATGCATGCATTACTAAATGACAATAAAAGAGGACTGTGTGTCCTCATAATCTAATCTAATCTAATCTAAATAGTGGTAAAACATAAACCGCTCGCCAGTCCCCCAGAACCTCACCTGTTGCTAAAGGGGACACAAAAACTGGTCAAGTCCCC
The DNA here is from genome assembly GCF_030028105.1 of Mobula birostris. Classification (NCBI taxonomy): domain Eukaryota; kingdom Metazoa; phylum Chordata; class Chondrichthyes; order Myliobatiformes; family Myliobatidae; genus Mobula; species Mobula birostris. The sequence continues at coordinate 43,010,855 of NC_092384.1, forward strand.
ATCAATCTTGTCTCTTGCCTCCTTCGATAACCTGGGGTAAATCTCATCAGGCCCTGGGGATTTATCCATCTTATTACTCATTAGGAGGCCCAAAACTTCTACCTTCATGACTTTCAAATGCCCTAACACATTTGTATACTCAACAATAATCTCCCAGTCCTCCATATCCTTTTCCTTAGTAAATACTGAAGCATAGTAATTAAATACCTCACTAACATTTTCTGCATCCAATCAAATACTCTCCTCTTTATTTTACCCTCTCCCTGGTTATCCTCTTAGTCTTGAAGTATCTATAGAATGCTTTTAAATTCACCTTAATCGTACTTGCCAAGGACTTTTCATGGTCCCTTTTGGCTTTCCTAATTCCCTTTAGTTCTCTTCTGGCTTCTTTATACTCCTCATGTGCTTCATTTGACCCTAATTTCTGAAGCTTTACATACTTTCCTTTTTCCTTCTTTACTAAATTCATCACCTCTATAGACATCCAAGGTTCTCTATCTTTCCATCCCCGTCCTTCAGTCTAACAGGAACATACTGTACCTTTCCTGTACTTCGTGCAATTGATCATTAAGCACTCTCCACATGTCTGATGTGGACTTTACAAAACAAAGGTGTTCCTATATAATGCTTCTTAGTTCCTGCCTCATGCCCTCATAATTTGCCCTACTCAAATTAAAACTCTCCCACAAGGACCACATCTATCCTTAACTTCCCTGCTGAAGGTTAAAGAGTTGTGGTCACTGTCCCCCTAACTGTTCACCCACTGAAAGGTCAGTCACCTGACCAGGCTTATTACCAGATCCATCATGACCTCTCCTTTTGTTTGACCATCCACATATTGATTTAATAAACCTTTCTGGATACACTTTAACAAATTCTGCCCAATCTAAACCCCTTACACTATAGGTGTCCCAGTTTATATTAGGGAAGTTGAAATTCCCCATGACACAACCCTATTATTTTTACACCATTTCCTTAATCTGATTACATATCTATTCCTCAATATCTTGGTAGTTGGGGGTCTGTTGTGTGTGTGTGTGTGTGTGTGTGTGTGTGTGTGTGTGTGTGGCCTCTGTCGGTCGTGGTCGACCATGGGTACTGTGCCTCTGATAGCCACTGGTTTGTTGAGCAGCGTCGACTGGAGTGGCCTCTCCAGGGCACAAGCCAGGGCAGAGTTGAGGAGGAGATTCGTCTGTTGCCCATGCAGTGGGACCCCCCTCTCCATGCTGCTGACAGGTCCAAAGGAACAACGGAAGTCGGTACAGTTTGGTGCCAGCAGCATCACTGGAGTTGCCATGTCGATGCTGGGTACAGCAGTCAGCCGCCTTCGGGACTCCGACTCCGGATTTTTCCTCGGGGTTTACTCCCAAAACCTTTCCCGTGAGCGGGTATAGCCTCAAGGCAGCAGAGGTTTGAAATCGGAGTTTCCCTCTCCTAGATGAGCTACCATCCATGGTTAACGAGCCCTATCCGCCCGGAGCAACTGGTTTTAAGATGCCAGTGGCCCACATTTGCCCTTCTCCTGTCAGTGAGAACAGCTCCGCCGGGCATAAGAACTATGCCACACATGAAGGCCAGGGGTTGGACTCAGTTGTCAGAGGCTGTTTGAGACACACACCATGAAGAGCATTTGTTTAGCAGTGGGAGCTCATCCCCACCACCACCCTTCAGCTGTGACTACCTTTGGAGCCGGGTCTGCAGTACGATACAGTACACATTTTGACTCTTTTCCATAGATGCTGCCTGGCCTGCTGAGTTCCTCCAGCAGTTTGTGTGTGTTACTTTGATTTCCAGCATCTGCAGATCTTCTCTTGACTGAAGTACAGTCCCATCAGTGTGATTGCACCCTTCCTTTCCCACGTTCCAACAAAATGGGCACAGTGCCTGACCTCTCCATTATGCCTCCCCTGAGTAGTAGTGCATCGTCCCCGACTAGTAGTGCAACTACCCCCCCCCCACCCACCTTTTACCTCCTCCTCTATCTTTTCTAAAATTTGAAGAGCCTGGTATATTAATCACCCATTCCTGCCCCTCTCTCAACCAAGTTTTAGTAGTGGCTGCAACACTATATTTCCATGTACTGATCCGTGCTCTAAATTCATCACCCTTACCTATAATATTCCTAACATTAAAATATACATACTCCAAACTATCTGACCCATCATACCTGTTATTTTGATTTTGCCTTTCACAGTATACAGTATAAAAGAGAAGTCCAGCTACACAACAAGAAAGGCTATGCGCGTGGGAGGATTTCAGTTATTGCGTTGTCACACACCCGTGAAGCTTAGGTGGAACATTGGTCACTTCAGTCTCCTCCGGCAGTGGAGATGCTGCTATGCTTTTTTGACCAAAGAGTTGGTGTTGTGGGACCAGATGGAATCACCCCGTTATGTGTACTCCCAGAAACTTGGTGCTCTTAGCTGTCTCCATGGAGGAGCCATGTACAGTATATTCAGTGAGAAGTAGTCAACCTGCACATTCCGAAATTCTGCAGTCATCTCACATGCAAGGAAGAAATCCCAGAGCAAACTTGAATGACAGAAGGATGCTCAACAGCTGTGGCAGGACTTGAATGCTATCACCTCCTACAAAATCAAACCAGGCAACATTTGTGACAGCAAGGGTTCGCTCCCAAGTGAGCTCAATGCCTTTTCAAAATTCAAAGTATATTTATTATCAAAGTATGTATGCATTAAACTACCTTAAACAGTAAAAGTAAGAAAATAGCATTCAGAAATGAAGATTTACCAAGACAAAGTCAGGCTTCATGGCCTCCAGAGCAGGCCGCACCTTCAGTTCAATTCAGAGCCAAGTAAGCGTTGCAGAGTAGCAAGCAGAACTGAGCAGAACCAGCCTCACTTTCTGACCTTTTCAAACTAGCCTCGTGCTTAAATCATCCAAACTTCAGGTCGTTCCTTGATCTCGGACTGCTCTGGGGCCTGGACCTCGCTGCCACAGTTCGGTCTGGTGCTTACATCAATCAAACATCGTGTCTTTTCTCACTCTCGGGGCTGCCTCGACTCTGCCTTGACCTTCATCTGTGTGGTAAACCATATATATATGTAGTAACTGGGTTACCAGTCTGGACACGCCCCTCTGCTGACGGACCCTGTGGCTCCTCCCTCAGACCCCTGAATAAAGGTGTTTTCGCCCTGCTCCTCCCCCTCAGTCCAGGGGCAGACACTCAGCATGCTGGAAGTCATACTTTACTGCTAATAAAAGCCTTTCAGTATTTACCCTACTTCAGTCTTTTGGAGTAATTGAAGGTGCATCAATTTTATTCCCAGTAAATTTTAAAGCATCTTACATGCCCTGAGACCCGACAAGTTAGACCTCGATCCGCAAACACTTGAAGCTGGAAACGCTTTTGAACTCTGGCTGGCCTGCTTCGAATCGTACCTAGAGGAGATTAAAGCGACCGACTCTGCAGCGAAGCGCAGAGTTCTACTCTCCGGGGTCAGTCCACGGGACTACTTGCTGATCAGAGACCAGCCGAGCTACGACGGCACGATGAGCGCACTCAAAGGACAGTACCTGCAGCCGGTAAACTGCGTCTACCAGCGGCCCGGGGAATCAAGTGCTGAGTTTTTCCGGGCGCTACAGACGCTCGTGCGAGCCTGCAATTGCCAAGATGGCAGGACAGCATGCAGAGCTCCTAATGAGAGACGCCTTTGTCATGGGGACCAGGTCAGTGTATGTGCGCCAGCGGCCGTTGGAAAAAGCTAATCTTACCTTAAGTTCAGCAATCGAGCTGGCCGACACGCTGGAGGCCGCTCTGCACAACTCTGAGGCTCTCCAAACACGCGATCCCCCGATGGCCTCGTGGACGCCGCAGACCCCACAACCCGCTAGCCAATCGACCTCAGCTGCTGCCAGTCGCGAGTCTGCGAAGTGCTACTTCTGCAGACTCAAGAAGCACCCCCGCAAACGCTGCCTGGCCCGACAAGCTACCTGCTCCAGCTGCGGAAAGAAGGGACACTTCGCCAAGGTCTGTAAGTTCAAATCGCGAGCGGGATCGAGCAGTGCCGCGTGCGAGACACGGGGGTCGCCATCTTGCCTGCCACCATCTTCCCTGCACGCCGCCACCATGTGCGAGACATGGGGGCGGCCATCTTGGCCAGCGCCACCTCCCACAGCCTATGATCAATGGGTGCTCATTGGGCACTCCACCACGCAGGACCAAGACAGCAACTCAACCCTGGCCTCCATGACTCTCGACCAAAGTGCTCTCCATCAGCTCGCAAGGTCAATGATGGACATCCTGGTGGAGGGGCGCAGGACAAGCTGCCTGTTTGACACAGGCAGCACGGAGAGTTTTATCCACCCGGACACGGTGCAGCATTGTGGACTCGCAATAAGGCCGGTAAGTCAGAGGGTCACCATGGCTTCTGGGTCACGTACAACAGACATCCGGGGGGGCGTTGTGTAGCGACACTAGTGGTGCAGGGCACAGAATATCGAGACTTTACGTTACTGGTCATGCCTCAACTGTGCGCCCCTGTGCTGTTGGGGCTCGACTTCCAGAGCCACCTGAAAAGCATGACAATGGAGTATGATGGGCCCCTCCCACCAATAACTGCCGTAACTCCTCAGTTTTGTAGAGATACGTCACATACCCCACTACTGACCACAAACACACACACACACACACACACACACACACACACACACACACCCGCACATCCCACCCAACATCATGCCAACTGCCGCACTACCGACACCACTTGCGGCCTCTCCACCCTCAGGATCCCTCCCCCACTGCTGTTTGCCAACCTGACCCCCGACTGTAAACCCGTGGCAACTAAAAGCAAGAGGTACAGCGCGGGGGACAGAGCTTTCATTAAGTCGGAGGTGCAGCGGCTGCTCAGGGAGGGGGTCATTGAGGCAAGCACAAGTCCTTGGAGGGCGCAGGTGGTCGTTGTTCGGAACGGGGAGAAGAATAGGATGGTCGTGGACTATAGCCAGACCATCAATAAGTTCACGTAGCTCGATGCGTGCTCTCTACCCCGCATCACAGATATGGTCAATCAGATAGCACAGTACAAGGTGTACTCGACCATAGACCTAAAATCTGCTTACCATCAGCTCCCGATCCACCGGGAGGACCGCCCTTACACCGCCTTCGAGGCGGATGGCAGGCTTTATCATTTCCTGTGCGTCCCCTTCGGTGTCACGAATGGTGTATCTGTCTTCCAGAGGGCAACGGACCGGATGGTGGACCAGTGCCAGCTGAAGGCCACATTCCCATATCTGGATAACATCACCATCTGCGCTCACGACCGGCAGGGTTTCTCCAAGTGGCCAAAGCTTTCAATCTCACCTATAACAAGGACAAGTGTGTGTTCAGAACCACCCGACTTGCTATCCTTGGGTGTGTCGTGGAGAACAGAGTCATTGACCCTGACCCCAACCGTAGGCGCCCCCGTTGGAACTCCCTCTTCCCAATACCCTCAGAGCCCTCAAAAGGTGCCTGGGCTTCTTTTCATATTACGCCCAATGGGTCTCTAACTACGCAGACAAGGCCCGCCCCCTGGTCAAGTCCACCACATTCCCCCTCTCAGTCGAGGCCCGCGCGGCCTTCAGCCACATAAAAGGGGACATTGCCAAAGCAGCAATGCATGCGGTGGATGAGGCCATTCCCTTCCAAGTAGAGAGTGACGCCTCCGACTTTGCACTGGCTGCTACCCTCAACCAGGCGGGAAGACTAGTGGCGTTCTTCTCCCGCACCCTTCAAGGCCCTGAAATTCGGCACTCCGCGGTGGAGAAAGAGGCCCAGGCCATAGTGGAAGTTATTAGGCACTGGAGGCACTATCTCGCCGGCAAAAAGCTCACCCTGCTAACTGACCAGCGCTCAGTTGCATTCATGTTTAATAACCAACAGCAGTGCAAAATCAAAAATGATAAAATTCTGAGGTGGAGATTCAAACTCTCCACCTTCAACTGTGACATCATGTACAGGCCTGGGAAGCTCAACGAGCCCTCCGATGCCCTATCCCGGGGAACATGCGCCTGCGCGCAGATCGACCGGCTATGCGCTCTACATGTAGATCTTTGCCACCCGGGGGTCACCCGGCTTTTCCACTTGGTGAAAGCCCGGAACCTGCCTTACTCCCTTGAGGAGATCAGGATGATGACCTGGGACTGCCAAGTCTGCGCAGAGTGCAAACCGCACTTCTACCGACCCGAAAAGGCACAACTCATCAAGGCCACCCGCCCCTTTGAGCGACTGAGTGTTGACTTTAAGGGCCCCCTTCCCTCCACCGACCGCAATGTGTATTTTCTTAACGTAATCGTCAAGTACTCGCGGTTCCCCTTCGCCATCCCCTGCCCCGACACCACTACCACGTCAGTTATAAAAGCCCTGCGCAAGCTCTTCACTCTGTTCGGATACCTATGCTATATCCACAGTGACAGAGGGTCCTCGTTTATGAGTGACGAGCTGCGCCAATGTCTACTGGCTAGGAGAATTGCAACTAGTAGGGCCACGAGCTATAATCCCTGGGGGAATGGACAGGTGGAGAAGGAGAATGCCACGGTGTGGAAAGCCACACTCTTAGCCCTCAGGTCAAAGGGACTGCCGGTCTCCCGCTGGCAGGAGGTCCTTCCCAAGGCACTCCACTCCATCCGCTCCCTGTTATGCACAGCCACCAATGCCACCCCTCATGAGCGGCTCTTTTCTTTTCCCAGAAAGTCAACCACTGGAACCACCCTACCAACTTGGCTGATGTCCCCGGGGCCAGTGCTGCTCCGGAAACATGCGAGGAGCAATAAATATTCCCCAATGGTTGAGAGGGTTCACTTACTTCATGCGAACCCCCAGTATGCCTATGTGGTTTCACCTGATGGGTCGGAGGACACGGTCTCTATCTACGACCTGGCGCCCGCAGGAGCACCAAGCCCCTACCCTGAACACTCCGTGGTGACTATTAACCCCATATCCACCGACTCCATGGTGACTGTTAACCCCGTATCCACCAATATGTATACCCACCAGACACCACGCATTCCAAGCCCCACACAGACACCACACGACACTCCCATACTGGGTGCGACGCACATGCACGAGGGATTACCGACGCCTAATGTGCTGGCACCTCAAGTCAGGCCGGAGCCAGCACAACCACCATCGCTGGTGCAATCACCACCGGTGCTACGTAGATCACAGCGACGGACTCGACCGCCTGATAGACTTGACCTGTAAATATACTTGTTTTAAATATTGTCAGTCACTTCACCCCACGGGACTCTTCTTTAAAAAGGAGGGGTGAATGTGGTAAACCATATTTATATGTTGTAACTGGGTTACCTGTCTGGACACTGCCGCTGTGGCTTCTCCCACAGATCCCTGAATAAAGGCGACTGGGCCATGGCTCCTCCTCTCAGTCCAGGGGCAGACACTCAACATGCTGGAGGTCACATTTTACTGTGAATAAAAGCCTTTCAGTATTTACCCTACTTCAGTCTTTTGGAGTAATTGAAGGTGCATCAACCTGCCTCGCCTCTGCTCACCTCTCCATTGTTTGCAGTGATTGTTATTAATAAAGTATTTCGTAGTTTTCTTTGTTTTGTTTTATGCTCGCTTTAACTGATAAAACATAGAGGTTCCTGCACTAACTCCCACAGCCTATGACAACCCTGTGATTTCATTCTGAGGGCAACATGGGAACCCTTGCAAAGCATCTGACCCAGATGGTGTACCTGGCCGGGTGCTTAAAACCTGTGCTAATCAACTGGCTGGAATGCTCATTGACATCTTTAACCTCTCACTTCAGCAGGCTGAGGTACCCACCTGCTTCAAGCAGGCTTCAGTCATACAAGGGCCCAAGAGGAATATGGAAACCTGCCTCAATGACTAGTTGTGTGATGGAGTGCTTTGAGAGGTTGCTGATGAAACATACAACTCCTGCCTGAGGAGGGACTTGGATCTGCTTCAGTTTGCTTCCGTCACAACAGGTCAACAGCAGATGCCATCTCAATGGTTCTTCAGTCAACCCTGGAATATCCGGACAGTAAGATGCAGACATCAGGATGCTCTTCACTGACTTCAGCTCAACATTCAACAGTATCATCCCCTCAAAATTAATCAATAACTCCTAGGACTTAATATCTCCTGGTGTAAATTTCCCCGTTTTCGGACCACAGTCAGTTCGGAGTGGCAACATCTCCTCCACAATCACCATCTGCACAGATGCATCACAATTTCTGTGCTTGGCTCCCGCTCTACTTGCTTTATACTTACGAATGTGTGGTTACGTACAGCTCCAATGCCTTATTTAAGCTTGTTGATAACACCACAGTCCGCCAGATCAAAGGTGGTGATGAATCAGAATGTAGGAAGGAGACTGAAAATCTAACTGAATAGTGCCATGGCAACAACCTCTCACTCAACATCAGCAAAACCAAACAGCTGATTATTGACTACAGGAGGAGGAAACCGGAGGCCCATGAACCCATCCCCATCGGGGACCAGAGGTAGAGAGTGTCAGCGACTATAAATTCCTTGGCATTATCATTTCAGACGACCTGAACTGGGTCCAGCATTAAAGTGCATGACAAAGAAGCGTGGCAACACCTTTACTTTCTTAGAAGTTTGTCAAAAATTAGTCATGTAATCTAAAGCTTTGACAAACTTCTACAGATGAACAGTGGAGAGTATACTGACTGGTTTTATCACAGCCTGGTATGGGAACACTAGAGCCCTCGAATGGACAATCCCACAAAACGTAGCCCAGTCCAACACAGGTAAAGCCCTCCCCACCATTGAGCACATCTACACAGAGCAATGTCACAGGTCTCATTCCTCCAGTTAGCAGAGTTTCAATGTGCAGAGCTTTTCCTAAATTGCCCTCGCACCATTTAATATCACTGTGACAACAGTGCCCTTCCACGCGTGTCCATATAAACTGAAAATGAAAGCTGTATTTACTGGAAATGGAAGCCTCCAGGCAGATTCTCAAGAGGTCACTATTAATTTAACATTGCTAAAAATAAAATTGAATCATATTCCGTAAATCACAAAAAACCTGTTATATGAGAAAACTTCACCTGGCCCATTTAAAAAAAATCTTTCATTGCCTTTATGATATTACCTTATTTAGACATTAAATGGCTGAGTTATTTCTTCACTGAGAATTAAATAGTTCAAAATTCAAAGTTTGATGTAAATTTTACTATGAAAGTACATATATGCCGCTGTATACAGAGCTGAGATTCATTTTATTGTGGGTATACTCAATAAATCCAAAACAGAATAATAATCATAATAGAATCAATGAAAGACCAAACCAATTTGGGCATTCAACCAGTGTGCAAAAGACAACAATCTGTGCAAATATGAAAAGAAAGAAATAATAATAATTGAGGAAGGTATTGTTGTTATGGCACCACTCAGCCAGGTTTTCAATGTCCCTCGATTCATCACCACCTTTGATTTGGCCTACAACAGTGACATCTGTCGAGAACTTCAAAGTTTGATTTAAATTTATTATCAAAGTACATATATGTCACCATATATAATGCTGAGATTCATTGTATTGTGAGCATACTCAATATATCCAAAATAGAATAATAACCATAATAATATCAACTTGGGAGTTCAACCAGTGTGCAAAAGACAACAAACTACGTATGTATGAAAAAATAAGAAATAACAAGAATAGGAGTCCTTGAAAGTGAGTCTATAGTTTGTGGAAACATTTCAATAATGGAGCAAGTGAAGTTGACTGAAGTTATCCCTTTTGGTTCAAGAGCCTGATGGTTGAGGGGTAATAGCTGTTCTTGAACCTGGTAGTGTGAGTCCTGAGGCTCCTGTACTTTCTTCCTGAAGGCAGCAGAGAGCATGTTCTGGGTGGAGGGGTTCCCTCACGATGGATGCAGCGTTTCTGCAGTCATGTTTTGTGTGGACGTGCTCAGTGGTGGGGAAGGCCTTACCTGTGATGAACTGGGCCATTTTCCATTCAAGAGCCGTGGTGTTTCCGTACCAGGCTGTGACGCAGCCAGTCAATATACTCCCCACTACGCACCTATAGAAATTCATCAAAATTTTTAATGTCATGTCAAATCTTCGCAAACTCCTAAGGAAGCAGAGGCGCTGCCATGCTTTCTTCGTAATTATACTTATGTGCTGGGCCCAGAACAGGTCCTCTGAAATAATAACACTGAGAAACTGAAAGGTGCTGACCCTCTCCACCTCTGGTCCTCCACTGAGAATTGGCTTATGGACCTCTGGTTTCCTCCTCCTGAAGTCAATAATCAGCTCCTTGGTCTTGCTGACAGTGAATAAGAGTTTGTTGTTGTGGCACCACTCAGCCAGCTTTTCAATGTCCCTCCTTTATGCTGATTCATCACCATCTTTGACTCAGCCTACGACAATGACATCCGTTGAGAAATAACTCCCTGATTCTCCCGTACACTCATAAAGGGTGTTTAAGCTAGGAGTAGTAATAACAATAAGAACAATAAGAAGAGTTGGAAACCTCTTCCCAGAAATAAAGGGGTTCCTGATGGCAATACAGGACCAGGTGGTTAACAGAAAAAAATCAAAAATACATGACAAAAGACCAACAAATTCAAGACAACAAATGCAGAAAATGCCAAGAGAAACCAGAAGCAATCCAACATAGTACAATCAAAGTAATTTTAACTCAATTACTTACACAGGCACGATCAAGTGGCAAACATAATTCGCTAAAATCTTACTTCAAAATACAAACTCATAAAAGTCACTGTACTTTACTATAAGTGCAAGCCTGATCCAGTATTAGAGTCAGAGTTCTACAAATTATATTACAACCATAATAACCATCCAGATGTAGTATTACAGGATAAATAAGCAAGAACAACTTACTTAATAGATATAGCCAATCCAAACACACATAGCATACAGAAATCAATAAGTGAAAACCAGCAGAAATATGCAAAATTAAAAGAGGAAATTGAAAGACTATGGAACATGAACAGGGTATACATTTGTCCCAATAGTAATATCTACAACTGGCATCCACCCAAAGTCACTACACAATAGCATTAAACAATTAGGCCTACTAAGTAATATTTATCTAAATAGTCATAGTCATAGTCATAGTCATACTTTATTGATCCCGGGGGAAATTGGTTTTCGTTACAGTGGCACCATAAATAATAAATAGTAATAAAACCATAAATCGTTAAATAGTAATATGTAAATTACGCCAGGAAATAAGTCCAGGACCAGCCTATTGGCTCAGGGTGTCTGACCCTCCAAGGGAGGAGTTGTAAAGATTGATGGTCACAGGCAGGAATGACTTCCTATGACGCTCTGTGCTGCATCTCGGTGGAATGAGTCTCTGGCTGAATGTACTCCTGTGCCCACCCAGTACATTATGTAGTGGATGGGAGACATTGTCCAAGATGGCATGCAACTTGGACAGCATCCTCTTTTCAGACACCACCGTCAGAGAGGTGACGGTGGTGTCTGAAAATATCCAGAAAGCCGCAATACTGAACACCACTAGAATAATCAAAAAGTTCCTAGCAATTGAGGAATGAGCATGCTTGGCTATACCCATACCTCAGGTTTTACCAGCTTGAGCCGAGAAAAAATAAAAATACAATAAATAATACTTTTTTTTCATGGCACTGACTGGCCATGGTATATATTCATGTTTCATTACGGGTACTGTTTGTGTCATTTATAAATGCAGTGAAAGAATTACAGCGAGTGTGCATACAGTGAAGCAATATGGATAACTTTTAGCAAATGGATGTTTCTGATTTACCGAGAAACTGACTTATAGACAGTTCCCAGGAACAAGACCCAAACGTACTGGGATAGCTAGTATTGCTTTGGCCGTGCCCAACTTCTCCTTCAAACAGTGTCAGGGAACCTTCTACAGCATCTGAGGGGTTTGATGTCTCTTCTTAAAATTGCAACATTTGCACAGTACTGCACTGGCATATAAACTTGGATTTTGTCGTGTTTATGGAATGGAGCTTGAATCCACAACCCATGAATCTACCAGTGGATCACAGCTAACACTCATGTCAGAAGTACCGGCAACGTTTCTCAGTAATTGCATTTTCAGGGGGGTATTTGCTAACCAGAGTTGTGGTTGATTCCCTTACTTAATACTTAATGGAGGTGCTTGAACAAACCACAACGATGCTGCACAATTTATTCTACAGTGATCAATGGCAATCATATTAATTCTTGACATATATACTGTTGAAGGTTTTTGACTGATAATATCATGGCCTAGTAAGGTAATAGTGGACTCTCCACAATACATCATGGGCAAATCCATCCCCTCCATTTGAAGCATCTGCAGGAGGCACTGCTTCAAAAAGGCAAAATCTATTATCAAAGATCACCACCATCCAGGCCATACCATCGCGCAGGAGGAACAAAAGCCTGAAGTCCCACCCCACAGATTCAAGAACAGCTATTTCTCTTCAACCATTCATCTCTTGAACCAACCAGCGCAGCCCTACCCTAATCACTACAATTTAGCATCACAGTGAACACTTTGACCACCCTGCACAAAAATGGACTTTTTATTTTGTTCTAATAGTGTTTTCTTGTAAAAAAATGTTCATAATTTATGATTCATTTGTGCTTTTCTTGTGAATGGCATATCTTTAATGCCATTGGCCTGTGACACTGCTCCAAGTAAGTTTTTCATTGCATTTGTGCAGCTACATACTTGTGCATTTGAAAATTAACTTGACTTTGACATAGCAGCAGTAAAGGCAGATTGCTATTTATATAGAACATACAAAGGTAAATAATATTATTTAAGAATTACTTTGAAAGTTGTTATGTTCACTACCTGCGCTGCACTTTCTCTGGAACTACAAAACTTTATTCTGCACACTGTTATTGTTTAACTTTGTACTATCTCAACGCACTGTCGTAATGAATTGGGCTGTATGCAAGACAAGCTTTTCATTGTACTGTACCTCAGTACATGTGACAATAACAAACCAATTTACTTTCTCAAAATTAACTGCAGAACTTTGTGAAGAGGCTGAATGATGAAGAGAATTGCAATTCTTTTTTTTACAGAATGCAATGCAATGGAAATGCAATGAAATATCAAGAGAGCTCATACAGGGTGAAAAAGTGATAAATATTTTAAAATGGTATCACTGAAACTATGTCCATTGTCAGTACTTATCCCTAGTTCGTGCTGTGAGAGAGTAAACCCTTAACTACAAATCTACTCAAAGATTTGTATATTACTATTCCCGTAGGTTTGCCACACTTATTCAATTTCAGAGACAATATTATTTTTAAAAGCACATGCCTTGAAAGTGATTGTTGCAAGACAATTAATGTTACATTTTAACCAGTCAGTCTGCCTTCTCAAGAGGCTCATTTTCCAAGACATGCAAGATAGCATGGAGAATTAAATTAATAGCGCAGTTTTCTAATAGGACATCTACAGAGGGATCAGTTACAAAAGGACAATTTTCAACCTCGAATGGTGTGGTGCACTTCTGCTGTGGTGTTCCATGGTAATAAGCTACATTGAGAAAGAAAGAAACCTTAAGAAAATTCACTCTCAATCCCATCAGAATTTAATGGAGGCAGAAAAATCCAGATAAATATTGTTGTTCTTCAGAACCCCGACCCTAGCAAATACAAAATACATAACACAAAGGTTGAATATCCAGTTCAGTTACCAGGCAGGTGAATTAGTTTTCTTATCCTTTCTGTGTTAAAACTGGTGCTTGCCAAATATCATGGCAATCCACCATGGTTTTGATACTTTTGATTCTTACAGTGTCTCATTGCTACACACATAAAAGTTGCTGGTGAACGCAGCAGGCCAGGCAGCATCTCTAGGAGGAGGTACAGTCGACGTTTCGGACCGAGACCCTTCGTCAGGACTAACTGAAAGAAGAGCTAGTAAGAGATTTGAAAGTGTGAGGGGGAGGGGGAGATCCGAAATGATAGGAGAAGACAGGAGGGGGAGGGATGGAGCCAAGAGCTGGACAGGTGATTGGCAAAAGGGATATGAGAGGATCATGGGACAGCAGGCTTAAGGAGAAAGAAAAGGGGGACGGGGGGGGGGAAGCCCAGAGGATGGGCAAGGGATATAGTGAGAGGGACAGAGGGAGAAAAAGGAGAGAGAGAAAAAGCATGTGTGTAAATCTCCCCCTCCCCTCCCACTTTCAAATCTCTTACTAGCTCTTCTTTCAGTTAGTCCTGACGAAGGATCTAGGCCCGAAACGTTAACTGTACCTCTTCCTAGAGATGCTGCCTGGCCTGCTGCGCTCACCAGCAACTTTTATGTGTGTTGCTTGAAATTCCAGCATCTGCAGATTTCCTCATGTTAGTGTCTCATTGCTTTTTTTTGCCATCTGAAAGTTGTCATGTTTTTTTTTTTGCTGTTAGATCTGATAATTATCCATGAAAGCTGCTGTCTGAACTGCAATGAGCCCTGGTCACCAGAGGATCATAACATCAGGGATTTGATCTCAGACCCTTGGAGCAGACACTCTGCTGTGATATCACCCAGATCATAACAGCAAAATATTCCCCAAAGGGAGTAGATGTTCCCATTAAGATTTCCAGGCGTTCATTTCCATAAGCATAACTGTAAATCAAATGGCATTAACTTGTTTCGTACAATGACTCCATGGCAAATAAGTTTGAGAAGTTTCACACAGGATCTAGACCCTAAGTGTGCAATGATGGGAGAGTCGTAAACACTGGCATTTCAGACAGCTCCTCCAACCGTCAGTGTGCCTATTAGCATGTAGTCCCACATCTTGAGATGCACCTGTCTTCAATATTCATACTGGCCAATACTTACACTGGAAAGCCAAAGGGTTTCAGGCCAAACAAAGAACATCTTTCACTGAGTTAATGTGCTTCCAACAGCACCACTGCATCTGTGTCCCTAGGAATAGCCCATAAAGCAGTCACACAGAACAACTGCATTCCATTCCGGGCTTTCTTGGCAACATGTCTCCCAGAAGGAAATGATTGACAGTCTCATCCCCAGCACAGTTGCCGTGTGAGCCGCTGAGGACAGCATGCAGTGGCTTTGAGGGTCAGCTGTGCATGAAGGAATAGGCCAGTAAGTAGCTCAGCACATATTGATAACAGATGCTTGCATACTACCAGCTTGGTAGAGCCAAATTCAGAACCAGTCATCAGGGTGAGGGCAATGCTGGATAAAATTTCCGCCTTTTTCTGGAGATTTATGCACTGTGCATTTGTGGGCATGATCCATGTTCGATTTCCATCTGAAATGGAAGAGGCTCAGGTGAATGCTGCAATACAGGTGAGGGTTTTTGATCACATCTGTGCACCTACTGACCAGGTTCTTTTCCCCTGTGGAGAGGATCCATCCAGTTCTTCCTGTATGCTTTGTGGCAAGAGAATCACTCACTTCATGTCAAACAGAAAACGTGTCTATGTTGATCAATCTTACACGTGCAAATGGGAGAAGGTGGTTCAGACTTTCTCTCTGATTGTACAGGTAAGGCATTCATATACATGGTCAGAGTACAGACAATCTCCTAGCACCACAGAGACAATCAGATAAAACAATATTTTCATCAGTCATTGGTGAATATTATCGACTTCAACTTTGTACCTTGTGATGCACCATCAATGAGTCCAAAAGACTGGAAGTAGATTAAATACTGAAAGACTTTTATTAGCAGTAAAATGTGACCTCCACCATGCTAAGTATCTGCCCCTGGATGGAGAGGAGGAGCAGTGACACAATTGCCTTTATGCAGGGGTCTGTGGGAGGAGCCACAGGAGCAGTCAGCAGAGGGGTGTGTCCAGACAGGTAACCCAGTTACAACATATATATATGGTTTACCACACCTAGTAAGTTCCTCCTCCACCAAGGCCTGTCCTGTGAGACAAAGATATTGCCCTGCTATGATTGCATGCTGTATCAAGAACACAGTAGCAAAATCTATTCATGTAAAAACTAAGCTGATGGAAGAACTGAGCTGAGTCAAACAGCATCCGTAAAAGCAGTTTAGCATTGCAACAGGACTGAGAGCTTAGAAAGAAAATAGCTAATACATGCAATCTCTACCCAAGGGTTCTGTTCCTGAGAACTGCCCACCTAGTCAATTTCTCTGTAAGTCAAACATACCTATTTACTATAGTAACTATATTATATTGCTTAAAATATGCTTACTATAATTCTGTGGACTCTAGTGAAGATACCTTTGTTTTAGTTGAGATTCATTTTGGCCAGCTACGGCCCAGTCCAAACTTCAAACTGATAGATTCCAGCATCACACATTTCAGGCCTGGATCCTTCCTGATGTATTTTATAAAAGCCTCACAGGAAAGGGGTTATCACTGGTTAATTTCAAGGAAGGGAATAGTTGATTAAAATCATATCAGTCTGCTTAGTAAACTGGAAAGAGTCACAGTTAAAAATGAATTGCTGCAGTAATAGAAGAAATAATCCTTGGTCAGGTCAAAAGCCAGGCCAGACATGATACAGGGTTTCAGCCTGAAGCATTAACACTTCCTTTCGTCTCACGGGTGCTGTTCGACCTGCTTGAGTTCCTCCAGCAGATTTTTTGTTGTGGCCTGAGACATCAACTGTTTCTCTCTCCTCTGGTGCTGCCTGTCCTGCTGAACTTTTTCAGCAATTTTCTTTTTGCATTTAGATTTCCAGCATCAGTAGAATTTTGATTGTCTGGCCTTGTCAGGCATGAATTGGCTGTCGATTGCTGCAAGCAGGGTGAACGTAACTGAATTAAAGTGAGCACAGATACTAGTGAATCTGAACACAAAGTGACAAGCTCCAAAGCTGATGATATTGATAGTTTCATTGCTGGGATTTTTTTTAAACCAATGCAGGAATGATCTGGTGCAAAGTGGCAATTGTCATATTTTTCTTAATCTTTAAATTCCTCCACTACTTCATTTGAATTGAGTTTGGTGGAGTTAACTATTGGACTGGTTTTTCTGGGCATTAGATTCTCAAATGAGAGAGAAAGCATTAGAATAGAATAAAAAAAAGATGAGCTGGAAAAGAGCAGGTTAGACTTTCACTGCTCTAATTTTAAAGCTATAGCCTCCAGTACTGAATGGGCCATTCTTTTATTACTGATAGTTTTTGAACATTTTCTTTAAAATTCTAGCAGAATATAAAACATTACATGATAACACTTTATGTGTGAGCTGTAGATTCTGCTGTTCCTGTATGGGAAAATATAGCATAATCTTACAGATATGTAAGAAAGCTATTAAAAATATCAAGAAACTACCTGGGAATTTGCATTGCAAGGGAGAAAAATTGAGTTTAAGTTTATATGACACTTATCACGGCCTTAAAAAACTTCCAGAGAGTTTAGACATCATGTTATGATTCCAAAAGCAACTTAACAGCTCAATGCCAATTGTAAGATACAGTTTCAAATCTGTATGTGCTCAAATGAAACACATATTCGTTATAATTATTTTTGCTGCAGCAAAATATCTTCGCTTCCAAACTCTATTATTATTTAAAGGTTCCCCCACCAAGTATCTATATCTGTCACTTGTGTCTTCATGCTTCTACAAAACAAGTTCCCCTGTCAGTGCTTTCAAATATTTGGCGTTGCCACTAAACCTCAGGCTGCTTGTTCCAAATTAACCCAAGCATGAAAGCTCAAAACTATTGTTAGACTCCTTCACAAATTCCACTGCTTTAACGTATCCCCTTGTACTCTCTACAAAATATTATAGATCAGGGATAATAGTCAGCAATCAATGCAAAATATGATCAAATTTATTATACTTTTGTGTAGATTTCATGTTTTTTTGCAAATGAATTATAATTTGGATAGCTAGCACTTTACATCAGAGTGAGCTGGTGGAGTTCCTTTTGGCTCTTGGCCAAACAAAGAAGGTTCCTTAAATTAGGGTGCAGCAGATTTGGTTGTTTTGTTCTCCACTAAAAAGGCTTTAGTCACTTCAGTCATTAGACAACTTGTACCAGTCTCATTGATATAGTTCAAAACCTGCTGGTTTTTCACTGGGATCATGTTCACTTTTAACAATTGAAATACTGCAAGACCTACATTGTACCTTAGTGTTGAGATTAGGTGTGATAGTCCTGACTTGGTTCCATGATGATTTCTGGGATTTTAATCACATCTTCTATACGGGGTTGGAGTTGTGGTTTCTGTAAGGATTTCTCAAGCCATTCTGTTAGGGATTTTTCATCCTTGCATTGAACTGGTTAGCAAGTGGATCAAGCAGGAGCAAGGTCCTTTTCCCAATCGTAATCGTTAACATCATACATAAAACAAGAGGCTTTCAGTATACTCACAGGGGTCATTCCCATAACCTTGGGGCACAGTTTCCTGCTTTCTCAATTCAGGTGATGCAAAGACTCGCCCATTCCTTCATCTTCAAAACTCTCAGAAAGATGAAGGTGGAATATGCAATGGAGTCAGGCATCAGTTAATGTACCTTCGTGCTTCAGTACACCAACGTTGATCATAGGTCATCTCCTGAATGTAGAAGTAACACTGCACTCTACATGCATATACTTGACAGTTAAGTATAGCAAATCTCCATTTGGTAAAAAGATCACAAAACTAGTTAAATTAATTATATTCATGATGAAGGATATTATGGGAATTATAGGTTGTATATGTGTACATTCTCTGATATTAAATGGAATTATTGAAATATGCAGTTGATTTAAATTTCATTAGATGCCATTAAGACTGAAATTCCTAGCTGTTCCCTCCAAGTTAAAGAAAGTGGCAGAAAAGCACATTTTTAACTCTTTGTGCTTTTTTCATGGATTTTCTGCCTGTTTGCCCATCAAGTCATGGGAGAGCATGCAAATCCTATGGAAATTCAATCTCAGTGTCAACAAGGCTAATCCTGCTTTTGGATTTCTTAACATACAGTAATTACAAGGCATTATTTATAGACATCTTCTACATTTCAATTTAGTACCTATATTTATGTATGTATTTTTCTGTATTATGTTTCACATTTGGATAACAGCATTGTATCAGTGGTCAGATTTCACAAAATGACCTCTGTAAAAACTCTCAGCATGGAGGTTCTCAAAGAAACTAAGATGCTAAAGTTGCTAATATTTTTTAAAACTTGATCATAAATCCATGAATTAGAAATATCCAATAATCTATCAATTCTTGTTTTGGGTGAACTTGACAACTGGGTCTGCATAGCCTCTGGGTTAGAGAATTCTGAAGATTTATCCTCATTTCAGTTGCTAATGGCCTACCCTTTATTCTGAGACTCTGACTCCTAGTTCTAGACTCCTCAGCCAGAGGATATGTAGGCTTCGGTGCTCTATAATTAAGATTTTTCTGGAGAATATAGACCTAGTTTCCTCAACCTCTCAGTGTATGGCAAACCTGCCATCCCTGAAAGCAGTCTGATGAAAGTTCACTGCACACTCTCTTTGGCAAGCATATCTTTTCTTACATAAGGAGATCAAAACTGTACACAGTCCTCTGGTGCGGTCCCGCCAAAACCTCATTTGGCTGCAGTAAGTCTTCCTTATCCTGTATTCAAATTATGTCATAATAAAAGCTGACTTATCTTTGACCTTCCTAATCATTTACTGTATTTGCATATTGGCTTTCAGTAACTTATATACAAGCACATGAGGTCCCTTTGAACATTAACATCACTCCCAGTCCCTCAGTGATTGACAAATACTCTGCCTTCCTGTTTTAGGAATCAAAGACGAAAACCTCAATACACTTATACATTAAATGCCGTACTGTCTCTTTGTCCTCATCCTCTTAAAGCATTTTCATATTCTCCTCTGCACTCACAATCCCATCAGGTTTCATATCATCACCAAACTCGGAAGCATTAAATTTCATTGCTTTCCACAACTCACTAGTTCACAAGAGGACTCCAGCACCTATCCCTGTGGAAGCAAGCTGGTCACGAGCTGCCAACCTGAGAAGATGTGTGATGTCACCATCTCTTTAGGTCCATTCATTCTCTTAAAAGACAACTCAGTGCTTTTACTAAGAACGAGAATACAAGTTCACTGATCTGACATTACCATGTTTGTTTGGGGATGAAGTGTGAACAACTGACAGAAGGAACCCATAGAGGACCAAGAATAAATA
Organism: Mobula birostris; assembly: GCF_030028105.1. Lineage (NCBI taxonomy): Eukaryota > Metazoa > Chordata > Chondrichthyes > Myliobatiformes > Myliobatidae > Mobula > Mobula birostris. Next base: position 43,030,943 of record NC_092384.1, read on the forward strand.
CCAGCCTGCCTGACAATTCAACTATTCCTTTAATTTTCAGTACTTGTATTTCGATAACAGTGCATTGATTGACTCATTGCTGTTAAGACCAAATCTTTAAGTGCCCCAAAGTCACTTTGTTTCCTATTTCAGAGAACTGGTCATTGCATTTGTGAATGTGCTAATATGTTTGACTAGATAGATAGATAGACATACTTTATTGATCCCGAGGGAAATTGGGTTTCGTTACAGTTGCACCAACCAAGAATAGAGTTTAAATATAGCAATATAAAACCATAAATAATTAAATAATAATATGTAAATTATGCCAGATGGAAATAAGTCCAGGACCAGCCTATTGGCTCAGAGTGTCTGATCCTCCAAGGGAGGAGCTGTAAAGTTTGATGGCCACAGGCAGAAATGACTCCCTATGACGCACAGTGTTGCATCTCGCTGGAATGAGTCCCTGGCTGAATGTACTCCAGTGCCCGACCAGTACGTTATGTAATGGATGGGAGACATTGTCCAAGATGGCATGCAACTTGGACAGCATCCTCTTTTCAGACACCACCGTCAGACTAGCACGTTTCCATTCTCACAGACCAATCATATTATTTAACATCCAGTAATGGAGAAGCAGAAAATTTCTTCAAAGTTGTTTCTACAAAAATGAAAGCATACATGTCACCTCAAACTCCTTGACAACACTAACCGAGCCTTTGCTCAATTGCCCTTATATCTCTTTCTCCGCTATAACAGCAGATTTTGTAATGCTCTTGTTAAACACATTGAGAAATGTCATTACAGTACAGGTACTACATAAATGCAAGTCCTTATTGTAACTGTGTTACAGAAGAAGAAACATTTACTGGAAAAATCAAAGCCCAACCTCCCAACTCATTTATTACAGTTAATTGTTTATTGACTGAGCAGTATTTACAGCTTAGACATGTTCAATATGCCCTTAGATTGTGGTGGAATATATCAATGCTATGATTACATAATCAATGTTTTGCCTTTCATGGAAACTACTTAAAACCACTTCCATAAAGAAAGATCCCGAAAGTTCCATTCTTTCTTCTCATTTCACTGACAATTCCTTATCAAATGTACTGAACGGTGTAGACAACAGATAGGAAGTCTACATCAAGAGGATAACACCACATTGTCAATGTGTGACAGTTTGTTGGGATTTAAAATATGACCAAAATAAATGACCATATAACCAACAATATAGCTATTTGTGTTGACCATATAGTCTCACATTGGCAGAAAAATTGCTTTCACTTACAGTAATGTGTTTCTCATCACATTAAGCTGATTAATATAGTCATAGATTCATAGAAAAATACAGCACAGAAACAGGCCCTCTGGCACATCCATTTAGACTGCCTGCTCCCATCAACCAGCACCAGGACCATAGACCTCCAACCGCTCCCATCCATGTACCTATCCAAACTTCCCTTAAACATTGAAGTCAAGCTCGCATGCACCACTTGCACTGGCAGTTCACTCAAGACTCTCACAACCCTCTGAGTGAAGAAGTTTCCCCTCATGTTCCCCTTAAACTTTTCATCTTTTACTCTTAACCTATGGCTTCTAGTTGTAGTCCCATCCAACCTCAATGGAAAAGGCCTGCTTGCATTTACCCTATCTGTATCCTGCATAATGTTGTATTTCTCTATCAAATCTCCCCTCAATCTTCTGCATTCCAAGAAATAAAGGCCTGACCTATTCATTCCCTCCTTATAACTCAGCTCCTCCAGTCCTGGCAACATCCTTGCAAATTTTTTCTGTACTCGTTCAACCTTATTTACATCTTTCCTGTAGGTAGTGACCAAAACGGGACACAATACTCCAAATTAGGCCTCACCAACGTCTTATACAATTTCAACATAGCATCCCATCTCCTGTACTCAATACTTTGTCCCAAAATGTCCCAAAAGCTTTCTTTACAACCCTATCAACCTGTGCTACTACTTTCAATGAATTATGGACCTGTATTTCCAGATCCCTTTGTCCCTTTTCCAGATCCCGCACTCCTCAGTCCCCTAGTACCTACTGTGTAAGACCTACCTTGTTTGGTCCTACCGAAGTGCAACACCTTGCACTTGTCTACATTAAATTCCACCTCAAACAAGAGAACGTCTGCAGATGCTGGAAATCAAAGCAACACAAACAAAATGCTAGAGGAACTCAGCAGGCCAGGCAGCATCAATGGAAAAGAGTAAACAGTCTTTGTTTCAGGCCAAAACCCAAAATGTTGATTGTTTATTCATTTTCATAGTTGCTGCCTGCCCTGCAGAGTTCCTTCAGCATTTTGTATGTGTTACTTAAATTCCATCTGCCATTTTTCAGCCCATTTTTCTCAATAATCCAGATCCTGCTGCAACCTTTGATAGTCTTCCTCACTGTCTACTACAGCCCACATTTGTTGATCCCGTTAACCACATTATCATCCAGGTCATTGACACAGATTACAAACAATAACAGACCCAGCACCGATCCCTTTGGCACTCAGAGGGGCAGCCATCTATTAGCATTCTCTGGCTTCTCCCACAAAACCAATGTCTAATCCAATTTACTACCTCTTCTTGAATGCTGGTATCTTGATGCTGGCAATGATAAAAAAAAATTAATGCTCTAAAAATATATAGTTCCACTGAAAAATTTCAATTCCCATGGAAGTAACATCATCATGAGACACACCATTCCAAATTAGTAATTCTAAGTTTCAGGAAGATTCTAACTTTAACCTAATCTGAAGATCCATGACGTGATACCGAAATTCCTGGGGATTACGCTTGATTGCATTTTGACTAATTGGCAACATTTTCTGGAGTACTGGAATACTGGAAGCAGCCTTGACGAAACTGATTGACACAATGAGAGGGAGCAATTCCAGCACACAAGACTCAGACCTGTCATACTTGTCAGTGAAGTAATAGACTGAAGCGTTGTCACACAAATGCAGTTGATAGTCAGTTACATGTCCTACCCTGTGTCTAGCACGTGAGGAAGGTGTACGAGGGAGGGCAAGGTTCAACAACAATTCAAAGTTTCAAAGTAAATTTATTATCAAAGTACGTATGTCAAAGTACATTTATTATCAGAGTGTATGACACCCTAATAAAATCACAGAAGTAGTTAAAACAAAGTAATAAAAGTACAGGAACCACAGAGTCCGCGATAGTGAGTCCACAACGGAGCCTGTTCAGTGCTGAGGCACGTGCAACCCATCCGGGAGCCAGAGGCATCAACTGCTCCCAAACCTGGCAGCGTGGGACGCAAGGCTCTTGCAACTCCCACCCGATGGTAGCAGTGAGAATCAGAATCAGGTTTATTATCACCAACACGTGTCGTTAAATTTGTTAACTGAGCAGCAGCAGTTCAAAGCAATACATGATATAGAAGGAAAAAAATCAATCAATCAATTACAGTGTATGTATATTGGAGATGAAAAATCCTGTAAACACAGAAATAATATATATTGAAAAAGTGAGGTAGTGTTCACGGATTCAATGTCCATTTAGGGGTCGGATGGCGGTGGGGGGGAACGGGAGGTGTAAGAAGGGTGATAGTCAGGGTACAGGTCAATAGGATTAGGCAGATTAATGGACACGATGGGCTGAAGATGGTCCTCCGCTCTATCTGCCAGAAACGGAACTCCCCAGTGACCAAACGTTTTAATTCCAATTCTCATTCCCCTTCTGACGTGTTGATCCATGACTTCCTCTTGTATCATGATGAGGTCACCCTCAGAATGGAGGAGCGGCATCTTATATTCCATCTGGTAGCCTCCCACAGGGTAGCACGAATATCAATTTCTCCTTCCGGTAAAAAAAATCCCTCCCACTCCCCTCTTCTATTCCCCACTCTGGTCTCTTACCTCTTCTCACCTGCCTATCTCCTCCCCCTGATGCCTCTCGTCCTCCCCTTTTGCCTATGGTCCACTGTCCTATCCGATTCCTTCCTCTCCAGCCTTTTATCGTTCCTACCCATCTGGCTTCACCTATCACCTTCTAGCTATCCCCCTTCCCCTCCACCCACTTTTGTATTTTGGTGTCTTCCCCCTTTCTTTCCAGCCCTGAAGAAGAATCTCGGCCTGAAGTGCTGACAATTTATTCATTTCTATAGATGCTGCCCGACCTGCTGGGTTCCTCCAGCATTTTGTTTGTTTGTTACTTTGGATTTCCAGCATCTGCAAAAATTTCTCATGTTTACCATAATGACCAGTTTGATCACTTTGCATTGGAATGGGCTTGTTCTTTTTTGTTTTAATTGTGTTCTTTCTTGTAAAACTTGTGTAAAAGGTATGTTTAATATATGCATTACGTGTGAATATTGTTTAGCATGATGCTATGTGCCCGTGATCCTGCTGCAAGTAAGTTTCTCATTACTCCTGTGCATTCATTCATCTGTGCATATGACAATAAACTCAACTTTGTCTTTGACAAGGTGAATTCTAGGAGGGTGCTCACAATGGAGGTAAAACCTGGAGCATCACTGGCCTAAATCAGGTAGCCCCACAAAATACTTGGCCCCTTTCCTCACACTGTATGTGACAGAAGATGCACACAACTATATATCAAAAACAATCAAACTCCCAAACTCATCTATTGGATGCTGGCTACCAGCTTAAAAAGATTTACTTCCTTTAAAAATATTGACCCTTTTGTCCATGCATTCATTTGAGCTGAATTGCTAGTATACCAAAATTAACAAGATTATTTATTTACCAATCCAATTTTAAAGTCATTAACTGCTCATTAACACTAATTTAACCAAGTTAAAATGTTCATCAGTTTTGGAAAGGAGCATTGTCTTTTTGCTAAATGGGTTCAGATTGATTTAATATTAAGTCCTGAGGCGTAAAAAATTTACATCTATATAGTGCCTCCGAACATTCTAGAGTATTTCTTCTGCAATTTCCTTCAAGTAGTGACATGATATATTTAAACCCCATTAATTAGGTGGGCCCACACGCTCATGGCATTAGTGACGTTGAACAAGCAGATTTTCCAGACAATTGCACGTTATATATTAGAGTATAAATACTCCAACATACTTTTGGCTCTTGAATTTCCAGCATCTGCATACTGTCTCATATATGTACTTTCGGATCTTGGAGTTTTTACAATTTAGAGTTTCTTTGGAAGTCAAAACTCATTGCTTATGGCCATTTTATGAAGTGTTTTAAGACCAAAGAAAAGAAGAGCCGAGTGAACAAAGAAATTGTATCCGTCTGCTACAAACACTAGCTCCGACTGAAAAATAACTAAATTCCAGTGATAAAAATTAGCCTGTAAAATAACCAGATTCGTGGCCTGACACCTACAGGAAAAGCAAGAATACAGAAGCAGCTGTACCACACTTAATGGAAAATTCATTGAATAATGACATGTACATATTTGACTATATAAAAATACAAGCAAGCATAGGAAAGTTAAACTGCAAGAAAAGTACAAGAAAAATAATAATTCTACGCCATACTGCTTCAAAATGGCAGCAAGTATACCAGCACCCAAGAAGAGCAGCGTGAGCTTCCTAAACAATTATCATCCAGTAGCACATAAGAAATAGGAGCAGGAGTCGGCCATCTGGCCCGTCGAGCCTGCTCCACCATTCAATAAGATCATGGCTGATCTGGCCATGGACTCATCTCCACCTACTTGGTTTTTTCACCATAACCCTTAATTCTCCTACTATGCAAAAATCTATCCTACCTTGTCTTAAATATATTTACTGAGGTAGCCTCCACTGCCTCATTGGGCAGAGAATTCTACAGATTCACTGACCTCTGGGAAAAACAGTTCCTCCTCATCTCTGTCCTAAATCTACTCCCCCAAATCTTGAGGCTATGTCCCCTAGTTCTATTCTCACCTATCAGTGGAAACAAATTTCCTGCCTTTATGTTATAATTTTATATGTTTCTATAAGATCCCCTCTCATTCTTCTGAATTTCAGCGAGTATAGTCCCTGGTGACTCAATCTCTCCTCATAGCCTAAACCCCTCATCTCTGAAATCAATCTGATAAACCCCTCCTGCGCCACCTCCAAAGCTAATATATCCTTTCTCCAGTAAGGGGGCCAGAACTGCATGCAGTATTTCAGGTGTGGCCTCACCATTACCCTGTACAGTTGCAGCATAACCTCCCTGGTCTTAAATTCTTGATAGCCTGCTACACCTACAAAACAACCTTTTGTGAATCATGCACAAGCACTCCCAAGTCCCTCTGCACAGCAGCATTCTGCTACTTTTTTTCACCATTTAAATAATAATCTGCTCTTCCATTTTCCCATCCAAAGTAGATGACTTTGCATTTACCATCATTGTATTCCATTGGCCAGACCCATGACACTCTCTTAACCTATCTATATCTCTCTGCAGACTGTCTTCTGCACAATTTGCTTTTCCACTCAATTTAGTATCATCAGCAAACTTAGATACACCACACTCAGTCCCCTCTTCCAGATTGTTAATGTATATCATGAACAGTTGCAGGCCCAGCACCAACCCCTGAAGCACACCGCTCACCACTGATTGCCAAACAGAGTAACACCAACTCTCTGCTTTCTATTAGTTAACCAATCCTCTATCCTTGCTAATACATCACCCCCAACTCTATGCATCCTTATCTTATGGAGAAGTCTTCTACGTGGCACCTTATAGAACCCCTTCTGCAAATCCAAGTAAATAACGTCCATCTGTTCCCCTCTATCCACTGCACTTGTTATATCCTCAAAGAAATCCAATAAGTTTGTCAAATAGGACCTGCCTTTGCAGAATCCATGCTGCGTCTGCCTGATGGATCCATTTCTTTCCAGATGCCTCGCTATTTCTTCTTTAATGATAGCTTCAAGCATTTTCCCAACTACAGATATTAAACTAAGTGGCCTAACTTGTCTTTTGCCTACATCCTTTGTAAAATAGTGGCGTGACATTTGTCATCTTCCAATCCGCCGGGTCTGCCCAGAGTCCAGAGAATTTTGATAAATTATCACCAAAACCTCTACTATAACTTCTGCAACACACATTAAAGTTGCTGGTGAACGCAGCAGGCCAGGCAGCATCCCTAGGAAGAGGTACAGTCGACGTTTCGGGCCGAGACCCTTCGTCAGGACTAACTGAAGGAAGAGCTAGTAAGAGATTTGAAAGTAGGAGGGGTAGGGGGAGATCCAAAATGATAGGAGACAGGAGGGGGAGGGATGGAGCCAAGAGCTGGACAATTGATTGGCAAAAGGGATATGAGAGGATCATGGGACAGGAGGCCCAGGGAGAAGGAAAAGGGGGAGGGGGGGAAAAACCCAGAGGATGGGCAAGGGGTATAGTCAGAGGGACAGAAGCAGAAAAAGGAGAGAGAGTGAAAGAATGTGTGTATATAAATAAAAACGGATGGGGTACGAGGGGGAGGTGGGGCATTATTGGAAGTTAGAGAAGTCAATGTTCATGCCATCTGGAGGCTACCCAGATCGAATATAAGGTGTTGTTCCTCCAACCTGAGTGTAGCTTTATCTTTACAGTAGAGGAGGCCGTGGATAGACATGTCAGAATGGGAATGGGATGTAGAATTAAAATGTGTGGCCACTGGGAGACCCTGCTTTCTCTGGCGGACAGAGCGTAGGTGTTCAGCAAAACGGTCTCCCAGCCTGCGTCGGGTTGTCCATTGTCTCGGCCTGAAACGTCGACTGCACCTCTTCCTACAGACGTTGCCTGGCCTGCTGCGTTCACCAGCAACTTTGATGTGTGCTGCTTGAATTTCCAGCATCTGCAGAATTCCTGTTGTTTGTGCTTCTTTGTTGCTTTTTAAAGTCTTCCCAATCTTCCGGTTTCCCACTACTCTTGGCGACTTTGTACGCACGAGCTTTTAGTTTGATACCTTCTTTTATTTCCTTAGTTATCCAAGGCTGGCTCTCCCCACCCTTACTATCCTTGCTTTTAACTGGGAATATACTTTTGTTGAGCACCGTGAAAAATCTCGATGAAAGTCTTCCACTGTTTCTCACCTGTTTCCAGTCTACCCTATCCAACTCCTCCCTCATCCCATTGTAGTCTCCCTAGTTTGGGCATAATAGAAACATAGAAACATAGAAAATAGGTGCAGGAGTAGGCCATTCGGCCCTTCGAGCCTGCACTGCCATTCAGTATGATCATGGCTGATCATCCAACTCAGAACCCTGTACCAGCCTTCCCTCTATACCTCCTGATCCCTTGGTTTTAGATCGAACTATTGCACCCTCCATTTGTATGAGAAACTCTGCCATACTGTGATCACTCTTTCCAACAGGATCCCTAACTACAAGATTGCTAATTTTACCTGTCTCATTGCACAGGACCAGATCCAAGATAGCATGTTCCCTTGTAGGTTCAGTAACATGCTGTTCAAGAAAGCCACCACAGATGCATTCGATGAAGTCAAGACTTCTTCAACCAACTTGATTCACCCAATCTATGTGTGGGTTAAAATCCCCCACAATAACTGCTGTTCCATTCTACATGCCTCAGATATTTATCTGTTTATTGCCTGAGTCACTGTAATGTTATTATTTGGTGGCCGATAGGCAACTCCCACCAGTGACTTTTTCTCTTTACTATTCCTAATCTCTACCCAGAAAGATTCAATATTCTGTTCCTTAGATCTTACACGGTCTCTCACTATCACCCTGATCTCATCCTTAATTAAGAGCACTACCCCACCTTCCTGCCTATCCTTCGATATTACCTGATATCCTTGGATATGTAATTCCAAATCATCTCCACCCTGCAACCACATTTCAGTAATGGCCACTAAATCATATCCCTTTGTATTGATTTGTGCCACAAGTTCACTGACCTTGTTTCAAATACTACAGGCATTCAGATAACGTGCCCTTATTGTGCTTTTAAAATCTTGTAACCTTGTTCTCTTTTGCACTTGGCTTTTCTTTACTCCACTCTTACTTTTCTTCTTTTTCTCTTTTGCTTTTTCTTTATCTTTATCCACACTTTTCTCTTTTACTTTATCCATAGGTATCCAATCTGTTGAACCCACCCCACTACTATTTAGTTAAAAGCCTATCCAAAACCCGAGTTATGCAATTTGCTGGAATCCAGGTCTCATCACAGTTCAAGTGGAGCCCATCCCATTGGTACAGCTCCCTCCTTCCCCAGTACTGGTGCCAATTTCCCATGCATTCAAACCCACTTCTCCCACACCAATCCTTGAGGCACGCATTTAACTCTCTAATCTTGACCCTATGTCAATTTGCACGTGGCTCAGGTAGTAATCCAGAGATTACCACTTTTTTTTGGTTCTGCTTTTTAATTTAGTCCCTAGCTGCTCAAATTCCCTCAGCGGAACCTCCTTTCTCATTCTACCTATGTCGTTGGTACCCACATGGACCACAACAACTGGATCTTTCCCCTCCCACTGCAAATTCCTCTGCAGGTCAGATAAAATGTCCCGAACTCAGGCACTAGGCAAGCAACACAGCTTTCAGGACGCCCTATCCTCACGACAGAGAACTCTGTCTATTCCACTGACTATACTATCCCCAATTACCACTACATTCATCTGCTCTCCTTCCTTTTGGATGGCTCCCTGAACTACTATGCCACAGTTAGGTTGTTCATCCTTTGAACAGCCCCCACTCTCACCCACACAGGGAGTAAGAATCTCAGAGCTGTTGGGCAAACTCAAGGACCGAGGCTCCTCCAGCACTCTCTCTTGAATCCCATTTGCCTGCCTCACTCACAATCACACCCTCTTGTCCCTGACCACATACCAAATTTGAAGCAGCCAATGTAATGTGCATGACTACCTCCTGAAAGAGAGGATCCAGGTAACTCTCCCTCTCCCTGATGTGCCGCAGTGTTTGAAGCTCAGATTCCACCTCATCATCTTTGAGCCTGAGTTCCTCGAGCATCCAGCACTTGCTGCAGATTTGGCCACCAGGAACAACGATGGGATCCACCAGCTCCCACATCATGCACCTACAGCACATCATCTGATCCTGCATCATCCCTTATTTAATTAGCTGTAATTTAGTGACTTTTTATTCAACCACTACAATAGCCTTACCTGCTACTTACCTGTGCCTCCCCGCCGAAGCCTATAGAGCCAAAGCCTCAAGTTCCCACTCCTACACTGGTCCACTCACACAATTGCCCTTCCACTTTGACCCTGGTTTATTTTTATATGCTCCTGCTAATGAATCGCAAATTGATTGATTTGTCCACCGCTAATCTATGGCGATGAAGTGCCTTGAGAAGATGGTTATGGATAGAATTAACTCCTGTCTTATCAAGGACCTGGACCTACTTCAATTTTTCTATTGCCACAATAGGTCTACAGTGAAAGCGATATCATCGGCACTTCACATAGCCTTGGATCACCTAGACGATACAAATAGCTATGTCAGGATGCTGTTTATTGACTGCAGCTCAGTGTTTAACACTGTAATTCCTATTCTTCCAATCGAAAAGATCCAGAACCTGGGTCTCCTCAACTGGATCCTTGACTTCCTAACTAGAAGACCTCAATCTGTGCGGATTGAAAATAACATTTCCACATCGCTGACAATCAACACTAGCGCACCTCAGAGATGGGTGCTTAGCCTACTGCTCTATTTGCTCCACACCCATGACTGTGTGGTTAGGCACAGCACAAATGCCATCTATAAATTTGCTGCAATACAGCCATTGTTGGCAGAATTTCAGGAAGGAGTGAGCATCTTCAAGTTCCTGGTTGTCAGTCTCTGAGGACCAAACTCGGACCCAACATATCGATGCAGCTACAAAGACACAACAGTGGCTATATTTCATGAGGAGTTTGAGGAGATTTGGTATGTCACCAAAGACACTCGCAAATTTCTACAGATGTACCATGGAGAGCATTCTAACTGGTTGCAACACTATCTGGTATGGGGGAGGGGGGTCTATTGAACAGGATCAAAGTAAGCCGCAGAGAGCTGTAAACTGTTAGCTCCCTCATGGGCACTAGCCTCCGTAGTATCCAGGACATCTTCAATGAGCGATGCCTTGAATTAGAACTCCAGCATCTGTCAATAAGGATCCCCATCACCCAGGTCATGCCCTATTCTCACTGCTGCCATCAGTAGGAGGTACAGAAGCCTGAAGGCACCACTCAGTCATTCAGGAACAGTTTCTTTTTTATTTTTTTATATTTCTGGTTTTGCACTAATTGTTTAAATTTAACTATTTACTATATATATACTTATTATAATTAATGTTTTTCTCTATTATTATGTATTGCATTGTACAGCTGCTGCAAAGACAACAAACTTCATGACACACACAAAAAATGCTGATGAACACAGCAGGCCAGGCAGAACCCATAGGAAGAGGTACAGCCAACGTTTCGGGCCAGGACTCAGCCCGAAACGTCGACTGTACCTCTTCCTATGGATGCTGCCTGGCCTGTTGCGTTCATCAGCATTTTTTGTGTGTGTTGCTTGAATTTCCAGCATCTGCAGATTTCAATAGGCAATAGACAATAGGTGCAGGAGTAGGCCATTCGGCCCTTTGAGCCAGCACCACCATTCACTGTGATCATGGCTGATCATCCACAATCAGTACCCTGTTCCTGCCTTCTCCCCATATCCCATACTCCACTATCTTTAAGAGCTCTATCTAATTCTTTCTTGAAAGAATCCAGAGAATTGGCCTCCACTGCCTTCTGAGGCAGAGCATTCCACAGATCCACAACTCTCTGGGTGAAAAAGTTTTTCCTCAACTACGTTCTAAATGGTCTACCCCTTATTCTTAAACTGTGGCATCTGATCCTGGACTCCCCCAAAATCGGGAACATGTTTCCTGCCTCTAGCGTGTCCAATCCCTTCATAATCTTATATGTTTCAATCAGATCCCCTCTCATCCTTCTAAATTTCGGTGTATATAACCTCAGTCACTCCAATCTTCCAACATATGACAGTCCCGCCATCCCGGGAATTAACCTCATGAACCTACGCTGCACTCCCTCAATAGCTAGAATATCGTTCCTCAAATTTGGAGACCAAAACTGCACACAGTACTCCAGGTGTGGTCTCACCAGGGCCCTGTACAACTGCAGAAGGACCTCTTTGCTCCTATACTCAACTCCCCTTGTTATGAAGGCCAACATGCCATTAGCTTTCTTCACTGCCTGCTGTACCTGCATGCTTACTTTCAGTGACTGATGAACTATTTCGCCGTGTTTGCTTTTTAAATTCATGACATTTGCCACTGATATTAAACATGATTCTGATTCTGATTCATAACCCAACAGTAATTCAATTTACTATTTTTATCTAAAGTTGTTACACAGTAGCAGACATCCCACCTATCCCGGAAGTTCTGGGAGTCTCCCGGGTATTAATAGTGGCTCCCTGATGCCCGCAAATTATATATGATATCACGGAAATCAATTTTTTTGAGAGAGAGTGAGAGAGAGAAAACAAGAGAGAGCGTGAGAGCGACCACGAGAGAGAGCGAGAGCAAGCGAGAGCGCGTGAGTGAGAGAGCGAGCGCAAGAGCGACCATGAGAGAGAGCGCGCGAGCGAGAGCGTACCATGGCAGAATGTTCCAAAAAGAGAAAATATAAAACGTACATCACCCCAGACTACACTAAAGTGTACCCCTGCCGAATAGGGGTCAAAAATAATGACAGTGTTGCTCACTGCACTGTTTGCAACAGTGACTTTTCTATTGCCCATGGTGGGTTAAGACTGTAAAAGACATGTTGAGGTGAGTTTAACAGGTGTCATTTGTTCATTAGCATAGCTAACGTTATTTAAACTAGCTGGCTAGCTGCTCAGGAGCTACTCTATTGCAGACATCCCACCTCTCCCGGAAGTTCCGGGAGTCTCCTGCAAATGTACATCCCTGTAATGAGTGGTCTTGTTGTACTTCCCCTTTTCCTAACTTGACACCATTCAGATAGTAATCTGTCTTCCTGTTCTTGCCACCAAACTGGATAACCTCACATTTATCTACATTAAACTGCATCTGCCATGCATCTGCCCACTCACCCAACCTGTCCAAGTCACCCTGCATTCTCATAACATCCTCCTCACATTTCACACTGCCACCCAGCTTTGTGTCATCTGCAAATTTGCTAATGTTACTTTTAATTCCTTCATCTAAATCATTAATGTATATTATAAATAGCTGCAGTCCCAGCACCGAGCCTTGCTGTACCCCACTAGACACTGCCTGCCATTCTGAAAAGGACCCATTAATCCCTACTCTTTGTTTCCCATCTGTTAACCAATTTTCTATCCATGTCAGTACCCTACCCCCAATACCATTTGCTCTAATTTTGCACACTAACCTCCTATGTGGGACCTTATCAAAGGCTTTCTGAAAGTCCAGGTACATTACATCCACTGGCTTTCCTATGTCCATTTTCATAGTCACATTCTCAAAAAATTCCAGATTAGTCAAGCATGATTTCTCCTTCGTAAATCCATGCTGACTTGGACCTATCCTGCCACTGCTATCCAAATATGCCACTATTATATCTTTTATAATTGATTCCAGCATCTTCCCAAACACTGATGTCAGACTAACTGGTCTATAATTGCCTGTTTTCTCTGTCCCTCCTTTCTTAAAAGGAGAAGCTGAGAAATTATAGATCAATAAGCCTAATATCGGTAATAGGGTAGTTATTGGGAAAAATAATCTGAGGGAGAAGATTAGTTACTTCTTGCTAAAATCATAACTGCACAGAGAGGGAAACGTGTTGACTATATAACCATTTTCAAAATAACAGGCAATATTGAAAGACATTACAGAAGTCATTTTAGCCTGTCACATTTGCTGAATTCCTCCAGCATTATGTGTCTGTTTCTCAAGATTACTAGCATCTGCAGAATCTCTTGTGTTTAAGATTGATAAGAACATTCCTGTAGAAAGCCCATCAGCCTCTGCTTGATGATTGCTTATATGCATTGTATCTCAAAGTCAGTGAATGCATATGTGTGACAGAGATGTGGAAGGTGGAGAAATGCCTTGTGTAAATGGGCCTCTTGCTCTTTCTCTCTTTGTAAATAACGTATTGTTGCTGAGAACTAATTAGTTGAATGTTCTCACAGATCGTAAACACAAGAGTTTCTGCAGATGTTGGAAATTCAGTGTTTTTACGCACAAAGTACTGGATGAACTCATCAGTTCAGGCAGTATCAATGGAGAGGAATAAAGAGACATTTCAGGCTGAGACTCTTCATCAGGACCTGACTGCTGAGTCCCTCCAGCGTTTTGTGTTTTCACAGATCAGCTGCTTTTTACACTGAAAATAATCAGAGAGAGATGGCCAGCATGGCTTTGTCAAAGGCAGATCCTGTATGATCAATCTGGTCGATGTTTCTTTGAAGAGATAACCATGTATTGATGAGGAGAGTTGTGTATATGTGGCTCACAGCGTGATCAACAAGTTTGCAGATGACACCAAGTTTGGTGAAGTTGTCGAAAGTGCGTACGGTAGTCTAAGGTTACAGGATGATATCAGTGTGTTGGTGAAATGGACTGTAAAATGATAGGAATTTAGTCCTTGTAAGTGTTAGGTAATGCATTTGGGAATATGAATGTAGTTAGGATATATACCATGAATAGCAAGGTTCTTGGGAGTGTGGATGAACAGAGGGACCTTTGTGTGCAAATATCCTCAAAGATGTCATTGAGGTAGACAACATGGTTCAAAAAGTATATGGGACCCTTGCTGTTTGTAATGTGCATGAAAGACTTGGATATGGATAGAAGGGTTACATTTGCACATGATACCAAATTGGTGAAATTGTAGAAAGTGTGAAAATAATGTTGGCCCCCCCATTAGTCAGGACATTGAATATAAAGTTCAACATCTTGAAGGATCCAAACCGCCTGGGTTCATGGACTGTTTGTCCCACTCCCATCAGGAAGAAGGCTACACAGCACCCATGCCAGGACCACTAGACGCCAAAACAGTTACTTTCTCCAAGCCGCCAGGGTGACAATCACCTCCACCCATTAAACCACCCCACCACCAACAGCCAATCCTCACCACAGCCCCTTGGCATCCTTGATCCCTCCATCCACTGCCACTTTACACTTACACTCCACACATCATACCTACACTGATAGTCATTGGCCTGTTGTGTTTCATATAGAACATAGAACAGAACAGGAACAGACCTCTCAGCCTAAAATGTTGTGCTGAACCAATTAAAATAGTAATCAAATGGCTAACTAAACTAAGATCTCTGCTCATCTTTCTGTTTTCCTCTTATTCACGTGCCTATCTAAACATCTCTTAAAAGTCTTTACTGTTTCTACCCCATCCACTACCCCAGGCAGTGCATTCCAGACACCCACTACTCTCCATGTAGAAATCTTGCCCTTTACATTTCCTTTCAAATTACCCCCCCCCCCCCCTCACGTTAAATGCATGCCCTCTGGAATTAGACATTTCAATCCTGGAAAAAAAAGATACTGTCTGTCTACTCTTTCTACTGTATGCCTCTCATAATCTTATAAACCTCATTCAGATTTCCCCTCAGCCTCCGCTGTTCCAGAGAAAGTAACCCAAATTTGTCCAACCTTTTGTTATAGCACATGCCCCTCTAATCTAGGTAACATCCGGTAAACTTCATCTGCACCCTCTCCAAAGCCTTGACAAACTTCCTATAATGGGGCAACTACAACTGAATGGAATACTCCAGATGTGGCCTAACTAGAGTTTTATAAAGAACATAGAACATAGAACATTACAGGCCCTTCAGCCCACAATGTTGTGTTGACCATGTAACCTACACTAGAGACTGCCTAGAATTTTCCTAATGCATAGCCCTCTGTTTTTCTAAGCTCCATGTACCTATCTAAAAGGATCTTAAAAGACCCTATTGTATCCACTTCCACCACAGCTGCTGGCAGTGCATTCCACGCACCCGCACTCTGTGTGAAAAACTTACCTCTGACATCCCCTCAGTACCTATTTTCAAGCACCTTAAAACTATGCCTTGTCGTGTTAGCCATTTCAGCCTTGGGAAAAAGCCTCTGACTATCCACACGATCAATGCCTTTCATCATCTTATACACCTCTATCAGGTCATCTCTCATCCTCCGTCGCTCCAAGGAGAAAAGGCCGAGTACACTCAACCTATTCTCATAAGGAACGTCCTCTAATCCAGGCAACATAAAGCTGCAACATAACTTCCTAACTTTTGAAATCAATACCTTGACTAATAAAGACAAGCATGCTATACAGCGTCTTAGCCACCCTATCAACCCCGTGTAGCCACATTTGGGGATTTATGAATTTTGACTCCAAGAACTTTCTGCTTGTCAACACAGCCCTTAAAAGTGTATTGCCTCTTTAAATTTGACCTACAAAGCTGCTACACTTCACATTTGTCCAGGTTAAACTCCATCTGATGATTAAATGCCGACCATTCAACTAACCAGAAGAATTCTCCTTCGTGACCCTGACTACAGTTTACATACTGCCAAAGGCAGTTGTAAAACATGCACTAGATGTATTGAATACCATGATTAGCAATCAAGGAGCACCCTACCCCAAAGCTTTTCAAATCATTATCAGAGACTTCAATCAAGCTTGTTTGAAGAAATCGCTGCCCAATTATCATCAACATATCACCTGCAGCACCAGGGGCCCCAAAACACTCAACCACTGTCACACTGCGATGATGAATGCCTACCATACCAAGCCTAGACCACATTCCATGAATCTGATCACTTGGTTGTCCTCCTCCTACCTGCATACAGGCAGAGGCTAAGGAGCAAGGCTCCAGAGGTGAGGTCCACAAAGAGGTGGTCACGAGAGGCAGCGGGGCAGCTACAGGATTGCCATGATCTGGTAGACTGAGGCACATTCAAGGACTCCTCAGAGGATCACAGTTGTCACAGACTTTATAAAAACAGTGTAGACGAGTGTGTCCCCACAAAATCATACAGAGTCTTCCCCAACCAGAAACCCTGGATGAACCATCAGATCCACAATCTACTGATGGCCAGATCGGTGGCATTCAGGTCTGACAACCAAGTAAAATACAGGAGATCCAGACACAATCTCTGGGAGCCATCTCACATGTGAAGTGGCAATTCCAGACTGCACTTGAATCACTGAAGGATGCTCAACAACTGTGGCAGGCCTTGGACGCTATCATCTCCTACAAAGTGAAACCAAGTGACACAGGCGACAACAAGGCTTCGCTTGCAGGTGAGCTCAATGCCCTTTATGCTCACCTTGACCATGGAAACCCTTTTGTGAACTCCCACACCCTCCAATGACTCTGTGACTTCAGTCTCTGAGGCCATCGTGAGAGCATTCTCCAGGAGAGGGAACCCGCAGAAAGCATCCGGCCCACATGGGGTACCTGAATGAGTACTACAGACCTGTGCTGATCAACTGGCTGGAGTGTTCACTGGGATCTTTAACCTCTCACTTCAACATTTGTAGTACCCACCTGCTTCAAGTAGGCTTCAATTACACTGGTGCTTAAGAAAAATGTGATTTGAACTGTGCCTAGCCACATAGTTGTGGGTGTGGAGAGAGTAGGGCAGGGGCCCAGCATGCAACCTCGAGGTGCATCAGTGCTCATTGCCACCGAGGAGGAGATGCTACTTCCAATCTGCGCTGACTGTGATATCCCGTTGAGGAAGTCAAGGATCCATTTGTAGAGGGAGATCCGAAGGGCCAGGTTTTGGAACTTGTTGATTAGTACTGAGGGTATGATGGTGTTGAACAGCAGCCTGATGCAGGTATTGCTATTGTCTGGGTTATCCATGGCAAAGTGGGGAGCCAGTGAAATTTCATCCACTGTAGACCTGTTGTGGCAATAGGCAAATTGCAGCAGTTCCAGGTCCTTGCTTAGGTGGGAATATTCTGGCCATGACCAACCTCTCAAATCGTTTCATCACAGTAGATGTGAGTGCATCTGGGTGATAGTCATTCAGGCTAGAATAAGTCCTTCTGACAACTACCCCCTGTCTTCTATGGGCAAGCCAGTTCTGAATCCAGATGGCCAATTCACCATGGCTCCCATGCATCTTCATATTCTGGACGAACCTCCCATGAGGGGCGTTGTCAAACACCTGCCTAAAATCGATGTAGACAACATCCATAGCTCTACCTTCATCAATCACCCT
Source organism: Mobula birostris (assembly GCF_030028105.1). Taxonomy (NCBI): domain Eukaryota; kingdom Metazoa; phylum Chordata; class Chondrichthyes; order Myliobatiformes; family Myliobatidae; genus Mobula; species Mobula birostris. The sequence goes on from NC_092384.1 coordinate 43,049,043, forward strand.
CATCAAAAAACTCAATTAAGTTAGTAAGACATGACTTGCCTCGCACAAAGTGGTGTTTGATCTCCTTAAGTAAGACATGGTTTTCCAAATTCTCATAAGTCATATCTCTAAGAAATCTCCCCGGTAAATTTCCTGCCATTGATATGAGACTGACTGGTCTATAGTTTCCAGGATCATCACTGGTTCCTTGCTTGAACAATGGAGCAACATTAGCTACTCGCCTGTAGCTGGAGAGCACACAAAGATATTGGTCAAGGCCCCATCAATCTCTTCTCTTGCCTCTCTCAATAGCCTAGTTTATATCCCATCAGGTGCTGGGGAATTATCTACCTTAATATTCTTTAAGAGACCCAAAACTACTTCCTCCTTTACCTTGAAATGCCCTGGCACATCAATACACTCATCATGAATCTCCCTATCCTCCACATCCTTCTCTCTGTTAAATACTGATGTAAGATACTCATTAAGCACCTCACCCACATCCTCCACATCCAAGCAAATGTTCCACCCTGGTCCTACCCTCTCCATAGTTGTTCTCTTGTTCTTGATGTATGTATCGAATGCCTTGGGATTTCTTTTTAATCCAACTTGTTATGGACTTTTCATAGCCCTTCCTGGCTTTCCTAATTTCCTTTCTTTCTTTTCTGGTTTCTTTATAATCCTCAGGGCTTCCCAAGGTTTACATACTTTTCCTTCTTGACTAAATTCGTCACCTTTCTTGATCTCCAAGGTTCTCTTGCCTTGCCATCCTTGTGCTTCCTTCTAACAGGAACATGTATGTCCTGTCCTCTGTGCGATTGGTCACGAAACACCCTCTGCATTTGGTTTTGTCCAAAAATAGCTGTTGCCCATGAACTCTCCCTAGTTCCTGTTGAATTCCCCGTTCCAATTTAATACTCTCCCACTTAACCATACTTATTCTTATCTATATCTATCTTAAACTTTAAGGAGTTGTGGTCACTGTTCCCTAACTGCTCACCCACTAAAAGGTCAGTCCGCTGGGTAGGGTCATTACCCGACACCAGGCCCAGTACAACCCCTCCTCTTGTTGGACTATCTACATATTGATGTTTAAAGAGCCCTCTTGAGTGCACCTAACAAAATCTGCCCCACCTAAACTTTTGGCACTAAGAACATCCCAATTTATATTAAGGAAGTTGAAGTTCCCCATGACGACATCTTTATTGATTTTACTCCTTTTCTTAATTTGCCTACTTATCTGTTCCAGTGGATATTGGTGGTGGGGGATCTGTAGTAAATCATCTGCAAGCAGGGGTTCCCCAACTGGGTCTTTCACCTCTTGGTTAATGGTAGTGGTCCACGGCACATAAAAAGCTGAAAACCCCTTCATCAGAGTGATTGCTCCCTTCCTATTTTTGAGTTCTACCCATATTAACAGTGGGCAAACCTTACACTATGTCCCCTTGGAGTGCAGCTGGGATATTGTACCTGGCGTAATGCATTTCCCCCACCTCTTTTACCTCCCTATCTTTTCTGAAATATCAAAACCCAGGGACAGTAAGCACCCACCTGGCCCTCTCTCACCAAGTCTCTGTGATGGCCACAACATCATAGTTCCATGTACTGATCAAAACTCATCACCTTTACAGATAATACTCTTAGCATTCAAATACACACACTCCAAACTCTCCATCCCAACGCATCTATTACTTTGCTCTGGCTGTTTTTATTGGTCCTGACATCTACCTTCCTCTCCATCCCTCCACTTTCTGACCTGATGCTTTGATTCCCATCCCCCTGCCAAACTAGTTTAAACCCACCCGAGTAGCACTATTGAACCTCCAGGCCAGGATATTGGTTCCCTTCCAGTTTTGGAGCAAAGCATCCTGCTGCTACCTAGAAGAGTTCCTCTTGTTAAGAATTACTGTGTCATTTTATCATATCCTGTCATATACTCCTGCACCTGGCATCACTTTATGTACATAACCATCAGTCTATATATAATCTAAACTAATCTTGTGTGTGCAGTACGGCTGCACTCTAGTTACTTGTGCAATACACAGAACATGCTGGAGGAGCTCAGCAGGTCAAGAAGCATCTAGGAAAGGGAATTAACAGTCGACTTTTCGGGTCGAAACCCTTCCTCAGAGGCTCAGTCACAGAATTACAATTAACAATCTTGAATAAAAGCATAGAGGTTACACTCCAACTTTACCAAAAAAACTCCAGTCAGACCTCAGCTGGAATACTGGATACAGTTCCAGTCACCATACTATAGGAAAGATGTGATAGCGGCAGAGACAATTCACCGGCGTGTTGCACAGAATGCAGTTAGGAAGGGATGGGAGAAACTTAATCTGTTTTGCAGGGAGCAGCGGAGATTGACAGGGACATGATTTAGGTATATAAAATTATGAGAAGTGCAGTTTGGATTAAATGAGGAATTTTTCCCCTTTGTCATGGGTGAATGAATCTAGTCAGACAGGTTTAGGGTAAACAGTAAGAGATTGAGGGGTATTGAGAGTAATGTTTTTATCCAGAATGGTGAGTAAGTGAAATGCACTGTCTGAAACTGGTGGATGCAGAATTTTTAACTACATTTACAATAGTGCCTGCATGACCAGCTAAACTACTGAGGCACAGAAGGCAACAGGCCAGGTGGCTGCTTTAATATAGAAGAGTTAACATTGAAGTTGTTTTGATTTGTGGTAAACATTTAATTTGGACATATATTTCTAATGGCAATGTCAGCACCATCTAAGTGACAAGAATCTCACTGACGCTATTAAAATATGCAATCCATTCTCAAATTTTACAAGTAAATTTGCTTTATCAACATTATTTATTTTCCATAATAATACCCAAATGTTGGCCAGCTCAAAAATGAATATTGGCAAGGTTTCAAATATGTTTTTATTATTAAGTTACATTTTACAAATCGTAGCTATACAAATCTAACTTTTGTTCCATCTATACATAATACACACTGCAGAAGAAAGAATTCACCAACACAAAATTTAGTTAAATACTAAGGGTGTAAATATTATTTCTTACTGTCAAGATGCATTAGGTTCCTAACTGCACACACTCAACGCCAATAAATGTATCATAATAATATTGTTCAAAGTTAATTATATTTCTATATTTACATAAAGAAATTTATTTTTTTTAATTATCAGTTTTACAATGGATCAAAAAATATAAAGAAAATCTCAATTTCAAATTTGGCCCCAAGCTGATAAAATAAAAATCTCAAAATAAAAAAATTAAAATAAGTAACAGTAATTGTAACATTCACAGCATCTTCCTTTTATCAAAATTATCTTCTTGAAAAATGGGCCAAAATATGCCTTTTGTTGGAAGTCAGGGAGGGGAGTGTTAGGAGGTTGCAAGGAGACCAACAAGACAGGTGACCATTGAATTTTCTCATTAATTCTCAAGTATAAATGTGTTCTTAAAGCTTAATGCAGCAATCATTGCCTTGTTTAACAATGCAGTTATAAATCCTCATTTTAACATTAGCTCTTCTTTCTGGAAATGGAAGTATCAATTTACACTGTTAACAAGTGCTCACATGGAGATTGTTTGGCCATGAAGTCTCACATGTCCATGAACCTGCACTGATTCTCCTCCTGCCCACCTACACTTAATGTAAATTACATGTGCCAATTAACAGAACAACCAGCATCTCTTGTATTAGGAAACCAGATCCCAGGAAACCCCACTTTGTCACAAGCACGCACAACCTTTACATAGACAGATCATGATTGCCAGCATAGATACACTGGTGTATTTCATGTTTTAGTTATTTTATCAGCAATCTTTCATCAACCTCTTAAATATCTTCCAAAATATCAGATTCATGAAATACAGATGCAGTGTACTAGATCTGTATTTTACAATCAGGATTGATAAAATAATAGGCACATTTTTTCTTTAATTACATTGCCCTTTTTTAACACTCAGTCTTAGATAATGACTATAAAGCAAAAATGACCTTGGAACATGAAAAGTATTACATGATGATCTGACCAATAAACATCCTTCATGTTATGAAGCTGATGTGAAAAAGTAACAGGAAAACTTTAACATTTCTATTAACTATTTATTACTGATACAATCAGGCACGTGCAGTGGATGCTTAAGGCTCACAGAGCTGAAATAATGAAGTCATTCAGCAGATCCCAGTTACACCTGCATTGTTTCAGACAACTTAAATAAACTTTCCAGTTACAAGTCAAGATTGTACCCTATTAGCATGATTGAATTTTAACTGTTTACAACAATATGGAATATCTTACTGTAAAAGAATGCAGTGAAAATAAAGTGAGCTTCTGACGGGAGAAAACTAAATAAAACAATGTGAAAATAATTTAATTTTCACAAACATGCCACTTTAAGAAATGTGTTAAATCAGTTCATGTCTAATTAATACATTCCCTGCTAAACTGTGTTTGCAAAGCTTTCAAAACATATATCCACTCCCTCAACAAATCATTTGTTCTTTTATCATGAACTCATATTTGCAATAACTTACAGTAATAATCCCAGCAGCTTTACAACAGCTCATATAACATTATTCAGACTAACTTTTGCAAATAATATTTTTTAAAGAGAGATCATGTTGACTCAAGTCTGTATATCTCTATTCCTGAAAGAGCCTTTTACATCAAAATTTTACCAGTTTCTTTTAAGGGGAGCTTGTCAACTTAGAAACAATTTATCTTCCAGTGGTAGTTTTGCACTACTGACAATTTATGCCCACAGTGACTTAAAATAAAACTACCCATGCTAACTTATTTAGTTCTGTTGGGGATGTAATTTTAATCCCATCAGTGTGGGCTGAATTCAAACTGAGAGTTAATAGCTCAATAAATTAACCTATGGTGCTAACCAGTCATTTATGTGTCAATGTTCGCAGATATGTGATGGATAACTAGGTGCACGTTGACCATTATTCCTGTCCTATTAAGCTGGAACTTAATGGACAATGTACAGCGGGTGTTCTGATACATGATTTTGGATTGCATAAACGTGCACAAGAGTTAAGGTTAATAATTTACAGGATATTATTAAAAAGACACAAACATTACATAGGTTAATGCAACTGTACAAGAATTTTTTAAAGCACATTAACAAGGAATGTCATTAGAAACATCAAAATGTATAAGTTTGCCATTCACCTTCAGTTTTTGCTCTAAGATTAATTAAAATTTGTCATTTGAATTGCTCAGATATTGCTGTGATTTCCTTTTCTATTTCCACACAATTATGTAAGCTCTTCCTTGTTATGGGCACCATTTAATTCTCCATGAACATAAAAACCTCAATTGGCTTTACATCAGGGAACATTTAGAAAATTATCCTTAAACTCACTATCTATTGCATATCTAAAAAGTTTAAAGGCTGAATTGAAATAGAGGAATTTCACAAACCAACAGTGAAACGAGAAGGAATTCTCAGGTCTTGACTGTTGATAGAATCATCCCTCCCCACCGACTCCTGTATAGGTACTCAACCCTGGAACTGCGCTAAATATTACACCTGCCTCTACACCTCCTCCACATTCAGGGTCCTAAACAGTCTTTCCAGGTGAGGCAGTCCTTCACAAATAAATTGAACGGTGTCAGTTATTGTATCTGGTGCTCCTAACAGTAAGACCGAAAACAAAATGGGGGACCACTTCATCAAACAACTTTGCTCTATCTGTAGTACAGCCACCCATTACAATTCCACTTCCCACTCCCACACTGACATGACTGTCTATGGCTTCAACCACTGCCTGGTTGAGGCTGGATGGAGATTAGAGTAACAACACCTCATATCCAATCTTTATTGTCTCAACCCGATGGCATGAACAAAAATTTCCCTAGCTTCTGACAATCACACCTCTCTGTCATTCCCCCCTTGGTTTTCCCTTATTCTTCAAGCTCCATCACTCCTTCCCTTGCCCTCGTGATCTGCCTATCACCCACACCCCTTTGCCTCCCCCTCATCCCCTGTCCTTTATTCCATGGTCTGCTGTCCACTCCTATCAGATTCCATCTTCTTCAACGCTTTGTCAGTTCCACCTATCACATCCCAGCTTATCACTTGCCAGTTCTCACTCCAGCTCCTCCCTTCTCCCTCACCTTATGTATGAGCCTTTCTTTCCAGTCCTGATGAAGGATCTCAATCCGAAACATCAACTGTCCATTTGCCTCCATAAGAGCCGCCTGACCCACTGTGTTCCTTCAGCATCTTGTGTCTTCAACAGTACCAAAAGTAGGCTTCTGTGAAATTTGCTCTTGAATAGTGTTAACCATTTCCACAGAAACAGCGAGTAAGCAATTGTCAACTGGGAGTGGAAAGAAAATGGCTGTTCATTAGCGTACATTTACCCCAGTGGTCAGAATCAATCGATATCCCTTGAATTACTGCAGAATACATCTGCCACAATTTAGTCATTTTAGACCATACAACAGTTACATTTTCATACAAATTAAACATATGCTTTGACTGTGTAATAAAGAACAACTTTTATAAAAAAGGATCAATGGGCCTCATGTGCAAAGGTCTTGTAGATTGGTACAAATGATGGTAAAATAAGTACTTGAAAACCAATTTTAGTGTCCACTTCAGATGAGTAGTTGCTTACTTGTTGGTATCATCTTAATCAGTAGTTATGTGGCTCATTTCAGACTATAGTGACAATTCACTTTTTGTTCTAATCACCAGAGACAACAGAATATAGATGAAGAGGTGTTCTGACTGAGATGATACAATGTATGAGATTTAGCTAGCACATTTGACAAAATTTGAGTATTTATAGTGATTAAGGAGTACTGTATGCAGTTCTTGTCTCCATACTTGAGGAAGGATATACTGCCTTGGAGGCAGTGCAGAGAAGGTTCACCAGGTTGATTCCAGGGATGAAGGGGTTAACCTCTGAGGCGAGATTGAGTCGCCTGGGACTATACTCTCTGGAGTACAGAAGAATGAGAGGGGATCTTATAGAAACATACAAAATTTTGAAAGGGATAGCTAAGATAGAAGTAGGAAAGTTGTTTCCATTGGTAGGTGAGACTAGAACTAGGGGACATTGCCTCAAGATTCAGGGGAGAAGATTTAGGATGGAGATGAGGAGAAACTGTTTTTCCCAGAGTGGTGAATCTGTGGAATTCTCTGCCCAGGGAAGCAGTTGAGGTTTCTTCACTAAATATATTTAAGAAACAGTTAGATAGGTTTTTACATAGCAAGGAATTTAAGGGTTATGAAGAAAAGGCAGGTAGATGGAGCTGAGTTTATGGACAGATCAGCCATGATCTTATTGAATGGCGGGGCAGGCTCGATGGGCCGGATGGCCTACTCTTGCTCCTAGTTCTTATTATGTAGAAACTGGGCAATAGGGGAATAAATTGAAGACTAAATGTAAAAGACTTACAACCTGCTACTGACAAGAGTAGTCCTGCAAAACATTAGGAAAACCAGGAGCCATATAACTCATTGAACCTGCTCTATTATTCAGTAAGGTCAGGACTAAGTTACGCGCAACGTCTATTTTTAATATTTCTTGGAATGCCTCCATTCCCTTGGTCCTCAAAAACGTAATCTTGAACCTGTACATAGACCACTAGGGTAGAATTATAGAACCCTCAAAGAAATCTCTCCATGTCAGTTTCTAGAGGCTAATCCCTTACAATAAGACAGTGCCCTGACTCGACTCATCAGCCATTACAAACGGTCTTTCAGCTTCTAACCTGTCAATTCCACGTACAATTTTGTACTTTTCAGTGTTACCTATCATTCCAAATTTAAATGAGTATGAGAAATCCTACTCAACAGCACTTCCGGTGTAACTGCACTGCCCTGCCTCCGAGGCTAGGATGCTAGGAATGCTCGCAACAAATACCTGTGCCATCCCTCCCTTTCTACGCCAACTACTTTAATCACGCCATTCCTTAGGAATGCACCAATTTGTAAAAAAAACATTCAGTATTGACTGATATGCAGCAGGTAAAGTTCAGATAAACGCCAGACGATGACCACCTCAACACCTGGTCTGAACCACGACGTTATCACTTCCATCAGCAATAGCGCTGTTTATTTAACTGGATCAGTCACATAGAAACTGTAGCCACAACAGCAGGTTAAGGATTGAGTACCCTTCATATGACACATCTTCTGACTTCAGACAGCCTTCTTACAGTCTATAAAGCAAAGCCAGGGATGTTCTCATATCATAAACACAAGAGGTTCTGCAAATGCTGGAAATCCAGAGCAACATGCACAAAATGGTGGAGGAACTCAGAATCTACAGAAAGGCATAAAGAGTCCACCTTTCAGGCCAAGACCCTTCATCGGGTCTCTTTATTACTTTCTATAAATGCTGCCTGACCTGCAGAGTTCCTCCAGCATTTTGTGTGTTGCGTGTGTTCTCAAATCATTTCCTCACCTGGATGACTGCAGCTCTAAGAGCACGCAGCACAAAGGAGTTCACTCAATTGAATCATTCATTCCAATACCACCATGATATAGTGTAATGCCCTAGTTCATATTTTTACTGTTATGCTGTATGTATTTCATTTAGCAGTTCTGTAAGAGCAGTCTGTTCTGTTTTCAGCTTGTTTGGGTTATTGATGAAGACAAGAGATGAGGAGAAATGTGTGCCATCCAATTAGGATGGTCAAATTAAGGGGAGGTTTCTCTAAGATTGGGCTTGGTGCTTTTGTTCAAGAGAGGATGAAGAGGGAAGATGCAGGAGAGAAGAGGTCGTAGGATTCAACCCAGAGTGGGACCGTGATTCAGCAAAGCTGGGGCAAGATCGATTTGAGCTCCAAACCCATGCACATTTGGCTGTTTAATTAAAACAGGCCCTTTTCTTTTTTTTGTTCTTTTCTTTACTAACCCTTTAGTCAAATTAAGATTCATAAATATAATCTTTTAATCATATGCAGTGTACTGTTATTTTGTGGCACTAATTTGAAACAGGTTAGCAAATTACACACATCCACACCAGCAGGGGTTTGGGGTTGGACATCGCCTCAGTCTCACGAGTTTGGCAGGGCAGGAGGTTGTCTCCCCTAGACTTACGCAGCGAAGGAAACCAGCGGGTTTCAGTACCTTTACTGCCCACACCTACATCAGTCACTCACTTGAACTACTCCAATAGCCCATCTAAGCCTGCAGCAATGACCAAGTTCAAGGCCAATGGGTACACATGATCGGCAATATTTCCACGGTGCTTCCTGGGTTGGAAATGTTTCATGATTTGTGAACCAATCACCTGGAACGTCCCCTCAACAGCACTATGGGAAAAGTTGCCAGCACTAGGGAAGAATCAGTTTGCTATTTTCTCAAGGGAAAGATCAACAACAACTTATAGATCATACATTAATAATTGGGCCGGGAAGTAAAAGTGAGTATTGGAACAGATCGGGCTAATGAGATGAAGGCTAAACCTCATACTGAGGATAAACACCCAAATCGGCTGTGTGGCTCAGATGATCTATGACCTCTACTGCAGCTATTGAAAATTAACAATGGGCAATAAGAACAATAATTACAGAATTCCTCCAGCATTTTGTGTGTGTTGCTCGGATTTCCAGTGTCTGCAGATTTTCTCTTGTTTATATTATATATCTCCCTCAATCTCCTCAGACTCTGCAGTACTTTCACCCTCAATTCTGTAGACATAATTGTGATTTTCCTTAGTTCTAATTGTGCTTCTCAGAGAAAATAACTTTTACTTACTGACATACAGTGTGGAGTAGCCCCCTTCCAGCCCTTCGAACCTCACCATTCAGCAATCTCCCAACCTAATCACGGGACAATTTACAATGACCAATTAACTTACCAACTTATCTTTGGATATGTGCAAAGTCCACATTTATTTCGCCCCAGTGTAGCACTACTGCCAGAAAGAGTCGCGTCTGTTGTGGCAGTGCCCTGAGGAATTTTCCAGAATGAGCTCGGGTTGACATGTGGGCCAGCCTGCTGTGGAATTTCCTGCCAAAAGACTGTTACTTTCCAATAACATGGAAAATCCCATTATGCTGCAGTAATCCGCTTCAGCAACAGTAAAAAAAAAATGCCACTCCTTCAGGTATTCCACACTGAAGTCAGGTTTATCCTCCTCAGATTTACTTAATCCACGCTTACACTACTCCCTGTTTACTGATGTACGTTCTTCAGCTTAACCCTAACCTGGTACTGTTTATTCCATTTTCTTTTTCTCCTCTTGTTCATCCTTTAGTGCTTATCACACTGTCTAAAGCATCTGGAAACAGCTTTCTGCCTACTAGAAACACTACTTTGCTGCTGCTGTTTAGTATTCTTTAACTTTTGCATAGTTACTGTCCAATCTACAATTTGGGACTGAAACCCATTTGTTAACTTTTATTCTCACTTTATGCACATTGTACAGTTTCTTTAAAGATAAGAAACTAAATAAATTTGGGATCATTTTGGCATTGCTGGTGGAACAAATTCATCCATGTTTATACTTGGTTAATAAGTTAACATCAGGGACAATGCTGATCAGTAGGGCAGTCCTACTGATATGATTGGTTGATTGGCAGATGTGTATACAGGGCCTCCAGCTGCATTGTACACGCAGTCGGGTTGTGCAAGGCTGTAGACTAACCTTATAACTAATCCAGAAAGGCTCTCCAAGCTACAGTTATGCTGCAATTCTCACCAGTTACTTTGACAAATTTATCTTGATTAACTCTGTCCAGATCATTCTGGGTCCTGGTATCCCTGTTGTGCATCTAATGTTTCACTTTGGCCACTAGACTATCTTATCAGAATTTACAGACACATCAGCCTGACTGAGATGACTAGCTGGAGAGATGTTACTTTCCGAACAGTAACTGTGAGATCATTTCTTGCAGCTTTCCAGTATGTATCCAGACACTTTTTAAAATTACCATGTTTTTTCAAGTATTACCAAATTAAAAGAGCATTAACGAGCTATTGAAAAAAAGTCCAGTTATTCTTAAGTTACCTGAAAGTTATTCCTTGTTTATGAACCCAGTCCATTTCCTATTGATTGACTGTTGACAAATGACAAGAGAAGGTAAACAACAAAAAAAAAATAAAAACAAATTTAAAGAATCCTGATGCTGATACAATTGGGGGAGAAATTTATCCTGGGTGGTATTGCTGAAATGGGTAAGATTGCAATTTGCCACCAGTTAAATACTTGACTTATTTTTCCTTTCTTTTTAAGTCAACAGAGCTGAACATTGGCCACAGAGTTTAACAGGCAAACATACTTTTGCACCAACCTGCAAGCCAAATGCCACTCCATTCTAATCAATATTTAAAACAGCAAAATTCACCAGTATCACTGCAGCATAATCAAGATAGCATTCTTCATAGATTCTTGAATTCGTAGGCAATACTTCATGTCTATCTACTCAGTAAAATTCGTATTTCAAGAATTGCACAGATTTCAGTCATGGTATCGCACCTCAGCATTGAGTTGTCTCATAAAATATCCACTTATTGCTGCCAGTACCTGGCTCTTCAAGGCAGCATTTCCCATTACTAATGATATCAATTGCACTGCATCAGTCCAGTCCAAATGCCGGACAATATTTGCTACATCGTCACACAGGATCTGCCGTTGATTTGGTGGAAGCTCCATAAGTATCTGGGGCACTGGTTTAAATTGTCCACCTGTCATCCAGGCACCCAACAACCCACCAAATGCACCACCTAGAGAAAACAAACAGGACAATATGAACATCATTTATTTTCTAATTTTAAAATGCTTTGTTTTTTTCTTAAAAATACTGCTTCACGTTTAATTATGCTCCTTGACATACAGCCCTCCAAAGATCTCTCAACCAATGAACTATTTCTATTAAAACAACCAGGACAGTGACTGCTAGCAAGCCATTTAACAAGGAATGACATCACAGCCAGGCCCTGATCAGATAATCACCCAAATTTTATACAAGCACTTACATAATTCACACAGTCGTTAACCGTAGAGATTCAGTTCAGCACTGCCTCTTCAAACAAGCTATCGTATTAGACTTTCTTCCCCAACTTCTGAATGAAGAAGGCAACTGTGACACAATTGAGTATCAATCTACAGAGCCATGATCCAGAACAGACTCTCTAACATCTCCCTGAATTGTGGATTTAATTAATGCATGGCTAGGAAATTTCAACTGCAAACTTTGCTCCAATGACCAAGAACCAAATGCTTTCTGGCGAAGATACTCCCATAGTGGGAGTTCCAGCATTTAGTTCCATTGAGGACAGAAGATTGGTAAAACAGTTTCAGATATTTTCCTCAAAATATATTCATTGCATTTTCACACAACATATAGGAACTGTGAATACACCAAACTGATGCTCCAAAATACTCAATCCAAAACTTATTGTTTGTTTAATTTATAATTGACACTGAAATAAGGTTTTAGAGATAAATAACAGCTTGTTATTATGACATAAGTTTATTTGGAGTAAATGTGATTCATGTATTGTGTTGTGTAGCTCGGTCCAGAGGAACCTTGTTTCGTTTGATGGTATATATGTACAGGGGATTCTGGTTAATTGGGCCATTGGTTGATCGGGGCAGCTGCTTATTTGGGACAACTCTTAAAGATCAAAACCTAATCAAGAAAATAGCTGGGATTTTCTTCATTTATTTGGGACACTATACTGCTTACTTGGGACAGGAGACCGTTCTCACTAGTGTCCGATGCGTGCACTTGTGTGGCCGTTGGACACTACACTGAGCTAACAGGTTTTAAATAGCATCAGTCGCATGTGTTTGTGTTCAAATAGATGTGATTATTGTCACTGACAGCTGGCGGGAAACAAGCAGTGAAACAATTTGGAACTGTGTTGCTCACTGTGGTTTCAAGCACTCAGGCTTGGAGATGAGAGAAACGATGAGGAGTGAAAATAAAATGATTTCACTTCCTCAGCAAGTTAGGAATTAAAAAAGAATTTAAAGGTTATCGACAATCATTTTGAATGTTACAATAAAAATGAAGATTTGAAGGATGCAACCATTTCTAACTAGAGTCAGTTTTGTGCACTTGTGTGGCTGTTGGACATTAATTGTTAGAATACACCAAATTGCGTATGCTTGAGTTGTATTATTCATTTGGGCTGACCAACATTAAATTAAAAAGCAGTGATTTTTGACACTACTTCATGCAAGAAGGCAACACATGCAGTCTATTATATGTACCAGTATCTGGGCTGATTTTGTTCATTTACAGCAATCAAAAGAATGTGCCAGCATACACTGGATTAATTTCTCCTTGATAATTATTACAAACTAATATAGAGTTTTATAGTACTGTAGTAAACTGGGTAGTGTTCTAATTTGTTCTGTATTTCACTTAAATACATAATTTCTTATTTAGTTAAACAGTATTTTGTCTTTTTTTAAACTATTTCCATGAAACTTCAGCTAATTGGAGCAGCTGCTTAATTGGGCCAAAATGTACTGGTCCTAAAGTATCCCAATTAACCAGAGTCTTCCATATCCAGTTGAATGCCAATGGACTTGAACTTGATCTCATAACTTTACTTAAGATTTCGGATCTGTCATGTAATTGGGGACGAGAATGGTTAATGCTGCCAGAAGTGAAGTATAGCCTATTGGGGGCAAAAAAAATAAGCCACGAACGCACATATACAATGAAGGGAATTGACTCAGCACAGACAGACTTTAAAAGGGATCTAGAAGTGATTTACCACTCAGCATTTCAATGCTGCAAAATAGAATATTAGGGTACAACAGAAAGAGAGACTATGTTGACATTTATGATGAGATAAAATAATCTATTGAATACATGGGAGTCTAGTTGTCAGATTTTAAAATGGATGTGTGTGCTTTAGAAAAAGTGCTGAGATATGCATCAGGAGTGACTTCAAAGGTTCGGTTATATGAAAATAGAAGAGAGTTATGATATGATTTATATAAGGCAGAGCCAATGGAACTGACTTATGACTGAAGTCAAACCAAGCAGAGATTGCAGCTTCTCTTCTCTGAGGATTACGTGGGTTTAATTGGATTCCTGAGACGGATAGCTTTCAGTTTTAGTTTAATTAAATTATCACATTTGTCAAAATAAATTTTCCGTTTCCCCATTGGAATTGGAACCCACAAAACTTTGGACTTTTGATGATACTTTAATAATACTTGGTTTGATCACTGACAATATTGCCTGATACTGATCCCTCAAGCATATATTTTACAAACTCTAATAAGCTTTCGTAATTTTGTGGAGATAATAGTCAGCATGTTACTCAATTGGGCATTAAACATGTTCATAGTGCCCATTGCCAATCCCACGCTACATTGTTTAAAGGGAGGCACTAACCATGAATCATTTAAATGTAATACCTGGTGCTTATCTAACTTCACCATTTATTGTCATCTTAAATCTATAAATTTCCATCTGTTCAAGAGCATAAACTTACCAACTGCGATTCCTGGAGGACCACCAACCAAGCCTCCTGCAAATGCGATTGCACCAGCCAGAAGTGCTCCTTTCGCAGCACTCTTTATTGCGACATGCATCTTCTCTTCCTCCGAAATATGGCGCACCAACTTCATCACGTCATTGATGTTGACAGGCATCATGTCAAACTAAAAGATTCAAAAATTAGACACTGACATTTAGCAGCTATGACAATTCACCTTTAAGTACTGAATCACTTTTGAAAGGCAAATCATGTATAAGTGTTCATCCTTCCGAATCTCCCAACTAATTGCTGACAATACCAGAAAACATCTGGCAACAAAAGAACAACTTTCCATAGAAACAAATCTGCTATCCCCACAGTTTATGTAGCCATCCTTACACACTTGTATTGGAGCTCATTCATCATCTACGGTTACTTTTTACAGATTATGGGATCACAAGATAGGAACTATTCCTACTAATATGGAATGTGCATGGATTTCCAAGAGGCTGCCTGGTTTAGGGAATCATACAGCAGAAATATTGGGCTCAATTTCCCATATCATCCTGCGATTTGGTGCCAGAGACGAAGTATGGAATCTTGGACGCCCTTGAAGCAAGACTTAAGACTTACTACCGTAAATCCATTTAAGACCAGAATCAGAATCACTTTATTGCCAGTATGTGAAACAAACCAGAACTGATTATGGTTCGGTACCAAGCATATAAAAAAAGGACAATGCCATAAAAGAAAACACAAGAGCATCCAACAATTTAAAAGACGTTAGCACAATTAATTGCCATGAGCAATTAGCAGAACGGTCACATGCGCAAACGTCAAAAAAATCAAACTTAAAAGAAATGTGAACATGTGAACAGACTCAATAATTATCAACAGAACAAGGAGAGCAGGAAAGACTATTTGTTGTGCAGGGACAGTTAGGGTATTAAACCTGAACGAGTTTTGTTTAGTCACTCACTTTTGCAGATAGTAAGTACTGAGATGCTTGTCCTACCTAACATATTTTATGTTTTAAATAGAACCCTTGTATTTGAACTACACATTGTAAAATGGAAATTTTATAGGTGTAATAAACATATGTACTTTGCACAATGCTCCCTCCAAGTTACTCAAACTAGATCTCTTCAGTTTTGATTCTATTATCTATTTCTCTAAATGTGGTTACACCCATTCAAAAAACATACAGATTCAAGTAAAGGAATCATACAGAAACAAATAACTTCCAGTTCTCTCCATAGGCATTCTCTGTTGGGCCGGTCACAGTCACAGGGAAGCTAAAGGTACAGTGATACATTCACTCTTCAATCAACAAAGGCAGAGCAATTCAGGCTGTGGAACTGGGCTACAGAGCTGTGTCCTGAGGTGGGGCCTTTCTTTAGTGAATCAACGCCTCTCTGGTTGTCAGGAGCTAATTATCGTTGACCAGGTTTTGGTGGTTTCAAGCACAGATTTTTTATCTGAGTGAAATTTGCAGCAACTCCATTCATGATGCAGGGAAAATATCCAAAGACGCAGCTCAGGACTTTCCGGTCAAAGAGTTGGGAACAATGGTCTGTTCCATTTCCTCCCATCCCAAGCAAAGATAGGATTTCCTTCATTCTCACCTTCCACCTCAACAACCTTTTCTGATGGATCTTATATAACTCCACCCAGTTTAAGAGCAGAATGGTTTTCTTATATTTGTACAGTGTGTTGGTGAGGCCACGCCTGAGACCTGGTTTTGGCTCCCATACCTAAAAAATATAGCAATTTTGAAAGCAATCCAAAGGAAGTTCACCAGACTAATTCCTGGGATGAGAGAGTTGTCCCATCAGGAGAGGCCAAACTCCTCAGAAGTTTCGAAAAACGATGAATCACCTTAAGGAAACAAGATCCTAAGGAGGCTTGACAGGATAGTTATTAAGATACCTTCACTAGTGGGGGAATCATAAAAGCAGGGGGACATAATTGCAAAAATATGGAGTCAGTCACTCAGAATGGAAATGTGTAGAATTTTCTTCTCTGAGGGTAGTGATTCTCTGGAATTTTCAGCTTCCGAGGATAAGGAAAACCAGATTGTTGGAAGCATTTAATGTGGAGGCAGACAGATAAGGGAAATTGATACAGGAGTTAAGGCCAGCATTGTTTAGTCATGTTCATTTTGACCTAAAGGACACGATGACCAGCTCTATGTGCTCCTGTGTTCTTCTATATGAATCCAACACATCTTCCCCTCCTCTCACTTTTCAGCATTCTGGAGACCGTTCCCTCTAACATGTCTTGGTTCACTCTGCCATCTCCGACAACATCCACTCTCTTTCTCACCGCATCTCAATGCAATCTCTGCTATTTTACCTTCCCGCACTATGAAACAAAACGGTCCACTTGGTTGAAGCAGCCACTGATTTTCCTTCCATTAAAGAAACCAAAAATAGAGATATTGCTTTGCACAACTTTTCTGTTCAGTTCTCAAAGACGATTCTCAACGTCAAGTTTCCCGTCACTGTCAGTCAAACTGCTAACTCACAGCTCCAGCCATCTGGGCTCAATCCTATTAGAGTTGGTACATTTTCCCTGTGACTGCACAGGTTTCCCCCAGGTACTCCAGTTCCCTCCCACATCACAAAAACAGGTAGATTAACTAATTTTCACTACTATGTAGGTGAGCGATAGAATAAGTTGATATGAATATGGAAGAATTTTTTAAAATTACATTAATGTATAATTTGTGCTTGGGCCATGTGGGACCGAAGGATATGCTTCCACGTTGTGTATATCCAACACAGGCCAGTACTACACCTTCCATCTATGCATGTTGGAAATCTGCAGATTCAACACTGAATTCTATAAGTTCAGATAACCCAGCTTGCCAGCCTATGTTAAAAGTCACCAGTTCTGCTGCAAGGTTCTCAATCTGTAACTTAAGCTCAGACGTCTCTGCAGTGGATGTTGTCTAAGCTGCTGGGTTTTCTCCAACAATCTCTTTTAGTTCAGGCTTTCAGTAACTGCTGTGCTCTACATCTCTCAATTCCAGCAGTGTTCCTAGTCCTCTCTCCTCTATTATCATCCACCTCCCTTTTTTAAACCTCCTCCAATCAGCAATTCTTCATCACCTTCTCCCATCTGACAGCAGTACCAGACGGGATCCAGTTTCTCTTTGTCTCCAACCTATCTGGGACATTTTCTTTGTTCTCTCCCCCTTCTTCAAAATGTTTCCTTGTTCTGTTGAAAAGTCATCAACATGAAAGATTAGCAGGGCAACCTAGTAATGGTTTGGCACACCTTTAGTCTACAGGAGCAGAATACAGTCTCCAGGTAAATAAAATGGATAGAACTATTTCTGATGCAAAAAAATTACAGATAAACACAATCCAGAATTATTGCAAAACATGAGTATAATGAAAGACTTGAAGACCTGCTCCTAGTATGAGGTTATTGATTGCCTGCCAATGCACAATCCATAAATACTGCCCTGGAATATCACACTATAAAGGCTGAAAAATCTTTCTTGATTCCAACAGGAAGACTCCATGATGGAAGTAGCATCATTAATGGGAAACCCATTAATGAAAGGGAAAATCACATCACCCCTTGCAAGCTCTCAACTCCAGCTGTTCCAAGATGAGAGAAATGTGAGGAATCCCTGGCCCCCACCACCACCAACCACTACCAAGCACGGTAAGGAGTTATACATACCGAAGTTCAGATCAAACAGTAATCCATTCAAAAATGTCCCTCCAAAAGATCTTAGACGTCAAATCCAAGGTGCTCAAAACACAGATGATCAGATGTACTTACTATTTGCTTTTCTGAACCAGAAATTGATATTGGTCTCATGCCAAACCTATGGCCCCCAATCACATTTCAACTCCATTTCAATAACTCAATTGAAAGATAGTGAATATTTAATAAATACACTAGAGATGGTATTGTGGGTATAAAGCGGCTGTTTCTAATTAGATTCTTAATAATACAGTAATGGCCTACAGTGGCTGATCCTAGTGTTAACAATATTTTAAAACCCTGATTCCGCCTTTATTTAATTTTGGGTATTGGGCAAAAACAGCGAATTATACTGAAAATTACTTTATACAGTACACCTCAGTTTTTCAAACAAAAGTTGATACAACATAGATTCGTTTTATTGAGGTCTGGAGCCCCTGGTCAAAGTAAATCAGCATATCCGAACTGCTCATGGCACACGACTGAAAAAAACGGGCGTTATGGAAATATGTCTTTGTTCCAATGGGATACAACCGAAAGACACACGTAGGGGATATTGCGACAATTTGCAAGACCTTTCAATTTTAAAATCTGTCCGTCATACTTTTCTCAAAATAAAAGTAACATTTTCATCTATTATTTCCAACTTTAAAAAAAATAACCGCACTGTAAACGAGAAGCATGCAGTAGGATTTCATACTGAGATGTAACTGACACCGATCCGAACCTCGCTATATTCGGGTTCACCCCGTCTTTACCCTCAACAAAAGCGCCCTTCAGTTTAGTGGAGAATTTCAGCTTGTATTTTGATTGGAAATGCTGCACGCCGCTTTGTTATTGGTGCCTATTTAACGTGTACGTTTCCACGGCCCAAATCCAGGTCTTCCAAAAGATATCTGGGATCCAGCCAGCCTCACTATTCCCGGAAGCAGTCCTCGCTCACTGAGAGTTCCGCCGCCAGTAATGCTGCATACAGTACCTGCTTCCAGGCCGTTCGCTGTTAGATCCGACGTTAACCAAGTTACAGCCTTACAATGTTCCAGTAGGCAGCAGAGTGGCTCCCGCCGAGCCTTTCAATCCCCTGTTGACCTAGGGAGTGGCAAAGATCATGTGAATCGCACTGAAAGACTAATCCGCAAACTCCCCGAGATAATACGTTTATTTGAGTTAGAGCGGCTGTGGAAAATATTTCTGTGAACATTATGACATGAAGCCACGTAAAGCATTTCGGAAAATATATTGGTTTTAAAGAATATCTTAAATATCTTAGAGAGGTCTGGGATAAAAATAGCATTGCAAACGCTGGTGTCTGAATCAAAGATAGAGCTGTTGTAAGAACCCAGACAATAAAACAGCCCCTGTGGAGAGTGAATTAGTCAATGTTTCGGGGTGAAAAACCTTCCTCCGAATTGTGGTTCGAGTTAAATGTATTGTCACACTCGGTATAAATACCAAGAAATTAGCTTTTTGCAGCAGCAACACAACACATCACATAAGTTTGGCATAAACTTAATATCCATAACTCAGAACAAAATAAACACAATGACACAACACACATCAAAGTTTCTGGTGAACGCAGCAGGCCAGGCAGCATCTCTAGGAAGAGGTACAGTCGATGTTTTGAGACCAAAACACAATGACACTGGTCACAAAAATTTCTGTAGATGCTGGAAATCTTAAGCAACACACATAAAATGGTGGAGGAACTCGGCCAGTCAGACAGCATCTATGGCATCAATGTTTTGGGCTGAGATCCTTCATCAGGACTAGAAAGTAAGGGGGTAGAAGTCTGATTAAGAAGCTGGAGGATTACAAGCTGGCGGGTATTAGGTGAGACCAGCTGGGGGAGAAGGTGAGTGGGTGGGGGCATTGAGTGTGAGTTTCTTAAGGAGTAGGGCCGGTGCAAGTGAGGATAATAGGTTAGCTGGGACTGCCCTACTTGTAAGCCGAAGTGTACGGTGCAGGACTGAGACACTACCTGGATGGAGACTGTGGATGAAAGACCTCCTGATGAAATGAGCCATGTAGCAACAGCTTGATGCATTTTTTAGTGGAATCATACACCAGCAAGAGAAATGAGGACGTATCTGAGAGCTGACAGACTGAGGAATGGTGCCTCATGTGTAATCTTCACTGGTTCTCCTTACACAGGTGCTGTTGGACTGGCCGAGTTCTTATTGCATTTCTGCCTTTAAGGCCTGAAAGGGAGGGGAGAACCTCAAAAAGTAAAAGGCCACTCAGCCCCTCATGCCTCACCCACCAATCAGTATGGTCTGACGCAGTCCTCCCTGTCATGCCTTGTAACTTCAGAAACAAATCAAAAGAAAGATACAGGA
Source organism: Mobula birostris (assembly GCF_030028105.1). Taxonomy (NCBI): domain Eukaryota; kingdom Metazoa; phylum Chordata; class Chondrichthyes; order Myliobatiformes; family Myliobatidae; genus Mobula; species Mobula birostris. The sequence continues at coordinate 43,069,487 of NC_092384.1, forward strand.
ACCCGGATACTTGCCTACTTGCCTAAAGGGATGGGTTACACCAGAACCCAAAGGGGTCCAGTATCCTAGCGGGCACATTTAATAGAGCTGTTAAGGAGGGTTTAAACTAATTTAGTAAGGGGATGGGAACCGGACTGATAGGGCTGAGGAAGGAAAAAACAGAGATAAATCAAAGATAGCGTGCAACAGAGATTATAGGAAGAACAGGCAAGAGATGAAGCTTAGTCCAAGCCAGTGGCATGAGCTACAGGGCATAAAGAAATGGCGCAGTTAAAACAGAAAGCAACAAATACTGGACTGAGAGTGTTGTATTTGAATGCACATAGCATAAGGACTAAAATGGACAATCTTGAAATTCAGCTACAGATTGGCAAATATGACATTGTCCATCTCTGAAACTTGGCTAAAGGATGGCTGCCATTGGGAGCTGAACATCCAAGGATATACAGTATATTGGAAAGATAGGTTATTAGGCAGAGGGGGTGGTGTAACTCTGTGTATAAGAAATAATATTAAATTATTGGAAAAAGCTGACATAGGACTGGAAGGTGCAGAGTCTCTATAGCCTAACCTCCCTCCTTGTTAGATGAGCCCTAAATATGTCTCAACTGTTTTGTCCCGCATAGTCCTTCTGAGATTGGGTTTGAGAAGATCCAAGCTTGCGTGCAAGTAATGAACAAGGAACAACGTAGCTGGTGAATTGTTGGTTATGGAGTGTGCTGCATTGTGATATGCAAAGAGGAAATTAGTGAGGCAAATTAAAGTGGATAAATCCCCAGGACCTGACAGGATATTCCCTCGGACCTTGAAGGAGACTAGTGTTGAAATTGCAGGGGCCCTGGCAGATATATTTAAAATGTCGGTGTCTATGGTTGAGGTGCTGGAGGATTGGAGAGTAGTTTATGTTGTTCTGTTGTTTAAAAAAGGATCAAAAAGTAATCCAGGAAATTATAGGCCAGTAAGTTTGACGTCGGTAGTGGGTAAGTTATTGGAAGGAGTACTAAGAGACAGAATCTACAAGCATTTGGATAGACAGGGACTTATTAGGGAGAGTCAACATGGTTTTGTGCGTGGTAGGTCATGTCTGACCAATCTATTGGAGTTTTTCGAGGAGGTTACCAGGAAAGTGGATGAAGGGAAGGCAGTGGATGATGTCTACATGGACTTCAGTAAGGCCTTTGACAAGGTCCCGCATGGGAGGTTAGTTAGGAAAATTCAGTCGCTAGGTATACATGGAGAGGTGGTAAATTGGATTAGACATTGGCTCAATGGAAGAAGCCAAAGAGTGGTAGTAGAGAATTGCTTCTCAGAGTGGAGTTCTATGACTAGTGGTGTGCCACAGGGATCAGTGCTGGGTCCATTGTTATTTGTCATCTATATCAATGATCTGGATGATAATGTGGTAAACTGGATCAGCAAATTTGCTGATGATACAAAGATTGGAGGTGTAGTGGACAGTGAGGAAGGTTTTCAGAGCCTGCAGAGGGACTTGGACCAGCTGGAAAAATGGGTTGAAAAATGGCAGATGGTGTTTAATACAGACAAGTGTGAGGTATTGTGCTTTGGAAGGACAAACCAAGGTAGAACATACAGGGTAAATGGTAAGGCACTGAGGAGTGCAGTAGAACAGAGGGATCTGGGAATACAGATACAAAATTCCCTAAAAGTGGCGTCACGGGTAGATAGGGTCGTAAAGCGAGCTTTTGATACATTGGCCTTTATTAATCAAAGTATTGAGTATAAGAGCTGGAATGTTATGATGAGGTTGTATAAGGCATTGGTGAGGCCGAATCTGGAGTATTGTGTTCAGTTTCGGTCACCAAAGTACAGGAAGGATATTAATAAGGTTGAAAGAGTGCAGAGAAGGTTTCCAAGGATGTTGCCGGGACTTGAAAAACTCAGTTACAGAGAAAGGTTGAATAGGTTAGGACTTTATTCCCTGGAGCGTAGAAGAATGAGGGGAGATTTGATAGAGGTATATAAAATTATGATGGGTTTAGATAGAGTGAATGCAAGCAGGCTTTTTCCACTGAGGCAAGGGGAGAAAAAAACCAGAGGACATGGTTTAAGGGTGAGGGGGGAAGAGTTTAAAGGGAACATTAGGGGGGGCTTCTTCACACAGAGAGTGGTGGGAGTATGGAATGAGCTGCCAGACGAGGTGGTAAATGCGGGTTCTTTTTTAACATTTAAGAATAAATTGGACAGATACATGGATGGGAGGTGTATGATGGGATATGGTCCGTGTGCAGGTCAGTGGGACTTGGCAGAAAATAGTTTGGCGCAGCCAAGAAGGGCCAAAAGGCCTGTATCTGTGCTGTAGTTTCTATGGTTTCTATCAGACTCAATGTAGTGTATTCTGCTGACATTGGTCACAGCACGTTGTTTAGACTCTGGACAAACCTTTCCACCAAGACATATGTAGCTGGGTGGTACGGTGCACATGTAATATGTCTTCGTTCCGTTCATTTTCAGGAATCACTGGAACCGTTCTGCCACAATCTGCTGATCTATTCCAGCCCACTAGACAAAGCATCAAGCCAAAGCTTTCATTTTGACCACACCTAGATGACCGGCATGTAGCTCCTCCAGCACTTTAGCTCTCACTTGGATGGTACAATAACTCTCAATCCCCACATAAGGCAAACCCCGTCAAGGGCAGGTTCATCCTGGTGCTGGTAAAAATGGGCGGACTGGAATTTCTGCAGCATTTTTGGCCTGTTTGCAGACCTGAGACAGAGTGGGTCTTTTCTAGTTTCACTTTGGATTATCCCTGCCTTAATAAAGGCACATTTGATTTGCATTAGGGAGAATACATTGAGAGGAGTGTCCTTTTTTGTAAATTTTTCAGTTTTTCCTTTTCCATTGGTAAACGGGACAATCCATCTGCATTTTCATGAATAGCTGTCCTCTTGAATTTGATCTTGTTATTGTGTCCTCCAAGAAACAGAGCACTTCTCTGTATTTGTGCTGCTGCTGTCAGTGGAACACCCTTCTGTGGATTGAAAATGACACCAGAGGATAATAGTCAGTAATGAGGGTAGACTGTCTCCCATGCAGGTACCGATTGAAACTTTTTCCACCCCAAACCAGACTCAAGGCCTCTCTGTCAATCTACACCCATGTTTTCTCTGCAGCAGTAAGGGAACATGATGCAAAGCCTATGGCGGTCACTTCCCTCACTCACCACATGTGATATCATATGCACCTATGCCATAAGGCACAGTAAGTCAAAAACAAGCTTCACTGGACCATGTGGATCATAATGTGTGAGTACAGTGTCCTTCAGGAAAGCCATCCCACACTGCATTGTCCTTTGTCTTTTCTTCCCAATCTGTAGTAATGAGTTCTAGGGATGGAGCACAGTAGCCAGGTTTGGCAGGAACCTGTTATAGTAATTGAGAAATCCTGAAAAGGACCACATTTGTGACACGGCCTTTGGTCTTTGGGCCAAATAGCTTATGACCACTGCTTATTTTTCTCAGCACACTTATGTAATCCTGGTGTGACCACAGTAAGTGATGCTTCATTTAAAGAATTCACACTTGTTACATCATGCTCTTGGCCCATAATCTTCTAATCTTTTTAACACTGTCTTGAGACTTTGGAGATGTTCCTTGTCATCCTCACCGGTAACAATGATGTCATCTAGCTAAAACTGAGTAACTAGGCAGCCTTGCAATACCTGGTCTACAGCTTTCTGTCAGAGTTCAAGTGCAGATGTTACTCCAAATAAAAGCCTATTGTAGCAATAAACTCCTTTGTGAGTGTTTATGGTGAGGAACACTTTGGAATCTTCTTCCATCTCCATCTGTAGGTAGGCATCAGCTAAGGCTACCTTGTTCAATTGTTACCCTTGACTATTCTCTATCCTGGGCTGAGGGTCTTGATCTATTTTCAATACTGGGTTGATGGTGACCTTAAAGTCACCACGTATCCTGACAGATCTATTCTTCTTGGCTACTGGGACCACTGGTGTTGCCCACAGGCTCCATACAACACTGAAAAGAATTCCTTCAGCTTTCATACAATCCAGCTCACTGGCTACTTTATCACAGATGGTATAAGGAACCAAACGGGCTTTGTAAGACTTGAGTGTGACATTTTCATTTAACATGATTTGACCCTTGATATGCTTGAGTTTTCCTGTGCCATCCCTGAGCATTGCTGTGGCGTCATCCACTACCTTTCTTAATTCACATTCATTTTGACTCTATTGAAAGGGATGTGGCAAGTAAATGATGGATGAATCTCCAAATCACATTGTAGTCATCTCAGCCAATTATGGCTGGACAATGCTGGCTCTCCTATTTTTACCACATACAAGCCCATTGTGGCTTGTTTGTTGTTGTATTTCACTGTTAGTAATGTCATTCCCACATGAGTTGTTTTTTCTCCAGTAGAAATTCTTTGTGAATATCTGCAGGCTTCAGTTCAATATCTTTGAAATACCAATCAAACACATTTTGTGGAATGACTGAAAGAACTGAGCTAGTGTCGAATTGCATTTTAATTAATTTGCCGTTCATTTTTGATATAAGCCATATTGCCGGTTTTCACATCGTAAATCTCAAGGATCCTCAGTCTGTGTCGCTCTCATCATTATCAGATTTTTCATCAACAGTATGCAGATTAGTGCTCCTTTTGAAACTCCAAATAGACTCTTTAGTTTTTTCTCTTTCCCTGTGTAGTCCTTTTATATTTATCTGCCTAACCTGCTTTTTGTAAGTGTCCTCCAACATGATAGCGTAAAAAGAGACCAGATGTAGATTAGGAGAACACTTTGCCGAGCATCTACACTCCATCCGCCAGAACAAGTGGGACCTCCCAGTGGCCACCCATTTTAATTCCACTTCCCATTCCCATTCCGATATGTCCACCTGTGGGTCCTCCACTGTTGTGATAAGGCCACACTTAGGTTAGAGGAACAACTCCTTATATTCCATTTGGGTAGCCTTCAACCTGATGGCATGAACATTGATTTCTCAAACTTCTAGTAATGCCTCTCCCCCCTTCACCATTTCCCATCCTCTTTTCACTCTCTCATGTTATCTCCTTGCCCACCCATCTTCTCCCTGTGGTGCTCCTTCTCCCCCCCCCACCTTTTTCTTTCTTTCATGGCCTCTGTCTCTTTCACCAATCAACTTTCTAGCTCTTTGCTTTATCCCTCTCCCTCCAAGTTTCACCTATCGCCTGGTGTTTCTCCCTCTCCATCCCCCACCTTTCAAATCTACTCCTCAGTCTTTTTTCTCCAGTCTGCCGAAGGGTTTAGGCCCGAAACATCAACTGTGCTTTTTTTTCATAGATGCTGCCTGGCCTACTGAGTTCCTTCAGGATTTTGAGTGTGTTGCTCAGATTTCCAGCATCTGCAGATTTTCTCTTGTTGCATTTTTTGCAAGTTTTGCCTTAAAAACCTGCATTGATCTAGCACATGGGAGTCCCTGCCACAACGGTAATACAATTTGTTTGGTCAACCTAGTTTGAGCTTAGACGTTGCAATTTTGTTCACGCTCACTTTAATTCCTGACTGCAGCTCATTTTGTGCCTGTCTACTGTTTCCATTGATACAGTGCTTTCAATTGCTCTTTTAAATATGAGTTGTGTTTCAGTTAGGAGCTATTTTTCTATGGGTTTTTTTGGTAAGATTCCACGAACTAAACAATATTTCAGTGCATCATTAAGCTCATCACTGAACTGTCAATGCTCAGTCAATTTTTTGATTTCATCCATGAAAGCTGAAATGGAATCTCCTTCCTTTTGATTCTGCTTATGAAACCTAATATGTTTTGTAACTATCAATGGTTTTGTTTCTAAATCTTCCTGCATTACATTCACGATATCAGCAAAGCTTGTTCCGGCTGGTTTGGGTGGAGCAGTTAAACTCCTAAGCAAACTGTATGCTTTTCCATTCATTGCACTCAGCAGCACTGGAACTTGTTTTCAGTGTCTATTTCATTTGCTTCAAAATACTACTCATATTTGGTCAGTATTTAATATTCAATTACCCGTTGTACAATGGAACACCTCTATCTTTCCAGCCCTTTCAGCCACGCTGCCAAGCAACCCCTCCCCCCATTTAAACCTAACCCAATCATGTGACAATTCACAAGGACCAATTAACCTACCAACCAGTACGTTTTTACGGTGGAAACTGGAGTACCCAGAGGAAATGCACACAGTCACCAGGAGAATGCACAAACTCCTTACAGTAGGAATTGAACCTGGGTTGTGTGTACTGTAAAGCGTTGTGCTAACCACTATGCTATCGTGGCACCCCACTGAGTACTCACTGTTATCACCGAGTACTCACTGTTTATCAAACCATGGTCATACTCATTGCTTGTTAATTTCATCTGTTTCCTGCCTTTTTTTTAAACTCGAATGTCTCTCCTTTTTTTTAAACTGGAATGTCTCTCCTTCTGAAGAAAAACATGCTGTGCTTCAATGGGTAGGCAGTTGTCTCGGGTTCGTTTTAAAACTTCCTTGTTGCTGCTGTTATGTTTTGTACTATAATTCCAGAAGCTAATTGAAAAAAAAACACAGGAGCTGGGATACATGCCTATGAAGTTTTTTTTCCTCCCTTTTTATGTAGTAAGGTACTCACACATGATGTGGTGGTGTAATGACTATGCAATTTACATATTCTTACATATAACCCATAATGAATTTTGTAAACAAACAATGAAATGCTTTGAGAGGTTGGCCATGGCTAGAGTGATCAATACCCTCTGCCCAGGATAGAGGATATCTTTGCAAACCTTTTTGGAGGAAAACACTTCAGCAAAGTGGATTTAGCTGAGGCCTGCCTACAGATGGAGATGGAAGAGGAGTCCAAAGTGTTTCTCAGCAAAAACACTTACAAAGGGCTGTATTGCTATAATAGACTTATTTTTGGAGTAGTATCGGCACTTCTCTCTTGTAGAAAGCTATGGACCAGGTGCTGAAAAGCTGCTCAGGCACTCTGTGTTACTTGGATGGCATCGTTCTTACTGGTGAGGATGACAAGGAACATCTCCAAAATTTCAGTAAAGTGTTAAAAGGATTAGAAGATTAAGGACAGAGCACACCGCAACAAGTGCGAATTCTTCAAATCAAGCATCACTTACTGTGGTCACACCATTGACACACAAAGATTACACACAAGTGTGCTGAGAAAACTCAAGCAGTGGTGGATGCCGGAAGGCCATAGGACATATCAGAGATGTGGTCCTTTTGAGGATTTGTGAATTACTATAACAGGTTTCTGCCAAACCTGGCTACTGTGCTCCATCCCTTGAAATAATTACTACAGTTCGGGAAGAGATGGCAATGGACAAAGATGGTTTTCCAAAAGGCAAAGGAAATGGTGGCATTAATCACTGTACTCACACATTATGGTCCACATCATCCTATCCACATCCTTCCTGTAGTGAGGTGACCAGAACTGAGCACAGAACTCCAATTAGATAGGTATCTAATTAGTCAGGATATCAAGGGATATGGGGAAAAAGCTGGAAATTGGAATTAGATGGGTGAATAGTTTAGCTCATGGAGCTGCGGAGCAGACTCGATGGGCTAAATGGCCTACTTCTGCTCCTTGTGATCTTGTGATCCAGTGAAGCTTGCCCGCGACCTCTCGCCTCATGGCATAGGTACAGTCATGTCACATGTGTGATGGAAGTGAAGGGAATGTAAAACATTTCAGCCAGTACATGTATAGGAGAGAATTTATCCTCATTACTGATCATCAACCACTAGTGTCCATTTTCAATCCACAGAAGGCTGTTCCACTAACAGCAGCAGCACAAATGCAGAGATGGGCCCCATTTCTTGGAGGACACTATGACAGGATTGAATTCAGGAGGACAGCTATTTATGAAAATGCAGATGGATTGTCCCATTTACCAAAAGAAAAGGAAAAACTGAAAAATTTACTAAAAAGGACACTCCTCTTCAGGTATTCTCCCTAATGCAAATTAAAAAACATCCTATTATGGCAGTGATGATCCAAAGGGAAACCAGGAAAGACCCCACACTGTCTCAGGTCTATGTGGCCACCCAAATGACTGGAATGTGCAGCAGAATTTCCTGCTTCCCCCATTTTTACCAGCACTGGGATGAATTTGCCTTTAACGGGGTTGCTTTTTGTGGGGATTGAGAGTTGTTCTATCATCCAAGCTGAGAACTGAAGTTTTGGAGGAACTACAAGCCAGACATCTAGAAACATAGAAACACAGAAAACCTACAGCATAATACAGGCCCCTCAGCCCACTAAGTTGTGCCGAACATGTCCCTACCTTAGAAACTACTAGGCTTACCCATAGCCCTCTATATTTCTAAGCTCCATGTACCTATCCAAAAGTCTCTTAAAAGACCCTATCATATCCACCTCCACCACCGTTGCTGGCAGCCCAATCCACACACTCACCACTCTCTGAGTAAAAAAACTTACCCTTCACATCTCCTCTGTACCTACTCCCCAGCACCTTAAACCTGTGTCTTCTTGTGGCAACTATTTCAGCCCTGGAAAAAAGCCTCTGACTATCCACACGATCAATGCCTCTCATCATCTTATACACCTTTAACAGGTCACCTCTCATCCTCCAAGGAGAAAAGGCCGAGTTCACTCAACTTATTTTCATAAGGCATGCTCCCCAATCCAGGCAACATCCTTGTAAATCTCCTCTGCACCCTTTCTATGGCTTTCACATCCTTCCTGTAGTGAGGCGACCAGAACTGAGCACAGAACTCCAAGTGGGGTCTGATCCGGGTCCTATATAGCTGCAACATTACTTCTCGGCTCCTAAATTCAATTACACGATTAATGAAGGCCAATACACCATATGCCTTCTTAACCATAGAGTCAACCTGCGCAGCTGCTTTGAGCGTCCTATGGACTCGGACCCCAAGATCCCTCTGATCCTCCACACTGCCAAGAGTCTTACCATTAATACTATATTCTGCCATCACATTTGACCTACCAAAATGAACCACTTCACACTTATCTGGGTTGAACTCCATCTGCCACTTCTCAGCCCAGTTTTGCATCCTATCAATGTCCTGCTGTAACCTCTGACAGCCCTCCACACTATCCACAACACCCCCAACCTTTGTGTCATCAGCAAACTTACTAACCCATCCCTCCACTTCCTCATCCAGGTCATTTATAAAAATCACAAACAGTAAGGGTCCCAGAACAGATCCCTGAGGCACACCACTGGTCACCGACCTCCATGCAGAATATGATCTGTCTACAACCACTCTTTGCCTTCTGTAGGCAAGCCAGTTCTGGATCCACAAAGCAATGTCCCTTTGGATCCCATGCCTCCTTACTTCCTCAATAAGCCTTGCATGGGGTACCTTATCAAATACCTCGCTGAAATCCACATACACCACATCTACTACTCTTCCTTCATCAATGTGTTTAGTCACATCCTCAAAAAATTCAATCAGGCTCATAAGGCACGACCTGCCCTTGACAAAGCCATGCTGTCTATTCCTAATCGTATCATACCTCTCTAGATGTTCCTAAATTCTGCCTCTCAGGATCTTCTCTGTCAACTTACCAACCACTGAAGTAAGACTCACTGACCTATAATTTCCTGGGCTATCTCTACTCCCTTTCTTGAATAAAGGAACAACATCCACAACCCTCCAACCATCTAGGTATGGTCGAAATGAAAGCATTGGCTCAAAGTTTTGGTGGCCTGAGGTAGTTCAGCAGATCAAGCAGCAGGCCATGCACTGTCTGGGATGCTTAGACATTCAGAAGATAGCAAAGGCAGCTCCTCTCCATCCCTGGGCATGACCAGAGTCAACTCCTACAACCACCATAGTGAGGCCCCAGAACCTGAGCTTGTTTCACAGCCACAAGTCTCACCTGTCAAATGGTGGGAAAGACCTTATCCCACAAGAGTAAGGATTCATCTACAATAACTAAATCTTTAGGACTAAATTGGACAATTTAAAATTTACTATGCTGTGGGCATCCATATATTAGTTGTATTATATAGTATACTGTGCGTATGTGTATGTAGTACAATGTAAAAATCTAAGATACACACATTATATATATATAATGTGTGTGCCTAAAGGAGCCTAAGACTTTTGCATAGTACTGTAGTAATTTTATGTATTGCACTGTACTGCTGCCACAAAAAAAAGCAAATTTCATGATATATGTGAGTGATGATAAACATGATTCTGATATGGGTCCCTATTGTGGACTGAGAGTAGGAAGGGGGCAAGGAGAGGGGAATCATTGTTGGGAAAAGGGGACAGGGAGAGAGGGGAGGGAGTAGGAAGCACCAGAGAGACATTCTGTAATGATCAATAAACCAATTGTTTGGAATTGAATGACCTTGCCTAATGTCTCAGGCCAGGTCCTGTGGTACCCCCCATGCCTGGCATTCCTTCTCTGCCACCTGTTCCACGTCCTATTCTGATTGGTTGCCAGTTACTAGTGGTGTTCCGCAGGGGTCGGTGTTGGGGCCGCTTCTTTTTACGATGTATATCGATGATTTGGATTATGGATTAAATGGTTTTGTGGCTAAATTTGCGGATGACACCAAGATAGGTGGAAGAGCAGGAAATGTTGAAGAAACAGAAAGGTTGCAGAGAGACTTAGTCAGTTTAGGAGAGTGGGCAAAGAAATGGCAGATGAGATACAACGTTGACAAACGAACGGTTGTACATTTTGAAAGAAGAAATAATCCGGCAGATTATTATTTAGATGGGGAGGAAATTCAAAAATTGGAAGTGCAAAGGGACTTGGGAGTCCGCGTGCAGGATACCCTAAAGGTTAACCACCAAGTTGGATTGGCGGTAAGGAAAGTGAATGCTATGTTGGCATTCATTTCAAGAGGAACAGTGTATAAGAGTAAGGAGGTGTTGATGAGGCTCTATGGGGTATTAGTGAGACCTCATCTGGAATACTGTGTGCAGTTTTGGGCCCCCTATCTTAGAAAGGATGTACTGATGTTGGAGAGAGTTCAGAGAAGATTTATGAGGATGATTCCTGGAATGCAGGGGCTAACATATGAGGAGCGTTGTCGGCTCTTGGATTATATTCATTAGAGTATAGAAGAATGAGAGGGGATCTCATAGAAACATTTTGGATGTTGAAAGCTTGGACAGAGTAGATGTGGAAAGGTTGTTTCCCTTGATGGGTGAATCCAGGACAAGAGGCCATAGTCTTAGAATTAGAGGGTACCCAGTTAAAACAGAGATGAGGAGAAATTTTTTTAGCCAGAGGGTCGTGGATTTGTGGAATTCGTTGCCACATACAGCTGTGGAGGCCCGATCATTGAGGGTGTTTAAGGAGGAGATTGACAGGTATCTAATTAGTCAGGGTATCAAGGGATATGGGGAAAAAGCCGGAAATTGGAACTAGATGGGTGAATAGTTTAGCTCATGGGGGAGCTGCGGAGCAGACTCGATGGGCTGAACGGCCTACTTCTGCTCCTTTCTCTTGTGATCTTGTGATCTCTCACGCAGCCCTCCTCTCTCATCAATACCAACATCCTTTGCTCCTGCCATGTATACTAACTTGCTCTCTGCTCCACAATGACAAGTACAGTACTGTACAAAAGTCTTAGGCACTCTATATATGTATGTGCCCAAGACTTTTACTGCATAACTACCTCAGTATTTTTCCTCTCTTTTTGCACTGCCTATTTAATTCAATTTTTAAATATATTGTATTGAATTGACTTTATTACTTACATCCTTCATATACATGAGGAGTAAAAATCTTTACGTTACATTGCCATCTAAATGTGCAATGTACAATTTATAGTAATTTATAATAAATAGTATGTACAACAGGACAGTCAATATAACATTGTAATTTATAATTTTTGTTATCACGTTGCAATGTACTGCTGCCACAAAAACAAATTTCACAACATGTAGAACTTTGCAAAAGTCTTAGTCACTCAAGTTATACATAAATGCCCAGGATCTTTGCACAGTACGGTATATGTACGATGACTAGAGGGATGTGTAACATATTTGAGTTGAAGAGTTGAGATGCATTCTACTTTGAGTTGGAGTTTATAGCCAAGCAGGGAGGAGTGTAGTGTATTTAATATTTCAGTAATGTTTAAATCGTTTACATAATGTATTACGAGTTATATGTAAAAGTTAGTGAATGACAGATGTCATTACACCACCACATCGTGTGTGTGCCTCACTAAAATAAGAGCCAAGTAGACACATTATCCACAGCTCCTTGTTTTTCGTTTGATTCATTTTCTGTTTCAGAATTGCAAAACATAACAACTGCTTGAGTGGCAATCAGCTTTTCATGAAATGTTGATTCTGGATGTACACAGTCAAAGGAAACTCAACAAGAGTGCTCTTTTACACCCCCTCGTGGTCAATTTGTTATATTGTCACTCTTCTTGGTGACAATAATTTTATACTAGTGAATTTAATTCCTATGGTTCTGTTGTTTTTTGGCCTGAAGTGTATATAAATAGAAATTATGGAAATCAACATCAATGACCAGTTATAGAATTTAGGAGGGAACGTGAAGACAATGCTTTACACAAAGCCAACTCATGTTCACACTGACTGTAAATCAGTTCCACGGTATATTTCAGAAGCTTGCATCATTCACGGAACATTTTTTTTCCACTTTGGTTTTCATTGTGATTTAGTCCCGGCTATTGCATTACAGAGTAAAGTTCCTTTCTTTTCGAAGCTGGCATTTAACTCAATCTTCATAGTAACTACTGATTATACAGCAGAGCCCCTGTCTCATTGTAATATGTCATTAATGACTACATTCACATCAACTTGTTTTCCTTTCTCAAGCTTAACTCATGTAGAACATAAAGCATATTACAGGCCCTTCAGCCCACAATGTTGTGCTGACCCTGTAACCTTCTTTAGAAACTGCGTAGAATTTCCCTAGTGCATATCCCTCTATTTTCCTAAGCTCCATGTACCTGTCTAAGAGGCTCTTAAAAGACCCTATTGTATCCGCTTCCACCACCACCACTGGTAGTGCATTTCACACACCCACCACTCTCTGTGTGAAAATCTTGCCCCTGACATCCCCTCGGTACCTATTTCCAAGCACTTTAAAACTATGCCTCCTTGTGTTAGCCATTTCAGCCCTGGGAAAAAGCCTCTGACTATCCACACAATCAATACCCTTCATCATCTTCTACACCTCTATCAAGTCACCTCTCATCCTCCGTCACTCCAAGAAGTAAAGGCCAAGTTCACTCAACCTATTCCCATAAATTATGCCCTCCAATCCAGGCAGCATCCTTGTAAATCTCCTCTGAAATCTCTCCATAGCATCCAAATCCTTCCTTTAGTGAGGTGACCAGAACTGAACACAGTACTCCAAGTGGGGTGTGACTAAGTTCTTATATAGCTGTAACATTACCCCATGACTCTTGAACTCAGTCCCACGGTTGATGAATGCCAACACACTATACGCCTTCTTAACAACACTGTCAACCTGCACAGCAGCTTTGAGGGTCCTATGGACACGATCCCCAAGACCTCTCAGATGCTCCACACTGCCAAGAGTCTTAACATTAATACTATATTCTGTCTTCAAATTTGACCTACCAAAATGAACCACTTCACACTTATCTGGGTTGAAGTCCATCTGCCAATTCTCAGCCCAGCTCTGCACGCTATCAATGTCTCGCTGTAACTTTTGACAACTCCCCAGACTATCCACAACACCCCCAAACTTTCTGTCATCAGCAAACTTACTAACCCACCCTTCTACTTCTTCATCCAGGTCACACATAAAAAATCACATAGAGGAGGGGTCCCAGAACAGATCCCTGTGGAACACCACTGGTTGCCGGCCTCCATGCAGAATATGAACCATCTACAACCACCTTTTCCTTTTTGTGGGCAGGCCAATTCTGGATCCTCAGAGTAAGGTCTCCTTGGATCCCATGCCTCCTTACTTTCTGAAGGAGCCTTGCATGGGGAACCTTATCAAATGCCTTACTGAAATCCATGTACACTACATCCTCTGCTCTACCTTCATCAATGTGTTTTGCTACATCCTCAAAGAATTCAATCAGGCTTGTAGTGCACGACCTGCCCTTGACAAAGCTATGCTGACTATCCCTAATCAGATTATGTCTCTCCAAATGCTTATAAATCCTGCCTCTCAGGATCTTCTCTAACAACTTGCCCACCACTAAAGTCAGACTCACTGGTCTATATTATCCTGGACTATCTCTACACCCTTTCTTGATCAAGGGAACAACATTTGCAACCCTCCAATCCTCCGGTACTTCTCCCATCCCTATTGATGACGCAAAGATCACCTCAAGCGGCTCAGCAACCTCCTCCCTCGCTTCCCACAGTAGTCTGGGGTATACCTCATCCAGTCCCGGTGACTTATCTAACTTGATGCTTTTCAAAAGCTCCAGCACATCCTCTTTCTTAATGTCTATATGCTCAAGCATTTCAGTCCGCTATAAGTCATCTCCACAATTGCCAAGGTCTTTTTCCCTGGTGAATACTGAAGCAAAGTATTCAATAAGTACCTCCACTACCTCCTCTGACTCCATGCACACATTTCTACTATTGCACCTGATTGGTCCTATTCTCACACGGCTCATCCTCTTGCTCTTCACATACTTGTACAATGCCTTGGGGTTTTCCTTAATCCTGCTCACCAAGGCCTTCTCATGGCCCCTTCTGACTCTCCTAATTACATTATTAAGCTCCTTCTGAGCAACCTTGTAATTTTCTAGAGCTCTAACAGTACCTAGTTTCTTGAACCTTTTGTAAGGTTTCTTTTCTTCTTAACTAGATTTTCTACATCCTTTGTACACCATGGTTCTTTAACCCTACCATTCTTTCCCCGCCTCAATGGAACATATCTACGCAGATCATCATGCAAAGCATTTCTGCCATGCATTTCCCTGAGAACATTGCTCCAAATTTATGCTCCCAAGTTCCTTCCTAATAGCATCCTATTTCCCCCTACCCCAATTAAATGTTTTTCCCAAATTGCTTGCTCCTATCCCTCTCCAGCGCTATGATGAAGGAGACAGAGTTGTGGTCACTACCTTCAAAATGCTCTCCCACCGAGAGATCTGACACCTGACCAGGTTCATTTCTCAATACCAGATCAAGTACAGCCTCTCCTCTAGTTAGTTGGCTTATCTACATATTGTGTCAGGAAACCTTCCTGAACACACCTAACAAACTCTATACCATCAAAACCCCTTGTGCCAAGGAGATGTCAAACAATATTACAAAAGTTAAAATCTCCCATCATAATAACCCTATTATTATTGCACCGTTCCAGAATATGCCTCCCTATCTGCTCCTCGATATCCCTGTTACTATTGGGGGTTCTATAAAAAACACCCAGTAGAGTTATTGCCCCTTCTGACTTCCACCCTCACTGACTCAGTAGACAATCCCTCCATGACTTCCTGCTTTTCTGCAGCCGTGACACTATCCCTAATTAGCAGTGCCACTCCCCCACCTCTTTTGCCGCCCTCTCTGTTTTTTTTTTGGAACATCTAAAGCCTGGCACACTCAGCAGGCATTCCTGCTCCTAAGACATCCAAGTCTCTGTAGTGACCACAATGCCATAGTTCCACATATTGATCCATGCTCTAAGTTCATCAGCCTTGTTTATGACACCCCTTGCATTAAAACAGACACATCTGAAACCATCAGGCTGAGTGCATCTTTGCTCTAACAACTGTCAATCCTTCCTCACAAACTCCATACAAGCTGTCTCCACTTGTGCTCCAACCTCCCCATCCTCTGCCTCTTCAATAGGTTCTCACTCCTCTGCAAGTCTAGTTTAACCCTTCCGCAATAGCATTAGCAAACCTCCACGCCAGGATATTGGTCCCCCTCGGATTCATGTGCAACCTGTCCTTCTTGTATAGGTCACACCTGCCCCAGAAGAGGTCCCAATGATCCAAAAATTTGAATCCCTGCCCCCTGCTCCAATCCTTCAGCCATGCATTTATCCCCCACCTCATTCTACTCCTATACTCATTGTCACGTGGCATAGGCAGCAATCCCGAGATTACTACTTTTGAGGTCCTGCTTCTCAGCTTCCTTCTTAACTCCCTGTATTCTGCTTTCAGGACCTCTACCCCTTTTCTACCTACGTCTTTGGTACCAATATGTACCATGGCCTCTGGCTGCTCACCCGCCCATTTCAGGATATTGTGGATTCGTTCAGAAACATCAAGAAGCCTGGCACCTGGGAGGCAAACTACCATCCTTGTTTCTTTTCCATGCCCACAGAATCACCTATCAGTCCCCCTAATTATAGACTCCCCTATTACTGCTGCTATCCTTTTCCATTCCCTACCCTTCTGAGCCATAGGGCCAGACTCGGTGCCAGAGGCAAGGCCACTGTTGTTTTCCCCAGGTAGGTCGCCCCCCCCCCTGCCCCCCCCAGAAAAGCACTGAAAATGGAGTAGTTATTGTTTAGGGGGACAGCCACAGGAGTACTGTCCACTACCTGACGTCCTCCCTTCCCTCTCCTGATGGCCACCCACTTATCTGTCTCCTGTGGCCCCGGGGTGACTACCTGCCTGTAGCTCCTGCCTATCACCTCCTCACTCTCCCTAAAAGGCCGAAGGTCATCAAGTTGCAGCTCCAGTTCCCTAACTCAGTTTCTAAGGAGCTGCAGCTCAATGCACCTAGTACAGATGTGGCCATCAGGAAGGCTGGAAGTCTCCCGGACATCCCACATCTGACACCCAGAAGAGAAAACTGGCCTCGCAGTCATACCCACTATTCTTTTTAGAAGGGAGAAGAAGTAGCCTACCTCGCCTAGGCCCGTCCTCAGCGAAGCCCTGATGGGCCAAAGCCCTACTACTCTGACTTGCACTACTTCGATGACCGCTCCGCTAGACAGTATATCTCTTTTATTTCAGAGCTTTCTCAGCGTCCTTGTGCAATGATGGGCTACTGAGTCTGCGATCTTCTCCCCGACCTGTGCGAAGCTCACTCTCTCTTCGAATCGATTGGTCCACTACTAATGCGCTGAGCCCCGCGAAACGCTCCTTTTTAAAGCTCTTCTCCCCGACCTGTGCAAAGCTCACTCTCTCCTCGAATATATTCTTCCTTATTCTTAAAATATCAATAACCAGTTACCAAGATCTTCATTTTCATATAGGTCAATGGCAATAATCATAAATATGAGAAATTCTGCAGATTCTGGAAATCTAAAGTAACACACACAAAATGTTAGAGGAACTCGGCAGGTCGGGCAGCCTCTATGGAAATAATAAACAGTCGACATTTCAGGCTGAGACACTTCCTCAGGACTGGAAAGGAAGCGGGATGATCCCAGAATAAACTGGTGGGGGAGGTGAATGAGGATAGCTAGAAGGTGGTAGGTGAAGCCAGGTGGGTAGGAAAGGTAAAAGGCTGGAGTGGATTAATAAGACTGGGGTGGACCATAGAAAGGGAAGGAGGAGGGGACCCAGGGGCAGGTGTTAGGCAGGTGAGAAGAGGTAAGAAGCCAGAGTGGGGAATAGAAGAGGTGAGGGGGAGGGAAAAGTATTTTTATTGGAAGCAGAAATCAATATTCATACCATCAGGTTGGAGGCTACCCATACAGATAGAAGGTGTTGCTCCTCCACCCTGAGGTTGGCCTCATCATAGTATTAGCGGAGGCCATGGACCAACATGCTGGAATGGCAATGGGAATCGGAATCAAAATGTTTGGCCACCAGGAAGTTCCACTTTGGGCAGATGAAGCAGGGGTGCTCGATATAGCAGTCCCCCAATTTACAACTGGTCTCACCAATGTAGAGGAGGTTACATCGGGAGCACCGGACACAATAGACAACCCCAGCAGATTCGTGGGTGAAGTGTTGCCTCACCTGGAAGAACTGTCTGGAGCCCTAAGTAGGGGTAGGGGTGGAGGTGAATAGGCAAGTATTGCACCTTGGCTGCTTGCACGAGAATAGCAGTAATTCATGTACATATTACTGTAAATAGAACTAACAGAAGGATACATCTTTTTCTACCTGGAAGACCTTTTAATGGACTATGGAAAAATAACTTGTGGGCTATTACTTTGGTTTCAAAACTTTATTTCTGATGTTTCAAGTATACTCTGACAAAGTTAAACAAACAGGTGCCTGATACCTCAAACATTCTCGAAAGGAAGATGGTCAGAAACAAACACGAAATATTTAAACTAGGAAGAACTGGCTGAACACGTTGCGATGGAAATGTTCAATGGCAAAGTCAAATGTTTGAATATGGAGAACAATCTGTAAACTAGTCAATATATCCCAATGGTGAAAAGATTAAAAAATGAGAGGTGAGCTAATGAGCCTTTTTATGGAAAGGCATGAAGTAAGTAGTGATGAAAGTAAGACAGCAAATAGAAGAATATAATGAATAAGTATCATGGGATCACAAGCAGAAATGTTTTGGTGAATGACTTTAAAACACTATTTTAGTAAAACATATAGTAATCATCTTCCCACTATTTCACATTCCCCCTTTTCTGGATTTAGTTCTGAATTTGTTTTGAATAATGATATGCACTGAGAGGAAAGATAGTGAATAAATATTTACTTATAACTATTTTATTTGCTGCAATTTTTTCTTCTGCTGATGTACAATCATTCTTGTGAAATCTAAAATCTATCAATAAGATGAATTTAAAATATCTTTTTCAAATGTAGATATAATGTTCCTTCTTAGAATTGTACACTGAATTCATGTTGGATGATGCATTTGGCACATGCACAATACAGTTCGGCACAGCTGCTTCTGTAAATGTCATTTCTAAATGTGATGATCCAATTGGAATATGATCCCAATAACAACATATACTGCCTTCTGTGCAAATGGTTCTTAGTAACTCATATGGATGGAAAAGTCCTTCCCTATCAGATTCCTTCTTCAGTGCTTTTCCTCTTCCACCGATCAGCTCCAGCTTCTTACTCTAACACCCCTCCCCGACCCTCCTTTCCCTTCATGTAGTTTCACCTAGCATCTGCCAAATGTACTGCTTCCACTTATTCCAACTCCTGCCCCTTTCCTTCAGTCCCAAACCATCAACTATTTATTCCTCTTGATAGATGCTGCCTGACCTTCTGAGTTCCTCCAGCATTTTGTGTGTATTGCACAGGAAAATAAAAATGCATGCCCAGAGGGAAGGGAAAGAAGATGTCATGCACCTAGACCATATGTGCAATACTGAAACAGTATATGAGGTTATTATTATGATGATGATGATATATACTTTATTGATCCCAAAGGAAATTACATTGTCACAGTAGCAATACAAGTGCACAGATATACAAACATACAAATATTAGAAGAGAAATATTGGAATAATTTTAATACTACTCCATCATATTTCACATTTTAAAGCACTTAATATACACCTATGAATTTAAGAATATACCCAATACAACCACAGTGATTGCTTAAGCCTGGACTGATGACACACTCATGGAAATTTGTAGCAGAAGAAGAGTACATTCCACCTATGATGCTAGGCAAAAATAAAGTTACTTAGTCTATTACAACCTCAGAGATCATGTAGGGTATAGCACGATAGGTGCCCACCCAACTGCTTTGTAAATGTTATGGGGTTTCAACTTCCACCTCCAGGCAATGAATTCAAGACCCTGGTCATGACTTAGATGAAAATATTTTGCTTTGCCTAATCTTAAAACCTCTAGTGATTACTTTAAGTGTTTGACCCCTGTTGACCTGAGATCCTTACATTTCCTCCTATTTAGACTTCTCGTAATTTTCTCTCACCCATCTTAACAACCCCAACTTCACTAACCTTTGCTCAGCACTGAATTTCTCCAGTCTTGGCAATGTTGTTCTGAATCTCGTCTGCAGTATCTCTTGTGCATCAACAAAGTGAAGTTGGGTGCCCAGCACTTGGATGATGGGAATTTCTCAAGAGCAGATATTCTGGGTGGCAAGTGGACAAGGTGTTAAATAATCCAAAGTAAACCAGCAATAAATACATTTAAAACTATAATTTAAAATGAACCAATTGAAGGAGGCACCACTAAAAGGTATTGAAATACCAGCTTTAATTTAATATTCAAAGGCATACAAAAAATACATAAGACATAAAAATTTCATTGATCCTCAGAGAGGTGGATCAGCTCCCAACTTTTTTGGTCACCTTAGGTGATCAAAAAGTTGATTCAAGAAGAAGATTTTAAGGAGTACCTTAAAGGGAGAGAGAAAAGTAGGAAATTTATTATGGAAAATTTCAAGTTAAGAACTAGAATAACTTGATTAAAACCATAAAGGAGATTGTATTAGTGTAGAGGACATAATTAAGGGCCTAAATTAATACTTTGCATCCACCTTCAATAAAGATATCACCATAAAGGAGGATAAAGTAGAGAATTAGGAGAAGATAAATTAGATCTGAGAAGGTGATTAAAATATTGAAGGACTCTAAAGAAGAACTGAAAGGCATCTTAAGATCTTTGAAGGAAATTAGGAGGCAAATTACAGAAACCCTGGGCATGTTTTTTTCCAATTATTCAAGAGGGCTGGAAGTACGCAAACATAATAATCCAGTTTTTTAATGAAAGGAGGGAAATAAACTGAGGAGCTAAAGATGTCAGTCATTGACAAAAATATTCGGAAATAGTGAATGGGTGAATTATATTTGACTACTTTGTTTGAACTTTTTGATGCAAATACAGGTAGTTAATGATGGAAAATTGTTCATATGTGCTCTGTGACCACTTTATTAGGTACACCTGAACACCTGCTTGTTAATTCAAATATCTAATCAGCCAATCTTGTGGCAGCAACTCAATGTACAAAAGCATAAAGACATGGTCAAGTGGTTCAGTTGGTGTTCAGACCAAACTTCAGAAAGGAAAAGAAATGTATTCCAATTGACTTTGACTGTGGAATGATTGTTGGTGCCAGATGGGGTGGTCTGAGTATCTAGGAAACTGCTGATCTCCTGGACTTTTTATGCACAAGAGTCTCTAGAGTTGACAGAGAATGGTTGGCAGTCCTGCGGACAAGAACACCTTGTTACTGAGAGAGATCAGAGGAGAATAACCAGACTGGTTCAAGCTGACAGCAAGGTGACTGTAACTCAAATAACTGAATGTTATAACAGTGGTATGCAGAAGAGCATCTCTGAATGCACAACACATTGAACCTTGAATTTGATGGGCTATAGCAGCAGAAGATCATGAATTTACACTCAGTGGCCTCGTTGTTAGTTATAGGTGGTACATAATAAAGTGCCACTGGGTGTATATATAGATTTTCAAAGGATTTTTGATGAAGTTCAACAATACACTCATTGGATAAAAATGAAGATGTGGCTTTGAAGGGTAGTAGCCACTGGATATTTGATGAATTAGCTACAGAGGGAGAAAATGATGAAAAATTATGCCTTCCAGATTGGAAGAGGAATGTACCGATATCCTTCTGGGAGCAGCGTTGGAATTTCTACTCGCTTTGAGATAATTCCTTGTATATGGATATATTTACCAAATTCTCAATGTCTGTTAACACTAAACTTGGAGAGTTAATCATTTGTGAGGAAGATAGTAAGATACTTCCAGAAGATGTAAGCAATTAGACATGTGGTATATAAATTTTAGCTTTTAGTAACAAAATGTTCAATCTTCACTGCAGCGCAGTGATTAAAAGAGCAGAGAAGTATGTACAGTACTTTTACATCGGTGGTGCAATGATTTACATCGGTGGTGCGCAAGTGGAACAGGTCAAAAGCTTTAAGTTCCTCGGGGTCAATATCACAAATGATCTGACTTGGTCCAACCAAGCAGAGTCCATTGCCAAGAAGGCCCACCAGCGCCTTTACTTCCTGAGAAAGCTAAAGAAATTTGGCCTGTCCGCTAAAACCCTCACTAATTTTTATAGATACACAGTAGAAAGTGTTCTTCTAGGGTGCATCACAACCTGGTATGGAAGTTGTCCTGTCCAAGACCGGAAGAAGCTGCAGAAGATCGTGAACACAGCCCAGCATATCACACAAACCAATCTTCCGTCCTTGGACTCACTTTACACCGCACGCTGTCGGAGCAGTGCTGCCAGGATAATCAAGGACACGACCCACCCAGCCAACACACTTTTCGTCCCTCTTCCCTCCGGGAGAAGGCTCAGGAGCTTGAAGACTCATATGGCCAGATTTGGGAACAGCTTCCGTCCAACTGTGATAAGACTGCTGAATGGATCCTGACCCGGATCTGGGCCGTACCCTCCAAATATCCGGACCTGCCTCTCAGTTTTTTTGCACTACCTTACTTTCCCTTTACTATTTTCTATTTACGATTTATAATTTAAATTTTTAATAGTTACTATCGATTTGCACTCCAGGGAGAGCGAAGTGCAGAATCAAATATGTACATCCTACATATGATTGTACATTCTAGTAACAATTGTTTGGCGTTGATAAAATATAAAGTATAACATACTTATGTTGGGATGGCAATGGCATGAGCTGGAAGGCTGTTAAAAGAAACGAAGGGATCCATGACTTATAAATAATGAAAAACAATATAACAGCAAGGACGTTATGCCAAGCATTTATAAAAATAACTGGTGAGGCTCCAGTTGGACACTTATACACTGGTCAGAGCAGCACATTTTAGGAAAGGCCAGCCCAAGCCAGACACCTAGAGCTGTAGAAACTGGAGCAACACACATCAAAGTTGCTGGTGAACGCATCAGGCCAGGCAGCATCTGTAGGAAGAGGTGCAGTCCACGTTTTAGGCCGAAACCCTTCGTCAGGACTAATTGAAGGAAGAATGAGTAAGAGATTTGAAAGTTGGAGGGGGAGGGGGAGATCCAAAATGATAGGAGAAGACAGGAGGGGGAGGGATAGAGCCAAGAGCTGGACAGGTGATAGGAAAAAGGGGATACGAGAGGATCATGGTACAGGAGGTCCAGGAAGAAAGACGGGGGGGGGGGGGGACCCAGAGGATGGGCAAGAGGTATATTCAGAGGGACAGAGGGAGAAAAAGGAGAGTGAGAGAAAGAATGTGTGCATAAAAATAAGTAACAGATGGGGTACGAGGGGGAAGTGGGGCCTAGCGGAAGTTAGAGAAGTCGATGTTCATGCCACCAGGTTGGAGGCTACCCAGACGGAATATAAGGTGTTGTTCCTCCAACCTGAGTGTGGCTTCATCTTTACAGTAGAGGAGGCCGTGGATAGACATGTCAGAATGGGAATGGGATGTGGAATTAAAATGTGTGGCCACTGGGAGATCGCAAGATCCTACATCTACGGACTCCAGAGCCTGCCGGCCCCGACGCTAGCAGGCATGAACTTCAGATTGCGGCCCCTGCCATTGATCTCACCGGCTCCAGCACCCCAGGGCATATTCAAAACCCGGACTCCAGCAACGACCATGGACACCTTCAAAGCGACTGTCCAACCACCAACTGCGACCACCAACTTGAACTCCAGGCCGGGTCTTTATGTGCTGCTATTGTGACTCCCGTCTCCCCTTCCCCCACCACCACTCTGCAGCCCCGTCTTCCTCAGATCCCACCGTCAACTCCTGGACCCTCAGAGGCTCCATCTTCCTCTCACCCCAACCCTCCCCTCTCCGCTGACACCCCCAGCCTCCCCCCTCCCCCCTCTGATCCCAGCTCTCATCCGTGCCGGGTCTTTACCATCCCCTCTGACCTTCAACTGTCGGAGGCAGAACGCTCTGTTCTCAGTAAGGGCCTTACGTTTGTCCCCCTTCGCCCACACCTCAGCGAGTTCCGTGTTCGCCATGATGCGGAACTTTTCTTCCGCCGTCTCCGTCTCCGAGCCTACTTCTTCGGCAAGGACTCTTCCACCCCCACCGATGACCCCTTCTCCCGTCTTCAACTCTCCTCTTCTTCATGGACACCCCACTCTGGTCTTCTGCCTGCTCTGGATCTCTTTATCGCTAATTGCTGACGGGACATCAACCACCTTGACTTCACCGCACCTTGTCCCCATTCCAACCTCACTCCTTCGGAACGCTCTGCTCTCCACTCCCTCCGCACTAATCCTAACCTTATTATTAAACCCACCGATAAGGGGGGATGCTGTTGTAGTCTGGCGTACTGACCTCTACCTTGATGAGGCACAGCGACAACTCGCGGATACCTCCTCTTATTTACCCCTCGATCGTGACCCCACTAAGGAGCACCAGGCCATTGTCTCCCACACCATCACCGACTTTATCCGCTCAGGGGATCTCCCATCCACTGCTACCAACTTTATAGTTTCCACACCCCGCACTTCCCGTTTCTACCTCCTACCCAAGATCCACAAACCTGCCTGTCCTGGCCGACCTATTGTCTCAGCTTGCTCCTGCCCCACCGAACTCGTTTCTGCATACCTCGACACGGTTTTATCCCCCCTTGTTCAATCCCTTCCGACCTATGTTCGTGACACTTCTCACACCCTTAAACTTTTCGATGATTTTAAGTTCCCTGGCCCCCACCGCTTTATTTTCACCATGGATGTCCAGTCCCTATATACTTCCATCCCCCATCAGGAAGGTCTCAAAGCTCTATGCTTCTTTTTGGATTCCAGACCTAATCAGTCCCCCTCTACCACCACTCTGCTCCGTCTAGCGGAATTAGTCCTTACTCTTAATAATTTCTCCTTTGGCTCCTCCCACTTCCTCCAAACTAAAGGTGTAGCTATGGGCACCCATATGGGTCCTAGCTATGCCTGCCTTTTTGTTGGGTTTGTGGAACAATCTATGTTCCGTGCCTATTCTGGTATCTGTCCCCCACTTTTCCTTCGCTACATCGACGACTGCATTGGCGCTGCTTCCTGCACGCATGCAGAACTCGTTGACTTTATTAACTTTGCCTCCAACTTTCACCCTGCCCTCAAGTTTACCTGGTCCATTTCCGACACCTCTCTCCCCTTTCTAGATCTTTCTGTCTCTGTCTCTGGAGACAGCTTATCCACTGATGTCTACTATAAGCCTACTGACTCTCACAGCTATCTAGACTATTCCTCTTCTCACCCTGTCTCTTGCAAAAATGCCATCCCCTTCTCGCAATTCCTCCGTCTCCGCCGCATCTGCTCTCAGGATGAGGCTTTTCATTCTAGAACGAGGGAAATGTCTTCCTTTTTTAAAGAAAGGGGCTTCCCTTCCTCCACTATCAACTCTGCTCTTAAACGCATCTCCCCCATTTCACATACATCTGCTCTCACTCCATCCTCCCGCCACCCCACTAGGAATAGGGTTCCCCTGGTCCTCACCTACCACCCCACCAGCCTCCGGGTCCAACATATTATTCTCCGTAACTTACGCCACCTCCAACGGGATCCCACCACTAAGCACATCTTTCCCTCCCCCCTCTCTCTGCATTCTGCAGGGATCGCTCCCTACGCAACTCCCTTGTCCATTCGTCCCCCCCATCCGTCCCCACTGATCTCCCTCCTGGCACTTATCCGTGTAAGCGGGAAAAGTGCTACACATGCCCTTACACTTCCTCCCTTACCACCATTCAAGGCCCCAAACAGTCCTTCCAGGTGAGGCAACACTTCACCTGTGAGTCGACTGGGGTGATATACTGCGTCCGGTGCTCCCGATGTGGCCTTTTATATATTGGCGAGACCCGACGCAGACTGGGAGACTGCTTTGCTGGACATCTACGCTCTGTCCACCAGAGAAAGCAGGATCTCCCAGTGGCCACACATTTTAATTCCACATCCCATTCCCATTCTGACATGTCTATTCACAGCCTCCTCTACTGTAAAGATGAAGCCACACTCAGGTTGGAGGAACAACACCTTATATTCCGTCTGGGTAGCCTCCAACCTGATGGCATGAACATCGACTTCTCTAACTTCCGCTAGGCCCCACTTCCCCCTCGTACCCCATCTGTTACTTATTTTTATGCACACATTCTTTCTCTCACTCTCCTTTTTCTCCCTCTGTCCCTCTGAATATACCTCTTGCCCATCCTCTGGGTCCCCCCACCCCTCCTTGTCTTTCTTCCCGGACCTCCTGTCCCATGATCCTCTCGTATCCCCTTTTGCCAATCACCTGTCTAGCTCTTGGCTCTATCCCTCCCCCTCCTGTCTTCTCCTATCATTTTGGATCTCCCCCTCCCCCTCCAACTTTCAAATCCCTTACTCACTCTTCCTTCAGTTAGTCCTGACGAAGGGTCTCGGCCTGAAACGTCGACTGTACCTCTTCCTAGAGATGCTGCCTGGCCTGCTGCGTTCACCAGCAACTTTGATGTGTGTTGCTTGAATTTCCAGCATCTGCAGAATTCCTGTTGTTTGCTGTAGAAACTGGGCTTGTTATTCTCAAGAGAAAAAAGATAAATCTAGATGTCAAATCATTTGAGTTTTGCTGGAGTAAGTAATCCAGAAAGGTGAACTTTTCTAATATAGAGTGATGGGGGGCGGGGGGTGGTGATGTGGTGGAATGTGAATATGTGAGTTCTAAGAAAGGTGATAGAGGCTTCAAGGGAACTTACACAATTAAATGAGTGGGAAAATACATGGAAGCTGCAGTATAACATAGATAATTGTGAAGTTCTTTCCTTTAGTAGGGAAGAACTGAAAAGCAGAGAATGATTTAAACAGCAAAATATTGAAAAATGTTTATGTACAAAGGGAGCTGGGTACCCATGTACACCAGTCACTAAAAGCAAACGTGGTGGAGAATCGCAGTGGATCAGGTGCATCTGTAGGGGAATTGTTTCAGGTCAAAACTTCATTTGGACTGGTTTGTCACAGGCTTCCAATCACAACAACCCTCTGTCTCTCATTATCAGGTAAATTTGGATCCAATTTGCCAACTTGCCTGGATCTTATGAGCTCTAACCTTTTGAACCATCCTTCCAAATGTAACCTTGTCAAAGGCCTTACTGAAGGCCTCCCTGTAAGTCACATCGATCACAACGTCCTCATCAATATATTTAGTCACCTCTTCAAAAAAATTCAATTAGTCAAATAACATCTCCCACTAACCAATTCATCCTTGATCAATTCCTGCCTTTACAAGTGCAGAGTAACTCTATCCATCAGATTTTTTCCTGATAATATCCCAACCATTGGTGTGAAGGCGGAGCGGAGTGATGACGACGCTAAATAGTGACTCCTTTGCGTGCGTCTTCGGAAACAGTTCTATTTCCATCTTTAATATCTTTATTTTTTCCTTTCAGGGTTCTGACATGGAGTTACACACTGACTATGGTTCTTTGTGGGAATGGGAGCCGCTGTCAGGGTTTCATAACCGGCTGCTGTGGCTCAGCATGCCAAGGGCTCGGCCTAAGAGTCCAGCTCGGATTTGGAAGCCTAGGATCTCGGGGCTCTGGAGGCAGGCAGATCGAGGGTCGGTGTCATGACAGGAGACCCATGTGCTGTTGGGGGAGTTGGAATATCTGAGGTTGTGTGCCCAGACTTTTGGGCACAGAGGTTGAAAAAAGCGACATGGTGGACTTTTAACATCGTAAGCCAGCGAGTTGTTTGTTATATCTCCCTGCTCACTGGGAAAATGGAGACACCTCTTTCTCCCTTATTAGGGAGAGAGAGAGCCTGTGGTATGTCGAATACTGGGTGATATGTGAAGTCTTTGGGGTAACTGCGAGTCTGTGTCTTTTCTGATGCCTTGCTCTCGCTTGAGCGCTCGGTGGCGGGTGCTGATGATTTTTTTAGCCAGTGGGGGGAGGGGGGATTGTTGCTTGCTGCTGCTTACGCGCTGGAGGGGGGACTTTGGGGTTCTAACATTTGATTGTCATTCATTCTTTGGGGCACTCCTCCGTTTTCATGGATGGTTGTGAAGAAAAAGCATTTCAGGATGTATATTGTATACATTTCTCTGACATTAAATTGTACCTTTGAACCACTGGTGTTAGACTAACTGGCCTATAATTACCTGGCTTCCCCCGGCTTATCTCGCTGCTCTTCTTGAATAAAAGTATCACTTTTCTTGTCTTGTTGTTTTCCGACACCTCAGCTGTGGCGAGTGAATATTTAACTATCTCCATGAGGACCCCTACAGTCTCCCCACCCTGTCTTTCACAGCAGTTTAAGAACCATCTCATCGAACTCTGGGAATTCATCCAGCTTTATGCACACCAAGACGTTTAATATCTCTTCCATTTTTAATCTTAGCAAGCTCTAGAATTTTACTGTCCCAAAAGAAATCTCCAATTACAAGATATTTCTTCAATTTCCACTCCATTTTGCCTAGCGTCACAACAGGTCAACAACAGGTGTCATTTCATTGGTCCTGGAACATCTGGACAATGAAGATGCATACATCAGGATGCTCTTCATTGACTATAGTTCAGCATTCAATGACTAATAAGCTCCAAGACCTAGGCCTTGACACCTCCATTTACAAATGGATCCACAATTTCCTCACTTGTAGACATCAGTTAGTTTGGATTGGCAACCACATCTCCTTCCACGATCACTATAAGCACATGTGTATCACAAGTCTGTGTGCTTAGCCCCCTGCTCTGCACGCTTTAGACTTATGACTGTGAGGCTAAGCACAGCACCAATGGCATATTTAAGTCTGCTAACCAAATCAAAGGTGGTGATACAATGGCAAAAAGGAAGGAGATTGAAAGTCTGGTTGAATGGTGCCACAACAACAACCTCTCACTCAACGTCAGCAAAGCTAAGGAGCTGATTACTGCCTACAGGAGGAGGAAACCAGAGGTTCATGAGCCAGTCTTTATTTGAGGATCAGAGGTGGAGAGGGTCAGAAACTTTAAATTCCTCTGTTTATCATTTTATAGAATCTGTCCTCGGACCAGCATGCAGGTATATTATGAAGTAGGCACAGCAAAACCCTGGGACCGGCATGCAAGTATATTATGAAGTAGACACAGCAAAAACCTGGGACCAGCATGCAAGTATATTATGAAGTAGACACAGCAAAAACCTGGGACCAGCATGCAAGTGCGCCACAAAATAAGCACAGCAAAGCCTCTACTTTCTTCGAAGTTTGCAAGGATTGGCATGTTGGCTAAAACTTTGAAAAATTCTAATGATGCACAGTGGAAAGTACCCCGACCGGTTGCATCATGGCCTGCTTTAGAAGCACCAATACCCTAGAACAAAAAAGCAAGCAAAAAGTAGTAGATACAGCCCAGTCCACACAGGAAAAGCCCTCCCCACCATTGAGCATATCTACAAGGGGTGCTGCCACAAGAAAGCAGCGTCCATCTTCATTGACTCTCAACGTCCAGGCCATCCTCTCCTCCTGCCTCTGCCTTCAGGAAGGAGCTACAGGAACCTTAGATTCCTCACCATTAGGTTCAATACAGTTACTACCCTTCAATCATCAGGCTCCAGAACCAGTGTGGATAACTCCACTCACCTCAACACTGAACTGGTTCCACAACTGATGAGCTCACTTTCAAGGACTCTACAACTCATCTTCTCAGTATTATTTATTTACATTCAATTTATTATTATTTGTTTACAGTTGTATTTGCAGTTTGTCTTCTTTAGCACAATAGTTGTTTGTCAGTCTTTGTGTTTCATTTTTCATTGATTCTAATGTATTTCCTTGTTCTACTCTGAATGCCCACAAGAAAATAAATTTGGTGACAAATACACACTTTGATAATAAATTAACTTTAAAGTTTGAATTTTTGAACTTTCTCGTCAGTGAGTTCTAATTCTGTGAATGTCAGTAACAACAATATATTTTTTCCTAATTGAACGTTGTGGTCAGACTTGTATTTCTGCCTCCGTTCTTTAAGGCTGGCAAGTGTAACATTGCGAAATAGGTTTTCAAGCCCTCAGAGTTTCACAGTACAGAACTCGGCAGCAGCTAATTGCTTGTAAGCTAACTCTAATTGTTTGTGAGTGTTACTGGTAAGTTTTGTGTATGCTTTCCATCCCTAATTATCCATGAAAAGATGGTGATCTGCAGCCTTCTTGAACTATTGCATTCCAGACACTGAAAGTACTGTTAGAAATGGAGGTCCAGGGCTTTGACAAACAAAGAATGGAAATGTATTTCCATATCAGCATAGTGTGGGAATTGGTGGGCGTGAACCTGCCATAGACCCAGGTTCAATTCTGACCTTGACCGGTGTTTGCATGGACATTGCACCTTCTCCCTGCTGTCATGTGGCAAAGATGTACAGGTTGTTAGGTTAATTGTCCACTGCGATTTCTCACCGCCAGGCCCAGTATGTAGGTCAGTGGCTTTCAAAGTGGGGTTGGTGGGTGTTTCTAAGGGGCGATAAAAATAAAGGGTAGTGGGGGGGTGGCGCTTGGCAGCAAGAGATGCAGCTGAGGGATCACAGGCTTAATTTAAGAAATGCATTATTTATAAGCATTTGATCCTCAGTGCCTCATAATTGATTACAATGATCTCATAATCACATCATCTTTTGCCAACCAACTGTTCTCATAGACTTTGCCTGAAACGCTTTATGGTTGTTGAAAAACAATGTGACGCTTCTGTGCTTGGCATATTATGAGAAATCTTGATTGAAAAAATCAAGTTATTGCCAGGCCTTCACTATTGCCATTCACTATTGTAGTATAGTATTAGCTAGTATATGACCCCTATATGCTAATCACACAATGACACAATTTCTGTGAGTTAGGTTATGGGGTAAAGTTCAGGATATGCCCTTTCAAATGGTCTTGACCGCATTTCTCTAGCCTAGGGACCAACCGAGATATCGCTGCCCCTCTTTATGTACCTTCAGGCAGAGGGTCAGGTTTTGCCTGAGCTATGATGACATCATAACTTTTCCCTTTATTGATCGCAATGCTTGAGGTTTGACTTTAACAAAAGGTGATTGACCATGGTAGTAGATCAAATGAAAAAGAAGCGTAGACAGTATAGTGTGGAGTATCTGAAACATACCAACACCAAGCAGCCAACAACGTCCAATTTGTCTGTTGTGTGAAAAAAAATTCAAATGAGGTAATAAGACTGCCTAGGCTCCTTGAACATTGGAAGAGAATATATACTCTGATAAAGCAAACAAGAATTTGGCTTATTTTCAGTCATGTCATGAAAACTTTCAGTAAAAGAAAACACTTAAAAACATGCTTGCTGGCACTTTGCAACAAAACAGTCATGGTTTGTGTGCTTCATACAACATTTCATTGCTAATTGTTAAATCTTGATACCCCCATACAATTAGAGAAGAACTGATTTTGCCAGCAGTAAGGGAAGCTTTGAGTACAGTTTTGCAGAAATAATCAGACCAAATAAAGTGATTTCATTCAGTGACAACTCTGTTCAAAGACAAATAAATGAAATGTCTGAGAATGTGGAAACACAAACAAGAGAAAATCTGCAGATGCTGGAAATTCAAGCAACACACAAAATGCTGGAGGAACTCAACAGGCCAGGCAGAACCTATAGAGAAGAGTACACTAAACGTTTCAGTCTTGTTGAAGGTTCTTGGTCTGAAATGTCAGCTGTACTCTTTTCCATAGATACTGCCTAACCTGCTGAGTTCCTCCAGCATTTTGTGTGTGTATTGCTTGAGAATGTGGAATTCACATTGTGCTACATACTTAGGACAACAGAACTTTTACTTCATTTGGATGAGTCAACTTTGCCAGGCAATGAATCTTTGCTTCTTGGTTATGTTCACTACATAAAAGACCACATCATGGTTCAGGAGTTATTATTTTCAAGGGGGCTCGAAACAGTTATGAAGGTGGGATCAATATTTTGGGTTGAGTAATTTTTCAAAGAGAAGGACATTCTGCTCACCAACTTTCTTGCTTGTGCAACAGATGGGCTCAATGACAAGATGCTCCTGTGGAATTGTTACTTTCTTGAAAAGTCTGAACTTAAAATATTTACTGTGTAAGTTACAGGCAACATCTTCTCACAAACAACCTATGTGATCGGCATTACAAATGATTAAATACTGTAAAGTCAAGTTGCATGCTCTGAATTCTCGACTCAATTATTCAAGAGCTGTGTATTGAGAATGTTGAACAGTGTGAATGCTTGTTGTGGCACACAGAAGTCAGATGGCTCTGAAGAGGAAACTGCCTGAGATGCTTTTATGTGCTCCTTGAAACTGATAAAGTCCTTTAAAGTCTCGAATGCTTCATTCAGTAATCAACTCAAGAACATTAGGCTTCACATTGCTTATTTGTCAGACTTATTCACAATGTTTAATAAAGGAGGGAGGAGAAGATGGCGGCGCGACGCAGCGTGCGCAGCGGTTCCGAATTGGTATCGTATCTGTGAGCTAGGATGCTGTGCACAATCCTGATTTGACGGAGACAGACGTGAAGAAGCACGGAGGAACATCTGGAGAAACTTCTGAAATGCCTGCTTCGCTGCCGCTGCTATTGTGCGATCGAGAATCTCCGGAGGGAAGGCCCCAAATCCTCGGACTTACCTGTTGCCTGTTGCTGAGGCCGGGGTCGAAGTGCTCGGCGCATCGGTGTTGGGGAGCTGGTCGGAGGCTCGGAGTTTTCGGACGGACTCGGAGTCGGACTGTGGTCGGATGCTTCCGGGATGCTGCATCGGCAAGTTTGTGGCGCTGGAGGTTCACCGTCTGCGTGAGATAGAAACATAGAAACATAGAAAATAGGTGCAGGAGTAGGCCATTCGGCCCTTCGAGCCTGCACCGCCATTTATTATGATCATGGCTGATCATCCAACTCAGAACCCCGCCCCAGCCTTCCCTGCATACCCCCTGACCCCTGTAGCCACAAGGGCCATATCTAACTCCCTCTTAAATATAGCCAATGAACTGGCCTCAACTGTTTCCTGTGGCAGAGAATTCCACAGATTCACCACTCTCTGTGTGAAGAAGTTTTTCCTAATCTCGGTCCTAAAAGTCTTCCCCTCTATCCTCAAACTGTGGCCCCTCGTTCTGGACTTCCCCAACACCGGGAACAATCTTCCTGCATCTAGCCTGTCCAATCCCTTTAGGATCTTATACGTTTCAATCAGATCCCCCCTCAATCTTCTAAATTCCAACAAGTACAAGCCCAGTTCATCCAGTCTTTCTTCATATGAAAGTCCTGCCATCCCAGGAATCAATCTGGTGAACCTTCTTTGTACTCCCTCTATGGCAAGAATGTCTTTCCTCAGATTAGGGGACCAAAACTGCACACAATACTCCAGGTGTGGTCTCACCAAGGCCTTGTACAACTGCAGCAGTACCTCCCTGCTCCTGTACTCGAATCCTCTCGCTATAAATGCCAGCATACCATTCGCCTTTTTCACCGCCTGCTGTACCTGCATGCCCACTTTCAATGACTGGTGTATAATGACACCCAGGTCTCGTTGCACCTCCCCTTTTCCTAATCGGCCACCATTCAGATAATAATCTGTTTTCCCATTTTTGCCACCAAAGTGGACAACTTCACATTTATCCACATTAAATTGCATCTGCCATGAATTTGCCCACTCACCCAACCTATCCAAGTCACCCTGCATCCTCTTAGCATCCTCCTCACAGCTAACACTGCCACCCAGCTTCGTGTCATCCGCAAACTTGGAGATGCTGCATTTAATTCCCTCATCCAAGTCATTAATAAATATTGTAAACAACTGGGGTCCCAGCACTGAGCCTTGTGGTACCCCACTAGTCACCGCCTGCCATTCTGAAAAGATTCCATTTATTCCCACTCTTTGCTTCCTGTCTGCTAACTAATTCTCCACCCACACCAATACCTTACCCCCAATACCGTGTGCTTTAAGTTTGCACTCTAATCTCCTGTGTGGGACCTTGTCAAAAGCCTTTTGAAAATCCAAATATACCACATCCACTGGTTCTCCCCTATCCACACTACTAGTTACATCCTCAAAAAATTCTATGAGATTCGTCAGACATGATTTTCCTTTCACAAATCCATGCTGACTTTGTCCGATGATTTCACTGCTTTCCAAATGTGCTGTTATCACATCCTTGATAACTGACTCCAGCAGTTTCCCCACCACCGACGTTAGGCTAACCGGTCTATAATTCCCCAGTTTCTCTCTCCCTCCTTTTTTAAAAAGTGGAGTTACATTAGCCACCCTCCAATCCTCAGGAACTAGTCCAGAATCTAACGAGTTTTGAAAAATTATCACTAATGCATCCACTATTTCTTGGGCTACTTCCTTACGCACTCTAGGATGCAGAGTGCATCTGGCCCTGGGGATTTATCTGCCTTCAATCCCTTCAATTTACCTAACACCACTTCCCTACTAACATGTATTTCCCTCAGTTCCTCCATCTCATTTGACCCTCTGTCCCCTACTATTTCTGGAAGATTATTTATGTCCTCCTTAGTGAAGACAGAACCAAAGTAATTATTCAATTGGTCTGCCATGTCCTTGCTCCCCATAATCAATTCACCTGTTTCTGTCTGCAGGGGACCTACAGTCTTTACCAGTCTTTTCCTTTTTACATATCTATAAAAGCTTTTACAGTCCGTTTTTATGTTCCCTGCCAGTTTTCTCTCATAATCTTTTTTCCCCTTCCTAATTAAGCCCTTTGTCCTCCTCTGCTGAACTCTGAATTTCTCCCAGTCCTCAGGTGAGCCACTTTCTCTGGCTAATTTGTATGCTTCTTCTTTGGAATTGATACTATCCCTAATTTCTCTTGTCAGCCACGGGTGCACTACCTTCCTTGATTTATTCTTTTGCCAAACTGGGATGAACAATTGTTGTAGTTCATCCATGCAACCTTTAAATGCTTGCCATTGCATATCCACCGTCAATCCTTTAAGTGTCATTTGCCAGTCTATCTTAGCTAATTCACATCTCATACCTTCAAAGTTACCCCTCTTTAAGTTCAGAACCTTTGTTTCTGAATTAACTATGTCACTCTCCATCTTAATGAAGAATTCCACCATATTATGTTCACTCTTACCCAAGGGGCCTCTCACGACAAGATTGCTAATTAACCCTTCCTCATTGCTCAAAACCCAATCCAGAATAGCCTGCTCTCTAGTTGGTTCCTCGACATGTTGGTTCAAAAAACCATCCCGCATACATTCCAAGAAATCCTCTTCCTCAGCACCTTTACCAATTTGGTTCCCCCAATCTACATGTAGATTGAAGTTACCCATTATAACTGCTGTTCCTTTATTGCACACATTTCTAATTTCCTGTTTAATACCATCTCCGACCTCACTACTACTGTTAGGTGGCCTGTACACAACTCCCACCAGCGTCTTCTGCCCCTTAGTGTTACGCAGCTCTACCCATATCGATTCCACATCTTCCCGGCTTATGTCCTTCCTTTCTATTGCGTTAATCTCTTCTTTAACCAGCAACACCACCCCACCTCCCCTTCCTTCATGTCTATCCCTCCTGAATATTGAATATCCCTGAACGTTGAGCTCCCATCCTTGGTCACCCTGGAGCCATGTCTCTGTGATCCCAACTATATCATAATCATTAATAACAATCTGCACTTTCAATTCATCCACCTTATTACGAATGCTCCTTGCATTGACACACAAAGCCTTCAGGCGCTCTTTTACAACTCTCTTAGCCCTTATACAATTATGCTGAAAAGTGGCCCTTTTTAATGCTTGCCCTGGATTTGTCAGCCTGCCACTTTTACTTTTCTCCTTAGTACTTTTTGCTTCTACCCTCACTTTACACCCCTCTGTCTCTCTGCACTGGTTCCCATCCCCCTGTTGTGAACTAACCTCCTCACGCCTAGGCTCTTTAATTTGATTCCCACCCCCCAACCATTCTAGTTTAAAGTCACCTCAGTAGCCCCCGCTAATCTCCCTGCCAGGATATTGGTCCCCCTAGGATTCAAGTGTAACCCGTCCTTCTTGTACAGGTCACGTCTGCGCCAAAAGAGGTCCCAATGATCCAAAAACTTGAATCCCTGCCCCCTGCTCCAATCCCTCAGCCACGCATTTATCCTCCACCTCATCGCATTCCTACTCTCACTGTCGCGTGGCACAGGCAGTAATCCCGAGATTACTACCTTTGCGGTCCTTTTTCTCAACTCCCTTCCTAGCTCCCTATATTCTCCTTTCAGGACCTCATCCCTTTTCCTACCTATGTCATTGGTACCTATATGTACCACGACCTCTGGCTCCTCACCCTCCCACTTCAGGATATCTTGGACACGATCAGAAATATCCCGGACCCTGGCACCAGGGAGGCAAACTACCATCCGGGTCTCTGGACTGCGTCCACAGAATCGCCTATCTGACCCCCTTACTATCGAGTCCCCTATCACAACTGCCCTCCTCTTCCTTGCCCTACCCTTCTGAGCTACAGGGCCAGACTCTGTGCCGGAGGCACGGCCACTGTCGCTTCCCCCGGGTAAGCTGTCCCCCCCAACAGTACTCAAACAGGAGTACCTGTTGTTAAGGGGCACAGCCACCGGGGTACTCCCTATTACCTGACTTTTCCCCTTCCTCCTTCTAACCATGACCCACTTGTCTGCCTCCCGTGGCCCCGCGGATGATGGGACTTTCAAGAGACTTTGAGACTGTACCGTGCCCATGGTCTGTTCTTATCAAATTACAGTATTGCTTTGCACTGTTGTAACTATATGTTATAATTATGTGGTTTTTGTCAGTTTTTCAGTTTTGGTTTGTCATGTGTTTCTGCGATATCATTCTGGAAAAACATTGTATCATTTCTTAATGCATGCATTACTAAATGACAATAAAAGAGGACTACGTGTCCTCATAATCTAATCTAATCCAATAAAATCAAGTTTCAATTGCAAAGAAAGTCAAATTAGTCATCACCACATTCCTGTCCAAGTTAAACTTATTTAAGTGCAACTTTGGCCATCGCGACCTTTTCCAATTTCTGAGCCTCTCTGAGTTTGAAGAGAAAGAAGGAATATCAGATAATGATCTTCATGTATACCGTGCCCAAATGGTTGAGCTGCATAGAGACATGTCAGAAAGATCTCAGGACCTTCCCTCAATCCAAATTCCAGATTGGGTAATAAATCCATTCCTGAACACTTGCAATGAGGAACTAACAGGATGGAGGGAGGAAAACCTGACCTTGCTACAAAATGATCTTGAACTGAAGCCAAGGTTCAAAATATCATAGCATGACTTTTGGTTGCAGAACAAAATCTCTGAATACTATCTTGCTCTGTTGAAAAAGATCAAGACGTCTTTTATTGTTCTTCCAACATCACATTTGCTGGAGCACGGTTTCAGTGCAGTTTTCCAACTTATTTCACAGCAGACTGAAAGTGGGGATCTGTGACTGCTCCTGAATGACAGTCAACCTGATGTTGAGAAGCTGATAATCAATCACTGCACCGAGCCCATCCATCTCACTGAAAGGTGAAAAAGCAATGACGTCGTGAATAGTTGAACGACTGAGGTACACTCTAAAATTGATGAAGAAAATTGTTTTTACTGTAATTAAATAAAGAAATAATTTTATTTGTAGCTTTAAATAGATTTGAATTATTTTTGCTATTATTTGTCACTTCTTTAAATTTGAAGTTCCTATTTTCTTTCACTATGCATTGTCAACAAATGGCTGGAAAGGTAGAGGGAGGTGCTGGGGAGGTTGTCTGGGAGCCAAGGGAAGCGGTAACCCAGAAAAGTTTGGAAACCACTGATGTAGGTGAATGTCATAATCTCGGGGGAGTTTGAAGTTCGATTAGAGGTTCGACTGTCGAAGTCCGCTGGCCAGAAGCCCAGGTCTGCAAGTATCTGTGAGTCCACTTGGGAAGTTGGGGATCGGTGTCTGTGAATACACGAGTCTGCTGGAGAATGAAGACAGCCTGTCCTGAGGTTAGAAGAAGAAGAAGAAGAAGAAAAAAGCCCTTAACTCCTAGTGGAGTCATCGGGATGCCGTCATGACAGCATTTTTTTAGCAGGCTTTCTTATTTTTATGAGGCCAAGTTGCTAGCTCGACACTCAACCCAACACAGATGGAAAGCGTGCAAGGGAGCCGGCTGGATTCGAACTTGGGAGCCTTCACGCTGAAGTCCGGCGCTGATGCCACTATGCCACCAGCCGGCTCCTGTGTCTATTCATGGGTAAGTGTGTGCAAGCGAGGGAGGAATGGGGATTATTTTGATGCTGTTGCTTGATATGATCTTTTCTGTGTGTTCTGTGTTGATCTGCTGAACACCGTGGGCATGCTATGTTGAGGCTGAAATTTGTGGCAACACTTGCGGGCTGCCCCCAGCACATCCTTGGGCATGTTGGTTATTAACACAAATGTGCATTTCACTGTATGTTTTGATGTACATGTGGTAAATACACCTGAATCTGAATCTGAGTCAATAGCATTGGGAAGAGGATAAAAACTGGGTGGTGATGGTCACCATTGGTCTCATTCTGTGCTGCATCTATCTATGACTCCGAGATGTTGAGTCTCGGTAAGTATCTGCAGTGCACATCGTAGATGCTTTCTCCTGGATAATGTTGGATTTTTTAGTATTCCTGGAGCTACACTCATTTAGTTAACAGTAAAAATGTCCCCTGTCAATGGTGGAATTTCTTTGGGGTTCCAGAGGGCAAGTTATTTGCAGTAGGATAACCAGATTGGCTCCTGTAGGCATGAAACTTATGCGACTGGTTCTGTGAAGTTTCTATTTAACTGTGAT
This sequence comes from Mobula birostris, assembly GCF_030028105.1. NCBI lineage: Eukaryota > Metazoa > Chordata > Chondrichthyes > Myliobatiformes > Myliobatidae > Mobula > Mobula birostris. The sequence goes on from NC_092384.1 coordinate 43,107,962, forward strand.
CACCTCCATAAACACAATCCCTGCATCCCCAACAGAATATTAACGTTAAGCTATTTAACAAAAAAACATTAGTTTATTTTTAATATCAAGGAATGGTCAATGGACCTCCTTTCATGGATAAAGAACCATTTTTTTTAACCATGGATGTTACATGCCACTTGTTGGTACATGTCTGAATGAGCTTCAGGTCCTGCTGCATGTGGACACAGTGCAATCATTAGCAAATAACAAATCTGAACATATGATGCAGTGAAGGCTAGGCTTAGCCTCCATCTGGTTGGACTCTACCTGTAATGTTCTGTGGTTGAGATGACTGATCTACAATGTTACCTCCTCCCTTCCTCTGCCAGCTATAAGCCCACCGAGCGGACCTTCCTTGGATTCAGATGTGCCAGTACAGATGTCTTTGCTGTGTGTTTAATATTTCAATAATATTTGAGTAATCTTGCAAATATGTTATTGATTAAGCATTCTTTCCTTGTTTAAATAATTCATTATGGGTTATGTGTAAATATAAATGAATTGCTTATGTCATGACACTAGCGTGCGATACATGTGCACCTCAGTTAAAGTAAACACGGATTTAGTCTCTCATTTCAGACTCATATTTTTCGTCTGATTAGTTTTGTGTTATAAAACTGAGTGTGAACAAAATTGCGACGTCTAAGTGGAAACTGGCCTCGCTAAACAAATTGTAGCAGTGGCTCTCATACACCAGACCAAGGCAGGTTTAAAGGTGAAACTTGCAGAAAATGCAACAAAATATTATGCATACAAAGAGCATTCTGGGCAGACATAAATAACAGGACTGCACAAGGAAGAATACTCAGTTCATGTCCTGCCGGGACCTCATGGCTCCAAGCCTCCTCCTGGCCACACGAAAGCAGAATTCTAAAATAACATGAGTAGTTGCTCTCACACCAGATATAGCTTCAAGGAACCTTGTCCTACTTGAAGTCAGTGGTGATCCAAGGAAAGTCCCCCCAATGGGCTCATAGCTGGCAGAGGAAGGGAGGAGGTAACATTGAAAGTCAATCATAGAGTAATGGCACTGAGCCAGGTCCTTTGGCTCAATGCTGATCAAGTTGCCTACTGGAGGTAGTCCCATTTGCCCATGCTTAGCCCATGTTCCTCTGAACCATTCTTATCCAGATGTGCCAGTACAAATGTCTTTGCTGTGTGTTTAATATTTCAATAATATTTGAATAATCTTGTAAATATGTTATTGATTAAGCATTCTTTGCTTGTTTAAATAATTCATTATGGGTTATGTGTAAATATAAATCAATTGCATATGTCATGACACTAGCATGCGATATGTGTGCACCTCACTTAAAGTAAACACGAACTTAGTCTCTCATTTCAGATGTTTTTCATCTGATTAGTTTTATGTTTTGGAGTTATAAAGCATAACAGTGGTGACAAGGCATTTTTAAAATAAATCCAGACAACTACCTACTTGGTGAAGTTCAATTTATAAAAAGCGCAGTGAGAAATGATCAATTTAAAAAAAAGCACGTGCTTCCTTCAAAGGGATAGACATGGTTGAGTTTTTTTTTAAAAAGGCAGAAAATGGAAGAATTTGCGGGTTCATATACGGTGAGTACCATCTGATAGTAATCATAAAAAAGAGCAGAATTGGCTGGCTAAAACAGAAATATTGACTTGCTTGTTTACATAAATGGATAACTGGGTTTTGTATACCAATGGATTAAACAGTATTTAAAAACAAATGAGATAGCCGATGAGAAACAAATACCAATTTTGCTGAGTGCATTGGATTTAAAGGCATACAGTTTGCTTTGAAGTGTAACTGCTCCTATCAAATCAGCCGAAATAAGCTGTGCTGATATTGTGAAAGTGACGCAGAAATATTTCGAACCAAAACAGAAGTGGAACCAAAAGTGGAATCAAAAGTGGAATCTAAAGGAAGGGGAGTCCATTTCAGCGTATGTGGCTCAATTGAAGAGATTGTCTGAATTTTGACAGTTCAATGATGGGCTTAATGATGCTCTGAGACATTGTTCAGTTTGTGGTATCTTGTGGCTGATGAATCCCCAGGGCCTGATGGTCTGCACCCCAGGGTACTTAAGGAGGTGGCTCTAGAAATTGTGGATGCATTGGTAATTATTTTCCAATGTCCTATAGATTCAGGATCAGTTCCTGAGGATTGGAGGGTAGCTAATGTTATCCTACTTTTTAAGAAAGGAGGGAGAGAGAAAACAGGGAAATATAGACCAGTTAGCCTGACATCAGTGGTGGGGAAGATGCTGGAGTCAATTATAAAGGATAAAATAGTGGCACATTTGGATAACAGTAACAGGATCGGTCCGAGTCAGCATGGATTTACGAAGGGGAAATCATGCTTGACCAATCTTCTGGATTTGTTTGAGGATGTAACTATGAAAATGGACAAGGGACAGCCAATGGATGTAGTATACCTGGACTTCCAGAAAGCCTTTGATAAGGTCCCACATAGGAGATTAGTGGGCAAAATTAGAGCACATGGTATTGGGGGTAGTGTACTGACATGGATAGTAAATTGGTTGGCAGATAGGAAACAAAGAGTAGGGATTAACGGGTCCCTTTCAGAATGGCAGGCTCGGTGCTGGGACCGCAGCTATTTACAATATACATAATTGATTTAGATGAGGGATTAAAAGTAACATTAGCAAATTTGCAGATGACACAAAGCTGGGTGGCAGTGTGAAATGTGAGGAGGATGTTATGAGAATGCAGGGTGACTTGGACAGGTTGGGTGAGTGGGCAGATGCATGGCAGATGCAGTTTAATGTGGATAAAAGTGAGGTTATCCACTTTGGTGGCAAGAACAGGAAGGCAGATTACTATTTGAATGGTGTCAAGTTAGGAAAAGGGGAAGTACAACGAGATCTAGGTGTCCTTGTTCATCAGTCACTGAAAGTAAGCATACAGGTACAGCAGGCAGTGAAGAAAGCTAATGGCATGTTGGCCTTCATAACAAGGGGAGTTGAGTATAGGAGCAAAGAGGACCTTCTACAGTTGTATAGGGCCCTGGTGAGACCACACCTGGAGAATTGTGTACAGTTTTGGTCTCCAAATTTGAGGAAGGACATTCTTGCTATTGAGGGAGTGAAGCGGAGGTTCACGAGGTTAATTCCCAGGATGGCAGGACTGTCATTTGTTGAAAGATTGGAGCGACTGGGATTGTATACACTGGAATTTAGGATGAGAGGGGATCTGATTGAAACATATAAGATTATTAAGGGATTGGACACGCTAGAGGCAGGAAACATGTTTCCAATGTTGGGGGAGTCCAGAACCAGAGGCCACAGTTTAAGAATAAGGGGTAGGCCATTTAGAACGGAGTTGAGGAAAAACTTTTTCACTCAGAGAGTTGTGGATCTGTGGAATGGTCTGCCTCAGAAGGCAGTGGAGGCCAATTCTCTGGATGCTTTCAAGAAAGAGTTAGATAGAGCTCTTAATGATAGTGGAGTCAAGGGATATGGGGAGAAGGCAGGAATGGGGTACTGATTGTGGATGATCAGCCATGATCACAGTGAAAGGTAGTGCTGGCCCGAAGGGCTGAGTGGCCTACTCCTGCACCTATTGTCTATTGTCTTACAAGGAAGTATTCAAAAATGGCTCTCAAATGAAGCACAGTTTATATTTAAAACAGCAATTGAAATAACTGTATCAATGGAAACAGCAGATAGAGACGCAATTGAGTTGCAGTCAAGAATGACAGTGAGTGTGAACAAAATTGCAACGCCTAAACTGAAACTGGCCTCGCTAAACAAATTGTGTTACCATTGTAGCAGTGGCTCTCATACACCAGACCAAGGCAGGTTTAAAGGTGAAACGCAGAAAATTCAACAAAATATTATGCATACAAAGAGCATGTTGGGTGGACAAAAATAAAAGGACTGCACATGGAAGAAAAAAAAGCTAAAAAGTGGTTGTACTTTCAGAAAGAGAACTAATATGTATGCTGATGATGACAAATCTGATAATGTTGAGAGTGGCAAAGGACTGAGTAGCCTTGAAATTTATAATGTGAAAATTAATAATAGATAAGCATTAAGGTTTGCACCGGAAGTTAATGGCAAATTAATTAAAATGGAATTGGATATTAGCTCAGCTGTTTCAGTCATTGCACAAAGTGAGTTTGAATGGCAGTTCAAAGATACTGAACTGAAACCTGCAGATGTCGACTAAGAATTTATACTGGAGAAAACATAATTCCTTTGGGAATGACATTTAAACTGTGCAATACAACAACCAACAAGCCACGTTTGTCTTGTATGTGGTAAAAACAGGAAGGCCAGCATTGTGCGACTGTGATTGGTTGAGATAAACTTGATTGGAAATCCATCCACAACTTGCATGCCACATCATCTGAAAGTGAATTGAGAAAGGCACTGGATGATGCCATTATGCTCTCCATGCTGTACACCATGAAATGTTGCCCAATAGGTGGCAAACAGGTGTTGGTGCCAAACTCTGTGCCTCTGGTTGGAAAGCATATTGGACCTAAGAAGGAATATGCTGCTAAGAGGAATTGTGAAACTGATGAAAGCAGTGGTCTGATTACAATAGTTTTTGTAGGCAACATACCTGAGAAAGCTTCTGATATGTTAATCAGACAGTTACTTGTGAAATGTGGCTTGCTTTTAAGCTGTAAGTGAGTTCGAGAAAGTTCAGGAAAGTTGCAGGCATTTGACTCTGCATGCATTAAAGTTATTGCATGAACTTCAAGTATGAGACAAAAAACAGCTTGTAAAAGTAGATGCAAAGACCAAAGCCCAGATGGATGAATGGAAGGGTTAAAAGAAAGGAGTCAAACTTTGATACAATGGTTCTCTGAGGTGATGTTATGTCTAAGTTTGGAAAAAATCAGGTCGAACTTTTGATCCTCAATTTGACTTAGAGAAAAGGTGGGGTTCTTTTGCTCGCTACTATCATTTGATTTGAGTTAATTAAGATGGTCCCCTTCTGATTCTTGTTTAAATAGATTTGGTTGGCGGATTGATATTTTTCTTTTATGGAAGCTTGTATGGCGTATAGCTCCAGGGTTGTGCTCCCAATGGTTTTTTTGTTTTAGTTAGTAGGGGTTCTTTTTTCCTTCTTTCTTTTTTCCAAAAAAAAGGTTTTATCATTTTGTTTTATCTTATTATTATTGATATATTGTTTAGCTTTGTTAATCAGTTATTTGATAATTTAATTCTTATTGTACATATTGACATGCTGACTTGATTACTTTAATGTATTTTTGTTGATTTTCAATAATAATTAATAAAAAAGATTTAAAAATGAAAATAAAAGAAAGGAGTCAACAGAGATGCAAAAACAGAGGATTCGTCAGATGCCGTGGATGAGGAAACCATGAGGAAGAGATCAGATGGTAAAGGAAGCAATAGAACAATTTATAAGTGAATATTATTAATAAATTGTGAACGAAATGCACCTTCAAGATGCACAAACTATAAGAGGAAGAGAGATGTCTAGAGCTGTCAGAAGTACTTCTTGCAGTCTCAGAATGAACTCCTACAACCACCATAGGACCGGAGATTGTTTTCACAGCCACACGTCTCACCTGCCAAGCAGAGTGAGGCTTGTGGCTCACTTGTCCGGATATACATTATCCCACAGGAGTAAGAAATCCTCCACATGGATTAAATCTTTAGGCCTGAATTTCAAATTTACAATGCTGTGGATGTCTGTATTGTAGTTGTATTACGTAGATAGCTGAGATGCATTCTCTATTGAGTTGGAGTTTATAGCTAAGTAGGGAGGAGTGTTCTGTATTTAATATTCCAGTAATATTTGAGTAATCTTGTAAATATGTTGTTGATTATTATTTGGTTAAATAATTCATTACGAGTTTTTGTAAAAGAGGATTGCACACGTCATGACGCTACCACATGGTACGTGCGCGCTTCGCTTAAAGAAAAGACGGATTTAGACTCGGACTCCCTTGTTTTTATTCCGATTCGTTTTATATTTTGGAGTTACAAAGCATAACAGTTTTCTTAAACGTTGTGATTGGTACTGGTGAGTAGAGCAGTCACTGAAAATAACGAAACATAAGCAACCCATAAAATGCTGGAGGAACTCAGCAGGTCAGGAATTTCATCATAGAGAGGAATAACAGTTGACTTTTCGGGCTGAGACCCTTCTTCAAGACTGGAATCATAAAAAAACGGGCAGAAGTGCGGTCCTTTTGCTTACAAAGCCAGGACTCGGTGTTCTTATCGGGGGCGTGTTTGTGCTTCTGAGTACTGTATGTACAGCAGCAGCCCATTATGTGGAGTTGTGGCTGCTGTGAGAGAGCACTGGGAAGGGAATGGGAGAAGCAGCTGGCAATTCATTGGTTCACAGAGTCGGGACTGCGGCTGCGAATGTGATGCTGGAGATAGAAACTGGGCGGCTTGGGAAAACGCAGTGTGCGCACACACGCAGATGACCAAAATACCCTGGACGGCGGTGGCTTATTGATAAGATTGCTCTTGGATTAGTGTCACCTTTACTTCAGGCACAAATCTCTGCATTCGTGAACAGAAGCCGAGATACGAGGTATACTTTCGTTTAATAACTTTGGTCGACTTTTCTGTAACTTGGAAAGTTGTTTTTAAGTTGCAATAACAACTATTAACTGGGCTGTGGTTACAGCTTTCCAAATCTTATCATCACCTGCGATGCAAAGCTGTGAACATGAGTTACGTTAAGGTAGTTTTCTCTCTGTAGTTTATTCGTAATATGCTGTTTGTTTTGGGAATATCGTTTAAGAATGAGGTCGTGTATGGGACCACGTATTGTTTCGATTTGGGGCATGCTCAGGCATGGTTGACAGTTCAGGGATCAGCCAGAGCAGAGCCATTTCCCAGACCTAGTCGGGGTTTTCAAGAAGTCATGTTTTCCGAAGGTTAAGCTGACAGACTGCAGAAATGTCTGAACATCCGATGGTGCGTGTTTACTGGTTGTCTTCACCGTGAAGATGCATACTTGCCCTCATTGGTCAGAACACTGACACAAGACTTGGGATGCCATGTTACAGCTGTACAAGACGTTGGGGAGACCACAGCTGGAGTGTTTTGTGAAGTTACTTTTCACCTATCGCTAGGAAGGGTGTCACTAATCTGGAAAAGGTGTGAAAAGGTTCCGGAGGATATTGCAAGGACTGGAGTGCTTGAGTTATAAAGAGAAACAGGATAGGTTGGGGCTTTCCTCCTTGGAGTGTGGAGGCTCGAGGTGAACGTGTAGAGGTATATATAACCATGAGCAGTGTAGAATAGGTGGGTGGTCACGGTTTTGTTTTTCCATGGTTAAGGATTCTAAAAGTACCGTGCGCAAGTTTAAGGCGAGAGAGGACCTATTTGAAAAGGACCTGGGGGATGGGTGCTTTACACAGAGTGCAGAGGGTTTATTAAATTAACTGTCAGAGGAATTTAAAAGACATTTGGACAGAGATACATGGATAGGACAGGTTTAGAACAGGGAGGTTTCCAGCTTGGGGTCCAGGGACCGCTTGGTTAATGGTAGGGGTCCGTGGCATTTAAAAAAAAGGTTGGGAGTCCCTGGTTTGGAAGAATGTGGGCCAAAAGCAGGCAAAATGGAGCTAGCTGAAGTATTCAACTTGGTTGGCATGGATGAGTTGGGCTGAAGGGTTTGTTTACGTGCTGTATGATTCTATGGCTCTATGTTGCTAGCGTTGGGTTTCTGGAGTGATTGCTGATGACCTTTAACCTGTTCGATGTCAGGTTTAGCAACTCAGAATTGCTGAAATACTCCAAAATGTTTCGTAATTTAACAGTGATTAGATCCTGGGACACTGGAAGTTAATTCCATAAAGTTGACAGTTCAGCAATGTTGGAGCATTCTATTATACCTTAAAGAAACCAGCTGTTTTATAGTTTTGAGGAATCTTTTCAACAAGATAGATTTGAGATCTTTCCAACCAACAACTCTGAGCTTATTCTGAGCCCAGGGACTGTTTCCTCTCACTGCTGAGACCCAAAATCAAAAAAAGGCAAAAAAAACTACAAATGCTGGAATTTTGAAACAACAATAGAAAATGCTAGAATAGAACAATAGAGAATTCAGCAGATCAAACATCATCTCTGGAGAGAGAAAAAGGTTTGACAATGACCTTTCATTATAACTGGAAAAAGTTAGAAATCAAACATGTTTTGTATTGTAGCCATGTAAAATTAAAACGAGATAAATTAGGACAGAGGGGGAGAATACTGGAAACATGTTTTATAAACCACTGGAACAGCTGGAAATAAGACCATAAGACAAAGGAGCAGAAGTCGGCCATTCGGCCCATCGAGTGTGCTCTGCCATTTTATCATGAACTGATTCATTCTCCCATTTAGTCTCACTCCCCCGCCTTCTCACCATAACCTTTGATGCCCTGGCTACTCAGATACCTATCAGTCTCTGCCTTAAATACACCCAATGACTTGGCCTCCACTGCCGCCCATGGCAACAAATTCCATAGATTCACCACCCTCTGACTAAAAAAATTTCTTCGCATCTCTGTTCTGAATGGGCGCCCTTCAATCCTTAAGTCATGCCCTCTCGTACTAGACTCCCCCACCATGGGGAAACAATTTTGCCACATCCTCTCTGTCCATGTCTTCCAACATTTGAAATGTTTCTATGAGGTCCCCCCTCATTCTTCTAAACTCCAAGGAATACAGTCCAAGAGCGGCCAAACGTTCCTCATATGTTAACCCTCTCATTCCCGGAATCATTCTAGTGAATCTCTCTGAACCCTCTCCAACATCAGCACATCCTTTCTTAAATAAGGAGCCCAAAACTGCCCACAGTACTCCAAGTGAGGTCTCACCAGTGCCTTATAGAGCCTCAGCATCACATCCCTTCTGCTATACTCTATTCCTCTAGAAATGAATGCCAACATTGCATTCGCCTTCTTCACCACCGAATGTGAAATAAAAGCGAATACCAGAATTATTAGCAGGTCCTCCAAACCAGAGCAGGGTGGGGATTGCCAGGGTTTCTCCAGTCTCCATGTTCAATAGATCTTCCTTCTGCCAACTGTAACAATGCCATCACAGACTTGCACTCCCCTCCTTGTCCCTTTCAGCATTCTGAAGGAACCATTTGCTGGTTTGCTCTTCCATACCCACAAATGCTCACTTTCCTTCCTGTGACCCTTTCCCATGCAACCACAGGAGATACAACATCTGCCATTTTACCTCTTCCCCTCCTACCATCCAGGGACCCACCATTGCTTGCAGGTGAAGCAGCATTTGAGTTTAGTCTACTGCATTTATTCCTAATGCCGTTGTTGCCTGTACAGTGGAGAAACCCCATCATGGGATTGTGCGATCAGGTTGCAGGGCACCTCCATTCAGTTGGAAAACAAGGCCTGTTGGCTGTCACTTTAACTCTCTGTACCAGTGTCACTCTGATCGCTTGTCTTTGGCCCACTTAGAAGATCTGACTCAAGATCAAGGAACAATATTTGTTTAGGCATATCTTGGCACTACTGAATGCTGAACTGAACTGTTTCAGATAACCAGACCTTCCTGCATTTGGGACTGACCAGTCCTAATAAAGAAAGTCATCAAACAGTAACACAGTTTTTCTCTCTCTATAGATGCTGCTTGTCCTACTGGGTATTTCAAACTCCCTCTTTAATTTCAGATGTCCAGTACTGTATTTCTATAGTCCTGTATGTCACAATTTTGTTGCTCTTTTCCCTTCTCGATCAGCTCCTACAATTTTCATTGTCTACAGATCAGGTGTTCCTACAAACCTACACTACCCTCTATCATTTGGGACCACCTTCTGTTGTGTCCACTTGTCTCCATCTCGAGCACAGACCTTTCCATTGTTCTTTCCATCTTTTCCCCTCTCTGCTCCTTAAAACACGGTGAAAGGTTATTGACCAGAAACATTAACTCTGTTCCTCTCTCCACTAATGCTGTCTGATCTGCTGAGTGTTTCCAGCACTTGTTTCAGACTCTAAGCAACCTGCTCATTGAATTTTCTATTTGGTTCTGTTTGTAACTAAACAGAAAATAAAACCAGTTGCATCTGAAGGAAATGATAATTCCTTATGGCATGGATATGTATTTCTAAAATTCAAAGCAGAAATGAGTTATGAAGATCATAACTATGAAATTTAAAAGTGTCTGAAATGTTTCTCCACAGCTTCTGAGTGTCATTGCTTCAGTTCTCATGGTTGACCCCTCCAATGTAAACAGAATGTATACACACAAGAGGCTATTTCCAGTATATAATTTTCTTTCAATGACTTCCGTGGTTTTCATTGTTTCATGGCTATTTGGAGAAGACAAATCTTAGTGCTGTGTACTGCATACTTTGATAGTAAATGAACCTTTGAACTGCAATAGCCAAGAGTCTACCTGTGGCTAAAGGTTGATTTATACCTGTGCGTCAAATTGACGCTGTAGGTACGGCGTAGCCGCAAACCCTACGCAGTGCCTACGCGGATCCCTACGCCGTAGCCTAACGTGCCCCTCTCCCAAAATGTAACTACGTGTTGCGGCAACGCAGACCGCAACAACTGTGATTGGAATGCTTGGTAGCATCGCATTTCCTTCTACGCTGCAGTAGCTTCCCATTGGGTGACTGAAGGGCAGAGAAGGAACTCTGGCTGCAATGCTTTCCATAAAGCTTTACAGACCTCCGAAATTATGGAGGACGCATTTCGCTTTTACGAAAAAGACACTTGCTTTAAACTTGTTTACCCCGAGAAAGACTACCATGACCATGAAGCCTTGCACGGGCAGGTGTGTGCGCATGCGAGATGTGCAAATACATGACGTAACATTGCAGAGTGACGCAGACACACCAATGCACAAGTATAAATGTTCGCAATGGCATTTCCCACTTGCGTAGGCTACGACGTAAGCTGGTACACACAAGTATAAATCAGCCTTTAGACCTCACCACATGTGAGTGTCTACATTATGTATTCTTCTTATAGATGTTGTTGTAGATATACACCGTGCACATGGTCAACACCACATTTATTATCTCAGCCACAGTCTCACTGTCTTTCTACCTCACCTCTGATTTCGACTGGACTTTGCTGACATGAAATTCCCACTTAAGAACACATCAATTTGAACTGTGCTTTTCATTTCTTTTATTTCACCATTTGATGTTACATTGTCCCCTTGATGCCCTTTGTTGTTGTTTGCACATTACAGGATGTATTAATATGATTTCTATCAATCATGAGTTTAGTCAGCCCACAATTTTGAATCTTTAAATTTAAAATTTCATGCATCCCCTTTATAATTGCAAGTCTGCTTATCGGCAAGTTGGAAGTATGTAGTAAAAGACCTACACAGGAAAGCATGCAGTGCATCTTAATTCTTATTTTAACTATTAGCTTACCAGGCAAATGCTACATAGTGTGTGCTAAGGACAGAAGTGACTGCCACATGCTGTGTTTGGGAAAGGGTAAAATAGATATGGTGGATAATCTACAAAGTTTGTGATATTTTGTTTGAAGCATGCAGATGTCCAACTCAGAGTAAAATTCAAGTTGGAATCTCTTGCTTTACAGTGAAACTCCAATAGTCCAACACACAGTTCTTCATGAATCCCTATGGTTCTGCTTCTGGTTCACTGGGTTTTGTTCCCCACATTCTGTAAGCTCATCAGGCTTTGTACCCATGCTCTCTTTAAATTTGCCCAGTCTACAGGATAATTCATTAGTCGCCTAATGTGTAACATCCTTAAAAGAAGTGAATTTAAAATGTGTTGGGGTATTAATACAATTAATTTCTAACAGTCAATAACATCTGATTATCCACTACTACCAAGATCATGAGAGTCCTGGATTATTTGAGTGTTAATGGATTTTGCATTCCTTAACAGATCTTCACAGTGTTTGCACAAATTAGGAAGCCACATGGTGGCTGAAATGCCAGGTTTAATGGAAAATTACTACAAATCACCATGTGGGATGGTGCCTTAAATTCTATGGCCCTGCTAAAGCTAGTCAGTTGCCGCTGATAGAGAAACGTAATTAAAGAAAAGTCTCCAGACAATAAGAAATCTTTTTTGCTGCCTGTTTCAATTCCAAGACCAGCATTCTAAATTAGGCTTGGAAAATGCGTTTTGTACAACTCCAAAAATAGCTGGCGCAACTCACAGAAAGTGAGGTTATTTACATTCTGTTAGTAATTGCAAACAGCTCTCTGGCTGAAACTCTGGAGGCCAGTTTGGACTTTGAGTTCTACTAAGGGGAATGGTCAACCAAACACAGGGGAAAGAGACACACAAATTGTCCTGTAATACCCTCTCACGTGCAGGCCTTCAAATGCTTGTTAAAAATGGTGCTTAGACGAGAACATTTTGTACCTGAGTGTTCATCTGCATTACCTATGCATACGCGTTGTACTCCACAATGTGCTTCTGTGTATGAAGTATTTATATTTTTGCTGTTTTTAAAATTGAGAATCCTTTGCTGATAGCATGAACCTATGATCTGTACTCCACTCAAGTGTAAATATGCAGAAGGATATGCCAGAAGTCCAAACCAGTTACTGTATTTAGAACATGGATCAGTACAGCATAGGAATAGACTCCTTGGCTCATGATGTGTCAAACTAATTGAAATGATAATTAAACTGAACTAATCCCATTTGCCTATACAATGTCCATATCTCCCCATTCTCTGCACATTCATGTGCTTATCTAAGATAAGCATCTCCATTGTATTTCTCTCTAGCACCTCTGGCAGTGCATTCCAGGCCTGTTTTTCTGTGTAAAATCTTGGCCCACACATCTCATTTGAACCTGGCTCCTCACCTTAAATGCGCGCCCTTTCACGCTGAAATGGCACGCGGTTTGCCAGGCTCACTCTGGATCAGCCGGAAATATCGGCTGTTGATTATTCATTTCCGTAGATGCTGCCTGACCTGCTGAGTGTCTCCAGGATTGTGTGTGTGTTGCTCCGGATCAGCCTGCTGCCCAAACGCCCCTCTCCTCCGCTTGCTGCCTCAGGCCTACGTGGCTCGCTCTCGCTTCACTCTACTCAGCCTGTTCACGCTTCACAATATCTGCCCTCAGGTGTTCCTTTTCCATCCAGGGACACCTTTTGCTTGTGTTAATTAGCTTAGCGGTCCCCAGCCACCGGGCCGCAAAGTATGTGCTACCGGGCCGCGAGGAAATGATATGATTTGGCGATATGAGTCAGCTACGCCTTTCCTCGTTCCCTGTCACGCACTGTTGAACTTGAACGCACGCGTCATCTGTGTCAGCGCAGGAAGAAGATCAAGTCCTTGACCTTGCAACTGACGGCGGGCTGAAATGTATGTTTGACTTAACATCTCTGCCAGCATTCTGGATCAAAGTCAAGGCTAAATATCCTGAGATAGCCATGAAAGCACTGAAAACGTTGCTTCCATTTCCAACATCATATCGCTGCGAAGCAGAGCTTTCTGCAATGAATGCAACGAAAACTAAATTGTGGAATAGACTGGACATAAGGAACCTCCTTCGAGTATCGCTGTCTCCCATCACCCCTAGATAGGACCATCTTGTTGCAGGAAAACAAGCCCAGGACTCCCACTGATTCAGCGATATTGTTGTGTTGCAATAATTTTATATGTTCATACGAGGAAAATATGTGCTGTGTGTTTAATATCCAAACGTTACTTACAATGTTATGATGCTATTGACTTATAAGTGACTTATAATTGACATCACTATATTCATGCGCTGTGTTACATAAAACCTAAAATAACACTAACATATGGTAAAAGCAGGAATGATATGATAAATACACAGCCTATATAAAGTAGAAATAATGTATGTACAGTGTAGTTTCACTGAACAGGATCGCCAAAAACGATTTGTAGAAAAAAATCGGCATGTACACGCATGCGCACATAGGTGCCCGCGCAAGGCTTCGTGGTCATGGTAGTCTTTCTCAGGGTAAACACAACGTATTTGACTGCTACTCTTCTCTGTTGGAACCCTCCCCTCCCTCCCAAACACCCCCCCCCCCCGGTCGGCTGGTCTGCAAGAATATTGTCAATATTAAACTGGTCCGCTGGGGACCCCTGAATTAGCTCATTGATCTCCTGGTCATCTTTGTCAACCAGTCCCAGTCAGCCTTCGTTACCCACTCCTGTTGAACATATTATGCCCAAGGTTTGTGGTCTCTTCCTCCCCCAGCACCAGAGTTACCCTGGAGGATTGATTTGTGTCCGTGATGATCACAGTATATTTGTTCTGCCTTAGAACCCAACCAATTGGTCAAATTCTGCAGAGCTGTTGACCACCTTCCTTCTGTGTAAAAACAACTCTTTTCCAATTTCTCCTTGCTTAGGGTGTGCCTACTGCCTTGTTCTTTAAACTCAGCACAATGTTAATGTCAAAGTGTCTTGAGTTTCTGGGTTATCAAGTGTTCAAGCCTATCACGGAACAAGAGAAAATCTGCCAATGCTGGAAATCCAAGTAACACACAAAATGCTGGAGGAACTCAGCAGGCCAGGCGGGCATCAATGGAAAAGAGTACAGTCCACATTTCGGGCCGAAACCCTTCGGCAGGGATGGTGAATTCTGTCATGGTTTGGATACTCCTTTGAATGTCCAAACCTTTCATGTCCTGAGCTTCATATTGTGGAGTGGAAGTTGCCAGAGTGTTGTTTCTTTAATGTGCAATGGCCATTTCTCCCTATTTACCACATTGACTTGACACCTGACACACCAACAACTAACTAACCAGTTCTCTTTGAAACTCCCACTGTAGGGTCAGAGGGTGAGTTCCAGTTAGCATTGCTGGGCTGATACAGTATAGACCAACTAACCTTTACTCCTCAAACAAGAGAAAGTCGGCAGATGCTGGAAATCCGAGCAACACACACAAAATGCTGGAGGAACTCAGCAGGCCAGGCAGCATCTATGGAAAAAGGTACAGTCGACGTTTCGGGCTGAAACCTTTCGGCAGAACCTGCCAAAAGTACAGGACCAGCATTTTGTGTGTGTAAATCTTTAAGGGAGAATGTTAACCAGGAAGTTATAAGTAACTCCCATGCTGTCCTTCAGAATAATGAAATGGCATCATTAACAAGAGAGGAAACAGCTTCACTCTTAATGCTTCATTCAAATTTCCAATGCCACAATCTTTGTACTCGCCCAATGAGGACACTCTGCATAGCTCAATGAGGATTCATCCATTCTGATTCACTGGATCAGATATGCCACAAGTCCCTTAGCAAAAGCACCACATGAACTCTGATCTCCATCTTCAATAATGTGTTGCTGACAAATTTGTAGGCAACTGTCAGCATTCCCCTTGAGCTGAACATAAAACCCAGGCCATTCACCTCCAGCCTACAGGTGATCACAACATGGAAACATTACATCAGTATATAATGCACTCATTTAAAAATGACTGACCAGCAGGAACAACTGTAGACACAAAGTATCAGTGTTTACTTTATCCAATCTCTGTGTGGCATGCAGTACATGTAATATGACCAATGCACTGGAAAATTTTAAACACGAGATTCTGCAGATCATGAACACAAAAAACGTGACCTTTCGTGTCCTGAACTTCATGTTGTGGAGTGAAAGTTGCCAGTGTGAAATATCAGCTGTACTCTTTTCCATAGATACTGCCTGGCCTGCTGAGTTCCTCCAGCATTTTGTGTGTGTTGCTTGGATTTCCAGCATCTGTAGATTTTCTCTTGTTTGTGGAAGTCTGCAGATGCTGGAAGTTTAGAGTAACACAGTAATGCTGGGTGAACTCAGCAGGTCAGTCAGCATCAATGGAAAGGAATAAATAGTCAACATTTTAGGCCAAGACCCCTCATCATATCGGAAATTTTAACTTTTTAATTAGAAACTTGTGGGAAATATGAGGGCTATTTATTTATATTTGTGTGGACAAAACTGAAAAGGCCATGTAGTTACTGATATGGTTGCTGATGAAGGATCTCGGCCTGAAACATCAACTCCTTATTCCTTTCCATAGTTGCTGCCTGTGCTGCTGAATTTCTCCAGTATTTTGTATGTGTTCGTACTGACATGGCTGTTTTTCTCCTTGTATCAGTCCTGTGGAGAATGTAAATCAGCAGATATCATTGATGTTGTACTGATCGTGTGTGAAGCACTTCGAACAAATCCGATAAAACTATGTTTCCCACATATTATTCTGCCCATTTGACCTTCACTCCACTGGAGACTAGTGACTCTCAGAGGCTTACGTAGTATGATCCTTGATCTTGTGGTGATGGGGCTCCCAATGTAGTATTAGAGGATGCACCCTCAGTTTTGGTGCCCAAGCAGTTCTCCCTTTTTTTTATATATCTCCACTATTTTGCAGCTGTAACTTCTTCTGTTGGATGCTGAGGTAACCATAGCCCTTGGCCAGGGGCAGATATCGTCAGGTGGTGCCCAACCTTCAGAGAACACTTCAACACTTAACCATTACACTTGCCAACTTGGTGGGTCAGCAATGGTGGCCAAGTTACTGCCCATCTGCTCCTGACTTCCAGCTCAACAGCTGATTCTCTTCTTGATTAGCCACATTTATATCCTTTTCAACTATTTTCTAAAAATCCATTTCAGCTTTTTTCCCCACCCGTCCTAATGTCTGTGTGTTGAAATTTGCTAATGATTCAGGGAAGCGCTTGGAAGGCAACAGAAGATTAAAGGCACAATTATAAACACAAGTTGTCACAAGTTCCGATAGTGACCGAATTCTGATTTCAAAATCGCTTTCAATGCTGGATGCTGACCAATGTTTTGAAAGTGACTGCTTGCAGATTGGAAATTTCAGCCTAAATGAGTCAGGGCGACTCTCTATCTCAGAACTCCCAATGGTGACATAATTGACAGTTCAGAAAATGGGAGTGGTAGATGAAATCCAGTTTGTGATTACATTGCATGTCATCTTTGTGAATTATCTGTTTTTGCTGTGGATGAATATTATTATGACATACTGTGTTGCAATATCTTTCTGAAACACAAATGTGTTTTTTTCCCTCCACAGAAAAATATATTATTTAAGACTTACTGGAGGTATAGAGCTTAGATTATGCTTGGAAAACTTGCTTCCTTTCTCTTTGGAGAGAGAGATGGTGATGATTGTGAAGAAAAGGGTGTCATGAGTAACATTCTTTATGAGAACGTGGAGGATGACTGGGTTATAGTGGATATCCAAGGTAGGACATTGATCTTTGTGCTTATTCACAATCTCAAGATTGAAGACAAAACATTATTGGATCTTGGATACAGGTTTATAAAATGTAAACCATTAGAAGGTATATAATCAGTGATATATGATTGTATTATTTAACAACTAAAGTGAACAAATAGTTTAATATTGAGTAAAAAATATTGAGAGACTCTGATGTGGTTTATGTTTTCATTGCTGATAAATGCAGCTTTTCTTTTGAAAGCTACTATTGTTACAAAGTAAATCTACAAAACTTAATGAAATAACTGAAGCCATATTAGTTTGGAGAGGGTTGTGAAAATACATACAGCTGTTATATTCAAACTGTTAAATTCAATGATCAAATATAACCAGATCTGCTGTATAAAGTTTATAACTTTGTTAATTCATATTTTTATCAAGTGGACTAAAGTCACTGCTTGTTAATGCATTGCATTATCGAGTGCCAAGTGAATTTAGGAAAAAAATGGTAAAGTACAAGATGTCTACCACAGGTATATTTCACAAGTACTAAGTGCAATTGGAAAGACTATAACTTCTCATAATTAAATTTGAGGCTTCAGCAAGAGGGATTGTGAGGCTTCCAAATCAGATTCCATAATTTGCATTGAAATTGATTATGTTTGGTTGTTTGTTTAGAATGTATTACTTATAAAGTGGCATTCAAATGTGTAGGCTTTTAAGGACTTATATTAGGCAGTCCCACAGGTCTGAGGATAACTTAAAAAGGAGTGCCTGTTCATAAGACTATAATTTGGTTCACATGGAATCCTTCCAAGAGCACTCATTGTTTTTTGTTCACTAATGGAAAAACTTGAGATTTCTTACTTCACATGAGTGCAATAGAAAAGCAAGCATTGTTGCATTCCAGTGGACACTTGACCAAGTTTGCTGATCACTGCCAAAGATTGAGAATCACTCTTGAACTAGTCAGACTGGTATTAATTTATCCTTGTGAGTCACCATGGTTCTGCATTTAGGAGAGCATGGCCAGTGTTTTATTCACAGACCTGATTCATATGAAATTTAGTTGATCATCCTATCAACATGAAGTTTGTTTTCCATTTAATATTTTACAAGGGAGATATGTAGAATCGAATATATTCAAAGTGGCTAAAGACAGGGAAATAGAAGATGAGATAGTGGAAGAATATAAATTGTAAATATCAGTGTCTCTTCCCCACAGATCAATATCCAGTGCTAATACTGGAAAATGATCCACTGGAAAACCTTCTGATTGAGCACCCAAGCATGCCTGTTTACTCTCTGAGGATTGAGAACAGTGACGGCGAAGAAGAAGCTGAGTTGGAGGATCTGGAGAGTCTCAGGTTTGTAATCGGAAACAGGAACAGATTAAGTTTAATGGTCCCATTCCAAAAGCCTTGTATCATCTTCTAAAACTATCACTCCTAAGATGTATGTGATGTAGTTTACAAAACAGCATTTCAACTATTTAGTGAATTGAAATATGCTTACTTATTTCTCTCTCCTTACAAGTAGACACAAGGCTTGTAAAGGTATTAAAAGCATGATGAAAAGACTCCTCTCTTTTCACTTCTCTGTTCCAAAAAAATTATTTTATCCCTTCCTAAGCTCAGATGTGATGCAAGAGTTCCCAATATAAAAGTGGAGTGAAGAGGCAGTTTTACCAATTCACTATAACTATCCTGAAAATGTGAATATAGCCAATAGTTATCGAGCCATTCAGCACAGAAACAGGATCTTCAGCTCACCATCTATATATGGACCATCAAGTTTCTACAGCATCTATACTAGTCCCATTTATCAGCACTTGTTCTGTAGTCTCTTTGCCATCATGATTCTGATGTTCATCCAGATGCTTATTAAATTTTGTGATAATTTCTGCTCCAGATTACAACCACCCTCTTGGTGCTTCCTTCTTATCATGTGGCAACCAGAATTGCATTCAATATCCCAGCTGCAGCCAAACCCATATTGTACAAAGTTGTTAAAAACAAAGTGCTGAAGGGGCTCAGCAGCATTTGTCAGTCAGTTCTTTGGGTCGAGGCCTTCCTGTTCTTGTATGCCATGCTGCAGCTAATGAAAGCAAGCATCCCTTGTGCCTCTCCGCCATCCTTTCTGCTTGTGCTGCCACCCCCAGGTTTCTCAGGATTTGTACACCAAAGTCCCTTTGTCCCTCAGTGCTCCTTAAGGCCCCAGCATTCTTTGTATCCCAGTTCATCCGTGGTTTCCAGCACCTTTATCAGCATGGGCTTGCTGATAAAACCCATGCCCGTGGCTGCACACTCATCTAGGCTGAGTGCTGAGTCTTTGAGTGCAGACCAGTTTCCTGACCCAAAGCAATATTGTACAAGATCATCTGTTTCCTCAGACCAGAACTGTATGACTTTCTGTACAGGATCCTAGTGTTTCAGCTTCTGTTTGTATTCAGGAAGAAAGAGCACAGCCTGTTGGTCTGTTATCGAAAAGCCCAGTTAAATTAGTCAGATAGGATATCCCACCAACAAATCCACCTTGATTATCCCTAATCAGTCCCTGCCTTTTCAGGCACATATTTATTTATTTATTTATTGATTGATTGAGATGCAGTGTGGAATGGGCTCTTTGAGCCACACTGCACACTAACCACCAGTTTAGCCCTAGCCTAACCACAGGACAATTTACAATGACCAATTAACCTACCACCCGGTACGTGCACCCGTAGGAAACACATGTGGTCACGAGGAGAATGTACAAACTCCTTACAGGCAGTGCCTCGGGTCACCTGTACTGGAAAGCGTTGTACTAACCTCTGCACTACCGTGCCCCCCTCAGAATTTTCAGTACTTGTTCCTGAGGATAGACAAACTGGCCTTTAGAATCGACAGAAATATTTGAGGATGCTTCCAGGACCAGTGGGCCTAAGTTATAAGGAGAGGTTGGCCTTGCTAAGTCTTTATTCCTCGGAGCACAGGAGAATAAGAGGTGGTAAACTGGATGGTAGCAATCCTTTTGCCGAAGTAGAAGTGTCTGAAACTAGGGGCATAGCTTTAGGGTGAGAGGGAAAAATTGAAAAGGGACTTAAAGGTCAACCTCTTCAGTGTCTGAGGCAGGTACAGTGGCTAGGTACATGGAGGGGTATGGGCTGAATGCTGAAATTAAGACTAGATGGGTGGTTACTGTGCTTGTATTGACTCATTGGGTCAAATGGCCTGTACATGTGGTGTATTGCTCAGTGACTCATTGAATATATATATTATTCTCGCAGCCCTTCTTGAATTAAGGCACCACATCTGCTGATCTGTAGTTTTCTAGCATCTCACCTGTGGCCACTGAAAATTATCTTTGTCAGGACTAGCAATCTCTTCCTTTGCCTTTCATAGTTGCCAGGAATATATCTCCTCAGGCCTTGGGGACTTGTCCATCTTTATGTCCATTAAGACATCAAATACCTCCTCCTTTTTAATTGTAATATGATACAGAATTTCACTACCCCAGCTGTAATCTCCACCGACATTATCCTTCTCCATAGTGAGTACAAATGTAAGACCTTGCCAACTTCCTCTGCCTCCATGTACAGATTGTCCTTTGGTTCCTAAGTAACCCTGATCTTCCCCTGGTTATTTTATTCTTAAAATGTTAGAGGTACCTTGGAATTTTCCTTAATCTCGTCTCCCAGTGATTTTCTATCTTTACCCTGTTCATTCTTTTTTAAGCAGCCCCCTGCAATTACTGAACCCTCCAAATTCTGATGAAGGGTCCTGGCCTGAAACATCAATTGTTCATTTCTCTCCATAGACTCTGTCTGACTTGCTGAGCTCATCCAGCATTTTGTGTTGTTTCTCTGGATTTCCAGCATTTGCAGAATCCCTTGTGTTTAAACTCTGAATACCTTTTGACATCCAGAGTTCACAAGACGCTTGTGCTTACCTTTCACCTTTATGGGAACACGTTGGTTCTGAAAACTCATTATTTCACATTTAAAATACTCCCATTTTCCGAAAGTTGATTTGCTTGCAAGTACTGTAGCTTCTCCCAGCCTACATTTGCCAGGTCCCGTTCTTTGATATAGAAATCAGCCTTCCTCCAATTGAGACACAATTTCTGGCCAGTCCTCGTCCATTTCCATTACTACTTTGAAAACTTACCAAGTTACGATCATTATCGACAAAGGCTCACCCACTGGCATCTCACCCACTTATGCCTTCAGCTTTTGGTTTCAAAGCTGATGTCTCCAATTTATTATATTTTATTTATTGGTCATTCTCTGTTCAAAACATTGAAACTTTGTTGCATAGTTTGTGGACAATATAAAGATAGGTGGAGGTAGATACAAAGGAGGGGAAGGCCGTTTTGAGAAAGTAGAGAAGGATTTAGACAGATTAAGAGAATGGGCTAAGAAGTGGCAGATGGAATTGAGTGTGGGGGTGGGGGGGTGTGGTCATGCACTTGGTAGAAGAAATAAAAGGATAGACCATTTTCTAGATGGAGAGAAGATCCAAAAATCTGAGGTGCAAAGGGATTTGGGAGTCCTTGTGCAGGATTCCCTAAAAATTAACCTGCAGGTTGAGTCACTGGTGAGGAAGGCTAATGCGATGTTAGCATTCATTTCAAGAGGACTAGAATATAAAAGCAAGAATGTAATGTTAGGCTTTATAAAGCACTGGCTTGGCCTCACCTAGAGTACTGTGAGCACTTTTGGGCCCCTTATCTTCGAAAGGATGTGCTGGCACTGGAGAGGGTTCAAAGGAGGTTCACGAAAATGATTTCAGGATTGAACGACTTGTCATGTGAAGAGTGTTTGATGGCTCTGGGCTTGTATCACTGGAATTCAGAAGAATGAGGGGTGACCTAATTGAAACCTACTTGAATGTTGAAAGGTCTTGATAGAGTGGATGTGGAGAGGATGTCTCCTTTGGTGGGAGAGGTTAGGACAAGAAGACACAGCCTCAGAATACAGGGGTGTCATTTTAGAACAGAGATGAGGAGGAATTTCTTTAGCTGGAGAGTGGTGAATCCGTGGAATTTGTTGCCACGTGCCAGCTGTGGAGGCCAAGTCTTTACGTATATTTATGGCAGAGGTTGATAGATCCTTGATTGGTCAGGGCATGAAGGGATATATGGAGAAGGCAGGAGATTGGGGCTGAGAGGGAAGGTGGATCAGCCATGATGAAATAGTGGAGCAGACTCAATGGGCCAAATGGCCTAATTCTGCTCCTATATGTTATGTTCTTATTATGGTTTTACAACAAACTGGCCTAAAATTTACCTTTCTAGTTCATTACACTTGTCTACCAGCAGCTGAGTTGAATATTAGATATATGTACTGATCTTTCTGGAAGGAATTTGCAGCTTGCTCATTTTTACCCACAATTCATTCTGGAGTCAGCACAAACCTAATGTTCCTTTGAACGCACAGTGAAATTTGGGCTTATCTGGTATTTTCATTGACAGTTTAATTTGTCTTTTGTTATTCAGTCAATATGATTTAAATATCTGCACAGCAGAATCTTAATTTGCAAGCTGTATAATAAAAGCATGTACAGATTCTTGCGATCTAAGATTGCATCAATTTTTTAGTAGGTATATATTTTATGCTGAGGTATTGTGAAGTGTTATTGGGTGAATTGCGATCAATATTTGGCTTTTGTGCCTTGCTGCCTTTAGTATTTGTATTCAGATGCCATTTCTAAGGCATCAATCATACTGGAGAGTTGCATGATTGTGCTGCAGGCAATTCACCACAACCTATAGTTAATATAAAAAAACTCAACATTACTAACAATATTTTGCTTCAGGGTAACAAAAATGATATTTGTTATGCACTGTTATAACACCTTTGACCTTTATTTCCAGCCCCTGATGAATGACTAAAGCTATCTTGTTTCCTATTATTTCTGTAAAATCAATTCTTTCCCCTTGAGTGAATGCTATCATAAAGCGTCAGTGTGAATATCAGTATTTCTCTAATGTAGAATTCATGAATTGGCATGTTTGATTTTGTGTTGGAATTTGATGACCCTTTATGATTCCACACCATGGTTAGTAGGGGAATAAAGTAGGAGGATATTTCTGAGCAGCTCAGATTTCTTTTGGTACCAATTAAACGAGCTAAATTGAGCCTTTCTGGACAAAACAATTCAACTAAATCTTCCTGGACAAGATCTGGGAGCCGGGTGCAAGTTGTGTGTTATAGGTATCAAGAGAGTTCTGTGTTTGATTTTCCACACTTGAGTGGTTGAGGACATCAGTAAAGGTGGGATCCTAGCAAGGAAGCAGTAGAGAGAGTAGAAAGAGTGATTAATGGATAAAAAGGAGAAAATATATATGGGTAATTTAAAGGGTGGAGTTAACTGCTTGGTAGTGTAGTGGTGAGAGTGGAGATGGAAATGGGAGATGAAAAGTGATACCTTTAAAAGACTGGAAATTTAGTTCAGCTTGTTTATCAGAGTAAGTTTAGCCCAGCCAATGCCTTAACATAATACCTCTAGGTTCTTGGCCTTCAAGGCTAAACAAGCTTATTGATGTATGGAGCTCAATTTTGGCTGCATATTGCAACCAATAACCTTGGTGGATTCTGGGGTTATCTAAAGAACAGATGCACCAAGGATCTGCTCACTTTAGTATCATTGTATTCTGCTGGAGACTGTAAGGAAACCAATGCAGTTAGTTCCCCTGTGGACAGGGTGAAGAAGCCTGCATGTGAGCCTTGAGAAGAAGCCAGAGATGGTCACAGAAATCAAAAACACTTTGTGCTCTCCCACTCAGGAATTTGATGCCTTGCACAAACACATGTGGATGGTAGGTCCTCCAAAGCTCCAAAATACAGGAGATATCTTAGCTAAGAATATCGCAATAAGGTTCTGAGCAGTTGACTTCCATCTCCATTTGTGTCTAAAGGGCTGTGCTATATAGGAGTTTGAGGAAGTAGAAGTGATGGTAATTTATTGTTATTTTTGACAAATATTAATTGTTAATACCAACTCTTCAAATAGTGTCTGATGAGTAACCTTTCGAATTCCATGGAATAGTGAGAAGTCTTGGTGCAGTTTATTGAGAGCCTGATCGAAGCATCCGTTGCTGTACATCAGTATGTTTTGCGCTGAGGAAACTGGTTTGGCAATAGACTTTGCATTTATGTTTCAAAAGGTTGAACTGAAGGTGTCTAAGATGAACATTTGGGTGCAGACCAGCCAGTACAATATATTGCTCCTATTGCCTTGTCTGCAAGGGGTCCAAGGAAGATGAAGAAGTTCTTTTCTGGCTGTGTGACTTCTCAGATGGCAGATGAAGCAGTTGTTGAAAGCACTTGCATTGTTGGGGAAGGAAGCAGGATAGTATGATGGGTACTTTGGGATGTGAAGTCAACAGTCCGCTTGTTTACACTGGACTTAGAACATAGAACAGTACAATACAGGCCCTTCGGCCCACAATGTTGTGCCGACCCTTAAACCCTGCCTCCCATATAAGCCCCCGCCTTAAATTCCTCCATATACCTGTCTAGTAGTCTCTTAAACATAGAAAATAGGTGCAGGAAACTTCACTAGTGTATCTGCCTCCACCACTGACTCAGGCAGCACATTCCACGCACCAACCACTCTCTGAGTAAAAAACCTTCCTCTGATATCCCCCTTGAACTTCTCACCCCTTACCTTAAAGCCATGTCCTCTTGTATTGAGCAGTGGTGCCCTGGGGAAGAGGCGCTGGCTATCCACTCTATCTATTCCTCTTATTATCTTGTACACCTCTATCATGTCTCCTCTCATCCCCCTTCTCTCCAAAGAGTAAAGCCCTAGCTCCCTTAATCTCTAATAATAATGCATACTCTCTAAACCAGGCAGCATCCTGGTAGATCTCCTCCGTACCCTTTCCAATGCTTCCACATCCTTCCTATAGTGAGGCGACCAGAACTGGACACAGTACTCCAAGTGTGGCCGAACCAGAGTTTTATAGAGCTGCATCATTACCTTGCGACTCTTAAACTCTATCCCTCGACTTATGAAAGCTCACACCCCATAAGCTTTCTTAACTACCCTATCCACCTATGAGGCAACTTTCAGGGATCTGTGGACATGTACCCCCAGATCCCTCTGCTGCTCCACACTACCAAGTATCCTGCCATTTACTTTGTCCTCTGCCTTGGAGTTTGTCCTTCCAAGGTATACCACCTCACACTCCTCTGGTTTGAACTCCATCTGCCACTTCTCAGCCCACTTCTGCATCCTATCAGTGTCTCTCTGCAATCTTTGACAATCCTCTACACTATCTACAACACCACCAACCTTTGTGTCATCTGCAAACTTGCCAACCCACCCTTCTACCCCCACATCCAGGTGGTTAATAAAAATTACGAAAAGTAGAGGTCCCAGAACAGATCTTTGTGGGATACCACTAGTCACAATCCTCCAATCTGAATGTACTCCCTCCACCACCACCCTCTGCCTTCTGCAGGCAAGCGAATTCTGAATCCACCTGGCCAAACTTCCCTGGATCCCATGCCTTCTGACTTTCTGAATAAGCCTACCATGTGGAACCTTGTCAAATGCCTTACTAAAATCCATATAGCTCACATCCACTGCACTACCCTCATCTATATGCCTGGTCACCTCCTCAAAGAACTCTATCAGGCTTGTTAGACTCGATCTGCTCTTCACAAAGCCATGCAGTCTGTCCCTGATCAGACCATGATTCTCTAAATGCCCAGAGATCCTATCTTTAAGAATCTTTTCCAACAGCCTTCTCACCACAGACGTAAGGCTCACTGGTCTATAATTACCCAGACTATCCCTACTACCTTTTTAGAACAAGGGGACAAAATTCGCCTCCCTCCAATCCTCCGGTACCATTTCCGTGGACAACAAGGACATAAAGATCCTAGCCAGAGGCTCAGCAATCTCTTCCCTCGCCTCATGGAGTAGCCTGGGGAATATTCTGTCAGGCCCCGGGGACTTATCCGTCCTAATGTATTTTAACAACTCCAACACCTCCTCTCCCTTAATATCAACATGCTCCAGAACATCAACCTCACTCATATTGTGTTCTTGATTTCTGTGTGTTACTTGGACTGGAGCTTCTCAGTGCCATCCTGAATATTGTTTCTCCACTTTGATCAATCACAATTTGGATATTATATTGTTTAAAGGAGTCTTTGTGAACATTCATGTTTTTTTTTCTTTTGTCCACCTGCCAGTCTCTTTCTGTGACACAACTTGGTTTCACCACTGCTGTTCTGGAGATCAAGGAAGACAGAAAGCTGCTCATTTTGATTTACATTAATGATGGCCAATCTGCTGTAATTGGCTTTCTTTACAATAACAGCAATGTCCCCAGTGGGCTGCTGACTAGGAAATGTGGCAAATCCTCCTGCCCCCCCCCCCCCACCTTCCCAGTGGAACCCTGGTATGAAGGAAGTAATGTCTTGGTCACTAGTGAAGTGTGGCCAGCAGAAAGCAGACTTTAGCCCGAGAGCTCACAGATATGCAGCACGCTGAGCCATTGGTGTACGACTACATTGAGGAAGCTGCTCCCCTCTGCACCCTCCTACAGGTTGTATGTGTTGTTCCCCCGGCTACACAACTGGGGGGCAGTCATATTGGGTTACCGAGGCTCTGGCTATTGATGTCCTCCCCTAGTGATGTGACATCCTCTACTCATGTCTCTTCTAGATCACACAGCCCCTGTGCTACAGAGGGCATTCAGCAGGTAGTAGCTGTGACTTTGGCAGCTAGACTACAGAGTTTGTGAACATCTCACAAAATATAGTAAAGGTACCTTCTACCCACCAGTGAGCATGACTTCTGCAGAGGAAACCTTTCACTTATTTGAGAAGCAGGAGAGGGGTTTCTATAGGTTATGTATGGAATTGCATGTCACCTCTTCAGCTGGCAGGGAGTAGTGAACCTGTGGAATGCTTTGCCACAGACTGCGGTGGAGGCCAGGTCCGTGGGTATATTTAAAGCGGAAGTTGATAGTTTCCTGATTGGTCAGGGCATCAAAGGATATGGCGAGAAGCATGTGTATGGGGTTGAATGGGATCTGGGATCACCCACGATGGAATGGCAGAGCAGACTCGATGGGCTGAATGGCCTAATTCTGTTCCTATATCTTATTGTCATATGGTCATCCAAAGGCTTTGAATCACAGAAGAATATGAGGAAGCTTAGGAAACCATGCACTCCTAAATGCCATTAAGATTGTTCTCAGAGGATGAAGATTCACAGCCAGTCTCTCTTCAGGTTAGACGCGTCAGCTTTCCAACACGCTGCCAATTTTAACTCAACTCTGCCAAATCCATCCACCCACCAGTTAAAATACAACAACTCTTGGGATCACCAGTCACCAGTCTAGCAAAGTTTTCTATTTTGCTTTACAAATTCTAACATAGTGAACAATGAGTGCTTCCAGGTAATTGCCCAATGGGACAGCGTTCCTGGAAGGAACACCGGATTGAAACTGTTGATACTGAAATATCAAACAAAAACAGAAGTGCCAGATGAACTCAGTCATATGGCTTCTGTGGAAAGAGAAATCAATCATTGTCCCAGGTCAATAACGGGGGAAGGAATCAGAATCAGGTTTGTTGTTTTTGTGGCAGCAGTACACCCATTGCAATATACTCTCCTCACACATGACTGCATGGACAAACATCTGGGTAATCACATGGTCAACTTCATCGATGACATGCTGGTGGGGCTCATCACAATCGCTGATGAGATGCCCTACAAAGAGGATGCAGAAGAGCTCAAAGCCTCTTGCTAGGTAAATAATGTCTTCCACAGTGTCAGCAAGACAAAGGAAATGGTTATAGAGTTCCGGCGAATGTGCACCACTCACACCCCTCTTTACATTGGCAGCACAGCAGTGGAAACTACGGGCAGTTTTAATCCCCTGGGACAGCACATCTTGCACAACCTCTTGTGGTCCCAGAACACATTCCACACAATCAGGAAAGCTCACCGATGCCTGTACTGTCTGAGGTGGCTGAAGGTGTTCATGTCATGTGCAGTAGAGAGCATCCTGCATGGTACGGAAACTGCACCGCGGCAAACAGGAAAGCTCTTAAGATGGCGCAGGTGAAGTGCAGCAATGACTTGTTGGTAACAAATATATCTTCAAATTACTTCAGTAATCACACTTTGTCTCAAACAATCACTGCAATTGATAGCCTGTAACTTCCTTTTTGGAGCTGAGCTTTTGAACCACCATTTGCAGTGTGAACTTGAGTCTAGAAGGTGCAGGACAGTTGATGCATGGTCTGTACCGGCCGGATTGAGGTGGTGGGGACCTGGCCCAAGAACGTATCGAAGTGGCAGGGCCTGGGTCTGAGTGTGAGGAATGACCCACTATTTGGCCAGTTTAAGCACCAGGCCAGATTGAAAAGATTAAAGTGTCGGGGTCAGACGAGAGGGATGAGCCACACTCACAACACGCTGGAGGAACTCAGCAGGTCAGGGATGAGCCAGTGTTCAGCTCACTGCTTGCCAGGTTTACTTCTCTCTGTGCTGAACTGCCACTGCAGCCTGAAACAAATGGTCTCCTGGATTGGCTGTAACTGGCTTTGTGGCTGTGAACTTCAGTTCTGAATATTATTTGCGTACTTTTATTGGTTGCACGATTTTTTTCCCTGCACATTCAGTGTTTGACGGTCTACTTTTTTCAGTGGGTTCTATTGGGTTTCTTTGTTTCTTGTGGCTACCTGTAAGGATCCAAGGTTGTGTGTACAGTAGTATACATACTTTGATAACAGATGTACTTTGAACAATGGGTTGTCAAAACTGCCCTATACATCACTGGCACTAGCCAATGCACCAGCAAGGACATGTATGCAGAAAGGTGCCGGAAAAGGGCTAGTAGCATTATGAAGGATCTTGCTCACCCTGCTCATGGACTGTTGGTCCCATCACATCAGGAACAGACTACATAGCATCCCTACCAGGACTACCAGACTCAAAGTTACCTTCCCCAAGCAGTAAGGCTGATCAACACCTCCACCCTCTGACCCACCACCACTACTTTACCATTTCCTGTCAGCCACCTTATGTACAGTGCCTAGTGTCAATTTACGGACAATCAATCTATCTATGTATATATGTCATTTTATATATTTATACTTAATGTTTTATTATTGTGTTCTCTACCTTGTTAATTTTTTTGTGCCTCATTGGATCCAGGGAAACGATTATTTGGTTCTCCTTTATATTTGTGTACTGGAAATGGCATTAAATAATCTTGAATCCTGAAAAGAGGAATACTGAGTGTTGTTGAGTGAAAGAAATCACCAGAGAGACAGCTACTGGTAGATATATAGCAGCTTCTTTATTCGACAAATCCAGGTACAGCAGGCATCATACGGAGACGCTTTCGGTGGAAAGATCTGCTGGCCCAGTGTGGGGCTCGATGTTTATTTGCTAAACACGAAGGACAATTCCATATTTACAAAGTATAGACAATGCTTTCTTTTGAAGCTACATACAAACTTCACACCACCTGACTTGCATCCATCTCACAGGCGCCAGCAGCGTCTGGCTGGGCTTTTAGGAATCCATTGTTCCAAACTGAATCCATAATACATTAATTTGGTATTTTACGTGCTAAACATAAAGGACAATTCCATATTTACAAAGTATGGATAATACTTCCTTTGAAACTACATGCAAACTTCACACCTTCCGATTCACATCCACCCCACAGATGCCAACATCATCTGTGGACTGGGACTCATAGCTTTTAAGAAATACATTGTTCCAAATTAAATCCTCAATACATTGTCAAGGAACAGAAGACTGGCAGCCAAAGCCATTTGCTAAATGTAAATGACCTAAACCCAAAAATCACTCTAACAGTGAGAGAGTGTTTCAGAAATCTGATGGTGGACCATTCAGAAATCTGATGGTGGAGGGGAAAAAGCTGTTTCTAAAACATTGAATGTCCATCTTCAGGCTACTGTTTCTCTCGCTGATGGTAGTAATGAGAAGGGGGCATATCCTGGAAGGAGGAATGTTAGTTTTTGAAGCAGAGCTGGGGTGGGGGGAGTGAGGAATAAGGCAAAAGACCATATAAAGTTGGTGTTGAGACTGATTGGATGATGGGGAGTGT
This sequence comes from Mobula birostris, assembly GCF_030028105.1. Classification (NCBI taxonomy): domain Eukaryota; kingdom Metazoa; phylum Chordata; class Chondrichthyes; order Myliobatiformes; family Myliobatidae; genus Mobula; species Mobula birostris. Next base: position 43,138,200 of record NC_092384.1, read on the forward strand.
GAGCCATTAGTGAGGCATTTTTTGATAATGGGGTGAGAATGGTACATAAGCATGATAATGAGAAATGATGAGAGCAGTTTAGTTGAAGCTGGAAAAATTCAATGTGTATTCAAAGTTGCATTGTGCTCAGATAGGGATAAAATGTTGTTCTAGTTTACTTTGGGCCTTGCTGTGATAGTGGAGGAGGCCACAGACAGGGTTGTAATCGGAGTGGGATTGAGAATTAAAGTGGCTGACATTAGGAAACTCGGGATCTCCCCCGTGGACTGACCAGCATGCAGAATGTGGTTGTTTTCTCATTGTAGAAAAGGAGAACTTCTTCAAGATAGGCTTGGTCTGTCATCTTTTATCTGTTGCCCTTAAGAATTGTCATGTAACGAATTGCTGTCTTGGAAAAGCTCTTGAATAAATAACACTTTGAGCTTCTTGTGTATTTTGTTTAATAGGCTCTGTCACCGATATCTTACACTAACTATCTGCAAGTAGAAGAGGAGGATTTCCTGAAAGGCTTTTCAATACATCTCTTGTTTAGATGACTGTTGTAAAATAATCTGGTGAATTATTTATCAGAAGTCTTTTTTAAAAAAGAAAATGATGCATTTTCTATCATATTGTTATTCCATTCTATTATTATAGTTTTGTCATACAGGAAATTGTAGTTAAACTTCCGATAATTAAGTTAGCATTTAAGAGTTAAACTTTTACGATGAGGTGAATGTTTACAATCTGAACGTACAAACAGTACGTGCTGACTTTCTAGAAAGGAGTTACCATGGTGTTGTAGCAAATATCCCAATGTAGTCAGAATTTATATAATGCAACCTATTAAACTCAGGCCTCTTCTCCTTTCTAGGACTGTTCATCATGCCCCCAGAATCACATTCTCTTTGACCGGAAAAGATGGTGTGCTCCATAGAAACCATGTGCATTTCATGCAACGCATCAGATTACATGCAGAGCGCAAGAAACTGAGTCGTAATCATCTTCTGAGACAAAATCGAGCATGGAAACGGCATTCTGGCAAAAAGAAAACCTCCCATTGTTTTAAACAGCCACGTCCACGCATTTCCAGACATTCAAGGCGATAAACATTCTGTTTGGTTGTTTGGTAAATTTCACAAGCTGTAATTTTTGTAGTGATTTAATGCTATCCCACAAAAATTTTTATCCTGATTGTTTAATTCTTGCATGTCCAGATTCTGTGCCTTCCCTCCCACTTGGGAATATTTAGCTCACAATCAGAAATGTCATGAAATGTGTGACAACAATTGGTGGTTTTATGTTCCTTTAAAACTGCTGAGGACCCTGGACTTTTCCTTGCGCCACAGAGCAGGTGAGGGCTTTCAATGTTCTGTTTTCAGTTGTAGTGAGTGCCCCAAAATATTGGTGACTTAGGCTGTTCTGTGGATCTCCAGTGACTAGACTGTAAGGAACAAACTAAGGAATTACTGGCTGGCTTTTCGATTTGCATTGTTCCATTCTTTGATCCTGATCTTTGTTTGTTGCCTCTGGCTTCTGGTCACCAAGAAACTCTCAGAAGGTCATGGCTGTAGATCTGCAGCTGTTATGCTTCTCAGTCTCTTGTTGTTACCAGACCTTGATGGATCCCAGATCTACAATAAGAAGACCATATTTGGGATGTAATATAATCTATTTCCTATAATCCACATGTATATTTGTAACTAGTGTTATTACTGGTATGACTTGGCATTATTAGAAGGCTTTGGAAGTTGACACTTGCCATACGAAAACATGATTGGGGACAGTGGCCAGTTCAAAGGATTCTACTGATTCGTGAAAGAGGAAAATTGTTGGTTAATGCATTTTTCATGACCATGAGACATTACAAAATATTTCAGAGCCAATGGTCACAAAATGCTGGAAGAATTTAGCAGGTTAGGCAGCATCTATGAAGAGGAATAAACAGACTGTATTTCAGGCCGAGATACTTCATCAAGGCTGGTGTTCATAGCCTGACCTGCTGCATTCCTCTGACATTTTGTGTGTTGCCCAAATTTTCTTGAATAATCTCTTGTGTTGGGCCAACTGGTGGCACAACGACATCGGTGCCAGACCCGGGAGCGGAGGTTCCCGGGTTCGAAACCAGTTGGGTCCGCCCACGTGTACGATTTCCATCCGTGCTGGGTTGAGTATCGAGATCGCAACATGACCTCATAAAATAAAAGGGAAAATACTGCAAAAATGTCTGTCTCTCTCTCACAGACTCTCTTGCTCAGCGCCTTGTAAAAGCCATGAAAAAGACATCATCACGGAAGCACGCATAGACACGCAGACGCACATGCAGAGACGCACACGCACGCAGGCACACGCCAAAAAAAAAATCTCTTGTGTCATAGCTAATGGTATATCTTCAGTCTTGATGAGTTATAATTCTCATGGACAAAAGTTGCTTTCAACCCCATCTTTCAGGCAGTCTGGAAATGATTTTCATCGCGACAATAATTGGCATGGAAATAACTGGGAGGAGTAAATGGCAGAAACCTTTAAAATGGGCAGATAGCCTGAGGAGGCTAACACCTCTGTTGGATCTCACGTTAACACCACAACAGACACAAAATGCTGGAGGAACTCAGCAGGCCAGGCAGCATTGATGGAGAAGAGTATACAGTTAATGTTTTGGGCTGTGACTCTTCATCAGAGCTGCAGGAAAAAGTTGAGAAGTCAGTAAAAAGGTGGGGGAGGGGAGGAAGAAATACAAGATAGTAGATGCTAGGTGAAACCGGGAGGCGGGGGTGGGTGAAGTAAAGAGCTGGGAAGTCAATTGGTGAAAGAGATGAAGGCCTGGAGAACACCACCACAATGCTCGATGGAGGAGGAACAAGCTTGATTTGATTCTGGCCAAACCCCATGACCTTCTCTAAATGTGAACTGGCTGCCTCTGGTAGTTTCACATTGGGAAATGGGTTGTGGCTGGCCTGACAGTTTGGAGGTCTCCACCTCTTCCCCTTCCTCCTCCTCCTTGCCACCTCTGCTTCCTCTACCGTTTCTTCCTCTTTATCATTGCCTTCTTCTTCAGCTCTTCCTCCTCCTGCTGACCAACTAGAGGTGGTTCGAAAGCCACCTCATGGGTTGATAGACCACATCGACAGGTTTCAGTTTTAATGATTTACCTGCATTGATTTACTCCCTCAACTCTTAATTTTGTACAGTCCTGAACATTGAAGTTGATTTAAAAATAGAAAATTGTTGCCTAAAAGTAAATGATATTTTTCTGTTATTAGTTAAGTAACATAAGTTGACAAAGGTTATGTAATTATGGTGATCATAACAATGTAAAAAAAAATGAAACCTACTTTGCACACAAAGTCCGTGGGCACTGATGCACAAGTATTCATCGCATCACTTGAGGAACTCCCTTTTGTTTAAATGATATCATGATCTTATGGCCACCCAGGGCAATTGGATTTCATTTCATCATCTCACCTGAACAATTGCATCTTCACTTACTGCTCATGTTTCTAGAGTTATTTATTGCTTAATAGAACAAAATAATCAAAGAGGAGCTGATGACCAAATGTGAGGGGAAAATAAGTAGCAAGGGTGGAGAAAGAGTAAGGAGAAGGGGTAAGGGACTAATTCGATTAGTCTCCTGGAGTTGGTGTGTACCTGATGGGCTAAATGGCCGTCATCTGTCTAAGAGGAGAATTCAGAGCTTCGTACTGCATCCACTTTAACAGGGATAGGGTTCCTCTTATCTTCACATACCACTCCATGAGCCTCAGCATCCAGCACATCATTCTCTGATACTTCCGCCATCATCGGGATTGTACCACCAAACAGACCTTTACCTCCCCCTCCCCCACACTCTCTTGCTTTCTGCAGGGAATGCTCCCTTGTCCATTCGTCCCTCCCTGCTTATCTCCCTCTAGGTACATACCCTGCAAGTGACACAAATGCTACACCTCCCATTCACTTCCTCCCTTACCTCCATTAAGGGCCCCAGGCAGGCCTCCCAGGTGAGGCAACACTTCACCTGCTAGTGCTCCTGATGCGGCCTCCTCTACATAGGTAAGATCTGACGTTAGCTAGGGGCTGCTTTGTCGTGCACCTCCGCTCCATCCACCAAAAGTGGAATTTCCCAGTGGCCAACCATTTTAATCCCTCTGTCCATTCCTGTTTCAACATGTTATTCAATGAGGGTGGAGGAGCAACACCTCATATTCCATCTGGGTAGCCTCCAACCCAATGGCATGAATATAGATTTCTCCTTCCAGTAATTTCCCCCTCCCCCTTTCCTCTTCTATTCTCACTCTGGCCTCTTATCTGTTCTTTTCACCTGCCTGTCATCTCCCTCAATGCCCCTTCTTCCCTTTCACCCACTGTCTACTCTCCTTTCCCATCAGATTCCTCCGTCTTCACTCCATTACCTTCCCCACTCACCTGACTTCATCTATCGCCTTCTCACCAGTCCTCCTTCTCCCCTCCTCCCTGCACCCACCTTTTCATTCTGGCATCTTCCCCCTTCCTTTCCAAGTCCCAAAGAGGGATCTCTGCCTGAAACATCGACTGTTTATTAATTTCTATAGATGCTGCCTGTCTTGCTGAGTTACTTCAGCATTTTGTTGTGTTACTATGGTTCTATGCTCGTAATTCTTTGCTGAATTTTAAAATCATCTATTTTGGAATAACTTTGACATTTCAGTCATTAGAATGACCAAATAGCATTTAACCTTACGCTTCACTTGACTCCTTTTGATAGTGTTGAAAGAGGAAGTATTTTAATGATTAACTATTATTTGGTGCATCAATAAATGGACAGATGTTACAGATAAACTGTTTTCAAAATGTTTTGAAATTTGGAAGTCTGAAATTAAACACACAGGTTTGTAGTACATACACTGCAATTTGTTTCAATTGCTCACAGGTGTCTGCCATAAGGTAACCACAGCAAATGAATCCTGTCAAACCTGTTATTTTGTACTCTATAACAAATGAAAAAGTGTTTTTGTTTTAAAAGAAGTAAATTACAGCATGCAATATGGGTTGACTAAATGAAGTATCACGGTAACATTGATTATTTCTTTTCAAACTGAACAACTCCATTACAACACGTGGACTAATGTTGGTAAGATGATCACCATGCATTTGTACAATTGCATGAATCTGATTCAGTAATAATTGGTATGATAAAGTTTGAGAGAGATCTTCACAAATTTCTGTACATACTACTGTGCCTGACGCTATGCAGAATAACTTGATTAGTTACTCATAAGTTCACTGCTTACAGTAGCGGTCATTAGAGTCACTGAAAGAGTACAAAAACAGCCCTTCAGCCCGTCAAATCCATGCTAACTGTCAATCAGCAAGTTTACACTAATCATGAACCTGTATTTTATTCTCCCCACATTTGGCTTCTTATGTATACATTATGGACAGTTTATAGCGGCCAGCTCATCTACGAACCTACATGTTTTTGAGATGTGGAAGCAAACTAGAGTACTCAGGAAGTTCAAGTTTGTTTATTGTCGTTTAACTGTACATGTATACAACCAAATGAAACAATGTTTCTCCAAGCCTCATGCACCTATAATACATATATCAAACACAACATATAAAAATTCAAAATGCATGTGAAGTGCATAGAGTAGGTAAACAATAAATAGTAAACTGTCTTAGTGACAAGATCCCAATGGTGGCAGGGCATGCATCAATGTCACAACCAAGAGGAAGAAGCTGTTGCCCAGTCTGGAAGTGCCAGTCCTGATGCTCCTGTATTGCCTTCCTGAAGGTAGTAGGTCAAAGGGCTAGGTGGTAGGGTTCCTTAACAATGCTTTAAGTCCTTCATACAAGCATTAGAAATCTGCACAATCACAGGGAAATGTGCAAATTCTATACAGAGAGCACCAAAGGTCTGGACTGAACCCAGGTCAACCCATGCAAGTGCAGTGCTGTATTTGCTGACGACACCACTATCATTAGTCAAAACAACAATAGTTGGTGACGTATCAACACGTCGTAAGGATATTGAAAATCTGGTTGAGTGGCGCTACAATGAGAACCTTTCATTCAATGTTAGCAAAACCAAGGAGCTGATTATCAATCAAGGGAGGAAAAAGCCGGAGGTTTATGAGCCAGTCCTCATTAGGGTATTGGAAGTGGAGAGGGTAAGTGGCTTTAAATTCCTTGGACCAGCATACAAGTCTCATCACAAAGAACGAACAACAGTTCTACTTTCTTAGAATTTCCTGTAGATTCAGCCAATCACCAATAACTTTGGCTAACTTCTACAGATGCAGAGTTGAGAGTAATCCTACTGGTTGCATCATGGCTGGTATGGATACGTCAATGCCCGGGAATGGAAAATACTACAAAAGGTGATGTATATAGCCCCATCCATCACAGGGAAAGCCCTTTCCACTATTGAATACAGTTACATGGAGCACTGCCAAAAGAAAGCAGCATCCACCATCAATAGCCTTCTTATTACTACCATTGGGCAGGAGGTACAGACGCCTCAGATCCCACACCACCAGGTTCACAATCATCAAGCTCCTGAAACAGCATGGATTACACCACTCACCACAGCTCTGTACTGATTTTATGACCCACAGACTCACTTTCAAGGACTCATTTACAACTCGTTCTCAGCATTATTTCTGTTTTCACAGTTGGTGTTCTTCTGCACATTGGTTGTTTGTCAGTCTTTGTGTAGAGTTTTCCATAAATTTTGTTATTATTTTTCCCTGTAAATGTGTGCAAAAAAAATGAATCTCAAGGTACTATGGTAACACGTATGTACTTTGATAAGAAATATACCTTGATCCTTGAGTTCCCAGCTGTTGTGAGGCAGTATTTCCACTGTGACACCCAAGAAGTATTCCAAGCATTTCCTTAAAGTTGTGCTTACCTTTCACGATCTCAGTACAACCTCTGTTAAAGATAAAGACATCCAGCATTTTCCATAGTTATGCTGATAAGATAAGTACAGCTTGGGGTGTTGGGGGGTGGGAATTCCAGGATGGTATACAAGGCCATAAAGCACAGGAGCAGAATTAAGTTATTAGGCCCATCAACTCTGCTCCACCATTAACCCATGGCTGATTTATTATCCTTCTTAACCTCAATTCTCCTGCCTTCTCTTTGTAACCTATCTCACCCTGACTAATCAAGAACCCATCAACCTCCACTTTAAGTATACCCAATGACTTGGCCTCCACAGCCACCTGTGGCAATGAATTCCACAGGTTCACCACCCTCTGGCTAAAGAAATTCCTCCTTATCTCTGTTCTAAGGCTGTTCCCTCTTGTCCTAGACATGCCCACAATTTCCTCCCCACATCCACGCTTTCAATATTCACCAGGTTTCAATGAGATTCCCCCTCATTCCTCTAAACTCCAATGAGTTCAGGCCCAGAGCCATCAAACACTCCTCATACATTAACCTTTTCATTGCTGAAATCATTCTTGTGAAAATCCACTCCAATGCAAGCACATCTTTTCTTAGATAAGGGGTCTAAAACAATGAGCTGCTACTTTCCAATGGGTACCTCACCTAGATGAAGTGTTTGAATTGGGAAATACATCATCATGTTAACAGTGAACAACTTCTGCTGGTATGTCTAAAACCATAACTACAGTCAGGCGACCAGACCTCACTTGCAGGTGATTGAATGGCCACCCTCTCAGTGACCAAATCTTGCATCCTGACAAAAGTAGCACACACATGGATACATCATTATCTGCAGTTTCCTCTAAGTCCCATACCACCCAAATGATGGATCTGATGTTGTCCAGAGGTTTCTTCAGAAATCAAGTGAAAGGCACAAACCCAATGCCTACAGCCATATCATATTAGACGTTTCGTCATAATACAAGACGAGCAGCCTGAATCAGCAAGCAGGGCAAGAAGTAACTAAGGAATATGAGCATGTCCTTTCTTTTTATACAGCAAAATGATCTGAACTGCTGTAGTTACGTACTGACTTGAGTCACACTTCAACTTTGCAGTAAAAGAAATATAAAACCTAATATAGGACAAGTTACTAAATATTTACAAACAGGTGATTTTACTAACATATAAATAAGCATAATGGAAGGTAAAGTTACACAATAAAATCAACAAGCTGGACCAGAATCCAACACTGACTTGGAAATGCAGCGACTTTCCTGCAGTGTTGGGCAAAATTCTGGATTAAACAGCCATCAGAAGGAACCACCTTCATTTAAAACAAATCTTTGCATATCCTTGCATAGATTATATTTGGATAGGACTTCTGTAGACATTTTTAGGTGCCGATCATTTGGGATTATTTTGCTCTACCTGGTATTGTACAAAAGCATGATAAGATGCGCAACCATGAATAGACATGATTGGTCATATGCACACTGAGGTGCTATGTTATAATTTAGTTATTGCTACAATGACTGGGTATCTTCAGAGTTTAAGTCAGCTTGGCAGTATCTTTCTCCAGTTACAACAGGGCAAGCACACAGTCATCGAGTAGCGGGTTGCATCTTTGAAGGAACTTCCCCCTCAGGCCAGCTGTGCTGCTTGAGAATGCAAAACAAATCTCATTCTAAGGCCATCATAGTTTTTATCATCCTAATTCCTGGCACAGCCTGGCCTTCCTTATTCAATGTCATCTGTAAAAATCGATTTGTATGCAGCTTTAATTCTTCATTACAAATTTGGTCTCCATGCCAGCATGAAATTGAATCTAGGACAGTGAATAATTGTGAAGATGGTGGCACTTCAATTTCAGCTATGAACTCACCACTCTTAGCTGTTCATAGCCAATTAGAACTAATCTTCATCAGTTATTAAATTTGCCTTTTTGCATAGACCATGAAAATCAATGCAAGTTTTCTTTTAAATAGGATTCTGGATATACATTTAAATTCACTGAAAACAAAATGTATCCATTAAAAACCATTTCATGTGGAAGAATCAAGTACAGAGAGTAAGTTACCAGGTGAACCATTAAAGGTGGCTGTTAGTGGTATGTTTTCAGGTGCAAACGGGATATTGTCAAATATTGGAATGCTCAAGAGATGAGTGTTTCCATTATGCAATGGCAAGTACTTAATTATGCAAGATTTAGCTTTCAGTTCTTTCAAACTATGTTAATATAAGACAATCAGATTGATCATGAAAGATGAGATGACTTCTAAATGTTTGTGGCGTTGCTTTTAATCTGATATATTAATGTGTGCATTACAAAATGTTTTGATCAGAGCATATTTTCAGCAAGTCTATATTATGACAATGGTCCACAGATCTACAAGTATAGTCACAGTGGTGATTCCTGTTGTGTAATGCGGACATCCGTTAACACTGAATATCAACAGGCTCTACCACTTTCCCTTGCAATATACCTCCACTTCTCACTGTTAAGAGTACACACACAATTTGTGCTGAAGCTTATTAAAGACCCAGCATTTATTAGTGTTACTTCACATTGTTCTCAAGCCTTATCGTTTGCCAGATGAACCTTAATTTTACTTTAGGCATTCAGAACCATACTTATTTCTAAAATACAAAAGAAGGCTAATCAGCCCATTAGGCTGTCCTGGCTCACAATAGAGAAATCCCATCCACCTTCGCTCTATCTCCTACCTTATTCTTGTCTTCTCGCATACAGTGCCTATAAAAAGTATTCAACATCTTTGTAAGTTTTATGTTTTATTATTTTACAACACTGAATCACAGTGGATTTAATTTGGCTTTTTTAACACTGATCAACAGAAAAAGACACTTGTGTTAAGGTGAAAACAGTTCTCTACAAAGTGATCTAAAATAATTTCAAATATAAACACAGAATAATTGATTGCATAAGTATTCACCCCCTTCAAGTCATTATTTAGTAGACGCACCTTTGGCAGCAATTACAGCCTTGAGCCTGTGTGGATAGGTCTCTATCAGCTTTGCACAGCTGGACACTGCAATTTTTTCCCTATTTTTCTTTATAAACCTGCTCAAGCTCCATCAGATTGCATGGGGATTGTGAGTGAGCAGCTCTTTTCAAGCCCATCCACAAATTTTCAATTGGTTTGAGAACTGGCCTCTAACTTGGTCACTCCAGGACATTAACTGTTGTTTTTAAGCAACAGTTGTGTAGCTTTGGCTTGATGCTTGGGGTCATTGTATTTCTGGAAAACAAATCTCCCAAGTTGCAGTTCTCTTGCAAACTGCATCAGGTTTTCCTCCAGGATTTCCCTGTATCTTGCTGCATTCAATTTACCCTCTACCTTCACAAGCCTTCCAGGGCCTGCTGCAGTGAAGCATCCCCACAGCATGATACAGCCACCACTGTGCTTCACAGCAGGGATAGTATGTTTTTGATGATGTGCGAAGTTTGGCTTATGCCAAACATAGCATTTAGTCTGATGGCCAAAGAGCTCAATTTTGGTTTCATCAGACCATAGAACCTTCTTCCACATGCCTTCTGGCAAACTCTGGCTGAGATTTCATTTTTTTTAAACGGAGGCTTTCTTTTTGCCATTCTCCTATAAATCTGCGGCAACAGTTGTTATAAGCTCACTCTCTCCCATCTCAGCCACTGAAGCTTGTATGTCCTCCAGAGTTGTCCTGGTGGTGGTCTCTCTCACTAGTCCCCTTCTTGCATGGTCACTCAGTCTTTGAGGATGGCCTGCTCCAGGAAGATATACAGCAGTGCCATATTCTCTCCATTTCTTGATGATTGACTTAACTTGTACAAAGGATATTCTCTGACTTCGGAATTTTCTTGTATCCATCTCCTGACTTGTGCTTTTCAATAACCTTGGAGTTCTTTTGTCTTCATGATGTAGTTTTTGCCAGGATACCGACTCACCAGCATTTGGACCTTCCAGATACAGGTGTATTTTTACCACAGTCAGTTGAAACTCCTTGACTGCACATAGGTCAACAAAAGCAGATCTCCATCTAACTAATTATGTGACTTCTAAAACCAGCTGGCTGCACCAATGATGATTTGACGTGTCATGTTAAGGGGGGGGGGTGTGAATACTTATGCAATCAATTATCATGTGTTTTTTATTTGTAATTAATTTTCATCACCTTGTAGAGATCTGTTTTCACTTTGACATGAAAGAGTCTTTTTCTGTTGATCAGTGTCAAAAAAGCCAAATTAAATCCACTGTGGTTCAATGTTGTAAAACAATAAACCGTGAAAACCTCCGGGAGGGGGGGGGATGGGAAATACTTTTTATAGTTACTATACACCTAACACCACTTTGGTTCTTCTGTCACTTATTTACATGCCTACCAACATACTTTTGAGATGTGGGAGGAAACTGGAACTGATAGACAAGAACAAATGAAACACACACACACACACACACACACACAAAGACCTGAGGTCAGGATCAAATCCAGACACCTAGTGTTGAGGCCACACTGACCTGCAGTGGGTGATCAGAACATTTTTTTAATTAGCATCTCTTCTTAAAGTAACTCACCGTTAGTTAACTGTCAGATCTTAGAAAGCCAATTTTAGTTGTTTGCTCAGACCTTCTTCAAGATGATTAAGTGGGCACCCCTGGCTGTGTATACAACACTAGGAGTTGTCTCTTGGATGAAGCAGTCTCAGCATTACAAGTTACAAATTGCGACTGTATTAAATTATAACATTGTGATTGTTTTGCATTTGAAATGAGGTAAGCTTGTTTAGAGAACATTTGTGGAATGTGGTTAAGTAGATATTTTTCAGTGATTGTACAAGCGCTGTATTGTGATTAGCACACAAGTCTAGTTCTTCAAATTTTTAAGTCAGCTGTTGACTGCTGGAGTGGGGACAGGTGGTTTCTTTGGCCTCTGTGCTTCATAAAATAAAACATACTCATGAATTCCAATTCCAATAAGGATGGCAATCTGGCTCCAAGTTGCCATTCCTGCACAAAGTGGAAGTATACAGCTTTTTTGCAGACGATCTCTTGATAATAGCTGTCTGGTGGAGTGGTGGCGTAGTGGCATCAGCACCGGATTTTGAGGCAAATGGTCCCAAGTTCGAGTCTGGCTGGCTCCTTGCACACTTTCCATCCATGCTGGGTTGATTGTCCAGCTAGCAACTCAGTCGCATAAAAAAAAGTCAAATGCTATGGAAACAGCAAAAAAAAAGCTGCTTGATGCGCCACAAGGCTGAAAAGGAACAACACTCTAGATTATATATAATTGATGTAACAGTTCAAGGCATCCGTTAGTCTTGCGAGACCATAGATCTGCGCCTGGAAAGTCTTCACTCTCCAGGGCGCAGGCCTGAGCAAGGTTGTATGGAAGACAGGCAGTTGTCCATGCTGCAAGTCTCCCCTCTCCATGACACCGATGTTGTCCAAGGGAAGGGCATTGGGACCCATACAGCTTGGCACCAGTGTCGTCGCAGATCACTGTGTGATTAAGTACCTTGCTCAAGGACACAACACGCTGCCTCGGCTGTGGCTCGAACTCATGACCTTCAGATAGCTGGTCGAACGCCTTAACCACTTGGCCACGTGCCCACACCACGGTGGAACAGTTTACTGTATGAGATATATGATACCACTTTAGGATTATTTTCTTCTTTAGGAAAGGATATGTAAAAGTGAAAATCAAAGATTATTCCTGAAAAATAGTTTGTAAAAACTGATGAAATCAAATAACTATCAAACGAACAAATGATTTACCTTTCCTGGAATCAAGATTTTACCACTCATTATTTGTCTTAAAATAAAAACAAGATTGCTTTTACAAACAAAAGGAATTGAAAAGGATTAAGCCATTCTGCCCCCTGCTGCATTCAATAAGATCATAGATATTTTCCACCTCTTGCTGATTCACGGAAATCAATCTGACAGTCCTTGTTAAACCTTCTCTCTCATAAGATATATTGTATATATTAAAATAACACATAAATAATCAAAGTTACTATATAATTAAGGGGCTGACCTATTCAATTAATTAATCCACATAGGAATCAGAATCAAAATCAGGTTTAATATCACCTGCATATGTCATGAAATTTGCTGTTTTGTGATAACACTACATTGCAACACTTAATAATAAAACTATCTATATATATATATATATATATATATATATATATATATAAAATTAAATAAATAGTGCAAAAAGAGAGGAAAATTAGTGAGGTAAACACGAGGAATTCTGCAGATGCTGGAAATTCAAGCAACACACATCAAAGTTGCTGGTGAATGCAGCAGGCCAGGCAGCATCTCTAGGAAGCGGTACAGTCGACGTTTCGGGCCGAGACCCTTCGTCAGGACTAACTGAAGGAAGAGTTAGTAAGAGATTTGAGAGGGGGAGGGGGAGATCCAAAATGATAGGGGAAGACAGGAGGGGGAGGGATGGAGCCAAGAGCTGGACAGGTGATAGGCAAAAGGGATACGAGAGGAGTCAATAAAATGTGAGTACCTGGGATCCTCAGAAGGTCCAAATTGAGAGGCTCAAAAATGAATCCTAAAGCTAACTGGAGTAAGTTGGCGACGGAGGCACGTTCCAAGAAAGGATATATGGCTGTGATAGCGAGTCTGAGTCAAAATGTGGTCGAAAAGTTGAAGAGCCGAAGAAAAGATTTAAGATCCCGTCAAAGAGAAGATTTAAACTTCTTCAGTGTAGGCATCACCGGAAGAGGCTTCGCAGTAGTGAATTTAAAAACGCAAACACGAGGAATTCTGCAGATGCTGGAAATTCAAGCAACACACATCAAAGTTGCTGGTGAACGCAGCAGGCCAGGCAGCAACTTTGATGTGTGTTGCTTGAATCTCCAATAAAGAGCCTTTTCTGGTTGGCTGCTGGTGAATAGTGGTGTTCTATGGGGGTCTGTATTGGGACTTATTCTCTTTACATTACATGTCAATGATTTGGATGATGAAATTGATTGCTTTGTTGCAAAGTTTGCAAACGATACGAAGATAGGTGGAGGGCCAGGGAGTTTTGAGGAAATAGAGGCTATAGAATACAGTATCAGGAAGTGTATGGTCATGCACTTTGGTAGAAGAAATCAAAGGGTTGACTATATTCTAAATGGAGAGAAAATACAAAAAACTAAGGCACTAAAGGATTTGGGAGTACTCGTGCAGGATTCCCTGAAGGTTAACTTGCAGGTTGTGTTGAGGAAAGCAAGTGCAATGTTAGCATTCATTTCAAGAGGACTGGAATATAAAAGCAACAATGTAATGCTGAAACTTTATAGGGCACTGGTGAAGCCTCACTTGGGGTATAGTGAGCAGTTTTGGCCCCCCTATCCGAGAAATGATGTGCTGAAATTGGAGTGGGTTCAAAGGAGGTTTGAGAAAATGATTCTAGGATTAAATGCTTTTCATATGGCAGGATACTTGGTAGTGTGGAGGAGCAGAGGGATCTCGGGGTACATGTCTACAGATCCCTGAAAGTTGCCTCACAGGTAGATAGGGTAGTTAAGAAAGCTTATGGGGTGTTAGCTTTCATAAGTCGAGGGATAGGGTTTAGGAATCGCGGGGTAATGATGCAGCTCTATAAAACTCTGGTTAGGCCACACTTGGAGTACTGTGTCTATTTCTGGTTGCCTCACTATAGGAAGGATGTGGAAGCTTTGTAAAGGGTACAGAGAAGATTTACCGGGATGCTGCCTGGTTTAGAGAGTATGCATTATGATCAGAGATTAAGGGAGTTAGGGCTCTACTCTTTGGAGAGAAGGATGAGAGGAGACATGATAGAGGTATACAAGATATTAAGAGGCATAGATAGAGTGGACAGCCAGTGCCTCTTCCCCAGGACTCCACTGCTCAGTACAAGAGGACATGGCTTTAAGGTAAGGGGTGGGAAGTTCAAGGGGGATATTAGAGGAAGGTTTTTTACTCAGAGAGTGGTTGGTGCGTGGAATGCACTGCCTGAGTCAGTGGTGGAGGCAGATACACTAGTGAAATTTAAGAGACTGCTGGACAGGTATATGGAGGAATTTAAGGTTGGTCGGGGTTATATGGGAGGTAAGGTTTAAGGGTCGGCCCAACATTGTAGGCTGAAGGGCCTGTATTGTGCTGTACTATTCTATATTCTATGTTCTATATGAAGAGCGTTTAATGGCTCTGGGCCTGTATTCTGGTCTTCAGAAGAATGATTGGTGACTAATTGAAACCTATTGAATAGTGAAAGGCATATGGTGGGAGTGTCTACAACCAAAGGACACAGCCTCAGAATAGAGGGGTGTCCTTTTAAAACCAAGATGAGATAGAATACTGTACTGTAGGCAGCCGTTGATCTCAGGGGATTATAGGTTTGCGCCTCAGTGGACTGGGTGGGAAGATTTGAAGAACCAGCTGTTGCCCATGCAGCAGGTTTCCCCTCTCCACGTCACTGATGTAGTCCAAGGGAAGGGCAAGTGCTGATACAGCTTGGCACCTGTGTCGCCGCAGAGGTTGTCAGAGGGAAGTTGTAAACAACAACAAACTGCCATAGGGACCCCGGCTCCGGATTTCTTCTTCTGGATTTACTCCTGAAGCCTTTCCCATGCTTGGGTATGGCCACAAGGCAGTGGAGGTTTAAAGTTAGAGTTTTCCTTCTCCTAAATGGGCTGCCATCCGAGGCTGATGAGCCCCACCTGCCGGTAGCAACTGGTTTTGAGGCGGCAGTGGACCTTTGCCCCTCGTCCGTAGAAACAGTTCCACCAGGCCTAGGAGCTAAGCCACACGTGGCCAAGAGGTGGACTTGATTGTCAGAGGCTGTTAGTGACACATGTCATTTGGAGCACTTTATAGGTAGTGGGAGCTTATCCTCACTACCACCCCTGGCTATGACAACCCTAGGAACCTAGATATCTGTAGAAATTTGTAAATGTTTTTGGTGACATACCAAGTCTTCTCAAATTCCAAGTGAAATATAGTCACTGTCATGCTTTTATTTATAATTGCATCAATATAATTGACACGCAGGAACTTGAAACTGCTCACCCGTTCCACTGCTGATCCCTCGATGAGCATGTGTTCCTCAACGTCCCTTTCTGAAGTCCACAAGCATTTCCTTGATGTTCCAGACACAGAGTGCAAGGTTTTTGTTGCAACACCACTCAAACAGCTGATCTATCTGATTCCTGTATGGCTCCTCCTCACTATCTGAAGTTCTGCCAGCAACGTCGTTGGCGACTAGTTGTATCATAGAATGGAGATGCCTATCATATTCTAAAGCTAATTTCAACCGATATGCACGTATATGTTGTTAAGGAATCATCTCAGAAATCCAGACCTTTTCCCCTAAATTTTCAAAGTAACAGACTGTATTTCAATTATTTTTCTTTTAAAATTTATTAGTAACATTTTACAATCAAAAGCTGTGTAAGTGTGACTGAAACTGCAGTTAAATACATTAAAATTAATACAGACCATAAAAGTGCACAACATACAAACAGGAAAGGATAGAAAAACAAATCAAAGAATAGTGAATGCGGGTGCAACAGAATTAATTTAGTTTGCTTGATGTACAGGTTTCTTTCAATAAACAGTTGTAGATTTATCTTGCAGTTTTACATTTCATTTCCTCAGCTGATGCATTTTTGACATAAATTTCTTAATCCGTTCGGGGTCAAGTTCATTGGCCCAGTATCCTGCTCTTTTAAAATGTGAGCCAATAATGAAGGCATCAGCATCCATGTACCGCTCCATGTTTTCATAGGTCACACCAGAGCCGATGAGGACAGGAATTTTTAAAGCCTGTTTAACCTCTGCAAAGAATGCCAGAGATGCAATTAAAACAAATAACCTGTATCCCTTGAGGACTGATAATCCAGATGTTATAGTGCAGTATTAAATTGTTTTATGCTGCAGAACACAAAATGGAATCCACGTAGAAAAAGGCAGAGCATATGAATTCAGAACTTTTATTTCATGAAATTTAATTAGTTTACCTGTGGAGTGGTAGAAGGGAGAAAACTGAAAGCTTCAAGGAACAACTATAGAAAAGCAAAGCTCAAAGGATAATGGTAAAAAAAGGATTCTCAACAAGAGGATTAAATAATCAGATGCTATGGTAGCGTAGGGGTTAGTGTGACACTATTAAAGCTCAGGGGTGTCAAAGTTTGGAGTTCAAATCCGACGTCATCTGAAAGGAGTCTGTACATCCTCCCCATGGAATACATGGGTCTTCTCCGCACCCTCCAGTTTGCTCCCAGTGTCCAAAGACATACTGGTTAGTGGGTTAACTGTCATTGTAAACTGCCCCATGATTAGGCTAGGGTTAAACTGTGGTTGCTGGGCAACGTGGCTCAAAGGACCGGAAGGGCCTATTCTGCACTGCATTTCTAAGTAAATAAAATAATAGATCTTTTCAATTGAAATCTAGAATCAAATTGCCAAGGACAGAAAGTTAGGAAAGAAGCAGAATGCAGAACAGATGCCTCGGAACGTTTTGACCTTCAAGCTTCCAAATAATGTTTGATTCACAGGGGATAATCAGAATAATAATGATAAACCTAATAATTTTTACCCTACTAAACATATTGTTTTAGATAGGATTACGAATGTAAAAAGGCCAAATGAAGGTAAATAATATCTTTGGTGGGAAAGGATACATACTATGCAAGCTCTTTGACCATACCTTTTATCAACTTAGTACTCTGGGACAATTTCCCATCTGGGAGAACTGTATGACAGATTCATGCAACCGTAAACCTATCAGTTAACACCGATAGTAGGAAACAGGATAAAAACATAAAATGCTGGAACCACTTAGTGGGTCAGCAACTGTGAAAAGAAACAACTATTAACGTTTCAAATTGAAGAGCCTTCACCAGACAAGCACAGGATATGTCACCGACGTTAAATAAAATCAAAAGACTAGCTGTATGCATATTAACAGTATTTTCTGATCAGGCACAGAACAGTGTGCTCACAATTTTAAGATAAAGAAAGTCAGCCCTAGGTTCAGAGACAGAGGGAACTACTTGGAGACAGTATTCCAGCAGACAATCAGCTATATTAGGTTAACTATCTCTTAACTGACATAGGGTGAGGAGTAGGATGATGTGACTGCAAGCAGGCAATAGAAGGATCCAAAGAAGCCTCAGCCCTGGTACTGTTCAAAAGGTTTGAACTTTAACTGGGATATGAGTAGAAACTTTTTCACACAAAGGAGAGTGGATATATGTAACTATATACCAAAGGAAGTTCTAGAGGCAGGTACAATTACAATGTTTAAAAGACATCTGGATATAAATAGCTTAGAGAGGTATGGGC
Source organism: Mobula birostris (assembly GCF_030028105.1). Taxonomy (NCBI): domain Eukaryota; kingdom Metazoa; phylum Chordata; class Chondrichthyes; order Myliobatiformes; family Myliobatidae; genus Mobula; species Mobula birostris. The sequence goes on from NC_092384.1 coordinate 43,156,358, forward strand.
TAAACACAGGTAAATGGGATTAGTTTGGAAAGACGTATTTGGCATGGACAAGATGGGCTGAAGGGCCTGTTTTCATGCTGTATGTCTCTGTGGACCCATTGGCTGAAAATTTTCAAAACTAATTAAATTTTGCAAGAGTACCAGATGATTGGAAAACAGCCAATGTAATTCTCTTATTCAAAAACAGAGGAAGAAAGGCAGTGAACTATAGGCGAGTTAGTTAACGCCTAATGTTGGCTACATGCGAGAGTCAATAATCAAAAGAGGAAATAACTAATCATTTAGAAAAGCGAGTTCTTAAATCAAGTTTGACAAATTAGCTCAAATTCTTTTGGCGATGTGACATGGAGAGCTAATAAATGGGAGAGCTGTAAAATATAGTTAAAAAGTATTTGACAAGGTGCCACAAAGTAGTCTGCTGCATAAATTAAGAGCCCAAGGTATTGGCGGAAGTTTGTTGGCATAGACAGAAAATGGGCTGTTACATCAAAGAGTTACAATGCATTCATCCTTTTCAGGCTAGAGTACTGCAGGTAAAGATTCTTGACCAACAATTGTTTCCTGCTTATTATTAATCAGCAGGAGGAGGGGAAAAATTGTGAGCTTTCCATGTTTGGCATTGACAAGAAAACGGGTACAGTAGATGAGAACTTTGTGATTTTACAATGGGACACGTGGGCAAAAATCTGACAAATGCAGGTTAATATGGGAAGGTATGAGGTCAGGCATTTTGACAAGAGGAATGAAAAGGCAGATTATTATCTAAATAGAGGAAGGTTGCAAGAAAGTGACGTTTAGAGGAATCTGAATGTTGTCGTGCATGAATAACAAAAGGTTAGCAGGAAGGTCCACCAAGCAGTTAAGAAGGGGCATATTGGCTTTCTCAACTGCTTGTTGGACCTTCCTTTGAAGGGGTTGGAATTGAGAACAGACAGGCTTTGTTATCATAGTACAGGACTTTGGTGAGGCCACATCTGGAATACTGGCTCTCTTAATTAAAACAAATAAGCTTGGCATCAATACAAAGGAGATTTATCAGGCTAATTCTTGAGATGAGAAGGTTGTCCTACCAATAAAGGCTAGACAATTTAGGGTTCATATTTCTTACAGTTTAGAAGAATAACTGGCGTTGTTATTCAAACATGCAAAATCCTAAGAAGTGCTTGACAAGTTGATCCTGAGATGTTTTCACGAATGAGAGTCACAAGCAAAGGGCATACCTACAAAATAAGAGGCCAATCATTTAAAATTGAGAAACCTAGGAATTTCTGGAATTTATGGAATCCTCTGCCCCTAATATAGCAGATTCTAGATTATTTGATATTTCTCAGGTAGAAATAGATACATCAGTGTGCAAAAGTCTTAAGCACATATATATAGCTAAGGTGCCAAACACTTTTTTCACAACACTGTAGTAATTTTATGTACAGCACTGTACTGCTGCCACCAAAAAAAAAGTTCACGACTTATGTGAGTGATGATAAACCAGATTCTGATATGGGTTGCTATTATGGACTGAGAGTGGGAAGGGGGATGGGGGGGGGGGGGAGAGAGGGGAGGGAGCAGGAAGCACCAGAGAGACATTCTGTAATGATCAATAAACCAACTGTTTGGAATTAAGTTACCTTGCCTAGGTGTCTCAGGGCTGGGTGTGTCTGTACCCGCAACAACTCCTGTCCCACATCCCTCCTGCAGCGCTCCATCCTCAACATTTCCAACATATTTTACTCCAGCCAGATTTAGAGATTTATCTCTGCTCCACACTGACAAATGCAGTACTGTCCCAAAGTCTTAGGCACCCTAGCTACTGTATATATTTGTGCTCAAGACCTTTTACACAGTACTGTACATATTTAAAATATCAAGGAATTGAGGGTTATGGTAAGGGCCAGGAGTTGAAACCAGCATGGATAAGTCATAATTATATGGAATGGTGGAGCAGGCCCAAGGTGCCTCATGGCCTACTCCTGCTCCAGTTTTCCTATGTTTCTGATGTCAGGAAATGGCTTTTTTCTCAGAAGTACAGATCTCTTGAATAATCTGCTTGGTCATGGTGGACTCCAATTTCATCAAATTCTTTTATATATGAATGGATTAGCTTCACCCCAGGGTAGTGATCTTTTCTTACAAAATAAAGCTACTTCATAGAATAATCGTGGCAGAAGTAATTTCCTGGATCAGTTCTGATAATCTAGATAGATGCTGAGATAGGGTGAAGACTTGGATGGTCAGATCATGAGGAAATCCCTTTCCCCAAAACAGACCTGGGGCTTTCTCCGTGGGTTGGATTGGGCAGAAAGTGCATTCATTATAAATGTATCACAATGAGGTGAAAAGGTTAATTTGGCCAAAAAAAATCGATCTGCTCATCATTGTTTGCATGTTTCATGCAATTTTCATTTGCATGAAAACTACTGAAAGCTGAAGGATATAAGCAAGACAAAGAAGATTCCACACACCTTTCAGTTCTGCAGGATTTGCCTCCATCCCAGTGGCTACCCCAGTTAGTATGACACCGTCAGAGAGGAAGAATTCTGCAGCCCTGCCGGTCTCTGATACACTGATATCTGATGTCACAGCATGTGAGCTGAAAAGAAACCAGTGAACAACAGGCAAATTATTATTTCAAACAGCAGAGTAGTTTTAAAACCGACATGCTAAGGAATCAGTGCTGGCAAACTAATGAGGAATGAAGCCTGTAAAGCTGATAAGGCTAAATTACACAGTATGCTCAGGAAGCATCAAAGTGATATATTTCAGTCATCCATTAGTTCCCTAATAATTGCTTAATCTTTTTCAGACTATTCAGTTCCGTGGTCTCCTTCAGCGACCCATTCCAACCTATAATTGTTCCCTAAGTAGTGAAACATTAATTCTCCATACAAATTCCTCTGTCTAAGGTCTTTGTGTGTAATTTGTATTTTAATTGGCATAATTTTATTTATTCCTTCATTTTGATTACTGCGGGAGTCAACTAAATTTTTGTCTTTTTTTTTCTACGGGCTGTTGCTGATTCCATATCTGTACTGTTTTAGTCTCCTTATTCAATGAGGGATATGCTTGCATTGAACAAAGTTCACAAAATGTTGTCAAGGCCGATTCCTGTGATGAAGGGATTAGCCTCTGAGGAGAGATTCAGCACATTGGGTCTATTGTGAACGGAAGTTAAAAGAGAGGAGGTTTGATGGAATAAAATCTGAGAGGTTGTTTCATCTCATAGAGGAACCTAAAGCTTGGGAACGTGGTGACTGTATCTCTTTCACCAATCAACCTTTCAGGTCTTTACTCCACCCTTCCCCCCTTCTCCCGGTTTCTCCTATCACATTGTGTTTCTTCCTCCCCTCCCCCACCTTCTAACTCTTGACTCCTCTTTTTTCCCTCTCCAGTCCTGATGAAGGGCTTCGGCACAAAATGTTGATTAGACTCTTTTCTGTAGATGCTGCCTGGTCTCCTGACTTCTTACAGCGTTTTGTGTGCGATGCTCGGATTTTCAGCATCTGCAGATTTTCTCTTGTTTGTGATAGCTGCAGGATAATGGGTTGTCTGTTTAAGATGGCGATCAGGAAGATGTTTGTTGAATCTTTGGCATTCTCTACCGCAAGGAACTATGGAAAGCAAGTCACTGAATATACTCAAGGCTGAGACAGATTTTTAAACTATAGAGGAGTCAAAATTGATGAGAAAGGGGAGGAAATATAGAGTAGAAGCCAAGATCTGATAAACCACGATACTGAGCTGGCTTGAAGGACCATGTCCTCCACTTCATCTCCTATTCTTATAGTTGTGATTATTTTATAATATCTACATAAACCTATGAAATCCTGAGTTGCAGCCACTCCTTGTGGATCATTTCTTCTTAGATATTAGCTTAGCTTTTCTTCTTTTGTACAATACATTCAATGCTTTTGTAAACAAACAACCAGAATCACAACCAGTTCTTCAAACTGGGTACTGAAACCATTTGTAGACACATTTCCTCTTGGAAAGTGTATCAAGGTCTGGTTAGCTTTCTTTCTAAGAACTGGTGATGATTTCAATTGGCTAACCCTCAATACATCTCTTGTCATTTCACACAACCAACAGAAATATTTGTATTTATGGTGTACCTGTTCTTAAGTGCAACATAGTCAGTAAAAACACTTTAGAAATGTAATTTTGATTATAACAGAGCCAAACGTGGCAACAAATTTGCACTTTGCGAGGACTTACAAATATCAATGGACGAATGATCATATAATCCATTTTAATGCTGTTGACTGAGAGTTCATAATACTGAAAGAAACCTATTTTTCTTCTTGCACTTGAGCTGGCAGTTTGGACCCAGTTTTTTGATCATAAGTGAAGAATGGCACTTTTGACAAGACAGAACTATCAGCCTAAATTATTTGTTGAACACTCTGGAGTGAAGAATGAATCCATGGTCATTTGATTCAAGGCAGGAATTCTAATCCAGTGGATTCCAGTTAACTGGGACACATTGGGACTAGTACACTTGGTCCAATTAAGCAGCTACACCAATAGCCAAGGTTTCATGGAAATAGTTGAAAAGGTATTAAAAAAAAGTAAAACTACCATTTAACTAAGTAAAAAATTATGTATTTAAATGAAATACAGAACAAATGAGAACACGAGCAAAACTACCACTGTACTATAAAACTGTGCATTAGTTCCCAATAGTTATTGGTGGAAGAATTCATCCAGTTTATGCTGATATGTTCTTCTGATTGACTGTAAATAAAGTGGGTGCAGTTACTATTACAAGAGAGAAGGTGCTCAAAAAGCTAAAAGATCTTTAGGTCTAAAATCAGCGGAAACTTGGTGCAGGTAATGGACTGCCTTCCTACAATGCTTTCAACAATTGTACCCTCTAAATCTTCATTTTCATTATAACATTCAAGATGATTGTTGATACCTTTAAACTCTTCATAGTTCCTAACTTGTTGAAGTGGTGAAATTGTTTCCTTTTCACTCCCAGCCTTTTCTGGCACCACCAAGCCTGAATGCTTTAAACCACATTGAACAAAACAGCAACACACATAAAAATTGCTGGCGAACGCAGCAGGCCAGGCAACATCTATAGGAAGAGGTACAGTTGACGTTTCAGGCCGAGACCCTTCGTCAGGACTAACTGAAAGAAGAGATAGTAAGAGATTTGAAAGTGGGAGGGGGAGGGGGAGATCCAAAATGATAGGAGAAGACAGGAGGGGGAGGGATGGAGCTAAGAGCTGGAAAGTTGATTGGCAAAAGGGATATGAGAGGATCATGGAAGAAAGAAAGGGAGAAAGAAAGGGGGAGGGGGAAACCCAGAGGATGGGCAAGAAGTATAGTGAGAGGGACTGAGGGAGAAAAAGGAGAGAGAGAGAGAGAGAGAGAGAGAGAGAGAGAGAGAGAGAGAGAAATAATGGATGGGGTACGAGGGGGAGGTGGGGCATTAATGGAAGTTTGAGAAGTCAATGTTCATGCCATCAGGTTGGAGGCTACCCAGACGGAATACAAGGTGTTGTTCCTCCAACCTGAGTGTGGCTTCATCTTGACAGTAGAGGAGGCCGTGGATGGACGTATCAGAATGGGAATGGGACGTGGAATTAAAATGTGTGGCCACTGGGAGATCCTGCTTTCTCTGGTGGACAGAGCGTAGGTGTTCAGCGAAATGGTCTCCCAGCCTGTGTCGGGTCTCACCAATATATAGAAAGCTGCATCGGGAGCACCGGACGCAGTATATCACCTCAGCCGACTTACAGGTGAAGCGTCGCCTCACCTGGAAAGACCGTCTGGGGCCCTGAATGGTGGTGAGGGAGGAAGTGTAAGGGCATGTGTAGCACTTGTCCACTTACAAGGATAAGTGCCGGGAGGGAGATCGGTGGGAAGGGATGAGGGGACGAATGGACAAGGCAGTCACGTACGGAGCGATCCCTACGGAAAGCGGGGGGGGGAGGGAAAGATGTGCTTAGTGGTGGGATCCCGTTGGAGGTGGCGGAAGTTACAGAGGATTATATGTTGGACCCGGAGGCTGGTGGGGTGGTAGGAGAGGACAAGGGGAACCCTATTCCTAGTGGGGTGGCAGGAGGATGGGGTGAGAGCAGATGTGCGTGAAATGGGAGAGATGCGTTTGAGAGCAGAGTTGATGGTGGAGGAAGGGAAGCCCCTTTCTTTAAAAAAGGAGGACATCTCCTTCGTCCTGGAATGAAAAGCCTCATTCTGAGAGCAGATGCGGCAGAGACGGAGGAATTGAGAGAAGAGGATGGCATTTTTGACGGAGGAATTGTGAGAAACAAAACAGTTCTTAATTGCCTTACTACTTATTTGTCACCAACTATCATTGACAAAAATCTCTACTTTTTGGACACAAACACTTGGCAACTGACACTATTTAAAAACTGTTAGCCCTAAGCATGGTGTAGTATCTAACGACCACAGAAGTGCACACAACTGTCTGGCAACTGTCAACTGTCCCCTGTCCCAATTAAGCAGTATAGTGTCCCAAATAAATTAAAGAAATCCCAGCAGTTTTTGTTCTTTAAGAGTTGCCTCAAATAAATAGCTACCCTGATCAACCAATGGCCAGTTAAACATAATTCACTGTACTACCATGGCTGACATCTTACATGATTTAACATATACTCTTGTTAATCATTTCTCTCACAGGCTCATTGTCTAGTGTGATATAACAGTGGTGGGTGATGGCATTCACACTTAAGTTAGGCAGTAACAACACCAAGCCACTCTCCAGTACTGAACACATAATTGAAGTTGGCATTATGGAACTGAGCAAATGTTGCTTTGTCAGGGATTCCAGCTCTTAGATGCTGCACCATCTGACAGCTTTTATTGTACAAATGAATAAGATAATGTGGTAACCATTCATAGAAAGACTGAAGCTCTCCACGTGTTAAAACCTCCCATCCCCAAAACAACCATCCCACTTCCATTGCTCTGTGAACACCCACAAAAAGTTGAGAGGTCTTCCTGTTACTTACGGCTTGGAAATTAGCTACTGCATCTGAGCACATAATGGTGAGATTTCCTTGGTGGAGAATGGGAAAGTTGACATACAAAAACTAATTCCTTATTTAATTCATTTCAAATGCTAATGAAAATACCATCTTACCATTTCACAGCTGCTCTTCTACTGTTCCGATACATCTTGCAGAGTGAGCTTCCAAGCTTCTATCTTCTCTATGTCAAAAGACTTCTATGTTAGAATGAATCAATATTCCTATACTGAGTTTATCATTTCTAAAATTCAGCAAATCTGAAAATATGCCTCGATAATATGCCCAAGAAAAATCACTATCCTTAATACCTATTACCTATTCTTGTTAACCTACTTTTTAATTTATTTGATGTGAGTATTGCTGGCAAGTCGAATCTGTATCAACTAACCTCAACTGCCCTTGGAATGATGACAATAAACCATTATTATAAATCAGTGAGGTACTTGTTGCTGTGATTTCACATCACCAATTTTGGATACAACCAATTTGTTTGCTAGGCCATTTCAGAGGATAGTTAACTGCACTGCTGTGGGCTGGAGAAAGACAACCATAGAAACCGTAGAAACCATAGAAACTACAGCACAGAAACAGGCCTTTTGGCCCTTCTTGGCTGTGCCGAACCACTTTCTGCCTAGTCCCACTGACCTGCACACCGACCATATCCCTCCATACACCTCCCATCCATGAGAGGCAGTAGATTTCTTTCCTGGAGTAAAATCGGTGAACTAGATGGGTTATTACAATAATCCATTAACTTCATATTCATCATTGCTGAGACCAGAATTTTTTTAACTCCATATTGCTTATAAACTGGATTGAAATTACTACAGATGTCAAGAATAAAGACTATTTTTTCAAATTATTGGTTTAAAATCCCAATAACAATCAATACACCACAATTTTCTTGGGATTGTTATATAATTCTCAGAATCAGGTTTATTATCACTTATATAAGAGTATGCCATGAAACTGGTTGTTCTGTGGCAATAGGTCAGTGCAAAACTTTAAAAAAAATAGAGCAAAAGGGGAATAGTGAGAAGAATTCGAAGATGGCGACAGCACAGGAGACAATTTAGCCTATTAAGTCCAGACTGGAACTCAGCCAGGGCAATAAATAGCTTCTCGATTTCCATCTAGGTGGCCTTCTAATGTAGTTTTGCAAACATTTTCTCCCACCGTATACTTATCACCATATATTTACCAATGGAACCTGTCTGGAGAAGGAATCTCCAGGAACTATAAGAAAATGTGGAGAGTCTGTAAAATGGCTAACCTAAGTCCCTTATTTACTAGAAAAAGGATTGTGGGAAATTAAACCAAGCTGGTGTAGTTAGTTGGAAGGTCATTTGGTACAGTCAATAGACTAAAGAAGTGTTTAGCCTGCAAGGCAGAGTTAATTGAAATAATGAGAGTTAGAATGTACGTTTTGAACAGAAAAGCAAGGTCACAGGATGTGATAAAGAAAGACAAACAAGGCCACAAATAATTCTGTACACACTGATGGTCAGAGGCCAAATCATTATCTACAAGTAGAATGGGATAACCACATTCAACAGAAATCAATAATTGATGAGCACAATCCACAAAGCAAAACAGGCTTCTGATAATTTATTGTGAAACTGTAAAATTCTACACCTAACCATTTAATGCAAATACAATAAAGCACTGGAAGTTTCTTGGTCAATAGAGTATTTGTGAACTCTCATTTGCAGAGGCTTTCCAGCATTCATCGTTAACGGAATAAGCTGGCCACTGATCCACAGTACAAACATTTGTGAATCATAATAAAAAATTTAAAAAGATGAAAGTGAGAGGTTACAATCCAGAGGCTCCTCTTGCTGAAGCAAAAGGCTTGATGGGAAGGGCAAGAAAGTGACTAATATAAAAACGGAGCAGCCATAGCAAAGAAGCAACATGAACAAAATGAAACAGCATCAGTAAAGTACGCAAAGTACAAGGAACATGAGAAACCATGTGGGAGAACAGTAGTGGCTGTGAGCCCTACATTCCCATAAAGTAGACTGAAGTGACATCGACTGGGGATGTTTAGATATAAAAACTTCTATGCACCTAATGAATACTATGAAGTACCTACCCCCATCCTATGACGAGGATGTAAAAAAAGCATTCCCAGCACTTTTAAAACGAATGGTTACAAAAATGATGGGGGGACGGGTACCAGAAATCTTTGATAGCCTTAGAGAAAAGATAAATTGCCTGTCTTAAAAAAGAATGATGGCAGTCAGGTGTTTTGGGACGTGAGCAGAGTTAAAGGAGGCTCACAGATTTACCAACAATGACATTCAATTGATAGTGAAGTTAATGGTGCAGCAATCTCTGCTGCATCATTACCAAGATAGAACATGGGTCATGCATTTGGGACCTCCCAATGACCTGAAGTTTAATAGTTTTGAAACAGTTATAATACATGAATTTGGGAGGGGCACACCAAATTCACCAGAATAATCAGATGCTCTGGCAGTACAAGGGTAACAGAGATCCAAAATTAGATGCTTTATTATTACTTAGGTTGGCACACAGATCCCAACTCAGCTTCCTTCCATTGTAAATTGGCTGAGAAGCTTACTGTACTGAGTTGTAATAATGGTAGTCTGTACCACACATATAGAATGTCACCTCCACATTGAAATTACTCCAATATATTTTAATGCCGTGGTTCATGGGAAAAGAGGTAAAGACATGTAGGGTCAGATGAGGACTAGCAGAGATAGTGAGAGCAGGATACGAAGTGCAGATGAACACAATTAACAGGACTTAGCGAGCAGACAGTGGGACTTAGGGTGGCAGAACATAGAAACACAGAAATCTACAGCACATTACAGGACCTTCAGTCACAATGTTGTGCCGACCATGTAACCTACTCTAGAAACTGCCTAGAACTTCCCTAGCGCATAGCCCTCTAAGCTCCATATATCTATCTAAGACCCTATTGTATCTGCCTCTACCATCATCACTGGCAGTGCATTCCACGCACCCACCACTCTCTGTGTGAAAAACTTACCTCTGACATCCCCCTTGTACCCACTTCCAAGCATCTTAAAACTAGGCCCCTCTTGTTAGCCATTCCAGCCCTGGGAAAAAGCCTCTAGCAATCCACACGATCAATGCTTCTCATCATCTTATACACCTCTATCAGGTCACCTCTCATCCTCTGTCGCTCCAAAGAAAAAACGGCCAAGTTCACTCAACCTATTCTCATAAGACATGCTCTCCAAACTAGGCAACATCCTTGTAAATCTCCTCTGCGCTCTCTCTATAGTAACATTCAGAAAGACAGTGGAGGAAGCAGCACAAGTACTCCTTAAGGAATTTAAATTTTACATGAGGGAACAATTAATGGAATCAAAGACAGAGTGAGTAATATTTCTCAAGAAGAAAATAGAGAACAGGAATGTAATCAACACACATCAAAGTTGCTGGTGAACACAGCAGGCCAGGCAGCATCTCTAGGAAGAGGTACAGTCGACGTTTCGGGCCCAGACCCTTCGTCAGGACTAACTGAAAAAAGAGCTAGTAAGAGATTTGAAAGTTGGAGGGGGAGGGGGAGATCCAAAATGATAGGAGAAGACAGGAGCAGGAGGGATGGAGCCAAGAGCTGGACAGGTGATTAGCAAAAGGGATATGAGAGGATCATGGGAAAGGAGGCCTTGGGAGAAAGAAAAGGGGGAGGGGGGAAAAACCCAGGAGGGACAGAGGGAAAAAAAAGGAGAGAGAGAAAAAGAATGTGTGTATATAAATAAATAACGGATGGGGTACGTGGGGGAGGTGGGGCATTAGCGGAAGTTAGAGAAGTCAATGTTCATGCCATCAGGTTGGAGGCTACCCAGACGGAATATAAGGCGTTGTTCCTCCAGTCTGAGTGTGGCTTCATCTTTACAGTAGAGGAGGCCGTGGATAGACATATCAGAGTGAGAATGGGACGTGGAATTAAAATGTGTGGCCACTGGGAGATCCTGCTTTCTCTGGCGGACAGAGCGTAGGTGTTCAGCAAAACGATCTCCCAGTCTGCGTTGGGTCTCGCCAATATACAGAAGGCCACATCGGGAGCACCAGACGCAGTGTATCACCCCAGCCGACTCACAGGTGAAGTGTCGCCTCACCTGGAAGGACTGTCATGTCATTAAAAATAGGAATGTAATGTCTGTTCCTACTAGCTGTTGTCCTAGGTACATGGTGGTGTTCTTCAGTTAGCAAACTACTGGGTCCCCAGTTGAGTATCAGTGCAACAGCTGGGATACACAACCAGCTATCTGCAGCCATTGACTATAACCAGTCAAGTGGACAAGGCATAGAATAGAATTAATGCTTTCACCATACAAATTTGAAGCCTTCAAAACAACACTTGTAAGTAAATATCTGAAACTGCAATTAGTTCAAATACCATTGAAACAAATACAATATCATCTTGAATTTAAGAAAGTAATGCCTCAAAACATATTATTGGGAGTGTTAAACAAGAGAAAATCTGCAGAAGCTGGAAATCCAAGCAACACACACAACATGCTGGAGGAACTCAGCGGGTTAAGCAGTATCTATGGAAAAAAGTACAGTTGATATTTCACCCCGAAAGGTCGACTGTACTTTTTTTCCATAGACACTGCCTGGCCTGCTGAGTTCCTCCAGCATTTTGTGTGTGTTGATGGGGAGTGTTAATCTATTTCTTGTCAAAAGCAGATACATCTGCAAAATATTTTTGCAGCTTATTGAATGCTGGTAGAAATTATCAGCAATTTTAGAAATACCTGTGTTTTTTCTTAATGTCAGTGAAGATTTGAACGTTCTCAGCTCCTATTTGTCTGCGATATCTGAGAAGGTCACCAGCACATGCATCCAGAAATCCTTCATCTGAAACTTGTGAGAATACAAATCCTTCCACTCGAATAAAATCAGCATCTAAGAGATAAATGTATAAGAACTTTGATCATGTTTATTCTGAGCATGGCCACACTCTTGTCCAGAAATGAAATTGTAAGGAAAAGTAGCTGGATGCAGATATCATTATGCTTCAGAGTGTTTCATTGCCTATTGAATTCAAGCTGTCCTTTTATAGGTCACAGGGAGTCACATGCACTTTTAATATTGGAATTGGTGACATAGAAGAGAAATGTGTGGTTGTTAGAGAACAGAGAAGTGACTTCATGTTTGGATAACAGAACAGAACTGCTTACATGAAACTCTGGCACACGTCTAATAATAACTTAAGGTTAGACATGTGAACATTTATATTTATATGTAGAAGATCATAAGACATAGGAACAGAATTAGTCCACACGGCCCATTGCGTCTGCTCCATCATTTCATCGTGGCTGATTTACTATCCCTCTCAACCTCATTTCTCTGCCTTCTCCCCATAACATTTGACACCCTGACTAACCAAGAACGTATCAACCTCTGCTTTAAGTATATTCAATGACTTAGCCTCTGCAGCTGTCCTTGGCAATGAATTCCACAGATTCACCATTCTCTGGCTAAAGAAGTACCTTCTCCTCTCTGTCCTAAATGGACATCCCTCTATTCTAAGGCTGTACCAACTGGTCCCAGACTCATCCACTGTAGGAAACGTCCCCTCCACATCCATTCTGCCTGGGCTTTTTAACAGTCACAACCAGAACAACCTGAAGTTTCCTACAACACACCAAAAACAATTTCTGGTACTTTCTCTTTTATCTGCCACAGTCAGCTCTAGTTTATACAATTGAAATGAGATACCAGACAGTGAACAGATTTCTCCTTCTGCTTTTATACAATATCCAAGTTATGGCTTTGGATATTAACAATTGTTCTCACCCAAGAATAAATTTTGACATCTTGGAGATGTTTTTCCACTGATTTTGCTGGAATCTTATCAAGAGCAAGATCTTGCGGCATATTCAAAAAATGTTTAATTTCTATTGATTCTGACTTCTATTTCTTAAACAATCCGAACACACTTCATCAAGGATGAGCTATAACAAGAGATTTAACAATGTACAGAATAGGTCTGAACATTACACACTGCATGTGTCTTAGCTTCCAGTGAAGACTATCCAAATAGCTAGCTTTTAATATCTTGAAATGTTGTGTCATAATTAGAATTTCAAGAATTAGTTAATATCGTGATTATAATTTCAAGCATTAGTTAATATCATGTGGGCACGTGGCCAAGTGGTTAAGGCATTTGACTAGCGATCTGAAGGTCGTGAGTTCGAGCCCCAGCCCAGGCAGCGTGTTGTGTCCTTGAGCACGGCACTTAATCACACATTGCTCTGCGACGACACCGGCGTCAAGCTGTATGGGTTCTAATGCCCTTCCCTTGGACAACACTGGTGTTGTGGAGAGTGGAGACCTGCAGCATGGGCAACTGCTGGTCTTCCATACAACCTTGCCCAGGCCTGCGCCCTGGAGAGTGAAGACTTTCCAGGCGCAGATCCATGGTCACGCAAGGCTAACGGATGCCTTAAAAGTTAATGTCAAAGTAATGTATTGCATCCTTATTAAGGTGGGATAGCTAATATGGAATATTATTGCTATTACATATTAAAGATATGCATCAACTTCTAAAAGTAAGAACTATTTTTGTGTGTGATCGAGGACTGCAACACAATTTTTACTGACATACAGACCTGCTGCAAGTGCAACTGCCAATGCTTGTGGATTGGCTGCAGAAAGAATCTGAACCCCCAGAGGAATTCTGGGATGAGACTGTCTGACAGCAGCACATATAGTCGCCATGACAGCAGTCACTTCTGGACCAACACTTGAAGTGTATGGAATATCGTGCATATTTTCCACAATCAATCCATCCTTCAGAGAATCAGATAAATCCAGACAAAATTAGTTGGATGGATATGTAAATAAATACAGTTCAATTTAAAATGATGACCTTTTTATATCAACTAATTTCAACCTCTAACCTAATCAAAGTACTTCCAAAGTCAAAGGTATTTCAAACAGGAGATTACAAATGTAATGATGGTTGAAAGTACATTTAACTTTTTTAGTTAATCTGTTTGATTTGAACACGTTAGATTATATTTTGCTCAATACCATTGATTTGAAGAATATCACTGAAGTTACAAACAGTTTCTTAAAATTTCATCTATTAGTTCCTTTTACTATTGTAGTTCTTTATTAGACAAAAAGTTATTGCTGTCTGGTCTGGAAAACTGATCTGCAAGTAAAAAAAAATGAACATTTTTCATCTAAACCTTGTTTTTAATGGGATCGTCCGTTAGATTTTAGGGTGCACAAGCAAAAAGATCTCAGAATAAGAGGAATTTACATTGAAACTTCTTAAAACACTTGATGGGCTAGATGCAGAGACATAATTTCCTCTAGCTGAGGGGTAAATAAGAGATCACAATCTCAGAATAAGGGGTAGGTTGTTTTGAACTGAAATGAAGAGAAATTTTTCAAGCAAAAGGTAATGACTCTTGGAATTTGCAACCCTGAAGCAATGTGGATGAGCACCTTTTGAGTTCCTTCAAAACCCATCTGAATAGATTACTGAATATGAAAGGAATGAGGGACATGGAGATAATGCAGGGAATTGGAAGTGAAAAGGGTCAGTAACTTTAATATTCTTGGCATTATTATACTAGATAACCAGCACCCGAGTGCCATTACAATGAAGACATGACAGTACCTTTACTTCCTTAGTTTGAACAGATTTGACACGACATCTAAAGCTTTGACAAACTTCTATAGATGCACAGTGGAGAGTATTCTGACTAGACGCAGTATGGCCTGGTATGGAAATGCCAATGCTCAAGAATGGAAAAGCCTACAAAAAGTGGCGAATACAGCCCAGTCCACCATTGGCAAAGCCCTCTCCACCACTGAGCACATCTTCAAGGAGCACTGCCACAAGACAGCAGCATCCATCCAGGACCCCTAGTACCCAGACCATGCTCTCTTCCCGCTGCTGCCACTGGAAAGAAAATACAGGACCCGTGGGTCCCACATCAAATTCAGAAATAGTTGTCACTCTTGAACTGTCAGGTTCTTGAACCTGCAAAGATAACTTGACTCACCTCAACTCTGAATTGATTCCACAACATATGACCCTCACTTTCAAACACTCTACAACTCGTGCACTCAGTATTATTTATTTATTTATTGTATGTGCACAGTTTGTATGCAAGTTGAACTGACCAACATTGATCTACTTAATGAAGGTGAAGACACAGAGAGTGGCAAGAATGTTGATGGCATCAGATAAAGTGGTAGCAAGTTTGTAAGGAATCTGAACACCATGCAATTTGCTGACATCAGTCTCCTGATTCTACTACAAGGCTACATCAAGGTGGGCATTTTTTAAACTTTTTATTTTTCAGGGCTAATAGTAAACAGCTCGTGATTTTGAGCTAAGTGGGTGTCATCAAAGAATCAATGTAAAGGCTGCACTATCATCCCTCAATCCAGCTTCCCGTGACGGTACTTGTAAACTACAATCAACTTCCATTATTCAACGGATTTCATAGATGAATGAAACCTGCTGTTTCAATGGTTCAATGAAGCTGATCTAATGAAGAGTTCTGTTTTTAATTTTTTTTCTACATGTCATCATACCTAGCTGGTAACACAAATATTATTACCCATTCCTCCATGTCCCTTAGCAGATTGGCTTGTCAGACTATTTTCTGCTCTTGAGTCTAGGATCATATACACACCATACAGGGTAGGATGAGTTATACTCTCCCGTTAAGTACATTAGTGAACCAGATGGGGATTCCAATATCAATCTGATGGTTTTGTTGTTTTTGATCCAGAGTATTAACTGAACTTAAATTCCAAGGACACCATTGCGATAGTAATTTAACCTCTGGCCCAATGCCATGCCTATGAGCTAGATAAAATAACCTGTAATGTTTGATCAATAAACAAATCTGATTAGTCATCATTAAATCTGGAAATTTACCCTCTTTCAATACTGGAACCACTCAGCATTGTTGACCGGGAGACCGGGAGTCAGAGTTAGAGTCTCTATCTGAAATTTTATAACACATTATTCCAGGAAATACGCAAATCAAGGAACTCTGGGAACGCGTGGTATTTTGTTTACAAGTGTCACATACCCTCGACTCTGAACAGTGCCGCTTCACTGATGCTAGATGTGGCAATAACTTTCACATCCTTAGATTCTAACCACGGACATTTGCAAATGAAATGGAAGATGATACAGCTGAAAGTTGGGCAATTGACAATTTAGCCAACCGCTACGGATGCTGTTACCCCCTTGCTCCAATCTATGCAGATAATAGGTGCGCACAGGAGCTGGAGTGATTTAATACTCACGATCCCGGCATCGACGTAGGTGGCCGCTTCCTCGCACGCCTTCTCCATTATCTGAGCCAAGGAGAACCGGTGCAGAGGAGCTCCTGACGGGAGAAGGCAGAGAATGAGACGGGGACCACTAGCGGAAAGGGGGCCGCCGGCACCTCGGGATCGGGCTCACCTGGCAGCGCTTGCAGATGCACCATTCCCAGTACCGCACAGCGCACCGAACCCCACAGCTGCCGGAGCCGCATAGTGGCCCGGCTCCGGGATACAGACCCCAGCCGGCGGCACCTCCGCTAAACCGGGAAGTGAATTAGGTGAGCAGCTAAGGAGGCGGAGCCTAGAGCGCGCTGAGGGGGTGGGGCCTGGGGAGCGAAGAGGGGCGGGGCCTAATGATCATTTCCTCCGGTAGACAGCGCGCGCTCCCCTCTCCCGCCAGCGATTTAAAGGGATCGGCGCATGCGCACTGAAGCATATCTGCCGGGATCTTTTTTTCCGCGGTAGCACCCGGCGAGGGTGGAGGAGTCCCGGCCAGGGGTGGGGGTCACTGGTATATAGTACGGACAGTGGCCGTCGGCAGCAGCATCGGTCACTGAGCTGCCCATCGGATTGCCGCTCCGTCAGCTGCAGCTGGCCCCGTCTGTTCCCGGTACGCTAGTGAGGGGGGATGCGGTTGGAGAGGTGAGGGTGCCGGTAGCCATCTTCGGATGTGTGGCCAGAGCGGCCCCTTCTCCCGATATCAGTAGTGTGACTGGGCTGGGTGGTGGAGCCCATCCCCACCCCGCGCCTCCCATCTCCACTTCGAGCCCAAACTGCGGCCAAGTTAATGAGCAACATAACTCACTGTGGCCCTGTTCTCTCCCAATTACAGGATAACTTTCACCCACACATTCCGCTCCGAAGATGCCCCGGAAAAGGTACCTTTTAATCTGCCTGCGTGTCCTAAATGATTGCCATGCCTATCGTCAGAGGCCTAATCTGTGATGTTACTCGCCACGTTTAAAAGTCTTTTTTCTTTCCCTCCTCTCAGTGATAGAATAGAAGAACATTCAACAAAGACCGAAAAAACAAGTGAAGTTCTGCGATCCAGAAAGCGAAAAGCAGATGTTGCTATTGTGAGTTTGACCGCACGTAAATGTGCTATTGTGTTAACACGTTGCCTAAAACTAGATTTGGTAATCATTTTTTTAAAAATCGTAGTGTTTACAAGATTTTGATGAAGTTACCGAAGAACTGGCAACGAACCCGTTTAAAGATAAGGTAATGGCATATTGGATTCGGTCTCTCTACTCTGAATTACCAATTTCTCTCGGTGGAAATGCTAAAGTTTCATTAAACCCCTCTCATAAGGAGGGAGAAGGCAGTATCTGAATATTATTGTAGTATTTAGCCTAACTTTCCTGTGCATGTGAGTACAGATTCAATGGGATCTTTATTCTAGAGTTGGTTGCATTTTATAGTTGTTTGTGGGCCCACTGACAAAATGATCCACCATTATCCCATATCTAATGTAAAATTCTATTTAAAGTATTCCATACAAAGTTAAATCTCATTCGCAGTTCTTTCATTTTTCAACCTTTATGGTTCATAAATGTTCCAATCTTTAATTATACATTGGCTTTCCTTTGACCAGTCCAAAATGAGGCTTCCTTTTAGCAAATTCTGCAACTTGACATCTTAAAGGCCCTCAAGCCATCCACTGTTTACTGTTGCTGCCATCTAGTGAGAATAAGTATAATTGCGCTATACTCTATTTGCCAGTTTATCCTACCAGACCTCTAGGTCGCAGTAACTGGTCAAACACCAACCCTTCCTGCCTTCTGATTATATAATTTTGGTCTGTCTAAATATTGTGCTGAATTTCCAGATCATCTTCTTTTCCTTTGTTTGTAGCACCGATTAACTTCTGATTTGAACCTTCACCTGGTCACCAAGCTAACTGCAAACCTTTGAAAACCATGTTCTTCACAACTCACTGGGTTTTATATCACTTGAACTTAAATCAATAAACAGTCTATTTTTGAGCAATTTCTGTTTGGATTGTAGCCACTTCTGAGCCCCAACTCGAGTTCAGCTTGGCTTTTCAGAAGCCAGTGTCAGCTGACATTGCTGACTGGATCTTTAGTTTTAATTTCTACTTTCGAATCGACCATGATATAACTGTAAATTCCTATCCTGCTTTAAGTCTCTTGCCCATCCAAAATTAAATCTGGCTCTTGCCAATTTTATTTAGTTAGTGAGAAAGCACGAACAGACCCTTCTGGCCCAACAAGCCCCACACAGCCCAGCAACTAACCTATTTAACACTGGCCATATTTCTGGACAATTTACAATGACTAGCCTCTACCTCTTTGGTCTGTGAGAGGAAACTCACAGGGAGAATTCTTTGCTTGCTACAGTCTAACACCATCAAAGCATCAAAATGGCAGTTCTCAGACATGAACGTGATTCTTTCTTCCCTTTTGTCTGTGATAAATATTTTAAAAATTTATCTACACACAGCCTTCAATGCAGTTGATCAGTTCAGCATATGAAGTTGTGATCAGAAAATCACCTGCAGTGGTTTCACTTCCTCTGGGTATCTAATCTTATTTCTACCACATGGTTGATTATAGCATTTGAAAAAGCATTGGGTTTCATATGTATGCAGCTGACATTTCTTTTATTCCTACTCTGCAGTCTTTCAGCCCAACCTTCCAGATTGTCTTGCACATTTGTTTTGATTTTCTACAATTTCTAAAGGACTGGTCACCAGGATTTTGTGGTGTGTGCTGCTTTAGAGACCCTTGTGTAACTAGTAAGATGTATTTTTCCCCTCCAGATATGTGTCTCAATCAGTATCCTGGTGTTCAGTTTTACTTTTGTGCATTTTGGATTACACAAAGCTTAGTTTGCAGTGCAGACCAGCTATTTTCTGACCTGTAACAAAATTGAAACATTGAATCAACATTTTGTAAATGACAATGACCAAAGTACCTTTCCATTTGCAGAAATCGTGGATCAAATACAACTTAATCTCTTTATCATGTAGTGCCTTGCCTATTTAAGTGTAATTTTAACATCTTTTCTCATTTTCTTGAGGGCATTGCTTAAAGAATACAGGTTAGCGATCAGTTTGTTACTAGAGTGCTCATGCATATTTGCAGGATGATCTCTCAATTTGAGTATTGTAATATAATAAGTTTGATTCAATGCTATCCTTTTCCTGCCACAGATACTGATTGTAGGAACATCATTACCTATCCTCTTCACACTTTAGATGCCAGAAACAGTTCTGACTTGGTGAAAATAGGCATCGTTAGTAAGGCCAACTAATGCTCATCCTTAATTGCCCTAAGGTAAAGGTTCCTAACCTGGGGTCCATGGACCACTCTGGTAGGGGTCTAAGGCATTAAAGTTTAAAATCCCTTTCATAAGGTGATAGTGAAATGCTGCTGTCCATAAAGTGGCATTTTCAAGATTTGGAAGGATTGTTCCAAGTCAAGGTTGTACATGATTTGGGAGAGCAAACTTGGTGCTGGGGATTTCATAGCATTTTTTTTCATTACTCCCCTCCTGTGAAGTTTTTAATGTTTTAGCTATGGTGTGCTTAAAACTGAGAGAATACAGAAATGTTTCTGTGGCAGATGGTGTACAATCCAGCAGGGTATTTTTAGTTTGTAATGGCACTGCAAACTACTGTGCCATGCAGGTGGCAGAAAGACTAGTTGGACAGAACACTAAAAATGTGATTGCTGGCCTGCTCTTGTCCCCATACATTGGTGTCTCCCAGTTGGGATGGCTTAATAATGGTTACTTGTACAAGTTCCCCTGATACTTGAGTAATTCAGTTCACCTATAATGTGCTAGTGGTGAAGGTGACTCTGGGTATACCTCCAAATGTTTGAAGATGATTTTTGACAGGTGATTGAACTATTGTAGTACCTAGATATTTGTTGGGTGGTGTTGTCTTACAGCCATTTGACTTCAGACATTAAAGTAACAAATTTGAGTAAGAATTTATTCTGCTACTTGGCAAAATCATGACTAATCTTGGAACTTGATCCACACTAGCCTTTTCTCCATATTCATTTAACATTTTTTAAAAGCAAAGCTCCTTTTCCAAATAACAAAGTGGTTGTGCTTTAATGGCAATACAACAGTTTGATGGTCCCCTTTTGTTGGTATTAGTACTTTATTAAATTTGGAAGAAGTTAAGTTCTTCAGTTGCCATGGTGGAATCTGAACACTCGAGTGACTTTTTTTCCAGAATTGCAATTCATCACAATTAATCATTCCAGTAATCAGGCGCATTTTGTCAGTGCAGTTTGAGAAGCTGTCAAAACTCACTATTATTATCAGAATGGAAGCTTGTAAAATCACTTAACCATTTCAATCCCATGACAGGAACAGGTGTAGTATCCAGAATGATGTATGGGGGAAGGTGATATTAAAATTTGGGGAAGACGATCCAAGCAACATTGCTATGCTAGCTCTAGACTTTGCCATCATGAGCTAAGTACATGCTAAATCTTGGAAAGTGTGTTATGCATCTGTAAAATTCACTTTAATTGCAGGATTGCTGGAATATTAAAACCAACTGTGCAAGTCCTTCCAGATTCACCTCATTGTCACACAAAAATTCAGATGGCATGATAACATCATATTCCACAAGTAATATACAGTGCAAGTTCAAAAATGTCTTAGCCACCCCAACTAGAGCTTCACCATTACCTGTCTTCTGGTAAGTTTATTCACTTGTACCATAGATTTGTGTACCTTGAATTCTCATTCCAATGAGACTGGCAACTTGAATAATGGCCAGATAATGTATTTACACAATCTTATTTTTAAAAATGTTAACAGCTGGGCAAATAGAGATGAGGTATGGAATATTCTTCTGAAAAAAGAACAGATGTATTTGAGAGACAAAGATGTTTTACAAAAACATCCTCTCTTGCAACCGAAGATGAGGGCTATTCTTTTGGACTGGTTAATGGAGGTAAGGCACCACTTGGAGCATTAATTATTCTGGTTAGACTTAATTATTAAACCAATAAGTGATTTTTAAAAAATTCAAATTCTAAAACCATTGTTTATTAATTCTGAGTACTGGCAAAGTTATCAATGAGTTGCTCCACTCCTTATTACAGCATTTGGTCATTAGGATTTTGAACCACAGGGAATGGGTCCAAGTCAAAGTGTTTGAATAATCTATGAAGTACAGTTGCAACATTAATTAAAGAACTAGTTCAATCTGCCAAACAAGATGCTGCAAGAGGCAAGAAATCTGGAAAAGGATGAATACTGAGAAATGTGGAGAGTTAATGTTTTTGGTTGATAATTTAGTGATAACTGTATAAATGTGAAGCAATTGTGCACTGCAGGAATGGTATTTTTGTTCTTTGCAATGATAATTGTACAAATATTACAAATAGGAATTTGTCATTGAAAAACTTGTTATCTATTAATTTTGAATTTTTAAACTATTGTAAAGGTTTGCGAAGCCTACAAGCTACACAGAGAAACATTTTATTTAGCCCAGGACTACTTTGATAGATTTATGGCAACACAGAACAACATTGTAAAGACACGATTGCAGCTTATTGGTATTTCATCTTTATTTATTGCTGCAAAGCTGGAGGTATGGTAACATTTACAAACAATCTAAGAATTGAGTATTTTTTCCATTTAGCAACAGGACACTTAATTCTCTAACATTTTGCAGGAAATATACCCACCAAAGTTGCATCAGTTTGCCTTTGTTACTGATGGGGCTTGCACAGAAGAAGAAATTCTCAACATGGAACTTGTTATTTTGAAGGTACTTTAATTTTAAGTATTTCCAATAATGGCTAATATACACGATGGCTGTATTAAAATAAGCCATTTTTGCTCCACCCTGAATGGAATAACATCTGAAACGTATCACCATTGTTCTGAGATATTTGCAAATGCTATTAATTCAGCTCAATTCTATGTAGCAGATTATCCACTATTTTTAAATTATTCTAGGCTCTGAAATGGAGTTTGTGTCCTGTAACCATTGTGTCTTGGCTCAATATCTACATGCAAGTTGCTTATTTCAAAGAAAAGTACGAAGTACTGATTCCACAATACCCCCAGGAAATATTTGTTCAAGTAATGGAGGTAAACCCATTTTTAATCAATTATTTTAGCTGCTATTAACAAATCAGGATGGTAATTATATGCTTTCAAATGTCCCTCAGTTGATATGTGCTTAATATATTACAGTGCAACTTCAACATTTTTGGGGTTATGATATGAACAAGTTGAAGGAAATTGCTGTTTAACTGTCTGGCTCAAGCTCTGTTTTGAACACTGAACAGCTTTGCTCCAAATATACAAATGAAAACTGACCAATCTCCAATCCACTGCTACCAACCTCCACCCCTCCATTGGTTTCTACCTCCTACCAAGATTTATATACCTAACTTCCCCATAGGGCTATTGTTTCTGCCCGGTCCTACACTACTGAACTCATGTCCACATTGTTCGACCCCCCCCCCCCCCCCCCCCCAAGGTTTAGCTGCTGACAACCTACATCTGACTTCACATGTCCTCTCACCTCGATCACCCTCAGGTGATGCAACCCTTCACCTGTGAGTCAGTCGGGCTCATCTATTGCATCCAGTGCTCCTAGAGCAGCCTCTACATCAGTGAGCTGAACACACTTTTGTTTGTCAAGCACCTTAGCTGTCTGCTGCAAAAGGCACGATCTCACGACGGCCACCCATTTCAATTTGACTTCCCATACTGATGTGTAAACATGGTCTCCTTTACTACCATGCCAACTTCAAACTTGGAATGGCAAGCAAAACCTCATTCCATCTGGGTAGCCTCCAACCTGATGGCAGGAACATTAAATCCTTTCACTTATAATAATTTCTCCTCCCTCCCTCCCCTTTTTCCATTCCCTATTCTGTTTATCTCCTCACCAGTTCACTTCTCCTTGTCTGCCCATAACCTCCCTCCTGTTTCTCCTCCCCATTTCCTTTCATAGTCTGCTATCCTCGATCAGATTCCTTCCTCAACCCCCTAGCCCCTCCCAGCTTATTTCATTCTCACTCCCCCACCCACCTTCCCCCTCAACCTGATTTTCACAAACGCACTTGTCTTCCTTCCCCTACCCTTTCGTTATTCTGGCTCTTACCTTTTTTTCTGAAGTGTTTGGCACAAAACACCAACTATTTCCCTCCATAGATGCTGCCTGACTTGCTGAGTTGCTCCAGCATTATATGTTAGTGAAGGTTTCCAGTATCTGCAGAATCTCGTGTTAATGACAATACTATTCTCAATATACATTTAAAAATATAATCAGATACTGGCTTTCTCCAGAATTGGAGAAACAGTTGGGGGGGGGGGGCGGGGAGCATCATTCAAAGTTGTTCCTGATTACAGAAAATACTAAGTCAAATATGCATGTTGATTCTATGGACAAGAACAATTTGATTAAACTTTTCAATATACTAGATGTATGGGAGTCAGGGTAGAAGGATGAATACGAAATATTCAACCTCTACTGCTTTAAGTTTGTGTAATGGTAAAATGGTGGCACACTTTTATTTACGATCGCAAGACATTCAGAACGTAAATAGTGTGGGTCTACTCCATCAGTGAGTTGCTCCTTGTCAGAGGAACTTAAGGTGCGGATTGTGCTGCTGCCTGCATCAGAGGCATTGGAGAGGATGTGCAATCTAACTGCGGGTGATCGTCCTAGTTGCTTTTCTTGTGATGCAAGACCCTGTTGAACACTTATTAATGTGAAATGCTGCACATCCAATTCACTGGTTTATTGGCAAATGGCTGGGGAGCTGTGGCCTCAGTCTTAGGTGCACTGTCACCTTTTTGCAGCTGGCCAAGACAGAGGCCTTGAAGTTGGTGCGCTCCACCAGCGGCAGTGTGACGTACACGTTGGAGTCTATGCTGTCCTGTGCTCACTTAGCAGAGGGCAGGATGTAGTTTGTCTGCATATTACAACATTCATGGACTCAGGGATTTGGACTGACTGACTATTTTACAGCTGTCTTATGTGCTGTGTGTGACTGTTTGGCTCTATTCGTAGGTATTCATGTATGCTTGAACTTGATAACAGCCAAACTTTTTGTTCTCTCAATAGCTATTGGATCTCTGTATTTTGGATCTCAAATGTTTGGAGTTCACGTATGGAGTTGTAGCAGCTTCAGCTTTGTATTACTTTTCTTCCTGTGACCTAGTTCACAAAGCATCAGGTACAGTGACATTTCTGGTTGTGTACACGGTGGCCCGATGGTCCACATGTAAACTTAATTATTAACAACCATTTAATGCATAGGTTTTGAGTGGAGTGAAATAGAAGGATGTGTAAGATGGATGATTCCATTCACCATGGCCTTGAGGGAAGCAGGAAACATAACAATGAAGAACTTGAAAGGTGTCTGTTCTGAGGATATGCACAACATACAGATACACTCCAACAATTTATCGTTATTGGTAAGTTTTATTTTGTATGCACAGGACCAGGCATTTTGACTTTGATCTGTACCATTAGTACACCGTGGTGGGGGGAGAAGGAATAGTGCATTCACAATTGCAAGAAAATTGTAAACCCTTTGCAATTACCTGGTTTTCTGCATTAATTACACTTAAAATGTGATCTGGCCTTCATATAAGTCACAGTAAGACACACAATCTCATTCAAACTAATGAAACAAAACAATTGTACTTTCCATATCCTTACTGAACACTGTTTGATCATTCAGTCTAGGCTGGAAAAATTGTGAACCCTTGTACTTAAAACTGGTAGAACCTCCTTTAGCATCAATAACCTCCACCAAACATTTCATGTAGCTTCTGCTCAGACTTGCACAATGGCGAGGAGAAAT
This sequence comes from Mobula birostris, assembly GCF_030028105.1. Classification (NCBI taxonomy): domain Eukaryota; kingdom Metazoa; phylum Chordata; class Chondrichthyes; order Myliobatiformes; family Myliobatidae; genus Mobula; species Mobula birostris. Next base: position 43,181,496 of record NC_092384.1, read on the forward strand.
TTCAGACCATTGCTCCATACAAAATTGTTTTGGTCATCAATATTTCTGGGATACCTTGCATGAACAGCCCTCTCCAGGCCATGCCACAGCATTTCATTTGGGTTAAGGTCTGGACTCTGACTTGGCCATTTCAAAACACACTTTCTTTTTAAACCATTGTTTAAACTGTCGTTGATTTACTCCTGTTTCAGATCATTTTCTTGTTGCATCATCCAACTTTAGGTGACAGACCACTACCCTGACATTCTCCTGAAATGTCTTGATACAATTTTGAATTCATTTTTTTCCCCTCAATGACAGTAAGTTGTCCAGACCCTGAGGCAGCAAAGCAGTCCCAAACAATGATGCTCCTTCCACCATGCTTCACAGTCAGGATGAGATTTTGGTGTTAGTGTGCGGTGCCCTTTTCCCTCCAAACACGGTGGTGTGCATTTCTGCCAAAAAGTTCAACTTTTATCTTATCTGTCCATAAAATATTGTCCCAGAAGCATTGTAGAACATCTAGGTAGTCTTTTGCAAACATGAGATGTGCAGCAATTTATTTTTGGAGAGCAGTGGTTTCCTCCATGGTGTCCTTCCATGAACACCATTCTTGTTCAGTGTTTTTCTTGTAGTGGACACATGAATGAGGTGTTTGTGTGCAGTGCCCTGTTTCCTCTTAACGTAGTGGTGTGCACTACTGCCAAAAAGTTTCAAGTTTGTAAAAGTTTAACAAGCAGCAATATTTGTTCGTTGTTTTTTTTTGAGAACAATGGTTTCCTCCATGGTGTCATTCCATGAATATCATTCTTGTTCAGTGTTTCTCTTACAGTGGACACATGAACAGAGACTGTAGCAACTTCTAGAGATTTCTACAGGCCCTTTGCTGTTACCCTTGGGTCCTTTTTCACCTCTATCAACATTGCACGTTGTGCTCTTGATGTGATCTTTGCAGAATGCCCACTCCTAGGGAGAGAAGCAACAGTACTGAATTTTCTCCATTTGTAGACAATTTATCTTTAGTGTGGACAGAACACTCTGGTCTTAGAAATGCCTTTGGAGCCTTTTCCAGCTTCATGCATCTCTTCAGTTCTAAGATCCTCCTGAAGGTTGTTTTGAATGAGGCTTGGTGCACATAAATGGATCTCTTGAGAAGAGCAGGCTCTGTCAGTAATCTGACTTTGTGTCAATAGCGCAGCAGACCGCTACAACCTACACCTCAAATCTCATCTCATTGACTGGAACGCCCAGATCACTTTTGTAGAAGGCATTATCCCAGAGGTTCACATACTACTTTGAACTTAAGCAATTGTACCTTGCCAATACTGAGTACACCATTTAAACAATCAGTCTGAGTGTTAGTTTAGACATATTGTTTGTCAATTATTGTGACTTGGATAAAGATCAGACCACAGTGAGTAATGCAGAAAACAGGTCATTGCAAAGGGTTCACAAAGTTTTTCTTGGAACTCTATTTGCTTGTCCTGTAATTTTCAATTAACTAGATCTTTAATTCTGTTCTGAACAAATGTGTAATTCAAATGTTGAGATAAGTATTGGGTAATTCCTGTCTAGGTTTTGTTCTGAAGTGAGCCAAGAATAAAAGCCAGTCAGTAACTGAAATGGTAGCCTGGAAGAACTTTTCACTGAGCTTGGCTGAAATGATACATGTACTCATGGATGTTTAAACCACCATTACATTGAAGAGAAGATGTGTGATAGATCTGAATATCACAAATTTACCTGCAAATTTTGGATCCTACTATTTGCTAACGAGTTGTTTGTTGCTTGCATTACAATACTGACTACATTGAGTATTTCTAAAGTATTATCAAAAGCAGGGAGTTGTTGAACGCCTGACATGTACCCATTTCGGCAGGCCATCAAATGCAATAAATTTAGATCTTTAAAGTAAACTTTCCTTCAGTCAATGCAATCAGGCAACACTGTTTTTGTTGCATTTTTATCTTTGTTGCTTTTTTTTTTAAGGATAAAGCTCACTCTAAACAAGCACTGCTATTGGAACAAAGCTCACCTCTACCTTCTGGAATTTTAACTCCACCACAAAGCAGCAAGAAACAAAACAACTGGTGTGAGTCCTTGTGAAATCAAGTTGCAACTATGGTTTAGTGGGTGAATTTTTCCTTGCTGGAAATCTGAATACAGCTTGATGCAGAGAAGATGGGACTTGATTTGTGTAATATTGAATGCTGACGACAGCCAGGAATTTTACTTGCATTCTTCTAATGGCATTGTCACTTAATTCTGGATGTTAAAAGTATCTACTTGTTTTTAATACACATTTTTATACCTGTTATAGCCAAAAACTCCAACCAAATAAGGAGTACTTTGAGTAATCCTGAATGCTGCTAAGGAGGGTGGCTCTCTAAAATAAACAGTGAGGTCATAGATTGATTTATAAAATGTTTATGAACTTTAAGCTGCTATGTTTATTTTAAATAAAGGTACATCTACATTATTTGCCCTGTCCCATGTGTAATGTTAAAAAAGGTGGCTAGCTGTGCAGAAGATGGAACAAGCAGGAAGCAGTAGCTCTTAATGATCTTCATGCAACAGAGGGATAGCAAATGCTGAAATTGGGATGCTGAAATCTTTTCCTTAAATCCAGATGGCATGTGGTCATATACAGGTTTCTAAGAGTAACTGTGTAGGACAGTATAAAATTATGGAAGTTTGTTAGAAAGGTGTGGTATTAATCAGTGGATAGTTTCAATCTCAAGATTAAAAATGAGCAAAGGTATCTGGATGAAGTGTTTGATTCTTGATATTTTATTAGAACAGCATATGTCACAGCTAATTAAAGGAAATACTAAGACCTGTAAGATTAAATAGCCTCATTTGAATGTTGTCTTTGAGGGAGAAGAATAGGTTTAAGATTAGTATTTTAGACTTGAGGGCAATTGTAAGAGTGTGAAAATGGAGCTAAAGGGAGATGCAGCATGCAAGAGGATTCTTTAAATGCTGGATGGAAAGGAGGGGCTAAACGGAATAACCAGCAAAAACTGCATAAAAGACTTTTTGACTATATTTATCTTGTACTCCAGTTTTTTGGAGTTGGAGCCAGGAAAGCTATGATTAGAAAAAGTTGGCAGAATGAATTGAGCATTTTGCTTTGGTTTTCAAAGATAAGATGTGGGATGCGGAAGGACTGAAAATTACAATCATCTTACCAAAGTATTGAAACTGGGGGCCTGGTGAGTCACTGCTGAGGCCCTTCATCCCTGGGGACTTAAGTGAATAGTGAGACAGTTGATGCATCAGTTTTAAAACTCTAGATGTAAGGAAGGTTCTATTACATTATAAAATCACTCATGCTTTATTTGCATAAAGCACTTCTGAGGGAAGGAGAAACTAGAGGTGTAGTCCATACTGGATATGGAGGAAACACAGTCTATGTGCTCCTGTATTTTTAAAACAATGTTCAACTAAGTTGCATTTTTTTGGGGGGGGGGGGAAGAGAGGGTATCTTTAAGGAAGTTGGCTCAAAGGCAGTGTAGGTGCAGCTACTGGCTATTCTTAAGGCAGAAGTATATAAAATCCAGGGACTGAATGGTGGTATTAGTTGCAAAACCCAACTCGGGTTCCTGATTTGTATGCTTCAGAATCAGACTTGATTATCACTGACATAGGTTGTGAAATTTGCTATTCTTTCAGCTACCTAAACCTCTAACTCAGTCACCACCAAAAATTCCTTTCTTAGAAACATTGTTCATCTCTCCTTTCCTCAATTCCTTTAATGTATTAATCTTTAATTTTCAACCACCTTCAAATCACTTTACATGCCTGTTTTGCTTTCTCAAGCACTAATCTTCCTTGCTGATTTAAATCAATGTTTATCCTCAGGTTCTAATTCTAATATCTTTGATAGTTTTTACAAAATATTACCCAAATCTTAATTGAATTATGCCCACCTATTTATTAACACTAGCCTAATCACAGGATAATTGGTCATTGTAAATTGTCCTAACTGGACTGGAGGAGAAAACTAAAATGGCTAAAGGAAACCGGCGTGGTCACAGGGAGAATATATATAAACTCCTACGAAATGGTTTTGGAACTGAGCTGCGCTGTACCATGGTGTCCCTGACCAAAGTTAATACACCTAATCTGATCATCATAGTCACTACCTCTCATTGAATTGTCTTCAGTTTTAAATTGACCACAGCATTCTCCAACACCCTCTATGATCTGCTTATTCGATTTCAGGATCACGAGGTTCTGGCTCCCTGGTCCAAGGATTTTGTTAAAATTAGAACTAGAGCATAGTCGTTTTTGAATAATTTCAATTTTGCAGAGTTCCTACCAGATGGACTTGACAGCACACTAGGTCCAAATGCAAAAATGCTCAAGACATTTCAATTAGACACTAGTTAAATGTAGACATACACAAATTCACACATTGATGCATTTTGAACAAATAAACTCATTGATTTTCCTATGCTTTAGCTTTCCCTCAGTCTCTAAATGCACTTTTAGAGCCTGACGCACACCTCTCCCAAAATGTAACTCACGTCGCAGCAACACAGACCGCAACAACTGTGATTGGTCTGCTTGGTAGTATCGCATTTCCTCCTACGCTGCAATAGCTTCCCATTGGCCAACTGAAGGGCAGGGAAGGAACTCTGGCTGCAATGCTTTCCATAAAGCTTTACAGACCTCCGAAATTATGGAGGACACATTTCGCTTTTATGAATAAAGATACTCGCTTTAAACTTGCTTACCCCGAGAAAGAGTACCATGACCATGAAGCCTTGCGTGGGCAGGTGTGTGCACATGCGCGACATGCCCGAATTGCAGAGCAATGCAGACACACCAACGCACAAGTATAAATGCTCACAACGCACGTAAGCCATTTGCGTAGGCTACGGCGTCCATTTGACGCACAAGTATAAATCAGCCTTTAGTCCTAATGTAGATCAGGGTACTGAATTTCAGACATAAGTACCTGTAACATCAGGCCCACTACTTTGTGTAACACCAATGAGTGAAATAGTTCATAATTGGAGTAATACTCTACACAAAGAGAGATGATTTGAGATTGTTAGAGTCAATCATTCCAGCCTTAGGACAGCACTGCACGATTTGTCCATGAGCTTCCATCCATTTTAGTCACTCATGATTGCATTATATTCTATTCTCAAAATATACCAGCATATGAAGGAAGACCTAAATAATATCCAGGCACAGACTGATAAGTGGCAAGTAACATGTCTCCTATCAAAGTGCTAAATGTTAATGATCTTCAACTGTGTGAACATTTACTAATTTTTACATCAATATCATCATTCATCTGCCCAATCATCAACATTCTGTGATTCACCACTGAGCAGGAACTCAACTATCTCAGGCCAAATAAATACTATTCCTACAAACGTAAAGCAGGCTTCACTTCTGCGGTAAGTGACTTATTTTCAATAAGGAATTTAGAAAACTTAGCAGTTTTGTAAGCTCTCTGAGATATTGCATGTGTCTAGACAGGTTATGGACATAATGTACTTTACTTTTTTTTGGAAAAGAAATAATCAATGCCTCAAATTCTAGATTAAAAAAAGAAAATTTCCTTGACATTGACATCAATGCCCATTTCTCTATCATAACAACATTATTCAAATTCTGAAAGTTGACTTCCCTGACACCCTTTTTCCCCACAACAAACCCTAAAATACACATTTCGTTTGGCATTATGGATTTTTATTATGTTAATATATACAGTAATAGGTGCTGATTGTGTTAATTTGTCTGCATTGAGCCTTACCTGCAAGCAGTCTACTTGCAGCAACCAGGTCTAGAAGGCTGGGGAAAAAGTGAGTGAAGGGATAGTTTAGTTCAAAAATTTGAGATAGTGAAACAAATCTGTCTTTTCATTCTAACTATTTTATGCTTGAACCAATTCCACGATACAAGAGAAAACATTGTGGCCAGTGAGTCCATGCTGATCATAGTGCTCACCCAGGTAGTCACAATTTCCCACATTCAGCCCCACCCCACCATGTACCTGCCTCAACCACTTCTTTTGGCAGCTCATTCCACATAATCACCACCCTCTGTGTGAAATAGTCGCCCTTCAGGTGCCTTTTAAATCCATGCCCTCCAGTTTTGAACTCTCTTGGGGGAGGGGGGGGAATGCTGCTACCATTCACCTGCAGTCATCTTGAAATTAATTGTAGCAATCACAGTGGGGCACATTTTGTGAATTTACAGTGGGCTTGACAGCCAAACAACTGTCATTTATACAGTTTGAGATTGATAATGCAGAGATTAATATTAAAATTCTGATGTGCTATTGTAATTGAGTCATAAAAAATGTTAGCAGGGCTTTTTTGCCATATTAAAGAACAAATAAAGAAATATTACACTGGACAACTTCTCCCTGAGAAAAGCCAGCATGGATTAATGCAGGAACTTGCCTGAGGAACTAAAATTAATAATGATAGCAACAACAGGCATATTGTTATGCAATAAATGTTATTTATATGGACATCAATAAGGTTCAGCATATCTGAAGCAAAACTTGGGGAATTTAAAGCAATTTATAATTCTGATCAGGAAACTTTCTGAGACAGGAGAAAGAGGAATAATAAGTAACTAGGTAATCGATTCAGCAAGTTCCGTTCTGCATTAGGAATAAACATTCGGTTATTCAACCATATTTCTCGACAACTTAGATCTTATAATAGCCTCACAACGCTCTAGCCCGAAACGTCCGCGAGATTAAAGAGCTGGTTGTTGACCTAACGAAACGGGGCGGGGCGTCTGTCTCCTCTTTAATGGAAATGCTATCCTTAAGTTCTTGGTAACTATACAACCAGCAACCTCATCCGGTCCCTCTTTTTATTCTACAATCATTTTCCCTTCAGAATCATCGGTAGAATCATACAAATAAAACTGCATGCATACAAATTTGTATAGGGCATCACAGCCTTTTGAACAGGGACGTCAAGTTCTTTCCTTGATTGGGAGTGATATAGGTATTAACAATTTAAATAAAAATATCTATTACTTTTCCCGTGTTGTGTCTTTATGCTTCTTACAGAAGTGGGTATGCCCCCCCCCACCCTACAGTCCAGTTTTTACTCCCCTTGCAAGGGAAAAAAACAAGACATTGATCAAAGATCAGGGGCAGAAAAATCCGACAAAGCTGCTGCAAAGAATACATTAGAACATTTAACGCAAAGAATTCCTCGGCGAACGCGACAGGAGACAGGCAACAGGATGGCGGAGCTGTCCGAGCTCGCTGACAATAAACTGCTTGCAGCAGAAACTGGACCTGTGCAGCAATGCGGGACTACAAATGCCGGAATCTGGAATAACACGCAAAGCACTGGAGTAACTCAGCATCTATGGAATGAAGTGGACAGTCCAGATGATGAATCTTGAGATGTCGACTACTTCCATCCATAGATGCTGCGAGTTCCTCCAACGCTTTTGTGTGCTGCCCCTTAAAACATAAGCCCCACTACAGAGGTCCCGCCCCCTTCCAACCGATGCCACCTCCAAGGCTGCTCCATCGTCTCGCACTCCAAACCTTAGCCTCAATTCTAAAGGCTTTTACCTTGGCGTGCTCTTTGTGCTGTGAGCAAGACAGCTTGTGGGCAGGCGGTGCTGCGAGTCCGCCATTTCCTTTAGGCCAGGCCTAGCAGCCGATGCACAAACACTCACCGACTGGGAGTCCTAAAGACATGTCTGTGTATGTGAAAACTGTGGCCGCGGAAATCCTCACATACATAGAGAGAGCAGACGTTTTCATCCGCACCATAACACATTTCACACTCGCATTATGATCCCACCGGCTCCAGCCCAACTCTGACAAGGAATCCCTGGGTCTCAGCAACGCCTGCAGCTCCACGCCATGTTCCTCGCCCGGTGAATGCCGGGAGCACACGCGCAAATCCGTCTCCCCGCTGTTCCTCCCTCATTTCCATCCACCTCCCGCCTCTCGGCTGCTCCATCCACCTCCCGCCTCTCGGCTGCTCCATCCACCTCCCGCCTCTCGGCTGCTCCATCCACCTCCCGCCCCTCGGCTGCTCCATCCACCTCCCGCCTCTCGGCTGCTCCATCCACCTCCCGCCTCTCGGCTGCTCCATCCACCTCCCGCCCCTCGGCTGCTCCATCCACCTCCCGCCTCTCGGCTGCTCCATCCACCTCCCGCCTCTCGGCTGCTCCATCCACCTCCCTCCTCTCTGCACTCCTCCATCCACCTCCCGCCTCTCGGCTGCTCCATCCACCTCCCGCCTCTCGGCTGCTCCATCCACCTCCCGCCTCTCGGCTGCTCCATCCACCTCCCGCCTCTCGGCTGCTCCATCCACCTCCCGCCTCTCGGCTGCTCCATCCACCTCCCGCCTCTCGGCTGCTCCATCCACCTCCCGCCTCTCGGCTGCTCCATCCACCTCCCTCCTCTCGGCTGCTCCATCCACCTCCCGCCTCTCGGCTGCTCCATCCACCTCCCTCCTCTCTGCACTCCTCCATCCACCTCCCGCCTCTCGGCTGCTCCATCCACCTCCCGCCTCTCGGCTGCTCCATCCACCTCCCGCCTCTCGGCTGCTCCATCCACCTCCCGCCTCTCGGCTGCTCCATCCACCTCCCGCCTCTCGGCTGCTCCATCCACCTCCCGCCTCTCGGCTGCTCCATCCACCTCCCTCCTCTCGGCTGCTCCATCCACCTCCCTCCTCTCTGCACTCCTCCATCCACCTCCCGCCTCTCGGCTGCTCCATCCACCTCCCGCCTCTCGGCTGCTCCATCCACCTCCCGCCTCTCGGCTGCTCCATCCACCTCCCGCCTCTCGGCTGCTCCATCCACCTCCCGCCTCTCGGCTGCTCCATCCACCTCCCGCCTCTCGGCTGCTCCATCCACCTCCCGCCTCTCGGCTGCTCCATCCACCTCCCGCCTCTCGGCTGCTCCATCCACCTCCCGCCTCTCGGCTGCTCCATCCACCTCCCTCCTCTCTGTACTCCTCCATCCACCTCCCGCCTCTCGGCTGCTCCATCCACCTCCTGCCTCTCTGCACTCCTCTCCATCCACCTCCCTCCTCTCTGCACTCCTCCATCCACCTCCAGCCTCTCGGCTGCTCCATCCACCTCCCGCCTCTCGGCTGCTCCATCCACCTCCCTCCACTCCATCCCCTTCCCGCCTCTCCGCACTCGTCTCCATCCACCTCCCTCCTCTCTGCACTCCTCCATCCACCTCCCGCCTCTCGGCTGCTCCATCCACCTCCCTCCTCTCCGCACTCCTCCATCCACCTCCCGCCTCTCTGCACTCCTCCATCCACCTCCCGCCTCTCTGCACTCCTCTCCATCCACCTCCCGCCTCTCTGCACTCCTCTCCATCCACCTCCCTCCTCTCTGCACTCCTCTCCAACCACCTCCCTCCTCTCTGCACTCCTCCATCCACCTCCCGCCTCCCTGCACTCCTCCACCTCCCTCCTCTCTGCACTCCTCCATCCACCTTCCTCCTCTCTGCACTCCTCTCCACCCACCTCCCTCCTCTCTGCACTCCTCTCCACCCACCTCCCACCTCTCTGCACTCCTCTCCACCCACCTCCCTCCTCTCTGCACTCCTCTCCACCCACCTCCCTCCTCTCTGCACTCCTCCCTCCACCTCTCTCCTCTCCGCACTCCTCTCCATCCACCTCCCGCCTCTCCGCACTCCTCCATCCACCTCCCTCCTCCCTGCGCTCCTCTCCATCCACCTCCCGCCTCTCTGCATTCCTCCCTCCACCTCCCTCCTCTCCACACTCCTCTCCATCCACCTCCCGCCTCTCCGCACTCCTCTCCATCCACCTCCATCCTCTCTGCACTCCTCCATCCACTTCCCTCCTCTCCATCCACCTCCCTCCTCTCTGCACTCCTCCATCCACTTCCCGCCTCCCTGCACTCCTCCATCCACCTCCCGCCTCTCTGCACTCCTCCCTCCACCTCCCTCCTCTCCATCCACCTCCCGCCTCTCCGCACTCCTCCATCCACCTCCCGCCTCCCTGCACTCCTCCATCCACCTCCCTCCTCTCTGCACTCCTCCAACCACCACCCTCCTCTCCACCCACCTCCCTCCTCTCTGCACTCCTCCCTCCACCTCTCTCCTCTCCGCAGTCCTCTCCATCCACCTCCCGCCTCTCCGCACTCCTCCATCCACCTCCCGCCTCTCTGCACTCCTCCCTCCACCTCCCTCCTCTCCACACTCCTCTCCATCCACCTCCCACCTCTCCGCACTCCTCCATCCACCTCCCGCCTCTCTGCACTCCTCTCCATCCACCTCCCGCCTCTCTGCACTCCTCTCCATCCACCTCCCTCCTCTCTGCTCTCCAACCACCTCCCTCCTCTCTGCACTCCTCCATCCACCTCCCGCCTCCCTGCACTCCTCCACCTCCCTCCTCTCTGCACTCCTCCATCCACCTTCCTCCTCTCTGCACTCCTCCATCCACCTTCCTCCTCTCTGCACTCCTCTCCACCCACCTCCCTCCTCTCTGCACTCCTCTCCATCCACCTCCCTCCTCTCTGCACTCCTCTCCACCCACCTCCCTCCTCTCTGCACTCCTCTCCACCCACCTCCCTCCTCCCTGCACTCCTCTCCACCCGCCTCTCCGCACTCCTCTCCATCCACCTCCCGCCTCTCTGCACTCCTCCCTCCACCTCCCTCCTCTCTATCCACCTCCCGCCTCTCTGCACTCCTCCCTCCACCTCCCTCCTCTCTATCCACCTCCCTCCTCTCTGCACTCCTCTCCATCCACCTCCCGCCTCTCTGCACTCACCCCTCCACCTCCCTCCTCTCCGCACTCCCCCCTCCACCTCCCTCCTCTCCACCTCCCTCCTCTCCACCTCCCTCCTCTCCATCCACCTCCCGCCTCTCCGCACTCCTCCATCCACCTTCCTCCTCTCCGCACTCCTCTCCATCCACCTCCCGCCCTTCTGCACTCCTCCATCCACCTCCCTCCTCTCTGTACTCCTCCATCCACCTCCCTCCTCTCTGCACTCCTCCCTATCCACCTCCCTCCTCTCCATCCACCTCCCGCCTCTCTGCACTCCTCTCCATCCACCTCCCACCTCTCTGCACTCCTCTCCATCCACCTCCCTCCTCTCTACACTCCTCTCCATCCACCTCCCTCCTCCCTGCACTCCTCTCCATCCACCTCCCTCCTCCCTGCACTCCTCTCCATCCACCTCCCGTCTCTCTGCACTCCTCCATCCACCTCCCTCCTCCCTGCACTCCTCTCCATCCACCTCCCGCCTCTCTGCACTCCTCTCTATCCACCTCCCTCCTCTCCATCCACCTCCCTCCTCTCTGCACTTTCCATCCACCTCCCGCCTCTCTGCACTCCTCTCTATTCACCTCCCTCTTCTCCATCCACTTCTCTCCTCTCTGCACTCCTCTCCATCCACCTCCCTCCTCTCCTCTCCATCCACCTCCCTCCTCTCTGCACTAGCCTGCGCTGCTCCCTCCACCTCCTGCTGCTCCCAACTACCTGCCTCATTCACCTTGTGCAGCCCCGTTGACTTCTGGGGCTCCCCAGTGTCGTGGCAGCTTCATTGACTCCTGTTGCTCCCTAACTACGCAGCTCCCCATTAATATTCTGCTGCTTCTCCTTTTTTCCTCTCTCTCGAGGCACTGCCCAGTGCACCTTGTTGCCTGTCTCCATGTGTGACGTGGTGCTCCCTAAATCTTGCTTCTTACTAGATGCAACACCCCGTGCCATGAACTGCTCTATGTGTCTAACGACCTGAGGTGATTTCTGTAGTGAGTGTTGCTGCTTCCTCAGTACCCCGTGCTACCTCTCTCCCTGTTCATCGTGTGCAATGTGCGCCAATGACCATAAATGGCATCTCTACCAGTGCTCTATGCTGCTCTGTAATACTTTGAGTGTTGCCTCACTGAATTTTGTCACTGCCCATTTCCTTGTTCTGCCTCTCCCCCATCGTCCAGAACTTTGTGCTATGCAGTACCTTGCCTGCTCTCTGGGATTATACACTACCAATTTCTCTGTGTTACTGTGCAGAACCATTCTGCCCAGGGAACCCTGTATTGCTGTCTTGTGCCACGCACTCTCTATCCCCAATATTATGCATCATCTCTCCCCCTATGCCCTGTGCTGGCCCTATCTCTGTGCCAAGAGCTTCCTAATTCCCCATGCTGTTTTTTGATTTCAGGACACAATCTCCTTCCCACAGCTTACGCTGCTTCCTCCCCGGTACTGGGAAGCAAATAAAACTGTGGATGCTGGAATCTGAAACAAAACCATGATTCTGAAAAAAAAAACCTTCACCCTCAGAATTTGTGGAAAGAGAAACCAGATGTTTCAGGTTGAAGGTCCTTCAGCAGAACTGAGAGAGATAACGCTGATCTAAGTAGCAGAGAAGCAGGGAAAAGGAAATAGGTGGAATAAAATGAATATCACACCTTTTTGCTCAGCATCATGTATCACCCTGTTTGCCCAGCACTACATTTATATGTTCATTAACTCCATTAATTGTGCTCCTGTTCCTATGGCCGGCAGTCACTCCATATCAGCACGAGGTACTCCTTTGCCAATACGGTACAGCTCTTTGTCCAGTTATATGTTTCTCTCTCCCAGGCCTTGAGCTCTCCCTCCCATGTCCCACAGGTTGCTGCTCCAAGCACACCCTTCTCCAGCTGCTGCCACCCCGAGTGCTGCCCCAGTAGGACCTGCTGACACTTTCCACTTGCCCAGGGATCACATGCTACCACTCCGTGCTGCCCCAGTACTGTACCATCAGTTACCACAAGCTATTACTCTCTCCTTCAGTACCACATGCTGCTGTACAGTATTGACTACTGCCACTCTTGAAAGCTGCCCCAGCATCAGGTGCTACCATTCTCAGCTTTCTCCCCTACCACCTGGTGCCCCAGTACCAGTTACTGCTGTTCTGAACCAGCCCCAGTACTAGTTAGTGCCACTCGGCCTGACCAGTACTAGTTACTGCCACTCTCAGCCAGCCCCAGTAAGTGCCACTCACAACCTGTCCTAGTACTAGTTAGTACCACTCTCAGCTTGACCAGTACTAGTTAGTGCCACTCACAGCCTACCCCAGTACTAGTTAGTGCCACTCGGCCTGCCCCTCCCCCGGCCATGTGCTGCCCACTTCTCCTCCCGCCGCTTGTTTTGGTGCGTGTGCTCCCGGCATTCACCGGGCGAGGAACATGGCGCGGAGCTGGAGGTGCTGCTGAGTCCCAGGGATTCCTCGTCAGAGCTGGGCTGGAGCCTGTGGGATAATAATGCGAGTGTGAAATGTTTTCTGCTGCTAGTTTGTGGATGAAAACGCCTGCTCTCTCTATGTGTGCGAGAAGTGAGGAGCTCCGCGGTCACAGTTTTCACATACATAAACATTTCTTTAGGACTCCCTGTTGTTGAGTGTCTGTGCATCAGCCGCTCGGCCCGGCCTGAAGGAGATGGCGGACTCGCAGCCCTGTTCCGCCGTCAAGCTGCCCCCCTCGCAGCCACTTTCACGACTCAGAGAAGAGCACGCCAAGGTAAAGGCCTTTAAATAGAGCCTAAGGCAGCAGGTTTGGAGAGCAAGGCGACGGAGCAGTTGGAGTGGCGGCCTCGGTCAGAAGGGGGCGGGGGCCCTGGAGCCTGGCTTGTGTTTAAAGGGGCCGCCTGCATAAATCCCGGGTTTTGCTGCAGACAGCGAATTGGCACCTCTGGCTACGGTACTTTTATTTGTACCTGTTTAGCCTTTTTTATGGTTGGTTAGAAATGTCGATCGATGTCGCTTGACATTTTATTAAAGCTTACGCTTCTCTCTCCCTCTAAACGACGCAGAAATTTAATAGATCCCAGTTGAAACTGTAACTAGAAGGTACCAACTCAATCGACACATTCTATTTTACTTTAAGTTTATTTCCTTTTATTTTGTTTCATCGGCCGAGATTACGAGGAACGTGACCACTTTCAATCATTAAACTGCCGATGAGCATGGAAAACTAATTGAAAGAATCATATTAGCGTTTAACTGTGTACGTGGATAGTTTTAATAACGTTTGAGCGTTTTAGTTGTTGTATATCTTAGGGATTTTTCGTTTCTTTAACCTTTTTTTCCTGTCCATTTTACTTTGCAAATATTTTGTTTGTTTAAAACCACTGCTCGGTATTTTATTGCGGGGCTCCAGTACTTAGTGATACTCGTAACGAACCTTGCTGGCTGCCAGATAGAACAGCGCCTTCTGCAGGGCTACGGCGACCTACGACTCCAAGCGGTAAAATTTAACCGTGTATTCTCTTAACCAACCAGAATAAAGCATCACGGCATCGGAACCAGGAAATACCTAGTTCATGTAGTTAGTCAAGGCGGAGTCGGGAATAGAGCGGGAAGGATATATAGGCCTGGTTTTGCTTTCACTGATAAAGAGCAAGCACCGAAACAAAAGTGTCCAACAAGATCGGTGACTTCTTTTACCGGTATGAATCTCAGCAAGTGGTCTCACCAGTAAATTAAATTGAAGCAAAGACAAACAAATGTAGATGCTAAAGATTTGGATTAAAATAGGGAATGCTGGCATTTCAGGTGAAGAGAACCATATAACACCTCAATCCTATTAGTGGTGCCTTGATTTAAAATATTTTTAAAGAACTTCTGCAGGGGAATAACCCTGATAAGATGAAATTTGCAACAGCTAGAAATTTTTAAAAACATCCCATTTGTGGAGATTTTAACATCACCCTGTTATTAATGACGGCTTCTGACTACTCATTCTTGTAGAAAACATGTTTTTGTTTCACAGAAGTTCAACAGAACCAATTAATAATTTTGGTTATCCTAGACACTAATGTTATAGGTGTTTCTGTGCTGCCTATGCAGCAGAGCTTGGTCTATCATCATCTTGTTCCCAGTAAAATTAGGATAGGTACCTAACGTGCATAGCCATCCCACGTTAAAAGAAATAATGCACAAGTATCTTCAGGTCCTCAGTAAGCCATCCCTAACTGTAAGGGATTGCGTTTATCAAAGAAGCTGACAGTTCCATATGTAATAATGAATGCTGATAATTTCATTATAATTGCAATACAAATTTCAGGTCCTTTGTGATAAGTGGGAAGTCAATACAAAAGAAATGGAAGATTGGATCTGCCACCAATCTTTAAAGTAGTTAATACAAGTGAAACTTAGTTTTACTTTGGCACTGAAAACTATTTCATAGAAACATTGAAAATTTATAATGCAAGATTATTCAGTCTGTCGTGTCAGTACGGTTGAACAAGAATACTTCAGCCTAAATCCAAGTCATAGCTCTTCAATCATAGATCAAGTACTTCAAGGGGTTTGTGCACCTAACATTTTTTCAGATGGCCAGTTCCAGAATCCCGCCACATGCTGAATGGGAAAAAGTCTTTCTTTGTCACCCCTTTAAATATTAAACCTTTATCCTTTTTGATGGCCCCTCTAGTAAAGGAAGTATATTTTTCTTATTTGTTCCCTTCTGGGCCTGTCATAATTTTATTCATCTCATTTAGATAATCTCTGTTCCAAAGAAATTTTCCCGTATTTTTCATAGCTATGTTTTCCAGTCTGACATTTCCTGCATTCCCTCCCTATTCTTGTCATGGAATGACCAGGACTGTATTCAGCTGTGGCCGAACTAGTGTTGTGTTGAATTCTGCCATAACCACCCAGCTGCTTTATGATGCAATTGGCTGATAAAAGATAGCATCACAATAGCTTTCCAAATACATTATCTCACAGTTTTCTGGATTAAATGTACCATTTCACTGTCCAACTTTCTGAACCATCTCTATCTTCTTGGAGTTTAAAGCCAATTTTTGTATCCTTACAAAAAATTTTAAATTGTAGTCCAAGTCATTGATATACTTCATTAAAAATAAATTATTCTGTACTGACTCCTGTGGAGGTCTGCGGTATCAGTCAATGAGCCATAGAAACAATTATTAATCATTGTGTGGCATATATCCATCCACGTGGAGGTCCGCTGGTGATAAATGCCCAGCTACAGAAACACCCATCAGTAAGTAACTGCCACTGGATCAATGTTGGATCCAATATGCCACTCTCCTTTAGATCCCATAGATTTTTCTAGTTTGACCAACCTGCCATGTGGAAACTTGGTACAAGCCTTGGCAAAAATCCATGTAACTAACCATGATTAAACTTTGGCTTTTTAAATAATGGTTTATACAGAGAAAGTTGAAACAAATTGGTCTGTAATAACTGTGTTTAATCTACTTCCTTTATAGATGTGTATGTTAGCAGACCTCAGTCCCTTGACACTGTTTGGTAGGCAAAAAGGACTAAAGGATTGTCAGCTTCTGCAATTTCCAGCTTTGTTTTAACATCCTGGGATATTTTCAACTAGGCCTAATGATTTGCCCATTAAAATGTTCAACTTAATATAACTGCTCTTAATGTTTGTTCCATTCAATATTCCATAATTATCTGCCTTAGCTATAAAAATGTATCTTTTCTCATATTTTTGAGGAGGTTTGCAAAAAAATTTGTTTCGAACCTTGCTCATGTCATCCACCTTCATGCTTTTCAATACATTTGAATGGGGAGTTAGATTGCAAAATGGAGTTTTTGGGCAGCTTGCAGCAGGTTGTTGCATTTAATTTTCTGGCAATTAACTGTGCCTGTACAGTCAGTGCAAGTTGCCATTTGATTTTCACATGCTTTAAGGAGAGCTTTATTGGTCTTACTGTTACTAACATCGGGAAATTTAGACCATAGAGCCATAGGTTCCAAAGTTTTCCTTGAGGTAATTTTCTAACAACCTGACTGAAAATGGAGTTAAGAGAATGTAATAGAAATCAAAATTGGTGCCTTACTTAATTATAAGATGGTGACTACAACATATTATGTTCTAGGGCCCATATCTCAAAAAAGAAAAAAAAGCATGAATTTTGTATAACCTTAATGCTTTGTGACTATTGTTGAATGCTGTGAAAGAGCTTAGAGAAATAGAAAACTGATTTTTAAGGGATTGCTGATGTGTATCTAAGGGAGTTAATGTGCAATGTTAACAACTGAAACAATTATAGTAATGAGTGACAATAAGTTTATTAATGTTTGTGAATAGGTTAATTTTAAATTGTTAGAAAAATGTCATTTTATGGTTTAAAAATAAAAGCAACTGAATTGTAATTCACTTGCATAAATAAGGTAGTCCCACTCTGTCAATTCTGTTCCCAGAAGACTGTAACACCACACATACAAAATGCTGGAGGAACTCAACAGGTCAGGCAGCATTTATGGAAAGGAATAAACAGTCAATATTTCTGGCTGAGACTGACTGTAACACATGTTATATTGTATCCAGTTTAACAGGTAAACTATGTAAAAGTAAAACTGTGGTCAAATTTGCAGGGTCTGGAAATCTGAAACAAAAATAATAGAAGTACTGGAAGCAGTGAGTAAGCAGGTTAGCTGATTCACACTTTGGGTCAAGGATACTTCATCTTCAGGGAAAAATTGAAAGACAACCTTGATTTGCGTTGCAGAGAGGGGAGGGTTGGAGAGAATGTGATAGAGTGCAGACTAAATTTGTTGTGTGTTTTCTTCACCCTTCTCTCTCTGTGGCTTAAAATACACCCGTCTTCTCACTTACCAATTTTGTGATGTGGGGATCTTCACTTGAAAATTACATCTTGTACTGCCTGCCTTGTTGAGTTGCTCCATTAAATTTAGAATATTCTGCATTCAAACTTGATAGGTTATCAAAGTTATCAATTTATTGTGGCATACAAATAACACAGTTAACAGTTGTTTACTTCCCTTTGTTGTATAGCTAAACTCTACTAGGATCGTGTATCTTGTTTATAATGACACAAGTTAAATTTAGCATCTGATTTTAAGAAGGCCTTTTGCTCTTCATGGCTTACTGTGGAATATCTTGTTATTCACTTGTATATTAATTATGTATGGTCTTAGTACTGAACATTTAATTATTTCAATCTGACAATTTCATGTAACTACAGCAATATGCATCAATATGAGTAAGTTACTTGTATATGTTTATCTGTGCAGTATCTTGGAATTATTTAACTGATATTAAACTTCAAAATATTGATTGGAGCAAAAAAAAACACACCTACGGTTTGGCAAATGTTTTAACTGTATTACAAGTAACATCTGATGAAGCTGTTGGTGTTGAAGTTAAATTTATTTTGTGAAGGTTAAGTTATCTCAATGAATATTTAAAGAAATGCCTGAGTTTTGGTTTATCATTATTTAAAATGCAGATTTGATTTATTTACAGTCAAAAACTAAGTACATAGTATAGAAGACAGCTGGATTTGATCTGGTGTTCGAGACATGTATACCTAGAAGTTGTATATTTATTTAATAGTAGCGTAGGCAAAATTACAATACAACTGACTAATGATCACCAATCCATTATTTTAGCTAAATGAACAGGGCATTATATCAGACATCTCTGTAATTTGTATTGATACACATAAGCTGTATGCTGGAGTGAGGCTGAAACCCATTCAGAAATGAGAATGCTGCAAGCTGCGCCAAGACAGTTGCATTGAGCTGAAGTAATGCCGTATTCCTAAAGAGCTTGGTGAGCTTAATTGATAAGTAATGGACACATGCAGAACACAGAAGTCGCTGTGTTACTCCTTGATCTGTTTCTACAAGTGTGTTGTTAGAATTGCTTCATTTTTTTTTGTCACATGGGCAATTTTGGAATAATAGGCAGACATGCACACCCCTCATAATTCAGTAATCTGAAAGTACATCAAATGACTTTCAAGATGTATATTGTACACATTTCTCCAACAGTAAATGTACCTATTGAAACCTTTTGAAAAGAATAATAACTGAGGTATGGTGCTGGGATTCATCAGCATCTATTGAACTAGCCTTTAGGGTCAAGATACATTCAATCCATAAGGTATTTAAATAAATCAACTTAAATATTAACTGCAATAGGTAAAGTAATTTTACTTGGTTTGGCATATCCAGACGTTGACGGATTGACTTGGTGTTCAGATTTTCTTGTCATTGCCATGGTTTGGTTTTGCATATTTCTTCTTCCGAATGAAAATTTGGTGCTAGAATTTTCTAAGAATTATTGTTTTTTTGACTTTATAAATGTACCATATGATCAGAGCTGGCTATTAATGTGTAAGTAAAGTCAGAAAAGCTAAATCAAAAGATTTTTCCTAATTTACATTGTACAGTAAGCTGTCACTGATGGTAGCAAAATTCCCTTACAAACATTGACATTCCAATTTCAAAGGTAGTATTGAACATGATAAATAATAGTTGACTTGCTAGTAGTTTTACATGTACTGTATACTGCTTTATACTGCCTTCATTTAAATTTCTGTAGTGGTTTCTAACAACAAGAAAATATATTATTAAACAATATTTCAAATATTCTTCACTGATTGTGCTTAGAGGCAGAAGATAGAATACCTAATAATCAGAAATGGGAAGGAAATTCATATTTATGCCAGTAATACAATGCTGCAATAACCAAATGTCAGAGATAAGCAGAAAGTGAGTGAGAAAATAGTTGCAATTAACTTGTGAATTATTAGAAGTGCTGATAAATTGCATACTTCCTCCCTCCATTCTTCTGACAACAAATGATAATGTTTTATCTCAGATTCCATTATAATTGAAATAATAACAGTATATATATCCCATCTTTCACAATCTCATAATTATCCCCCCAGCTATTTCATAGGATAATTATGATTTTTGAGATGTCACTTAGTCCTTGTTACCTGCACAGGATGGGGACACAGGTATAAAAGAAAATGCAGATGACAGGTCTCTCCTATGTAACTGGTAAACTCCCAAATAAAGGTAAAAATTATAATATTTTAAGTGCTAATGCTTATAATAAACATGCTAAAACAATTAAATTGTATTTTAGTTGCATTGTCAATTGGAACAGCACCTTAGATGTAACATGTCTTTTATTGTTCTGTGATGCCAAACACCTTAACTGTAAAGGACTTGGTGGGTTTAGAGTAGATTCTAAGTTACAGGGGAGGGGTTAATAGTTCCTTCTAGATTAAGGGTTTAAATCTGAAACATCAACTGTTCACATCCATCCATAGATGCTGCTGACCCATTGAATTCCTCCAACATTTTTATGTTCCATATTCCAGCTACTGCAGTCTCTAACTCTAAAATGTCTAGTTGTTCTAATGCATAGCTCATTCATTCACCTATTGTGTGCCTCTATCTCAGCCAATTGGCATATTTCACATCTCTCCAAACCTCTCTGCATCTTGCCCGTATAAATAGTGGTCAGTTTCCAGACTACATTTGTCAAGTGTCCGTCTGCAGCCTTGGTTTACACTTTTGCAGCTTGTGATTTCAAAACCCACATCACTGCAGGTGGTTGTCAATATATCCATGAGAAATAGATTGAGAGCAAGACAGACTTAATAAGTTTATAGACCCAGAGTTTGTGGATAGCAAATCCATAAATAACAAAGCTGTGTGCAGTGCTTAACTTTTGACTGTTTTCCTTTTCCAGACTACGACTTGTATTAAGTTATTTTGAACTGACGATGGAAAACTGAGCATGGTTGATTAATTCTCAGACACACCTTAGCAGCATTGTGCTTCTACAAATGCATACATATAAAGACTGTGTTAAATAGATTTGCATAGTTCTTGTGTTAACTAGGCATTGTGTTTCTGCAAAGGGATTCGGAATAATGGCTATATTAGAAACATAGAAAACTTACAGCACTTCGGCCCACAAAGTTCTGCCGAACATGTCTCTACCTTAGAAATTTTTAGGCTTACCCATAGCCCTCTATTTCTCTAAGCTTCATGTACCTATCCAAAAGTCTCTTAAAAGACCCTATCGTATCCACCTCCACCACCGTTGCCAGCAGCCCATTCCATGCACTCACCCCTTACTGCGTAAAAAAAAAAAAAACTTACCCCTGACATCTCCTCTGTACCTACTCCCCAGCATCTTAAACCTGTGTCCTCTTGTGGCAACCATTTCAGCTCTGGGGAAAAGCCACAAGATCAAAGCCTCTCATCATCTTAAACACCTCTATCAGGTCACCTCTCATCCTTCATCGCTTCAAGGAGAAACGGCTGAGTTCACTCAACCTGTTTTCATACGGCAATCTCCCCAATCCAGGCAACATCTTTGTAAATCCCTTTCTATGGCTTCCACATCCTTTCTGTAGTGAGGCGACCAGAACTGAGCACAATACTCCCAAGTGTGGTCTGACCAGGGTCCTATATAGCTGCAACAAAGTAGACTGGTGGCCAGAAAAGAGTGATTCTTGACAGATGAGGGAAAAATAATAGCATAGTAGGGTGAGGAGGAAGGTGGGAGATTTCTTGGTGTAAGTGTATACTTCTATATAACTCAGGTTTATAGCTAGAAGTTAATTATAGTCTTCCCTTGAGAAGCTGGAGGTAAAATTAGTACACGTGTGTTAATAGCATTTATCATTTTTCTCCCTCCTAAGGTTGTTCTTGTAGTCCCACAGATGCCTGTGCCCTGTTCAGAGCAATTTTCAGAGCTGTATTCAAGTAGCGAATGTTCACACAAGTCCAGACAGTGATGTAGGCTGTTTAATCACAGAAGGCATTGCAGCTGAACCAATCCTGTCATAACTTGATATCTATATATGCAGTAAGTTTCTTGGACATTGATTAAAACTGCAGTTAATTTTTATTTTACCAAAGTTTGAGGCCACTTACAGCTTTATTCCTTTGGCTAGTTCATTTACATTATAACAAAATCAGCAATTGGTTAAGATATTATTCAGTGGAATATTTTAGAAAAATTATAAATATGGTTTATATCTAGTTGATATGCTTTATAACCAGCACATCCTATATCATTTGAAGAAGGATCTAATTAACGGATGAGAAAGCTTTTTGATGGTGGTCTGAAATCTTCTGGTTGAAGGACTTAATATGGAGGTGATGGTTATCAAATAATTTGAAGCATATACAGCTTTTGTTTGGCTCTGTTATAGGAGGATCTGCTGCTGCTTTCCCCTGACATGTATCTCAGTCTGAAATTCTTGGTTCATACACAACCTTTTTGGTTTGATTTTTTTTCTCTAGAAGTTGATATTCTTTCATTTCTTTCTGTACAGGATGTATGATTAATATAAATTGTTCGAAGTGACACTTGTGCAAACCTAGTATGACTTGTATAGAATTCCTTTTGCTAATACATGTAGGTACTTTTTAAAAATATGTATGTCAAAATATATTTCTAATCTATTCTTTTGTCAGATATGCACACTGAGTATCACCATGCTTATGCTAACACCTAGTTGGTATTTTCTTTCTCTATCTGGATTTCTTATCAAATGCACAATCAACAAAAATGTAGGATTTCAATTATCAAGGGGTGAATCGATTTATAAATTGTGTAGTTTTAATATGTCCTAAACACCAGGTTGAGCTTGTAATGCCAATCAACAATAACGTGATTGTTGTCTGAAATCTCATTTAAATGAAGTGGTGTCAACAGTTGTATGTGAATTGTAAGGATTAACCGTTTGTAAAATGAAGGGGAAATGGAGAAAAGGCATTGTTTCAATACAAAATTGCAGTGCCTCAGTAAAATGGAGACATTTCTGTACCAGTTTTGCTGAGGTTTGCTAAATCAATGAAATTAAGGATTTCAGCAGAATAATTTACATTTTTTAAGATTACCTTAAAATAATCTTAAATTATATTAATTTTTAAGTTATTTTCTTTTGTGTTTACTGTATGAGCAGTTTCAGAATTCTTAATGTTGCTTTTCATGAGCAGTTGTCTATTTTAATAACAGGTAGTCTCAAACTGCAAGGAAAAAATCGAGCACTGGTAAGTCCAAACATTCCTTGGTGTTTTTGCTGATGATTTTGTTTGCAGGTACAAATAAATGATATGATTTTCTCAGTAAACTGCTTTTTTGAGTAAAAGTAAAATGGAAATGATTGCGTACTCTTTGTAGATCAAGTTTTGTACATTGCTGTTTCCTCACAGTTAATGACAATAATCTCCTCTTTGCTTTACAGTAAATAGATACCAGTAAATAAATTGTATAAGTCAAAATTAGTATGAATAATAACGCACCTCAGTTTCTTGTCTAATACTTAATGTCATATGCTTTGCAAATTACATACAAGTTTCAAATCAATTAGCCAAGAACATTGATTACTGATTTTGAATGTTCTATAGGTATTAGAAATAAACATACACAATTAAAATACACTTATTTGCTACATTAACTTATTCATCTTGATATTGAAAGCAGAAATGTATGTTTTTTTCTGATAAAACTTCTGAGATCTTTAATTGGTCTTTCTAATAACAAGCTGTTTTAATGGATTTTACATTGTATTCTACATCTAAGCCTTCTAAGTAGGGAATGAGGACTTTACAATATCTTACTAAATATTTTAAAAAAAATAAACTGAAGGACTGAAAAAAGAACATGGTAATGATTGGCATTAATAAAAGTGAGTATAGCCACTCTGCTCAACAAATGAGACCAAAAATCTGAAAAGACACCTTGCTTGACTGATATTTACAAACTAACTGTTTATGAGTCACTGATATCATTTCCCTGATCCACTTCATTTATAATAACTTAATATATTGTTTTTGATAGAACTTCACCTGCATAATACTAACACTTTTTAAAAAAAAAGATTCTTGGAAAGATGCATTATAGTACTGGTCTACTTAATGGCTACTTTGCCAGTATTCAAAGATCTAATGAGGTGATTAACACATTAATCGGAGTTAAGTTAACACATTAAGGAGTTGTGAGTCATCCAAATCTGGACACATTACTCTTGGTCCATTCATAACAGTATCATTTTTAAATAGCTGATGCTACTACCTTGATTCTTGTGATGTCCTTTGTAAGTATTACCATTTTCTGTGATTATTTCTCTAACCATGCTGATGTATTAGTCAAACCTTGCCTTTTATGTGAGACTTCTATAAAATATTTAAAATTTTTTAACCCAATTATCACTCCTCAAAATAAACTTACTTTTCAAATCCTTCACAAACAAAGTAAAATCTGCAGTTGCTGGAAATCCAAGCAAACATACTCAAAATGCTGGAGGAACTCAGCAGGCCAGGCAGCATCTATAGGGAAAAAAAATACAGTTGACGTTTTGGGCCAAAATCCTTCTACCCTTTTATGAAATCATATTGTTGCTGCAAAATAGTGATCTTCTGGATGGTTTCTTACTTGTCATCTTTCAAGAAATTCTGGCATTCTGATGTCTGCATATGCATATTAGTACCTTCTAGACCACTGAAGCTTTTCCAGAACTTAGGGAATTTTGAATCATTGCAATAAACACATCCATTCTCAGTGCAACTGTCTCTTTCAGAACACTAGTCCAAAGGATTGGACCATTATTTTGTACTCAATTTTATCAATAATTAAGTCTCTCGCTCTCCCTCTGGTGTACTCACACACCTTGGTTCCTCACAACTTCTGCTATGATTGGCATCTTTTACTGAGAAGATGGATTATTAATTTCTCCTATCTGTCTATAAAGGTCACATGATTGCATTTTCTATTTGTGTATTAGAAGTTCCTATAAATTTCTTGCTAACTTTCAAATCTATTTTCTCCCTCCATTAGTTATTTGTTAGTGTTTTGTGTTGTCAGTCTTGCTTCTGGCAATATTACAAGACTTCTAATGTCCTATGATTGTAGCTTTAGTTAGCCATAGATTTATTATTTTCCCAAGTACCTAAAGACAGTAATTCATGAATTAGTATCTTTGTCTCCCACAACACTCCTCTACCCACAAGCTCAAAGCCGATCAGGTTAGCACTATGCATTTTGCTCAGGTAGTTATGCATGGATATTTGTTATTTTGTGCATACAGATAATCACAACTATTCTCATTTGGTCCTACGTGCCTCAATCTGCAGATGATGTTCATTCCTGTTTTATAAGATGTCCTTTCTTGTTCATTCCCATGTTACTGGAATTTATATTTAATACTCTTTACATTTCAATTGTGAGGCAACATTTTTAATTCAAGCACTGGGCAGGCAAAGTGTCCTTTGAGAGATTCCTGGTTCTATTTGCTGTGGGAGAGTGTCCGTAACTCTTTGTATTAATGCCAACCATTACGGCATTCTTTTTCAGTCCTTTTTATTTAATTTTTTAAATATTTAGTAAGATATTGGAGAAATCCTCATTCCCTACTTAGAGGGCTTAGCTGTAGAAGTCTCACCAAGTAACTTTTTTGGAGCCCCTTTGTGGGTTTTGGAAGGTCATTTTGGGTGAATCATTTGGAAGATCATTTAGATTGAGTGTACATTTCAGTGTAGTTGGAGAGTACTACAATTATAAGGTCGCATTTTAAACTCCATCATTAAACCTAGGTATTCTACTAGCTTGCGTTAGCAGAAATAAGCAATTGGTAAAAGTAGTATTGTAAAGCAGCCTGATACAAAGTTATTTCCCAATGTCCTGGGCAACACTTATCTGTCAACAATGTAATTTAAATGGTATCTTAACAATAACTTACTTTTTGTTATTTATCGTTGTATATATAAACAAAATTAATAGTTTTATAAAAATCCCTGAGGGCATGTCAGGGGCTTTAATCAATTTCAAAATGGCTGCAATACCTAATGTATGATGTCTGTCATAAAGGCAACGCAAGTCACATAGGATTCATAATTTGTATTGTGCTTGTACAATTCAGCTCGTGAGTGCTGTTTTAAAAATGCAAATGTTAATATTTCAATATTTAGGGTTAAAGTACAAAGTGACTATGAAGCACTTCAAGGAAGGCTTAAGACCTTACCTGATAAACTATCTTACGATGTAATGGTGAGTATAAAATCATTCAGAGCTTTTTTTTCTCCCCAGGGAAATTTTGAAGATGTGTTTCATTTCTTTCTCCTGATTATCTTTCTCCTGATTGCCTATCTCCTTATAAAAGCTTTTGTTTGATTTTAAGGCTTGTAATTTAAGAGTAGCATCATCTATTAGTGACTTCCATGATCAGATTGCTTGCAATGTGTCAAGTTACACTTTTCTTAGTTGGGGGCGGAGGAGATGAATAGATGGCAGTTTTTCTAAGATGTGCAGCTGAATATAGATGCAGTTTTCCGAGGAAGAAAGCACTTGGCTTTGAGACTTCTGCCCTAAGATAGCAATGTCACATATTTGTTCCTGTGTAATATAAAATAAGAACTAGCAACATTAACCAGAATTTTCATCCATTGGTTTTCCTTATTCTCTTTTGGAATTGGCTTAGGGCATAATTTAATATTGACATCAATGATGGTGTTTCGACATGGCGAACGAATGGGCATTTGCCAGTCTTTGTTCTTCTAATGTCTTTGTTCAGTTAAGAAGCTGACTATTTACTGGGTTAAGGTTTAGCAATGTCCACCTGACATACATACTGTACATGCTTAGGATATGTTGTGAGCAACTTCAATCTATTCACATGCAGTAAGTATTGCAATTAAGTACAGTGTTTATATGATGTAATTAGTATTGGCAATTAGCTCAACATGAACTGGGGATAGAAAATGCGATCTTCTTGCTTACCAAGAGCACACTAGAGTCGGCGATGCTGTCATCTACCTGCTGAACAGAGCCTATTCCCATTTGGATAAGCAGGACAGCACTGTGAGGATCATGTATTTTGATTTCTCAAGTGCCTTCAATATCTTACTGCCCTCATTTCTGGGGGAAAAGCTCCATTCATTCAGATTGACACTTCCATTGTATCCTGGATAATGGATTACCTGACTGGCAGACCACAGTTTGTGCGGCTTCAGAGCTGTGTGTCAGACATGGCTATAAGCAGTACTGGGGCCCCACAGGGGACCGTTTTGGCTCCCTTCCTGTTTACCCTGTATACCTCAGAGTTTAGATATAACACTGAGTCATGTCATCTGCAGAAATTCAAGGGAGGGCTGGGGGATGAATACAGGGCCCTGGTGGAGGACTTTGTCAAATGGTGCATGCTGAATCATCTGCAGCTCAACATTAGTAAGACAAAAGAGATGGTGATGTACTTAGTCTGTTGTCACCAGTGCAATGTTCTATGCGGTGGTGTGCTGGGGCAATAGCATCAAACTGGACACACTGGAGGCTGTGGTACAACAAAGGACCCTATGAAAAATCCTGGAAATTCTGGACAATATTTCTCTCCCTCTGCATGCCACCTTGGCTGGACAGAGCAACACTATTAGTAATAGACTAAGACAACTGCGCTGCTCCAAAGAGCGCTATGTGAGGTCTTTCTTAAACACGAGGAAATCTGCAGATGCTGGAAATTCAAGCAACACACATCAAAGTTGCTGGTGAACACAGCAGGCCAGGCAGCATCTCTAGGAAGAGGTACAGTCGACGTTTCAGGCCGAGACCCTTCGTCAGGACTAACTGAAAGAAGAGCTAGTAAGAGATTTGGAAGTGGGAGGGGGAGATCCAAAATGATAGGAGAAGACAGGAGGGGGAGGGATGGAGCCAAGAGCTGGACAGTTGATTGGGAAAAGGGATATGAGAGGATCATGGGACAGGAGGTCCGGGGAGAAAGAAAAGGGGGAGGGGGGGAAACCCAGAGGATGGGCAAGGGGTATAGTGAGAGAGACAGAGGGAGAAAAAGGGGAGAGGGGGGAAAATAATAAATAAATAACAGATGGGGTACGTAGGGGAGGTGGGGCATTAACGGAAGTTAGAGAAGTCAATGTTCATGCCATCAGGTTGGAGGCTACCCAGACGGAACTCCTACGCTCTGTCCACCAGAGAAAGCAGGATCTCCCAGTGGTCACACATTTTAATTCCACGTCCTATTTCCACTCTGATATCCACGGCCTCCTCTACTGTCAAGATGAAGCCACACTCAGGTTGGAGGAACAACACCTTATATTCCATCTGGGTAGCCTCCAACCTGATGGTATGAACATTGACTTCTCAAACTTGTGTTAATGCCCCACCTCCCCCTTGTACCCCATCTGTTATTTATTTATTTATTTATTTATTCATTTTCTCTCTCTCTCTCTCTCTCTCTCTCCCCCCCCCCCCTTTTCTCCCTCTGTCCCTCTCACTATATTCCTTGCCCATCCTCTGGGCTTTCCCCCTCCCCCTTTCTTTCTCCCTAGGCTTCCCGTCCCATAATCCTCTTGTATCCCTTTTGCCAATCAACTGTCCAGCTCTTGGCTCCATCCCTCCCCCTCCTGTCTTCTCCTATCATTTTCTATCTCCCCCCCCCCTCCCCCTCCCCCTCCCACTTTCAAATCTCTTACTAGTTCTTCTATCAGTTAGTCCTGACGAAGGGTCTCAGCCTGAAATGTCGACTGTACCTCTTCCTAGAGATGCTGCCTGGCCTGCTGCGTTCACCAGCAACTTTTATGTGTGTTGCTTGAGGTCATTCTTACTCTGGGCCATTAGGCTCTATAATGAGTCAATTTGTAGCTAGTGAAGTGATGACACCCCCCTCCCCCCCCCATCAGACTGTTTGTGGTAACTTATTTTTTATTCTTTCTGCTTCTCTTCTAATATTTGTATCTGTGCACTTGTAATACCACAGTGACACTGTAATTTTCTTTGGGATCAATAAAGTGTTTATCTATCATTAGATGGATTATTAATCATTTTAGCAGGGAGTCACCAGTGAAGCCCTCTATCAGAGTTTCTACATGGTTAGGCCTATTATCATTTTGGCCACTTTACAACTTATTTGTAACCAGTTTTCACTTTGGCATTTGAAATGATTGGCAATGTATTTTGTATGATGTTTTAATTTGCTTTCTATAGAATTAGAGTACCCCACCATCCATTGCCATTCCACAAAAAAAGTGATACAATTTGCTAAATATAGGTCCTGATTAACCCATCACCTCTTGTACTGATTATAGGACCAGATTCATGAAACATCCTGATATCCCAGCACACCTTCCACCCTCTAGCCCACCACTGAACTTATCTGTTGGGGCCTTGACCTGGACTTTGTGTTTCCTTTCATGTGTTTTGCACTGGCACAGTGTATAAAGGACCAGCCTTTTTCTGACATGAGGCTAGTCTTGCTTTGTAGAATTTTCAAATGACAGACCAATGATTAAAATGAATGTTGGAGTACGTCACGGTAAAGGATAGCATGGTTGATTTGTATGCTAATTAATTTCTTAGCTGTGTTTTGGATAAACTTTGAAATATATTTAGTAATATTTCTCTTTCTTGAGTCCAATGTTTGTCCATAAATGTTGTTATTTCAAGATGTCAGTATTCCTGGCAAAGAGTAAATTTATCTCTTATCTATCCTGTGTGACTGAATGGCTTCCTAGTTCAGAGATCAGTTATGAACTGTAGGACAGGAGTTACTTTAAATCAGATATGGAAGGTTGGGGAGTTTCCTTTCCTAAAAGGTTATTGGTTGCATTTTTTTTACAACCATTGTGGTTGGGTAAATTGTGCATTTTTAAACGAAATTGAAATCCTTAAGCTGCCATGACAGTTCTTGAAGTTACTTTTAAGGAATCAACCAAAGTTTGCAATTTTGATTGCTGAGTTCTCAGTAGCCTAAATTAGGAAATTGCTCAATGCTTATAAATATTCAGATCTGTTTGAAAAATAGCATGTTCTTTTGTATCTTGTATAGGATGCACTGATGTTATTATCATTGTACGTTATTGCTTTTCTAGCACAGATTCCTCATGGACTTCTAGTTGATTTTAATTAAAACTGTATTGTTTTGTTTATAAAAATGAATAAAGATAGACCATTTACCTCATAACAAAACAAACTTCTCTATTTCATAATTGTTTTTGTGACAGGTGCCATTTGGCCCACTTGCATTTATGCCAGGACAGTTAATCCACACAAATGAAGTCACCGTTTTACTTGGTGACAATTGGTTTGCAAAGTGTTCTGCAAAGCAAGCTGTTGGCCTGGTGGAACACAGGAAGCAACGTGAGTCACTCTCAGTTTTGAATATTTTGATATTTTTGTATGTACTTGTAAAGAGAAATTTCGGGTATCTTGCAGTTTTAACTGCATGTCTGCTGTCTAGAAGTAAGGCAGATGGTGTGATTTTACAGATTACTAGTAGTAATTGATTTTTCTGGCTGTTTTTATATCTGCTATTGGTTCTATATGATTTATTAGTGGTAACTAGGTTTGTGTCAACTAACTGGATCTTCAAGTACTACTAAATGTCATTGTTTAGTTTGAGGTTGTTAAGTAACCACATAGATGTCTAAATTGATGAGATACAAGAGTGATTGATTCAGAATACTTTAAGCTGCAAATTTTGAATTGTACAGGAATGCGATTTAAGGAGTATAAAGAAGTTTTAAAATTGAATTAACAATGTTGAATTCTAATTTTTATTCTGCATTATGTCTGATTCTAGATGGATAATCCTCATAACTGAGGATAGGTTTAGAGAGCAATCATTTCTACATTCACGCACAGAATTGTTGAGTTTCGTCTACCCCCAGGGATATGATTGCGAATTGCTGTTTCTTGTGCTTCCATTGAGAGGAACTAGCTGCTTAATGTGCACATAAACTCTGTGACTGAGCATTTTATTTTATTAGCAAGAACACTGCTGTGGAGAAAATAAACATTTTGGTGTCTAGCACCTGGATCACACTTTATATGCAGGCTTTGAAGGGACTTAGTAGTTTATTGAACAACTTAACTTAAACCTAGCGGAAGGGATTTTAGCTGTTGCAAATCCTACTGCCAGCAATAATTGGCTTTTCTCCACTCCAATTCAGCTTATGGTGCTGCAACTCTATGGTTAACTTGCTCGCCTTCCACCTCTCATTGTCCCTTCACACTTTGTAATCTTGCCAATTCCAGTTTGGTTTACACATTTGAGGAAACATTGTGAACATTACCAGCTACTCTTGTGAATTCTACAAAAAGGAGGCTAGAAATCGACTTTGTGTATTTTTGTTAAAGACGGCTGCAACAATTTTAGTTTAATTTCATCATTAATCTTGGGTTTTATATCAGAGTCATTGGAAACTTGAAATACTGAAGAAAAGATAAGCCCTGTGATTCTTCCTCCAATATCAGTCATATCCTTAGGGTATTCAGTCCCACAGGATGCAATCTTTCATCCTGTGGGCCTGAACATCCTACAAAAGGAACTTTATGGCTTGGCAGCACTCTTTAGGTTTTGAAGGGTAGAGCCTACTCACTCTTCAGACAAATATTGAAATGATAGTAAACACAAAATAATCTGCAGATGCTGGGGTCAAAGCAACACTCACAACATGCTGGAGGAACTCAGCAGGTCAGGCAGCATCCGTGGAAACGATCAGTCAACGTTTCGGGCCGGAACCCTTCGTCAGGACTGAAGAGAGAAGGGGCAGAGGCCCTATAAAGAAGGTAGGGGGAGGGTGGGAAGAAGGCTGGTAGGTACCAGGTGAAAAAACAGTAAAGGGAAAGATAAAGGGGTGGGGGAGGGGAAGCAGGGAGGTGATAGGCAGGAAAGGTGAAGAAGGAATAGGGGAAAGCACAATAGGTAGTGGAACCATGAGGCTAGGGGAGGAGGCAGAGCGAAACAGATGGGGGAAGGGAGGGGGGGGGGGAATTACCGAAAGTTGGAGAATTCAATGTTCATACCAAGGGGCTGAATACTACCCAGACGGTATATGAGGTATTGCTCCTGAGTTTAACCTCATCCTGGCAGTGGAAGAGGCCATGTATGGACGTATCTGAAGGGGAATGTGAAGCAGAGTTGAAGTTGGTGGCAACCAGGAGATCCTGTCTGTTGTGGCAGAGGGAGTGGAGGGGCTCGACGAACCGGTCCCCCATTCTGCGTCGGGTTTCACCAATGTAGAGGAGGCCGCACCGGGAGCACCGGATGCAATAGATGACCCCAACAGACGCACAAGTGAAGTGTTGCGTCACCTGGAAGGACTGTTTGGGGCCCTGAATGGTGGCAAGAGAAGAGGTGTAGGGACAGATGTAACACTTACACTTACAGGAATAAGTGCCGGGTGGGAGATCCGCGGGGAGGGACGTGTGGATAAGGGAGTCGTGGAGGGAATGATCCCTGCAGAAAGTGGAGAGGGAAAGATGTGCTTAGTGGTGGGGTCCTGTTGAAGGTGGTGGAAGTTGCGGAGGATAATGTGCTGGATCCGGAGGCTGGTGGGGTGGTAGGTGAGGACAAGGAAAGCTCTGTCCCTGTTGTGGTGGCGGGAGGATGGGGTGAGGGCCGAAGTGCAGGAAATGGAGGAGATGCAGGTGAGGGCATCATTGATGACGGCAGAAGGGAAACCACGATCCTTAAAGAAAAAGGACATTTGAGATGTCCTGGAACGGAAAGCCTCATCCTGGGAGCAGATGCGGTGGAGACGGAGGAACTGGGAATAGGGAATGGCATTTTTGCATATTGCAGGGTGGGAAGAGGTATATTGAAATGATAGATTGCCTTCATTTTGTAGATAGAGAAAACTTTAGTATACTTAAAGCCATTAGAAGTGTTAAGAAAATATTACTAGGGAATTAGAGTTATACATAGATAAATAGACTACTCCACTAACGATTAAATTACAGTGCCTTGGTCCCAGTGCGTCCCCCACCCCAAACCAATTTTCCAGGCCTCCATGTGAAGTAATGCTGTTGAGGGAACTGAGTGTTTTCACAGCAGTTGGCAATCCTGCTCTTTAGATCCAAAAGGCTCTGGGCTGGAGTAAAAAGCTTTGGCTGAGAGTGGGCAACAAGTGACCTTGGGCAGTTTCCTAGTAATTCAATTAGTTCAATTACAATTTGTATGTGTAGAATTGCTAATACAGTGGATTCTGGTTAATTGGGATATGTTGAGGCCAGTGCATTTTGGCCCAATTAAGCAGCTGCCCTGATTAGCCGAAGAGGCATGGAACTAGTTAAAAAGGTATACAAAAGATAAGCTACCAGTTTTCTATGTTTAACTGAGTAATATGTTATCTATTTAAATGCAATATAGAACAAGTTAGAACACTACCAAACTACTACATTACTATAGTTATCAATGGAGGAATTCATCCAGTATAACCTGCTGTGTTCTTTTGATTGCCTGTAAATGAAAAAATCAGTGCAGACATCTAGTGTAGATAATGGACTGCCTTCATTGCCTTACTGCATAAAGTAGTGTCATAATCCAACAAAAAAATTCCTGGCCTTCTCTGTAGATGTTAACTTCAGATGTGTCATCTTCATCACTTTCCTCATCTTCATATTTCCTGCCTTGGTGTTTTGATACAATGCTTTCGACGATTGCATTCTTAAAATCTTTATTTTCATTGTAACATTCAAATTGATTAACGATACCTTAATTCTTCGCAGTTCCTAACTTGCTGAAGTAGTGAAATCATTTCATGTTCGCTGACAGCTGTTTCTGGTATCTCCAAGCTTGAATGATTGAAACTACAGTGAACATAACAGTTCTAAGTTGACTTGCTGCTCATTTTTCGCAACTATCAGTGACAAACTGTACTGCCTATAAAACATTTACCCTTGCATTCACTTCCTTGGCTGTTGAAGATGATGTCAGTAGATTTTCTTCAATTGCTTCAAGAATGTGGTTCACCAACTTTCCATGGTACGTCTAAATTTTTTGTGATTCCCATATCCATTGGCTTTGTGACCCAGCTTCTTAGCTAGCTCCTCTGACTTGATTTTTCAACATTGGTCCACTGATAGGCACATCTCATCCCAAATTGATAACGTAACACAAGCACAAGCAACAGATGCTTTTTAAAATTTGTTTGCTCTAAGCATGGGTAGTCTCTAATAGCTACACAAGTGCACGTGACTGACGCTAGTTTGAAACTGTTTGGCAATAGTCTCCTGTCTCAATTAAGCGGCATAGTGTCCCAAATAACAAAGGAATCCAGGCTATTTTCTTGATCCATTTTTGTTCTTTAAGAGATATCCCAAATAAGCGACTGCCCCAATTAACCAATGACTTAATTAAGCAAAATCCACTGTAATGCTAGCAAGATGGATAGGGCTATTTGGATTTATGAAAAGAAATTTAATGTTGTGGACAAATTTAATAACCAAAATGACAGTGGCTTTCTGCTATGAATTGTGTATTAGTTTTAGCAGGTAACAAAGAGTAGGGATAATGTTTTCTGATCAGGGAGGATCATGATTTAATGTCTCTTGAGAATCTGTACTCGGGCTTGTAACTTCATAGAATTATGGAAAGAATAGATATTAGCTTTATTTGTCAAAACATAAAATAAAACACATAGTTTGCATTGACAATCAAAACTTTCCAAGGATGTGCTGGGAACAAATGCAAATGTTGTCATGTTTCTGAATAGCTTATGACACAGGAGACAATAATGTTTGTGCAAATCAAAAAAGAGCTAACCAATCTCATCCTATCTTCTTTCAGTAGGACCATGATCCTACAAGTCATAGCTTTTCGAGAGCACCTCCAAGGACTTTAAATGTGACGAGCATTTCTGACCGTACTAACTTTTAGGCAGTGAATTCCTGAAACCAAATGATCTCTGGGTAATAAAAATCTTACCTTCATTTCCTGCCTTTTTTTCATGAATAACTTTACATCTGTTTCTAGGTTTTTGACTTTCTGGTAAGTGAAATACAGTGAATTCAAGTTAATTAGGACAGCCACTTATTTGAGACCCCTCTTAAAGAACAAAAACTAATTGAGAAAATAGCGAATGCCCTTCGTTTATTTGGGACACTATGCCACTTAATTGGGAAAGGAGACTTGCTGAACAGTTTCTAACTAGTGTCCGTCGTGTGCACTTGTGTGGTTGTTAGATGCAACACCATGCTTGGAGCAAGCAGTTTTTAAATAGTACCATTTGCATTTGTGTTCAAAAATTTGATTTTTGTCACCGACAGTTTGTGAGAAATAAGCAGAGGCAATTCAGAGCTGTTTTGCTCTCTGTGGTTTCAAGCTTTCAGACTTGGAGATGACACTACAGAGAGTGAAAAATGAAGCAATTTCACTACTTCAGCAAGTTGGGATCCACGAAGAATTTGTAGGTATCGATAATCATTTTGAATGTTACAACTTGAGATTTGGAGGATGCAATCGTCAAAAATACAGTATAAAGGCAGTCCATTGTCTGCACTAATTTTTGTTAATTTAAATGAATGTGACAGCATACACTGGATGAATTCCTCCGTCAATAACTACTAGGAGCTAACACAGTTTTACAGTACTGCAGTCGTATTGGTAGTGTTCTAATTTGTTCTCTATTTCCTTTAAATGCATAAATAGTTGCTCAGCTAAGTGGCAGTTTGTTTTTTTTATATACCTTTTTTAACTATTTCCATGAAACCGGCTAATTGAGACTTCCACAATTGGGTCAAAATGTACTGTTGTGGTGTGTCCCAAGGCATGCAGTTTGATAGGTTAATTGGCCACTGTAAGGTATTTCTGATGTGTCGATGACTGGGGGGAGGGAGGTTTGGGAAGGTAGTGTATTAATGGAGATGTGGGAAGAATTTAGAAAATAGGATTATTGTATTCGTGTAAAGAGATGTACAATTGTCAGCGCAATTCAGGGGCAGAAATACTTATTTCTGTTGTGTATAACTCGCATTTTTTTACATTTTAAGAGATAAGAGACTAGCTTTATTTGCCATATGGAAACGTACATCAAAGTACACTGCGTCAGTGACCAGTATAGCCCAAGGGTGTGCTCGGAGCCGTCCACAAGTGTTACTGTGCTTCCAGTGCCAACATAGCATGGCCACAATTTACTAACACTAACCATCCATGCTTGGAACATGGGTGGAAACTGGAGCACTCAGAGGAAGCATACATGATCGTGGGGAGAACGTACAGCCGTGGGAATTGTCCCCTGATCACTGGCACTGTAAAGTGTTGTGAAACCCGCTGTGCTACCATACTACTCCAGTGAAATAGAAATAATAACAGATTCCATAATGAAAAAAGATTTCAAAACAAATGGTAAGGAGAAACCTAGTGTTGTAAAATTTTATCTGCAATCAGAATGTTGAAGTGCAGCACCCTTGGAACTGCACTGCTCAAGTATAATGATAAGGCAAATAAAAGCTCAGAAGTGTTTTCTGTCATTAAATATTGCAACAATTAGGCTTTTTCACACTGTTGCAGATTGATAACATTGCAATTGCAAAGATAAGCCTTGAAGTCATTTAATCTGAGTCTGCAAAGGTCAAACTTAGACAATTCAATAACTCAAAAGCTATTTGACTGATTTTAACCAGGCATTTTCAAAAATGATATAAACTCATGCCTGTTCTTTTTAAACCCTGGAGGTCATGAAGAGAGATAAGATTTTGGAATATTCTGTTAAATTTCAAAAATAGTATAGCTACCTGATTTTAAAAAGGAGCTTTAGGCAGGAGACAAAAGTTATTGTTGCCTAATAACTGTTACATCAACAAGTTACTGAAAACAAATAGGTCAAATTAAGCTGAGGAATGCCAGTACTTACTGACTGCCCATTACGCTGCTGGCGTTTAGGGCAGTAATGAAGGTCCTCCATCTCTCTGTACTTGCCATCTTCTCTATTGTGCCACAGGTGTAGTTCAGAGTCCTCATTTCTGCCTCTGCAGTATAGCGCCAAGTTGTCTTTGGTGGCCCGTGTTTCTTCAGCCCTTCAGGGGTCCAATGTCTAGATGATGGAGTTGTTTCTTTTTCTTATGTGCCCAATACTTCTCCAGTGTTTCCTCGTGATTATTGTGGCCGTGTCGTCTTGACACTGAAGAAGTGTAGGGTGTGCTTGGAGATCTATCTGGCCAAAAAATGCAGAGGATCTAAGGACTGCCAGTGGGGAATGTTTATGTGGTTAGGTGTTGAACATCCCACATCTACCCATATAAATGCCAGAAAACTAGGTACTACTGCAAAGGCACAGGTGAATGCAGAATTCCATGAATTTGCTAGATCCATGCGTTTTCCAGTAGAGGAAGAACAAACTCAGTGAAACTATCCTGCATGTATGCTTAGAAACCTGCTTTAGAATTCTGATCTAAGCTGAGCATGATTGAGGGTCTACAAGTCAATTTTAGTGACAATAAAAGGCAAAGTATTTATGTTTTATGCATTCAGTAACTTTACATTTTTCATACATTCTGATACGCTCAGTGGCTTTTTATTAGATACCTCCTGTTCCTAATAAAGTGGCCACTGAATATATTTGTTGTCTTCTGCTGCTGTAGCCCATCTACTTCAAAGTTCAACGTATTGTATGTTCAGAGATGCTCTTTGGCACACCTCTATTGGAATGGTGGTTATTTAAGATACTATCACCTGAACCTGTCTCGACATTCTCCTCTGACCTCTCTCAGGAACAAGGTGATTTTGCTCAGAGATCTGCCACTCACTGGATGTTTTTTGTTTTTCGTACTATTCTGTGTAAACTCTAAAGACTGTGTGAAAATCCCAGAAAATCAGCAGTTTCTGAGATACTTAAACCACCCCGTGTGAAACCAACACTTGGTCAAAGTTACTTAGATCACATTTCTTTCCTGTCTGATGTTTGGTCTGAACGTCAACTGAACCTCTTGACTTTGTCTACCTGCTTTATGCATTGAGTGGCTGCCACATGACTGGCTGATTAGATATTTGCATTAACAAGCAGGGCTACACCTGAGTGGTCACTGAGTTTATGTTGCATTTGAGGTTGCCTTTTAAATTAGAGATCAAATATCTGGTAAGTATCAATAAAATTCTCCTAATCTGGACAGAAGTGATCAATTAAATCAACCTTTTCTGTTTAACAACTATTGGTATAGGGGTTGAAAGAAGCAGAAAATACCAGCTTTGACCTTGTTGTCATTGGGACACGGACAATCAGTAGAATTACAAACACTTGTTGGAACTTTGAATTTCCCTACTAGAATTTGCTTGCAAAATAAAAATTATTATTGCAATAAAATAAACCAAAAAAAATCATCAGTACTTCCATAGAGCATGATTTGTTGTTTCGAAATAAAAACATTTTTATTCAAGCTTTAAAAGATCTTGGTGATTTTACACCTTGTTCTTGGCTCAATGTCACTGTATGTTGTAGAGGGAATTTATCAGAGGATTATAATGTGATACCAGGGGTAAGGGGATTATCCTTTGAGGGGCATTAAATAGGCTAGACCTATATTCCAAAGAATATAAAAGAATCTGTAGCAATTTCCTTGAAATATACAAACTTCTGAGGGGGCTTGAAAGAGTAAGTACTGGAGAATTTAGAACTGGGTCTGTCTCGTATGGAGACCAAATAAGCATAATCTTTGCATGAAGAATTTTATAAATCTTTAGAATTCTTCAAACCCAGAAGGTAGTCATGACAACATTTGGAGTGAAAATCAAAAGATCTTTGACATTGAAGGACAATGGTGTTGTCCTGGGAAATACAGTTGAACCATGATTTTATTAAATGGTAAAATAGATTTGAAGGCTTAACAATGTGCTGTTACAATTATGTTTTTTTTCTAGTCCAACTCTTTATCCACTGTCACAAAAAACTGTGGGTCAGTTGTTTAAGAAAAATAACAAGATGGCTTGAGCTGCAAAACTAGATTGAGGTGCTTTTATTTACCTCAAAACAAGACAAAAACTGGACAAAACAATATATATAGCCACCCTCAGACTAAACACAAAAGAAAACTAACCCCAAAGCCTTGGTAACCTGAGGTTTATAACTGCTAAGCCCCTCCCCATAGACCAACCAAAAGCTAATTAACTCAATTATCCAATTAAAGATAGTATCCTCCACCATCAGCATACCTGTGCAGTTTGCTGCTGCCTCGATATGAGACAGCTCCATGCAGCAGCTCTGTTTCAGACCCAGTCACTATTACTGCTGGGGATGAGTGTTTTACGGAGTGCGCCATGTGCTGTCTAATCAGTGACGGGCTTTTGTCACATCCACTTAGTCTCATACACTTCCCTGCTTGTTCCCCATATCTCCTTTACTGATTTCTTTGAATCTTGATGACTTAATGTGGTTATTCCCAGCCCATCTGCCTGCTTATCTTAAATGTTAATGATTTGACACACCAAACTATGCAGCAGCATGTTCAGTTCCATGTTGCAGAAGCTTCCCTGCCCCCTCAAGTTCAAAAGGATGCAGCAAGAGTTAATAAAATCAATTCTCAAGGAAAGCCATTAAGAGAGGTTTATCTGTTAAAGGATAAATGGTCAAGAGGATTCATTGTTTAAAATTCTGGCTTGAGGCATTTTCGAATGTATTGTCAAGTTTGGATAGGTTAATGTAAGTTCTTCAAAAATTTGTACAAATTATATTTTAAAAAAACCAAAATGTTGCTTCCAGTTGCTGGATTTTCTGAATGTTAATTTTACTCATTCCCTTCTAAAAGCACCTGCGTCTTTTCTGTGGATCAACTTTCTCATGGCTGATGCTTCCAATTCTGCTGCATCCAGCATGAGAACTGTTCAGCTGTCAGTAGGCTGAGTACCTACTTGTTCTTTCTTTTCTTTGTGCTCTTATATCCTTATTCTTGGCTCAAGGGTCATTGTGCTTCAGCACAATCTGAACTTCAGTTACAATGATAAGATGTCTGCACATCAAAAAGGACTGAAATCTGTCATCTACTACTGCCATTGTTGGATCTCAGCAGCATTGTTCGCTTCTGTTTTGTCAAGATGACAGCCACCTTGAACTTTTGAATATCAGACTGCTTGGCTGGAGCATGACAAAGTTATAGTACCTTGCAGCAGCTTGCCATCAACTTGTATGCAAGATACTACTGACTCAGTTCATAAGAGTATTGACAGGATTGTCATTCTGCCTTGTCAGAAAGTGCCAACAGGCAGTGTAGGCCCCTGGTGCCAGTGCGATTTATTGCACCTGCGTACATGTAGTTTTATAAGTGATTCATATCAACTTCAAGCTGTGTTACAACCAAACGAGTTTTATTTCCCTCCACATTAAGATGTTTTTGATAGCAGTTAGTATGTCATGCGGATAAATTCCCATTATCTTGGCATTGTCTACTGTGCCAATGTAGACATACTCACATTATCACAAAAGACATGCCACATGAAAAATGATGGAGCATTGACATTGCTGAAGCAGCACGTCTGACTAGACTACTGTGGAAGCATTACAGTATCTGTTAGATTTGTGGTCGTCTGTTATTGCTGTATAGCTTCACTATTGTGAAGCATCAACTAAATGATGAGTAATTACATTGGAGGGAGAGGAAGAAAAAGAACAAGCAAAAGGAAGAAAGAAACATACTGTCATTTCTTTTGTTGTGCTTCCTTAGTACATTTTATTCCATTGTGATATTGATAAACCCATTGCCAGTTTCCCCCAGCACCATCCATTGTTCACTCTGTATACTTATTACATTATAAAAATAAATACAACATAGAAAAACTCCTCCACACCTACAAGTAAAAGAATGCCACAAAAGATGTTGTCAATGGTTCTCATACCTTTACTTATTCTGCTTTTCATATTCAGATTTCTTTATCAGAAGTACAGTGAAATGCAGTTAACACCCAACACATCTAAGGATGTGCTGGGGACAGTCCACAACTGTTGTCACACATTCTGATGCCGACATACTGTAGAAGAACAACATAGAACACAAAGCAGAACACGAGTAACAAAACATCGAATGCAAGACAAGTCTCTTTATATATGCGCGCGCGTGCACGCACACACACACCCTCCCCCTCCCCCTCTCTGCTCCAGCTCCACAACAGACCTTTTGGACTACTGATCAACTTTTGTGTTTTGATCTTTGATATTGGCATCCGGACAAGCTGACGATGGAAGCCCCAACTCCAAGCTTGTCCTCTCATCTGCCCTCATGCACATACTTGCTCAGAGATCTGATCCCAGAACCCACAGACCTGGGACTGCCCGACATCCATGGATGTCCTTCGTCACCCGTCCACAATGCTGACTTTCTAGTGCAGAGTGGAGCAGCAATGCCAGCATTGCTGACCTTCGAGCGTGGAGCGGTGGCCGAGACTGCAGTGTCCCTCATGCCACGGTCATGTCACCGGCTTCCGACTGCAGAGTGGAGGCCTGACCTCTAACTCCTCCCCTATGAACTTAAAAGAAGTAATTAAGTCTGAGATCATATAACTTAAAAAAAAATGTTGGAAACTCATAACAGATGAGATCTATGGAAAGAGAAACTGCATTAATGTTTTAGATTAAATCCCCTTTGACAGAACTAGGGAAGAGAGAAAACAAAGTTGCAGAGAGTCCAAGGGAGGAATGGATGGGACAACAGGAGTATGTCTGACATGGTGAGATCAG
Source organism: Mobula birostris (assembly GCF_030028105.1). Classification (NCBI taxonomy): domain Eukaryota; kingdom Metazoa; phylum Chordata; class Chondrichthyes; order Myliobatiformes; family Myliobatidae; genus Mobula; species Mobula birostris. The sequence goes on from NC_092384.1 coordinate 43,222,670, forward strand.
GGTTGTCAGAGCAACAAGCTGTTGGTGAAGTTGATTGGTTAACTAGCACTGTTAGAGTGAACGTGAGCAAAGAATCATAAATTCAGTGAATTAAAGGCAGTTAGAGACAGAGAAGACAAAGGATTGTAAAAGCTGAAAAGTACAGAGTTATAAGATCTAGCCAGTGGATGATATTTTAATTGTATGAGAAAAGCAGCAAAAATTGCAGATGGATTAGCAGAAATGGCACTTCTGATGCCAACAGTGAGTTACCAGAATCTGTAGAATTTGCTGTGATACAGAAGACAGCAACATTCCCGGAGAGAAGTGAGATGTTGTTCTTCCAAGTTTGCATTGAGATTCCTAATAATGCACGAGGCCACAGATGGTTTGGAGTGGGATAAAGGATTAATGTGGCAAGTAATTGTGTACACTACCTCACTTTTTTAGCACTATTTAAATTATTTTATATATTTATTTCTTATTATAATTTATTTTTACTACGTATTGCACTGTACTACTGTCACAAAGCAACAAAGTTTATGACATAACGCCAATGATATTAAACCTGATTCTGAAAATAGGAAGCTCAGCATCGCTTCCAGTAGTGCAAACTGTGGGTTACTTGAATTTGGGCTGTGTTTTCCAGCCTGCTTGCTAAAATGAAAAATGGTTAATTTTGCCTGCTTTTTACTACTACTTGCAAGCTTCCCCATCACAGCTAGCATCTAGATTCATCCCGGTAGAACCCTTGTGCCCCCTCAGCCTTTGAGTTGCCATCTACAACAACCTTGCCTGCAGAGTTCTTTGCAGCGTACCTGATCTCATTACCTAAGCATGAATCTTTGCTATCTTCTTACTAACCCTTCCTGGCCAAGTTGTCAATGTTGCCTCTTTGAACGTATGAGAATGGGATTATTGTAAAGACAGGTGAGGGATGTAAAGCATGCAACATTAGCTGCAGCTTGTGAGATGAGAGGGGTATGGTTTCTGAGGAAGAACTAGAAGGAAAGATTCTGAGGATGCAACTATTTTTCATTTTACTGTGGTGGCCTCCATCTAAGTAATGATGGCCGCTACATTTAATTACACCATAATGTATAAGTGATTATATAAGTAATTGCTTAGGAGTCGTAGGTGGGGTGCCAGTCACGAATGTTGCTTTGTCAGGGGTGATGTTCAGCATTGAGGGCCGTGTTAGAGTTGCAGTCATCCAAGCAATAGGAGAGTATTCTGTCATACTCCTGACTTCTGCAGTGAAGATAATGGAAAACCTTTGGGGCTTCAAGAGCTTACTGCAGGATTCTTGGCTTCTAATTGCCCTTATGGCTGCCAAATGAATCATTGGAAGAAGTGTTACTCAGAGTGAGGGACTTAGTTAGCCTTGACCTTGATGTTGTTGGAAATGGTTATTCCTTGGGACAAGTGCTTACTTGCCAGTTAACAGCCCAAGCTTGAATGCTGTCTGGGTCTTACTGAATGCAAGTATGGATTTTCTGAGGAATTGTGAGTAGAATTGAACATTGCAGAATTATCAGAAAACATCCCGATTCTCGACACGGTGAAAGGAAGGTCACTGAAGAAATAGCTGAGACAGTAGAGATTTTGTGGATGCTAGGAATCTTGTGCAACCACACAAAACACTAGAGAAACTCAGCAGGTCCGGCAGCATGAATGGAAGAAAAAGAGGAATAGCTGAAGTGGTTCTCTTCCAGACTACTATACTGATGCTAGAATAATTGACCATGAACAACCACAAATATTTTACTCTATGCAGTTGGAGTGTTTTCCTCTTGATGTCCATTGACATTAGTTTTACCAGAGCAACTTGGTGCCAAACCTGGTTGAACACTACCCATGTCTCACTGTTGTCCAGAAATGTATCTCTGGTGCATGCTTGAGCCACGGATCTGATGAGATATAGAGGCAAATCATTCTGGCAGCTGGACATTGGAGAGTAAGTGCTGCTTGATAGCACTGCCAGCAATCTTCTAATTGCTGCAATAACGACCTGAATTTGATTTGTTGTGGACAGAAAATCTGGAGGAAAATTTTAATGTTATTTATTAGTTAGCAGTATTGTAACTGTACTGCAACACCCAGTTGACAAGCATGGTTAATTTTAGAACACATATCTTCAGTACCACTGGAGTGCTGTCTGGTCCCACAACCTTTGCTTTACCCAATGTTTTCAGCTATTTCTTGGTGTTTCATGGAGTGAATAAAATTTGTTGAAGACTTGCTTCTGTGATTGGCGGGTGGGAGGGGTAATAACTTCAGGAGGATGCTGAGATATACAGTTGCAAGAACAAGTTTGTGAACACTTTGTAAATCACCTGGTTTTCTGTATTAATTAATCATAAAATTTGGTTCGATCTTCATCTAAGTCACAATAATAAGCAGACACGATCTGGCTAAGCTAATACTACTTCTCCTCAATACTGAGTACATTATTTAAATAATCACGGTCTAAGTTCAAAAATGTATGTGAACCTCTGGGGTAATGCCTTCTACAAAAGCTATTTGGAGTCAGGTGTTACAGTCAGTAAGATGAGATTGAAGGTGCGGCCCTGCTATGCCTCGATCAAAACAACTGACAGGACCTAAGAAGAATTGTAGAGATGCATGAAGCTGCAAAAGGCTACTAAAGCATTTCTAAAGACCTGAGTGTTCATCAGTCCACAAAAAGAGAAATTGTCTACAAATGAAGGAAACTTAGTATTGTTGCTACTCTTCCTAGGACTGGGCATCTTGCAAAGATCACACCAAGAGCACAATGTGCAATGCTGAAGGACGTGAAAAACAACCCAAGGGTAACAGCAAAAGACCTGTGAAAATCTCCAGAACTTGCTAAAGTATCTGTTCATGTGTGCACTATAAGAAAAACACTGAACAAAAATGGTGTTTATGGAAGGATACCACGGAGAAAAACACTGTTCTTCAAAAAAAACATTGCTGCATGTCTCAGGTTTGCAAAAGTCCACTTGGATGTTCCACAGTGCTTCTGGGACAATGTTCTGTGGACACATGAGACAAAAGTTGAACTTTTTGACAGAAAATCACACTGCTATGTTTGGAGGAAAAAGGACACTGCACACCAACGCCAAAGCCTCATAGCAACTGTGAAGCATGATGGAAGGAGCATTATGGTTTGGGGCTGCTGTGCTGCATCAGGGTCTGGACAGCTTGCATTTGTTGAGGGAATAATTAATTCAAATTTGTATTAGGATATTTTACAGGAGAATGTCAGGGTAGCGGTTTGTTACCCGAAGCTTAATAGAAGTTGGATGATGCAACAAGAGAATGATCCGAAACACAAGAGTAAGTCAACAACAGGATGGTTTAAAACAAAGAAAATTTGTGTTTTGAAATAGCCAAGTTAGAATCCAGATCTTAACTGAATTCAGATGCCATGGCATGACTTGAAGAGGGCTGTTCATGCAAAGTATCCCAGAAATATTGATCAATTGAAGGAGTTTTGTATGGAGGAATGGTCCAAAATTCCTCCTTGCCATTGTGCAAGTCTGATCAGCAGTTACAGGAGTCAGAATCTGAATCGGAATCAGAATCGGGTTTATTATCACTGGCATGTGATGTAAAATTTGTTAACTTAGTAGCAGCAGTTCAATGCAATGCATAGTATAGAGGAAGATATATATATAAATAATAAATCTTATTCAGTATAGTTTATACAGTATACGTATATTGAATAGATTAAAATCATGCAAAAAAAAAAGCTACGTTTTTTTTTAATAAGTGAGATAGTGTTCACTGGTTCAATGTCCATTTAGGAATCAGATGACAGAGGGGAAGAAGCTGTTCCTGAATTGCTGAGTGTGTACCTTCAGGCTTCTGTACCTCCTACCTGATGGTAACAGTGAGTAAAGGGCATGCTCTGGGTGCTGGAGGTTCTAAATAATGGATGCTGCCTTTCTGAGACACCACTCTTTGAAGATGTCCTGGGTACTTTGTAGGCTAGTACCCAAGATAGAGCTGACTAAGTTCACAGCCCTCTGCAGCTCCTTTCGGTCCCGTGCAGTACCCCCCCCCCCCCCCCCCATACCGGGCAGTGATGCAGCCTGTCAGAATGCTCCCCACAGTACATCTACAGAAGTCTTTGAATGCCAAATCTCTTCAAACTCCTAATGAAGTATTGCCGCCTTGCTTTCTTGCTGTCTTGCCTTCTTTATAACTGCATTGATATGTTGGGACCAGGTTAGATCCTCAGAGATCTTGACGCCCAGGAACTTGAAACTTTTGGTGCAGGATATTGCTGCTAAAGGAAGTTCCACTCATTATTAAATACAAGGGTTCACATGCTTTTTCTAGCCTGGATTGTGAATAATTAAACAATGTGTTCAATAAAGACATGAAACGTACAATTGCTTGTGTTTTATTAGTTTAGGCAGATTGTGTTTATCTATTATTGTGACTTAGATGAACATCAGACCACATTTTATGAACAATTAATGCAGAAAACTAGGTAATTGCAAAGGGTTCACAAGCTTTTTCTTGCAACTGTATTTCATTGAATGTAGATGCAAATGCTTCAGTCTTATCTTTAACACTTATCATTGATTCCCTTATCATTGAGTATGCTTCTTTGAACCTTTAGCAATTAAGTGTATAAATAAGGAAAAATTATGAAGCGAATTATGAGAGTTAAATATGCATCCAAAGTTGTAGATCATTAGCAGGTGAGTGAAGATAGTGTATTGTGATGATGAGTGAAGCAGGTGCTTTCTAAAGTGGGACGTGTTTTGTAGAAGTAGTCATGAACATTGTCATTAAGCAGTCAGGAAACACTTCGGGGAGTGCACAACTCTCACAAGCTCACTTGATCTTAGAACATGCCCTACACAATCAAGAAAAGTCACCAATACCTGTACTTTCTGAGGAGGGTGGAAAGAGCTGGACTATTTACATCAGTCACATGATTTTGTACAGCTGTGCAGTAGAGAGCAGCCTATGTCAGTGGATGGTATGGAAACTGCACTGCGGTGGGCAGCAAAGCTCTATAATGGGTAGTCAAAACTGTCCATGCATCACTGGTACCAGGCTACCCGCTATCAAGGGCTGAGACCCTTCATCAGGACTGGAAAAAAAGATGACAAGTTAGAGCAAGAAGGTAGGTGGAGGGGAGGAGGAAGTACAAGGTGATAGGTGAAGCCAGGAGAGGGAGAGGGGGTGAAGAAGAGAGCTGGGAAGTTGATAGGTGAAAGAGAAAAAGGGCTGGAAAACGGGGAGGGCAGAAGACCATGGGAGAAAGAGGAGGAGTACCAGAAGGAAGTGGTGGGGCAGGTAAGGAGAGAAGGAAATGGGAATGGTAAAGGTGGGGTAGGGGGTGGGGAGAGAAGGAAAGTGTCAGTTACCAGAAGTTCAAGAAATCGATGTTCATGCCATCAGGTTGGAGGCTACCTAGATGGAATACAAGATGTTGCTCCTCCAACCTAAGTGTGGCCTCATTGCAGCAGTGGAGGAGGCCATGGACTGGCATGTTGGAATGGGAAATAACATTGAAATGGGTGGCCACTGGGAGATCCCACTTTTTCTGGCAGACAGTGTAGCTGCTCGGCGAAGCAGTCTCCCAATCTTCATCGGGTCTCACTGATATACTTGAGGGTCTCTACTCTTCCCTCCCCTCCCACCCCACTTTCGGCTTTTCACAGGGTTCACTCCCTACGCGACTCCTTTGTCCATTCATCCCTCCCCACTGATCTCCCTCCTGGTACTTATCTTTGCAAGTGGAACAAGCGCCATAACTGCCCCTACACCACCTCCCTCACTCCTATTCAGGGCCCCAAAAAGCCTTTCCAGGTGAGACGAAACTTCACCTGTGAGTCTGTTCACCCCATCTACTGCATCTGGTGCTCCTGGTGTGGCTTCCTGTATATTTGCGAGACCTAACATCACTTTGCCGAGCACCTATACTCCGTCTACCAGAAAATGCAGGATCTCCCAGTGGCCACCCATTTTAATTCTACTTCCCACCCCCATTCCAACATGTCAGGTCGTGGCTTCCTTTACTGTCGTGTTGAGGCTACATTCAGGTTGGAGGAGCAATATCTTGTATTCTGTCTGGGTAGCCTCTAACCTGAAGCTATGAAAATCAATTTCTTGAACTTCAGGTAATTACCCCACCACCCCACCTTCACCATTCCCATTTCTGTTTTCCCCCCTCTCTCCTTATCTCCTTACCTGCCCATCACCTCCTCTGGTGCTTCTCCCCCTTCCCTTTCTTCCATGGTCTTCTACCCTTATTAGATTCCCCCTTCCTCAGCCCTTTACAGGTTTCCTCCGCCATCCGAAGGTAGAGCGTTCCTATGAAACAGTTCATAAGCTGAAATGTCGTAAAGCGAAGAAGCAATTACCATTTATTTATATGGGAAAATTTTGTGAACGTTCGCAGACCCAAAAATAACCTACCAAATCATGCCAAATAACACACAAAACCTAAAATAACAGTAACATATAGTAAAAGCAGGAACGATATGATAAGTACACAGCCTATATAAAGTAGAAATACTTTTCCACAATCATTACTGAACTGTTCTCCGGAGCGAAAATCTCACGCAAGTGCTGTTGGCAAAAACACGCACAAGCGCTCTCCAGTAACATTTAAGCTATGAAGCTGCCAAATCATACCAAATAACATGTAAAAATACTCAGCCTATATAAAGTAGAAATAATGTATGTACAGTGTAGTATCACGGGAATCGGGACAGCGCGGAGCACACTGATGATGGTGTGTTAGACTGAGTCATCGGAGTTTGGGTGGTGCAGTGGCCTCCCACCCTCCAGGCTGCTGAGCAATACATTGCCGCGAAGAATGCAGGGGTCCAGCGGTAGCCGGGAAGTACACAGCACATCTTTAAGAAAAAAGCCAAAACAAACATGCTAATTAATTAGGTGCTGACCGTAGTTGTCGGTCCAGATCAGTGCCGATTTCCGATTGCGTCGTCTCTGATCTGGGCCGACAATTATGTGTCGGTGGCGCCTAATTAATTAGCATGTTTATTTCGGCTTTTTTCTTGTGGTGTGTGCCTCCCGGCTACTTTTGCATTCTCCGCGAATCGGTATCTGTCCGTAGCCTGGGGGTTGGAGTGGTGGGATACTGGGGTGTCATCTCGTTGCCTGTTTCCATTAGAGCAGGCAGCTCATCTTCTATCTCTGCCTGTGTCGATGTCAAAGGACGAGGTTCGTCGTCTACTGTGACTGATGTGGAAGGCTTGCTTGACTGCTGAGTCTCGTGCATTTTTCTATCACACAGTTCTTTAATAAGGACTCAAACCATCCTGCAAATATCCTCTAAACCGATGTACCCTTTCAAAATTAAAGTCGTACTTTATCATTACTCATTCGGTTTCGATTGTTATCCTTTTTTCTTCCAATTGCATCAGCTCTTCATCTGTCAGTTCTTGGTGATGGGATGCCAAAACCTCTTCAACATCATCTTTGTCAACTTCCACAAGCCAAACTCACGTTGTTCTTACTTCGTTCACCACGCTCAAAACGCTTAATTTTGTCTAGTTTTACCGTAAGTGTAACACCCTTACAAGCTCTTTCAGGCTTTCCCGATACCTTAGAACTCATCTTGCAAACGGCTGCTCACAGGCTTGTGTTTAAGCAATGCCGACGAGAATCCAGGGGAGAAAGGCTGCTTGGGGCGCGCTGCCTTTTATCGCGTGCTGAATTTTTTTTTCCGTAACAGTGAAAATACCTTCTGAAAGCGAAAATAGGGTACTAATGTAGCTCTTTCGTAGCAGTGAGGTTTCGTAAAGCGAACGTTGGAAAAATGGGGGACACCTGTATCTCTTTCATCAATCGACCTCCCAGCTCTTTACTTCACCCCTCCCCCTCCCAGTTTCACCCATCACCTACTACCTTGTACTACATCCTCTTCTCCCTCACCCTCTTACTCTAACTTCTCATCTTTTGTTTCTAGTCCTGATGAAGGGTCTCGGCCCAAAACGTCAATTGTTTACTCTTTTCCATAGATGCCTGGCTTGCTGAGTTCGTCCAGCATTTTGTCCATGAATCAATGTATTTAAGCTATTTTATGTACTTATACTTTTTGTGGTTTTTTAAAATATAATTGTAGTCTTTATATTACTCTTTTTTGTGCTGCATCAGATCGGGAATAACAATTATTTTGTTCTCCTTTACACTTTTGTGTGTAAACATGACATCTTTTATTGAGTCTGTGGAGTGAATGGATAAATTAATGTAAGAAAAAAGGTCATCAAAGGTTTCTCTTTCTTGGCACAGATTGACATGTTGTCAGTATTTCCTGTTTATAGTTCAGATGAGTAAATGTTTCAAGCATGCAGTAGTTCATCATGATGCTGATGAAGTTTATATACTCATGCAAAAGTTAAGCAGCCATTTGTTTTCAAGATGCTTATTGAGCTGAAGTGTGTTTCTAGCATTTGTTTTTGCTTCAGATTTGTTATGCTTTGCATTTTATTTGTATGAAAATTTGTATGGTTTTTCCAAGTTGTCAGAATTGTTAAATCTTCTAGTGATTATACAAACCTTCAGATGTAATGTGATTATACACATTGAGTTGTAACCTCTCAGCATTTCAATTCTGTCTCTCTAGAAATGAACTTCAGTTTTTTTGTTTGCCTTTTGTTATTAGTTTGATCAAGATTATTGTCTGATTTACAAATGATTACACCGAGAAGTCTTAGTTAAAAAGATACATAAAATCTTGGAAGAGATGTCTTGAAATGGAGGCATATTGTACTTTTTAAGAAATTATCAAGTTAGATTGATTAATTAAGCAATGTAGCTCTTAACATTCTGTGTGGCCCTGTTATCCAACTGAGGAAAACAATACTATTTCTTAAGATGTCAAGTTTTTGGCTTAATGGTATATTGCATTTCATAGTAGTAATTATTAATTTGCCAAAGTTATAACAAGGCTTAAAGGATTAAATTGTGGACAGATTCTATGATAGTAAGTTCTGTTAATTTGAGTTTGGGGATATCATGGAGGAAATGACTAGAGAAACACAGTGATGTGATTGGTTAAACCTTTCCCTATATCCCTTAATTCCCCTACTATGCAAAAATCTATCTAATTGTGTCTTAAATATATTTAATGAGGTATCTTCAACTACTTCCCTGGGCAAAGAATTCCACAGGTTTACTATTCTCTAGGAAAAACAGTTTCTGCTCATCTCTTACCTCTATTCCCCTGAATCTTGAGGCTGTATCCCTTAGCTCTGGTCTCACTTACTAGTAGAAACAATTTTCCTATCTCTATCTTATCTCAACCTTTCATAATTGTTTATGTTTTATAAGATCCTCTCTCATTCTTCTTAATTCCAGAGAATATAGTCCCAGGTGACTCGATCTCTCCCCATAGGTTAACCCAGTCATCTACAGAATCAATCTAATGAACCTACTCTGGACAGTCTCCAAAGTTGATGTATCTTTCCTCTAGTATAACCATATAACCATACAACAATTGCAGCACGGAACCAGGCCATCTCGGCCCTTCTAGTCTGTGCCGAACTCTTACTCTCACCTAGTCCTACCTACCTGCACCCAGCCCATAACTCTCCATTCCTTTCCTGTCCATATAGCTGTCCAATTTAACTTTAAACGACAACATTGAACCTGCTTCAACCACTTCTGCTGGAAGCTCGTTCCACACAGCTACCACTCTCTGAGTAAAGAAGTTCCCCCTCATGTTACCCCTAAATGTTTGCCCTTTAACTCTCAACTCATGTCCTCTTGTTTGAATCTCCCCCACTCTCAATGGAAAAAGCCTATCCACATCAACTCTATCCTCCTCATAATTTTAAATACCTCTACCAAGTCCCCCCTCAACCTTCTATGCTCCAAAGAATAAAGACCCAACTTGTTCAACCTTTCTCTGTAACTTAGGTGATGAAACCCAGGTAACATTCTAGTAAATCTTCTTTGTACTCTCTCTATTTTGTTGACATCGTTCCTATAATTTGGTGACCAAAACTGTACACAATACTCCAAATTTGGCCTCACCAGTGCCTTGTACAATTGCAACATTACATTCTAACTCCTATACTCAGTGCTCTGATTTATAAAGGCCGGCATACCAAAAGCTTTCTTCACCACCCTATCCACATGAGATTCCATCTTCAGGGAACTATTCACCATTATTCCTAGATCTCTCTGTTCTACTGCATTCTTCAATGCCCTACCATTTACCATGTATGTCCTATTTTGATTAGTCCTACCAAAATGTAGCACCTTTCATTTATTAGCATTAAACTCCATCTGCCATCTTTCAGCCCACTCTTCTAACTGGCCTAAATATCTCTGCAAGCTTTGAAAACCTACTTCATTATCCACGACTCCACCTATCTTAGTATCATCTGCATACTTACTCATCCAATATACCACCCCTTCATCCAGATCATTAATATATATGACAAATAACATCAGACCCAGTACAGATCCCTGAGGCACACCACTAGTCACCGGCCTCCAATCTGATGAATGGTTATCCACCACCACTCTCTGGCGTCTCCCATTCAGCCACTGCTGAATCCATTTTACTACTCCAATATTAATACCTAACGATTGAACCTTCCTAACCAACCTTCCGCGTGGGACCTTGTCAAAGGCTTTACTGAAATCCATATAGACAACATCTACCACTTTACCCTCGTCAACTTTCCTAGCAACCTCTTCAAAAAATTCAATAAGATTTGTCAAACATGACCTTCCATGCACAAATCCATGTTGACTGTTCCTAATCAGACCCTGTCTATCCAGATAACTATTATATACCATCTCTAAGAATACTTTCCATCAATTTACCCACCACTGACGTCACACTCACAGGCCGATAATTGCTAGGTTTACTCTTAGAACCCTTTTAAACAATGGAACAACATGAGCAATATGCCAATCTTCCAGTACCATCCCCGTTTCTAATGACATTTGAAATATTTCTGTCAGAGCCCCCGCTGTTTCCACACTAACTTCCCTCAAGGTCCTAGGGAATATCATGTCAGGACCCAGAGACTTATCCACTTTTATATTCCTTAAAAGCTCCAGTACTTCCTCTTCTTTAATCATCATAGTTTCCATAACTTCCCTACCTGTTTCCCTTATCTTAAACAATTCAGTATCCTTCTCCTTAGTGAATACTGAAGAAAAGGCATTCCTCAGAATCTCCCCCATCTCTTTTGGCTTCACCAATGCCTTGGTTTGTAAGAAGACCAGAACTGCATACGGTACTCTGGGTGCAGCCTCACCAGTAGAGTTGTGCCATAACCTTTCTGTTAAATTCACTCCCTCTAGCCATGAAGACCAACATTTTGCTTACCTGCTTGATAACCTGTTACATCTGCAAACCAACCTTTTGCAGTTCATGCACAAGCAGTTCCTAGTCGCTCTGCACAACAACATTCTGCAATCGTTTAACATTTAAATAATTAATTTATTTTTTCTTCCAAAGTGGATGACCTCAAATTTACCATTGTTGTACTTAATGTGCCACACCGAAGCCCACTCACTTAACCTATCTATACCTCTCTACATCCTCTGCACAATTTGCTTTTCTATGCAATTTAGCCTCATCAGGCAAACTTAGATGTGGTACACTTGGTTACCCCCCTTCCGAATCGTTAATCTTGAACAGGGTTCTCCTCTTTAGAAAAGGGGAGGTTACACTGTATCTGATAGGTGAAGGGTAAATGAGGGAAACTATTCCTATTGGCAGAGAGGCCAGTAGAATGAGGGTAATTGGCAAAGAATCAAAACTAAATTAAGGGTAAACCTTTTTACTCAGCATGTTGCTTAATTCCTGGAATGCACTGCCAGCTGTGTAGTGGAGACATTGTCACATTCAGAAGTGATCTGGGCAAGTTTCTGAAAGATGGGATTTATAGGGTTATAGGAGGAGAGGAGGGGAATTGGACTCACTGGGATGAATAGCCTCCTTCTCCACTGACCATTGGAGAAATGGAGAATTTGCCTTCAATGTGCATGGAATCTTCGGAATACATTTAAACTCCATGATATAGAAAGGACACATTAATACTGCTGAAAAAGGTACATAAAAAAACTTCACAGGATTTTGCTTGAACTGAGGCAATACTCATCTGGAAATATTGAGCATTTTGGGGTTTTGTTCTCTTGAATGGGGTGACTAATAAAATTAAGATAATGAAATTAAGATGAGGGAATTAAATGCAGCATCTCCAAGTTTGCGGATGACACAAAGCTGGGTGGCAGTGTTAGCTGTGAGGAGGATGCTAAGAGGATGCAGGGTGACTTGGATAGGTTGGGTGAGTGGGCAAATTCATGCAGATGCAATTTAATGTGGATAAATGTGAAGTTATCCACTTTGGTGGCAAAAATAGGAAAACAGATTATTATCTGAATGGTGGCCGATTAGGAAAAGGGGAGGTGCAACGAGACCTGGGTGTCATTATACACCAGTCATTGAAAGTGGGCATGCAGGTACAGCAGGCGGTGAAAAAGGCGAATGGTATGCTGGCATTTATAGCGAGAGGATTCGAGTACAGGAGCAGGGAGGTAATACTGCAGTTGTACAAGGCCTTGGTGAGACCACACCTGGAGTATTGTGTGCAGTTTTGGTCCCCTAATCTGAGGAAAGACATCCTTGCCATAGAGGGAGTACAAAGAAGGTTCACCAAATTGATTCCTGGGATGGCAGGACTTTCATATGAAGAAAGACTGGATGAACTGGGCTTGTACTCATTGGAATTTAGAAGATTGAAGGGGGGATCTGATTGAAACGTATAAGATCCTAAAGGGATTGGACAGGCTAGATGCAGGAAGATTGTTCCCGATGTTGGGGAAGTCCAGAACGAGGGGCCACAGTTTGAGGATAGGGGGGAAGCCTTTTAGGACCGAGATTAGGAAAAACTTCTTCACACAGAGAGTGGTGAATCTGTGGAATTCTCTGCCACAGGAAACAGTTGAGGCCAGTTCATTGGCTATATTTAAGAGGGAGTTAGATATGGCCCTTGTGGCTACGGGGGTCAGGGGGTATGGAGGGAAGGCTGGGGCGGGGTTCTGAGTTGGATGATCAGCCATGATCATAATAAATGGCGGTGCAGGCTCGAAGGGCCGAATGGCCTACTCCTGCACCTATTTTCTATGTTTCTATGAAAAGGTTTGATGTGTGTAGGTGTTAAAATGATATTTTCACTTTCACAGCAAGGGGTTATGTGCTTGTAAAATTAACCTGTTAGGGAATATCTGTTTGAACATCTTTATCTAGAGAGAAGTAGAATGTAAATAGTTTGATGTGTAAAAGAGTATAAAATAAAGGAATGGAAGGTTAATATGCTGGGCTAGTTGGATAGAGGTCATATAGATGCTGGTGAGGTAACAATAGGAGACAAAGAAATGGCAGATGAACTTAAGTACTTTGCTTCAGTCTTTACTGCAGAAGTTGCTAGCTGTATGCCAGATGTCCATGAGTGTCAAGGAGCAGGAGCTATTGCTATTCCATTGCTATTACAAAGGAAAAAGTGCTAGGCAAACTTGTGGATAAGTCACCTGGACCAGATGGACTACATCCCAGAGTCCTGAGAGAGGTTGCTGAAGAGATGACAGATGCGTTGGTCATGATTATTCAAGAATCACTTGAATCTGGCATGATCCTGGAGGACTGGAAAATTGCAAATGTTGTTCCACTCTTTAAGAAGGCAGGAAGGCAAAAGAGAGGAAATTGTAGGCCAGTTAGCCTAACATCAGTGGTTGGGAGAGTATTGGACTCCATTATTAAGGATGAGGTTTCAGGGTATTTGAAGACTAATGATAAAATAAGTCAAAGTCTGCTTGGTTTCTGTAAAGGGAAATCTTGCCTGACAAATCTGTTAGAATTCTTCAAGGAAGTAACAAGCAGGGTGGACAAAGGAGAGGCAGTGGGTGTCATTTACTTAAATTTTCAAAAAACATTTGATAAGGTGCCTCACATGAGGCTGCTTAACAAGATAAAATTCTGTGATGTTACAGGAAGTGTGCTGGCATGGACAAAGGAATGACTGACAGGCAGAAGGCAGTGAGTGGGAATAAAAGGGGCATTTTCTGGTTGGCTGCCAGTGACCAGAGGTGTTCCTCAGGGATCAGCATCAGGACCACTACTTTTTACATCGTTTGTCAGTGACTTACATAGTGGAATTGATAGCTTTTTGGCAAAGTTTACAGATAATACTAAGATAGGTGGAGGGGTGCATTTGCAGCACAACTTAGACAAATTGGAAGAATGGGCAAAAAAGTGGCAGACAGTGTTTGGAAATGTATAATAATGCATTTTGATAAAAGGAACAGTAGTGTGGACTACTGGGAATGGGAAGAATGGGAAGAAAATTCAAACATCAGAGGTGCAAAGGGATTTGGGAGTCCTAGTGCAAGACTCCCAGAGGTTAATTTACAGGTTGAGTCTGTGGTAAAGAAGGAAAATGAAATGTTGGCATTTATTTCAAGGGGAATAGAATATAAACACAAGGAGATAATACTGAAGCTTTATAAGACACTAGTCAGGCCACATGGAGCATTGTCAACAGTTTTGGGCCCCTTGTATCAGAAAGGGTGTACTGCCATTGGAGAGCATCTGGAGGAGGTTCATGAAGATGATTCCAGGAATTAAGGGGTTAACATTTGAGGAATATTTGGCAGCTTTGGGCTTGTACTCACTGGAATTTAGAAGAATGCATGGGGATCTCATTGAAACTTTCCGAATGTTGAAGGGACTAGATAAGGTGAATGTGGAGAGGATGTTTCCTATGGTGAGGGTGTTGAGAAGAGGGCACAGCCTCAAAATTGAGGGGTGACCTTTTAGAACAGAGGTAAGGAGGATTTTTTTTTAGCCAAAGAATAATGAATCTATGGAATACTCAACACAGACAGCAGTGGAGGCCAAGTCCGTGGGTATGTTTAAGGGGGAAGTTGATCATTTCCTGATCGGTCAGGGCATCAAAGGGTGTGCTGAGAAGGCAGGTGTATGGGGTTGAGTGGGACCTAGGATCAGCCATGATGGAATGACGGAGCAGACTCAATAGGCTGAGTGGCCTAATTCTGCTCCTATGTCTTATGGTCTTGTGGTTAGAGTATTAATACTGCCTTGGATGATTTGAATGATTTGAACTCAATGCAAATTGACAAGTAGTACACAGAAAAGCCTTAGAGTTCCTGTCTTTATAATATATTGACCTCTGTCTGCTGCTTGAAACCTGCAATAGATGGAATAAATCACTGCTTTTACTCATGAATTTAATGTTTATTATTCATTTCTTTCTCAGATGTTCAAAAAGCACTGGATGATCTTCATAAAATTATGAACAACTTTGAATCTAGGATTCATTTTACTGATTTGGATAAATTGGTTAATGTAGGTGTTATTTCTATGATGTTTCTTTTTGGGGGGGGGGGTTGTTTCTGTTGACAATAAATGTTGATATTTTGTTCACCCAAATTTATTCTGTATTTTGGGAGACCGCAGAATGTGCAGAATGCTTATGTTATATGTAAACAATGATGTTCATTAGCCAGATCTGAAATGTGGAAGTAAATTACATCTAGTAGTTTAGAAAGGCGAAGAAACATCACTGCATGTGCACAGGCTGAATGATGAGGCGTGATGAATTCTAGAAGCATTATGCATGTAAAACTAAACTAACAGTACCTCTTCAAAACTATATTTGCTCATCTAATGTTGTAAATAATGTGCCATAATCAACGTGTGGAATCAAGTCCTACTCAACTCCATCCATGAGGACTATCAAATGCTCATCCTATTAGCAAAATTATGCTTTTCCCTTTCCTCTGTTATAAATCTGATTTTACAGCCACACACCTAAACTAGGGACAGTTAGCATGAATCAGTTAACCCTCCACTGGCAGCACCCAAAGTTAGAGTCAAACCCAGGCTTCTGGGTCTGTGAGGCAGTAGTGTTAACTGCTATGTTACTATTTTCCTGAGCAGTTATAATTTTCAAATTTTAGAAAAATAGAAATTGATCTGATTGGTAGTAGAAGGTATTAATTCCAAAATGAATCTTTGAGATATACATAAGAAACACTATTGTGCTAGGTGTAGATTATGTTGAGGAATTCGTATCTCATTATTGTGTCCTGGAGCTGCCAATTAATGGAATATTAGAATTGCATTATGGATAGCCTATACATTTGAGCAAGTGTTTTGGAATCTGTGGAGGCATTGTACAGATCACAACCCTGTGGTATTGGACATGAGTGTGCGTTTGAAGAAGATGAGAAAGGCCAAACCATCAAATAAGATAGACTTTGATTTACTCATTACAGATGAAGCAAAAAAAGATCAAAAATTTGGTCAAAACGGAGAATAGATTTTCTGTCTTAATGACGAGGGTAGCAACATGGCAGTGGAGAACATCTGGAAAGAGTTTAAAACAACAGTGACAAAAGTTGCGGAAAAGACTTTGGGTTTTCGGAAAAAGAGCAAAAGATATAGCCCTTGGTTCACCGATGAATTGAGAAAGTTATCTGAAGAAAGGTAAGACATTGAGATAATCAACGATACAAAACCCTGCACCACTTGATTCAAAGAAAATGCAAGGAAGCGAAAGAGAATTGGATGAATGAACAGTGCGAAGAAATTGAGCAGTATGAATAAGGTTGTGATTATAGAGGCCTTCACCAAAGGGTAAAGGATATGATGAAATTAAAGAGGACCGTGCCATCAACTGGGTGTATCGAAGACGGTAGTGGTAATCCATGCTATGAAAAAGAAGAGATCATGGACAGATGGGTTGAGTACATCTCGGAATTATTTGAAGATAGCAGGATTGAGGACTTACCAGAATTAAGTCAAATGACTAATCAACCTAAAATAGTGATGTCAGAGATGGAAAGTGCGATTTGGAGTCTAAAAGTCAGAAAGGCGGCCAGTGAAGATAAAATTTCCACTGAAATTCTGAAATCACTTGTTCCAAAGAGAAAAACTAACCTTTTAGCGATATTAAACAATAGTTATATGACAGGAAATCTTCCGGAGGACTTTCTCAAATTGGTATTTGTCGCCTTACCAAAAAAGCCAAGGACGATAAAATGTAACGAACACAGGACGATAAGCGTAATGTCTCACTGCGTCAAGCTACTGTTGAAAATAGTGTTCGGCAGAATGAAAGGTACAATCAGTGATGAAACTGGAGAAATGCAGTTCGGTTTTCGTAAAGGCTCAGAAAAAAGGGAAGGAATATTTGTGTTGAGAAACATCATGGAGAGATGCATTGAGGCACAGAAGACCATCTACTTATGCTTTATTGACTACGGAAAGACTTTTGATTAATTAAGACACGAGAAAGTAATAGCGGTGCTGAACAAGTGTGATCTGGGATGGAAGAATGTGCAGATAATAAGCGGCGGTCAGGTAGAAAATGAGCTATCACAGGAAGCGGCGGTTAGGGTAGAAAATGGGCATGTATGTAAAGCAAGGCTGTGTTGGATTGCCGGATTTGTTCAACCTCTACGGAGAATGGATTTTTCGGGAATGTGACCATCAGGAGACAGATATTCCAATCGGAAGCCGGAAGGTGGATAACATCAGGTATGCGGACGACACCGTGTTGTTAGCTGACAGCGAATGTGAACTGCAAATTATGCTGAATAAAGTGAATGAGAAAAGCCTTGACTACGGACTTAAAATCAACCCTAAGAAAACAAAATCGAATGTGGTAAACAAAACAAATACTAAAGACTCATTCATGATGTTATTATTACAATGGATAAGACATTGAACAGGTGCGAAAGTTTGAATATCTTGGCAGTTGTCTGACAGATGACGGGAGACGTGAAGTTGAGATCAGAAGGAGAGTAGGTATGGCTAAGACCCAGTTCATGAAGCTAAAAGCTAAGCATTCGGAAGGTAGACATCCAAAGTAGAATCCGCTTCCTGGAGTGTTACATATGGTCAATACTGAGGTGTGGATCAGAAACATGGACCCTGAAGAAGGATGACATGAAATGAATTAACGCTTTTGAAATGTGGTGCTATCAATGAAGGTTGAAGATCAGCTGGGGAGAGAAAGTTTCAAATGAGAGGGTTTTATCCGAAGTTGATAGACCACGGATATTGATGGAGAAGATCATGAAGTTAAAAGTTGCTTATCGTGGACACGTTACACGGAGAGATAACATCTTGTTGGACTTGCTATATGGAAAGGTGGAGGGAAAGAAAGGAAGAAGAAGGGAAAGAACAACGTGGCTGGATAACATCAAGGATTGGACCAAGCTGGACAAGACTAGGGATGTTGTGGACAAGTGTCGGGGCAGAGCGGCGTGGAGGGAAATCGTCTGCCAGATGTGACCTGACGACGACGACAGAGGCATTGTGTGTAGGACTGCTGAAGGTATTTTCTACTAGATGGGAACAGGTGTTTCTTTGTGTCTCCTCCTTCCAACCTGAGCTGCAATAGCTCTGCCAAGCAGAGATGGGAGCGCGGAGTAATCTTAAGTCACTCAGTGAGTCAGTGAGGCAAGCTGGCTGCCACTCATCCTGTGCCTGCTCACTCTCTTCACACTGTTTCTGTGAATGCCTCCCACACGTTGTTTTTGATCATTTCCAACTTACGAACTCCTCCGGTTACGAAGAGTTCACATGAATGGAACGCTGCCGTAACCTGGGAGGACCTCAATATAGTAACAGTTATAGATAATTAAAAAATAAAAATCTTGAATCTGGTACTGTGATACAGATCTGAAGCCAAGGGCTGTGCACTCAAATAACAGATTAGTGTGGTGTTAAGGATGACCTTTCCAATTTCCTTGTATCCAGCCCTGTTCTTTCACAAATGAGAGAAATTTTAACTTTCAATAAAATACAGTTCTTGGGGCACAGATGAATAATATTCATTTTGATTTCAACACTTTTTTTTAAATTTACTTGATTCTGGGACAAATTATAGGAAACCTATCTGGAAATTTAAGTTTAGTGTTTTTTGCAAGCTTTTATCCTGTTAACCGTGTTGTTTTTTCCTTAAGTTCGGCACTCAGTCTCTAAATGTTTATTAGTATCACTTAAAATTTCTCATTGCTTTTTACTATCAGTTCTACCAATTTTTAAAATTATATATTAATATATTTTAATATACATCCCTTCTAAAAAGAAAAATTGGTGTTACTGCTAAAAACATAAATTGGTAAACGTAGCTGGAGGCAGAGAGTACTTATTTTTTCTGGCTTTGCAATTTTTATTTTGATCTGAAGCCCCCAAGATGTATTAATTTTTGAGTGTAAGAGCAACAGTTTACTTGCATCTACATTTTTGTAATACACTACATAACTTGTATTTTATCAGTATTAACATGGAAATTTTCAATTTAATTGCACCATAGCTCTTCTGCAAACTGGAGTTTTAAAATCTATTTTAACATGTTATCTGAAGAGATATTTGGTTAGATTTGAACTTGTGAAGAGAAATATAAAAATAAACAGCAGCTAATCTTCTGTATAATTAACATGTTCCTCAAATATTTGCAGATAAAATGAGTATACAAATCAAACATAACTTTCATTATATAATCTTTTGTGATTAGGAAAAGGAAGATGTTGTGGAAATACATGAGGAAATTCAGAATGAAGATCTAGAACCTAAAGATTTAAATTCTAAAGGTATTTAGCATTTGTTTTTGTTTTTTATTTCCACTGGGAGTCTAAAGCTGAGTTCAAGTCTAAATTAATTTCTTTGTCTTTACTTTGCCCCTACTGTTCTCCACCCTACCCTGTGGTGTCAGAACAAAGCAGAACGAATGCGCCCAAAGCATTTTATTTTGGATCACAGATTCAAAGTTACACTCCACACTGTAATATTATCTTGTATATATCTTTTTAAACAGAAATAAGTTTTGTGTACTAAAACTGTTATGATGCATGAAAATCAGTAATGGCATTAATATTTTTCCACTTTGTTAATTCCTATTGAGAACAATGTAAATACCTGATCAAAACATGTATATTTTTTAACTTTTTTAAAGCATCTTCTGTGATACTGTGCACATTATTTAAAATAACTTTGAATTATTTCCTAGATACTTTCCAGCTTGGCAATATATATTTACCTGATCGATAATTCATTATTACCAATCTAAAATATTTAAAATTATAAATGCATATGAAAATAACCACTTTTTTCTTCATAGAACAATATCTTAAAAATGTCAAAGCCTTAAATCATTGAAGCATTTATGGTATCTAATTAGTCTGATATAGTGGTAATGAAACATATAGATTATTTTAGTTTACTGGTTTTACAGGAAAACACAGAATAGCACATACACCAAAAGAAAACTACAAGCCCAAAGAGATTTTTGTGGCAGATTTGGAGGTTGGTGATGGTGACAGGGACTGCAAGTCAAGTGTGTTATCTGAGAAGGAATTGTGGGCAAAGCTGGATGAGCTGGAAAAGCAGGAAGAGATGCAGGATGAAATTGATAGGTAATCTGTCCATAACATGCAATATATTGGTGACTGAAATTTCATTGTCATTAAGGTTATTTTTTTAAAAGCATTATTTACTTTTTAAACAAAGGCAGTATGGTCTTTATTATTTTAACAATACGTGCTTTTTGAGTCCTCATTATCTTTTCTTTTTTTTTGTGCTTTGGTTCAATATCATAGAATCCCAGATAAATAGAAAGCCATAGGTTGAATTTAAAATGGATGATATTTACATTAAAGATTCTTTGATTTTGTAGTGGTGTGATTTATGAAGTTGACAGAACCCTTTTTTGTTGTTACCGTAGCACTCTATCTGCTTCTAGTATAGATGTAAAATTTAGGTGTCATGCAACAAACTTATTAAGTATAATTATGGACTTTTATTTGCCCATATAAATTTCAACTTTAATATGTAAATAAAAGACTTGGACATTTCATTGATACTTTATTAACAGATTGTGAAAATTAAAGAGGATCATTAACATGAAATATTCATTTTGCTCAATTGGTCAGTTTATTTTTCTTATTTGTGGCCTGTTTTTTTTAATTTAATGTTGGAATCTGTTTTGTTCAGTTGCCCTGGTGCCTAATTTGTCAAATGAGGAATAGGCAAAATATCACCATGGTCATTGATCTTTGTGTTCATTTTACCACATTGTAGTTATAACAAAGTTTGTCTTTTAAAAGGTAATTGTAATTGTCAGATTAAATTAAGCCACAGTCAAAATGTAATTTCTTGTGTTTTGTTGAGAAATCAGTGATTAATATGTTAGAGTAAAAATAATAGAGAACTGTCAAAGATGTGAAATATACAAATTCAAATAATAGGAATTTTACAGTCCCTTGAACTTACTATGGCATTTCTCCATTGAACCTGCTTCCTGTTCATTTTCTGGCTCCATGTTATTTTCCTGCCGTGTCTCCATAACCATTGATTCCCTTAATACACAGAAATCTATTAATCTCTTGTTTTGAATGAGCTCAATGATTGAATCTCTGCAGCCTTCCACAGCAGAGAATTTCAAGGATTCATTGTCCTCAGTGGAAAAAGTTTTTCCTCATCTCAGTCCTAAATGGCTTTATACTGATATTGTGACTCCTGGTCTAGCCTTAAAAAGGTGTTGCATATTTGATCCTTCATTATAGACAACATCTGCCAATTTTTTTTCCTTCTCTTCCCCCCCCCCCACCCCATTCTTCTAAATTTCAATGAGTACAGGCCTAGAGTTATCAAACACTCCTCATACATTAACCCTTTCACACCTAGGATCATTCTTGAAAATCTCTGGACCCTCGCCAATGCCAGCACATCCTTTCTTAGATGTGAGGCCCAAAACTGCTCACAGTACTCCAAATGTGGTCTCTGACCAATGCCTTATAAAGCCTCAGTTTTATCCTTGCAAAATGAATTCAAACAATGCATTTGCCTTCATTCCTACTGACACAACCTGCAATTGTCTATGCCTATACTCTTTCTACCAAAAGTGCATAACCATATACTTTCCTACACTGTATTCCATCTGCCACTTCTTTGCTCATTCTCTCAACCTGTCTTAGTGCTTCTGCATATTCCCTGCTTCCCCCAGCACTATCTTTGTCCCACCACCCACCTATCTTTGTATCATTCGTAAACTTGGCCACAAAGTCATCAATTTCATCATCATGATCATTAACATATAAATTAAAATGTAGTAGACCCAATACCGACCCCTGTGGAACACCCCTAGTCACTGGGTGCCAAACAGATATGATGACCCTTTTTATTCCCACTGCTGCCTTCTGCCAGTGATTGTCTGATCTGATTCTCTGGTATTTATGGCAAGTTTTTGTGTCTTCAATGCTGAATGCTTCTGTTATCTTATTCCCCATTCTAAATTCTATCAGCTCTCACCACTACAGCCATAGGTTTTCCTTTGCTAACCTTTTCCTGTTTGCATCTAGCTGTTTTTATAGTCCATTGTTATGTTTCTTGCAGTTTATTTTTATATTCCATTTGATCTTTAGCATTTTTGGTTCTCCTTTGCAGACTTGCAATCCATAGACTAATTGTTATTCTTGACTATTTTATATCTTTCCTGTGATTCAATACTATATATAATGCACTCAGTGGCCACTTTATTAGGTACACTTGCTCATTAATACTTTTATATAATCCATCAATCAT
The DNA here is from genome assembly GCF_030028105.1 of Mobula birostris. NCBI lineage: Eukaryota > Metazoa > Chordata > Chondrichthyes > Myliobatiformes > Myliobatidae > Mobula > Mobula birostris. Next base: position 43,245,264 of record NC_092384.1, read on the forward strand.
GTGGCAGCAACTCAGTGTATAAAAGCCTGCAGATATGACTAAGAGGTTCAGTTGTTCAGAAAGAAAAACATCTGAATGGGGAAGAAATGTGATCTAAGTGGCTTTGAGTATCTCAGAAACTGCTGATCTCCTCGAATTTTCATGCACAACAGTCTCTAGAGTTTACAGAAAATGGTGCAAAAACAAAACAAAACGAAAAAAAAGTCCATGGCAGTTCTGTGGCAAAAAAATACCACCTTAATGAGAGAGATCGAAGGAGATTGGCTAGACTAGTTCAAGCTGACAGTTACTCACATAAACAAGCATTACACCAGTGGTGTGCAGAAGAGCATCTCTGAACGCGTAATACGTCAAACCTTGAAGTGGATGGGTAGAGAAACAGAAGACCACACACATACACTCAGTGACCTCTTTATTAGATCCAGGAGGAGTCTAATAAAGCATCCACTGAGTGTATCGCTTGTCATGCTGAAACATCACTTGGAAGCTGAATGTAAAATTCTCCTTTATGATCACTCTTCCCTAAAGGTCCCTTTCACAACAAGATCAGTAATTAACCTTTTCTAGGTGCACTGAAGAAAACCACCCTATACACATTCTATCTCATTACTACTAATTTGGCTTGTCCAGTCAATATGTGGATTAAATTTCTCCATGATTATTGCTTTATTTTTGTTACATGTTCTTCTAATTTCTCAATTTTTGCCCTGTCCAGTATTATAGCTATTATTTCCTGGTCTAATCATAACCTTTGCCCATGCTTTCTCATTTTTTTGTCCCTTAGCTGGACTCAAACCGATGTTAATTTTGCATCATGATCTGCCAAGTCAAGATTGCTTATCACTATTTTACTTGATTGTCCCCTATGTATGGTCACCTCACCTCCTTGTCCTTCCTAACTGTGAATCATCTGAATATTCAATTCCCAGTTTGGTCACCATGCAGCTATTTTTCTACACCAGTATGGAGATTAAAACTGCTTGCTTCTATATTTTTTATTTAACTCATCTGTCTCATTGCAAATGCTGTATTTAGAACAATTAACATTTTGATATAGTAATTTAATATTCTAATATGACGGAAACCAGACGGTAGCCTCGAGCATGGCATCTATTGGAGGCCTACTTAACGGACTTGTACCTCAACAATAATAGTCTTCATCACACCTTCCAATGTAGAGCAGTTCTTTCTACTTTGATTAGCCATGCAAAACTAATTTCTGACCTGGAGAGTCTCCAGGAGAAAATAAGACAATTACACATGGTGTTCCCAAAGAATGGCTACAAGATGAAGGAAATCAATCAGGCCCTTAAAAGGGTCAATGGAAAAACCAGGAAACCTAACAATGAGGAGGAACCTGTCACTACTGCCTGTATTTCCAAGGTTTCTGGAAAGGTGGCCAGGATCCCGAAGAAATATATCCACAAGCCTGTAAGGAAGCTCAAACCCCAGCTTATGTGGCTGGCACTTACAGGATTCCCTGTGAATGCAGAGTAGCACTTATTGACCTGACGGTGGAAACCAGCATCAAAGAGTATAGGAGGTGTATCCATTTGGGTTACCTAGAGAAATTGGTGGTAGTAGAACATTGCATTCACAAGGCAATAGGATTGACTTTGGCACAAAACTACTGTGCCGCGCCAATGGTTTTTGGGACCACCTGGTGAAGGAAGCCATTGAAATAAGACTAGAGAATAAGAATTTTAACCAAGATGAAGGTCTCACTCTTAAGTAAGAACTGGAGTTCGATTGTGAACAAGATGGGACAGTGGAAACTTGACTGGTTGAGGACAGGATGTGCCTAGGCATCATCCCTGATGAAGATAGTGGAGTTGATCATCAAAACATTGGTTAAAATCGATATCTGTAACCAGCTAGAAGCCTGAGAAGAGTTTATTTGTCATGTATGCCAAGAAAGCACTAGATCCTTTTTCAGTAGTTTTATGTTTTCATTCTTTGACCCCATTTGCCATGTGATGTTGTTGCTGTTCTCTATACATTTTGCTTACTTACACCTTTTCTAACTCGCATACTTTTGTTTCTTCCTCTATTCACTTTGAAATTCCCATCCCCATTGCTGTGGGTTCAAACCTCCCCACTAGAACAAGTGTCAATAAAAAAAAAAGTTAGTGAACAGAAAATAAGAAAAAAAACTAATTACCTAATTGGAGAGATACATTAGAACTAATGTTGATACTATGATTCTAAGATGAATATTAGAAGAAAGTTTTTAAAATTATGCATTGCTTGGTAGAAAACCTGCAAGGAGACCAGATTCACAAGGTCCAAACAATATTTCAGGGGAAATATAATTTGATTTAATTTTTTTTTTGCAGTGTTCCAAAGTGGGAAAGCAGGTAATTAGCAATAAGATCTTTTGTTGTCTTAATTCCTTTGGACTGGAGAACAAGCCAAAGTTGATTTTACGTGTATTCTTTTTGGCTATATTTGTATATTAGCAAATTCTGTTTGGTGTCTTTAGGTTCACTGTCATTGTGTGTGATGTTACAGCAGATTTCTCCAGCTTTTGGATGTTTTTAACCAGAGAAAACAGCTAACAGAGTATTGTCAGCTATGTTATGAATCACCATGTAGCAACTAAAGCTTTGAACCAATTATAACCACAACGGATTAGTTACTGCTGTTCTAGTAATCAGTGATGTTTAATTCAGATTGTCAGATGCGGCTAATGGAAATAGTGAAGAAAGCAGCTCTTCAGAAGAAGAGAAAGATAGAAACATGAGGGCCAACATAAATGGGAGACCTCACTTTAACAATCTTCCAGCTGTACAGGAAAGCGACGGTGATGAAGAAGCTGCAGAACTGCAACCACCTGCTGCTCACGTCAATAGTTTGGAACACAGGCAGAATCACCAAGATGAATATGATGAGGAAGTTACTGGAGATGATGACACAATTCCTACCATACATTTTACACACACGGTGGAACCAAAAAGGGTTAGTATTTCTAAACATTTAGCCTCTTATTTTTTAATCAGTTTGACTCTTAAATCTAGAAGGCACAAACTGAAATTGCAGCTCAGTTTTGAATAAGGTGGAGCTAGCTGAGGTAAGTGAATTTGATCTATTTAATTAATAGTATTGCTTGTTAATATGAGTAGGTGTATTTCATTAGGAGAAAAATAACTGAAATCACATAATTTCATACATTTTAGGACTATTTTATACCTACCAATAATAATGTTAGTTTGAGGCTCCTGGTGACAGTCAAATGTCAGCAGTACTTTGGAGGACTAGAAACTATATTTAGTTTCACTTTAAAACTCGCTTTAAATACATGATTTAAAACCCTTGGATTGCTTTGGGCAGTGAAAAGGAGAAATAATGTTGCTTTGTTTTGTTCCACACCAAGATTAGGAGAAAAACAGGCCCTTAATACTTGATCCAATCTAACAGCAGGAGCAGGCCCCATCAGTCTCCCACGAGACTGCCAAAAGAGTGGAGTGATTCTCTGAAACTTCTATAGACAGTCCATCATGTCCGCTATTCCTCTTGCATTCCTCCATTCACACACACCAATCCCTCTGTTCGCTATTTGTGCCACTGACATTTTAGCTGCATTGTTTCTTCTTTCTGAGCAGGCATCCAGAATGCAGTGAGGCTGTGCACAAAGTACTAAATAGGCTGGCAATCTTGACTGGGACCCAAAAATTGCATTAGAGACCTAATATCTGGTGGGGGTGGGCTCGTTGCCTTGCTGCTGCTTGTGTGTGGGAGGGGGAGTTGGAGGAGTGGTCTTCGGGGTTCTGATGTTTTAACTGTAAATCATTCTTTCATGCACTTATGTTTTCGTGGATGTCTGCGAAGAAAAAGAATTTCAGGATGTATATTGTATACATCTCTCTGATATTTAAAGTACCTATACTTAATTGGATTTTCTGCAAAATCACATTTCGTATAGGGTCATGCAGATCTGACAGTTCTAAAATCACAATGAGAAAGTTGTTTTTGTAAACAAAAATGCAAATCGTTTACTAAATGTGTTGATCTGATGGAATCTACTTTTGAAGCTACTAATTCAAGTCATGGGATATAAGGGACTCCAGCAACATGGGTGGAATATTTGCTTTATTGTAGAAATCAGTAATCAGATAAAAATGTAAAATAAAAGCAAGATGTCAACCAGAATTTGTGGAAAGAGAAATGGTTAGTGCTTTCATCACATCTCTGAAAGAGATAAACTAGTTCAGATAGCAGCCAAGATAAAGGGGAATGGCAGTGGATGGAACAAAGGAATGTCTGTGACTGTGCAAAATAATGGGGCAGTTAAGATTTGTACGACAGAGAAGTATGCAGTCAAGTTTCCCATGTATTGGTAAAAGCTTCAAGGTTTTTTAAAATAATAATATTATGGAGTTATTGCAAGAAATAGCACCGAAATAAAATATCTGCATTGATATTGCTGCATGGTGGGGCAGGTAAAAGGGGTCAAATGGACTGCTCCCACTGATGTTTACTGTCTTACAGTATCTATTCATAATTACGATTTGGATCATCGTCATCAGGTGCTGTACCCAGTTTAAGCTTTGACTGCCATGGCCCATGCAGTCCTGTCTCGGGTCAAGTGGATCAATATATTGTTATTCATTTCCAGTTCTCTGGCTGCTGTCTCCATCATCATTTGTCTTTGTCTTCCTCTTGCTTTCTTTCCCATAATTACCATGCATTCTAACTCCTCTTTCCTATTCACACGTCCAATGAAGTTACGTTGCCTTTTCATGATCTCATACATTATTTCTCTTTTTGTAATTGCTGTGTTCATGACATCCTCATTAGATATTCATTTTGTCCATGATATTCTTTGCATCCTCCTCAAAAACCATATCTCTGCTGCTTCAGTTCATTTCCTCATTTTATTAGATATTGTCCAACATTCTGAGCCATATAACATAACTGGATAAACGTAACATTTCAGTACTGTGAGGCGGGTTGTCATGCCTAGTTTAGTGTTGGTCAGTATACTCTTCATTCTCATAAAGGTGTTTTTGCCATCCCTATTCTTCTTTTGATGTCCATGCCGCACCTGCCATCTGATGTCACCCAGCTTCCTAAGTAGCAAAAGTTCTGTACTTGTTTTATGAACCAAAGTTGGTGGTGAAAATATCGGTAATTTCAAATATGCAGATGACACTGTGTTAATTGCAAGTATGGAGGAAGAACTGCGATTTGGATACAAGGTGCAATTCCAACATTTTCAGATGAGACAAGAGTTGAAGGCATGGTAGTTGAGAGAGTCTTGTTACAGACCTCTAACAGATATGTACAGGCTGATGAAATGGACAGATAATGTTTAATGCTGAGAAATCAAGAAGTTTTATTGTCAAGGGAAAAATAGGAAGAGACCATAAAGGGGGCAATTTTAAAAGAGCCATGAGAACAGAGGGATATGGGGATAATGTGTGCAATTTGTTGAAATTGGCAGGGCAAGTTTTTTTTTAAAAAATAAAGAGAATTTGAAAATACATATGGCATGGAGTACAAAAAGAAAATCAAGATGATCCTTCAAAAGATTGGGCACAATTGTAGTACAGTAGTTAGGAAATGAAAGCTTTGGAGAAGGTATAGAAGTGATTTACCAAAATAATACTAAGGATGAATGGATAGACTGGAGGAACTGGAATTCTTCCAAGTAGAAGAGATGTTGAAGAGATCTGATAAAGTTTAAATTATGAATGGTATAGACAGATTAGAATTCCTCCCTTTGACAAACAAAGTAGATTGAAGGTGATAGGCAAAAGAACCAAAAGCAACATCAAGATCAGAGTCCTGACGTAGGGTGGTGATCTATAGCGTCAACAATCTATTTCCCCACATAGAGTCCCTCTGGTTTGTGTAATGTGAGGTATGATGTCTTTACCTAAGTGGTTATATTATAGTGTACAGTGCCAGGGTAGTGGAGGGGGTAAATTACATTATTGGATTCAAAGGATATTGGAGAAGCATCTGAAAGGGAAGAATTTGCGAGGTAATAAAGAAGGGCGGGGTGAATAGGACGAGCTGGATTTTCTTGCATGTGCTGATACAAATTTGATTGTATGGCTCTTTCCATGTCGACTTAAGACATTTAGGAGGTTAAAGATTGGAGATAATATCAATAGTATATTCAAGCAAAACATCACTTTTACTCCTTTTCATTATTTAATCTACCAGAGTTTATTCTAAAATGGGATTATGGTTTTCAACAATAGAGTTGCCCAATGCTGAAGTCTCATTTGCCTGCACATTATTTATTTCCATTCCACTGAGCTGAACAAATGTTATTTTTTACTTAGTGCATCTTGAATGATTTATGGTCAGGTTTCTGGATAATCTTCTCTTTTTTATTCAAAAATGTTGTACTTAGGCAGTTAATTTAAACTTATGGTCCTTACTTATCATGGTCTCCTATTTTGCGAGGTATTAATTCAGGATCCACAGAGGCCTAATTTTCTAGATTTCTTTTATTTCAACAGAATGTTTTGGCCTTTCCAGAGAACTGGAACTCTGTTTTAGAGGCTGTCACATAGATTCTACAGGTATATCCAGAAGGAACTTAGAGGCCCAAACAACTTAGATTTTATATGGTTTTGTGAATGTTAAGGCCCTTTCCTGGTATATCCCCTAAACTATTTACTCGTATCCAACTTCACCTGGAACCATGTAACACCAGTATAAAAGATTGTTTCAAGAAAAGGTCCAGAACCTTTTCTGTGATTTTAATTTTCACAATTAATGGAAGGAAATACCTTTGAGAGAAGCATGTGTTTAGTTGATATAAATCTAATATTTACTCAGCTGATTCAAAAGCATTGTGACTGTAATATAGTCAAAGCAATTACAGCATAAATTGATGCCTTTCAGCTTATTGGGTCTGTACTTCAGTTAGCTCTGAATCAGATATATCTGATTATCTGCTATAATCCCATTCCGTCACTTTCCCCATGTCCTTTCAGTGTTTTACTTTGTACATAACTCTTTCTTTATTAGATTAATTGTTAGTTGCTTCTATGACAGATTTTCCTGAAGGAAGTAAAAGCTTGCTTTATCTTTCGTTGTTGCAAACGAGATTTTGTCTCAGTACTTTTTCTTCTGTTACCACTGCCAATCTAAAAGAAAATAAATTCAAAAATTGTGACAATTCAGTAAGTATTAAATTAGTGAAGTTAAATATGTTTATTAAATTAGCAGTCCATTACTTCCCTTATTTTATCCAGTGACTTACTAATATGTTTCTTTAAATGGTAGGCCAGAGAAGGAAGATCAAAAGCCTTGAAAATAATATGATGTAATCCACATGCTTTAATGTAAAGGCATACCAAAACGCAAGTGTATTCATACCAGATTTATTCATAAATTCTTATCAATATTTTAACTCAATTTTTAAATTTAATTTATCAATTTGTATGGATTAGTTGCATATTTGCTATTAAGGAAATTAAATAGAAATGCAAAGTTTTTTTTGTCTTGTTTTATATTCAAAACTATTACTCAGCCTTTGTGTTTGAAATTATTTATCTCTAGGTAAGAATAAACACAGGCAAAAACACAACCTTAAAATTCAGTGAAAAGAAGGAAGAGGCAAAGCGTAAAAGGAAAAATAGCACTGGCAATGGAAACTCCAATAATGAATTGCCAAATATCAAAACTCCTGCAGACATTTACAGGTATTTTTATTTTATCACATTTTGAAATGGCATTTTCTCATTTTAGCCTGGTTTTTCTAACTTGTTATGTCTATCTTTCATCATTGTTAATTTATTTACTACTTTTTACAGACTTTTTGTTGATGTTGTAAATGGAGAATATATGCCTCGGAAATCTATTCTGAAGTCACGAAGTCGGGAGAACAGTATATGTAGTGACACCAGTGAGAGCAGCACAACAGAGTTTGAAGATCGGCGGTGTACCTTGCGCTCTCTAAGTCATGAAGAAGCAATACATAGTGATGCTAGTGAATGCAGCATTTTGGAAGAAGATGAACTCACTTCTAGTAAACCTCTTCCTTGGCCAAGCTCACTTGAGGTAAGAGATTATTCTTACAGTTTATTTTAATATTTTTTCTCAATTTTATTAGAAGAGCATGCTTTCTATATTTAAGCATTTATCTGTAAATGTATTGTGATGATTATGTATTTTCTAAATTTGTAGATGGGTCTTGCAGCAGTAGAGAATTTATGCCATGAGATGGTAAAGATCTGGGATCATTAGTCATGATATTTGTAGCTAACAGTGCCATTTGTAGCTAATGTTTGGTGAGGGGTTTTGTAATAGGCTTCAGAAATAGGTATATGGAGGAATTATATAGACAGGTATATGGAGGAATTTAAGGTGGGGCTTATATGGGAGGCAGGGTTTGAGGGTCGGCCCAACATGGTGGGCCGAAGGGCCTGTACTGTGCTGTACTGTTCTATGTTCTAGAAATTCACTGGTAAACAAGAAAAATATGCCAACACATGACAGATGAAATTTAAAGCAGACATGCATGCAATGGAATTATTCATTTTGGTAAGGAAAGTGAGCAGTGGCAGTGTATATGCATATTTTTGAAGGTCTTGGAACAAATTGAAATATGTTTTAGAAAACGTGGAATCCTTGGCTTATAAACAAAGATATTGCCTGCAAAAAAACAAAGAATTTGCATTAAACCATAAAATACCAGAAGTCAAAAAAGCTGTAGTTGTCCGAAATTTGAAGTAAAAAAAGCAGAATAATGGAAACAGCAAATTGATTAACATTCATAAGAGAAACAGATTTAATATTTCCCATCGTAAACCCTGGTAAAAATTCAGTAGATCAGAGCAAAATCACAATCAAGTTAACTGGAGCTGCAGCTCTATGACGTTCAGTTCATACAGGAGAATGAGGAGGTGATAGGAGCTATAGAAAGGTAGTCCCCTAAATTGCAGCAGGGATTGCCCTGATTGACTGTCAGGAATGGGAAGGGGAATAGACAGCCAGTGCAGAGTACCCCTTTGGCCGTTCTCTTCTATATAACTCTTTGGATACTATTGTGGGAGACTAGCTACCGGGGAAGGCTGCAGTGACCAGGACACTGGCATTTAATCTTCCTCTGTGGCTCAGAAGGGAAGGGGGGGGCAAGAAGTAGACTGCAGTAGTGATAGGGAATTCCATAGTTAGAGAAGCAGACAGAAGATTCTGTGGATGTGCAAGAGTCATACTGATAGTATGTTGCTTCCCAGATGCTGAGGTCAGGGGTGTCTCTGATTAGTTCCATAGCATTCTAAATGGGGAGGGTGAGCAGTCAGAAGTTGTGGTACACATTGGTATCAATAACATGGGTAAGAAAAGGGAGGAGTCCCTGAAAAGAGTCATTGAACGCTACAGCACAGAAACAGGTCGTTCAACCCATCTAGTCTGTGCTGAACCATTAATCAGCATTGTCTCATTGACCTGCACCTGGAACATTGCTCTTCATACCTCTCCCATCCATGTACCTGTTCTCTTGAATCTTGAAGTTAACCCCCCATCTATCACTTGTGCTGACATTTTGTTCCACACTGTCATCACCCTCTGGGTGTTCTCTTTAAACATTTCACCTTTCACCATTAACCCATGACCTCCAGTTGTAGTCTCACCCGACCTAAGTGGAAAAAACCCTACTTGCACTTACCTATTCTATACCCCTCGTAATTTTGTATACCTCCAGCAAATCTCCAGTCAGTCTTCTGTGTTCTAAGGAATAAAGTCTGAACCTATCAACCTTTCCCAATAACTCAAGTCCTGGAAATATCTTTGTAAATTTTTTTCTGCACTCTTTTCAACCTTTCTTGCATCTTTCTGGACACAGTACTTCAATTTAGGCCTCAACAAAGTCTTATACAATTTCAACATGGAAAAAAAAATGTCTCTGTGTCTCTGTCTCTCTGCGTCCCTCTGCCCCTGCAATTTCTGCACTAGCCTTCCATAGGGCCTGAGGGACCACATTAAGACTATAAGATACAGGAGCAGAATTAGGCTGTTAGCCCATCGAGTCTCTTCTCCATTTCATCATTGCTGATCCATTTCCTTCTCAACTCCAATCTCCTTCCTTCTCTCCATAACTCTTCGTGCCCTTGCTAATGAAGAATCTACCAATCCTTGCTCAATCTACCAATACTCAATGACATGGCCTCCACAGCTGCCTGTAGCAGTGAATTCTACAAGTTCACCACTCTCTGGCTTAAGAAATATCTCTTTATCTCTGTTCTAAATTGACATCCCTCTATTCTGAGGCTGTGCCCTCTGGTCCCAAACTTCCTTCACCATAGGAAACATCCTCTGCACATCCACTCTGTTGGGGCCTTTCAACATTCCGTAGGCTTCAGTGAGATCTCCACTCATTCTTCTGAATTCCAGTGAGTACCAGCCCAGGGCCAACAATCATGTTCATATGATAACCATTTCATTCCCAGAATCATTCTTACGTCTTCTGAACCCTCTCCAATGTCAGCATGTCCTTTTTTAGATAAGGGGCCCAAAACTGCTCTCAACATTCCCAAGTGACGCCTTAGCAGAACATTACCTCCTTGGTTTTATATTCTCTTTCTCTCAAAATGAATGCTAACATTGCATTTGCCTTCCTCACCACCAACTCAACCTTCAAATTAATCTTTAGAGAATCCTTAGAGGGCTCCTAAGTCCCTTTGCACCTCAGATTTTTAAATTCTATTAGAAAATTGTCTACACTTTTATTTCTTCTACCAAAGTGCATGACTATACTTATTCCGGCACTGTATTCCATCTTTGCTATCCTCTTAACCTGTTTACATCCTTCGGCAGCCTCTCTGCTTCCTGAACACAATCTGTACCTCCACCTATTTTCATATCATCCGCAAACACAGCCACAAAACCATGAATTCAATCATTCAAATCATTGACATATAACGTAAAAAGAAGCGGTCCCAACACTGACCCCTGTGGAACACCACTAGTCACGATCAGCCAATCAGAAAAGGCTCACTTTATTCCCATTCTTTGCCTCCTGCAATGTGCCAATGCTGTATGCAGGCTAGTATCTTTCCCATAATTCTGTGGACTCTTAACTTGTCAAGCAGCTTCACGTGCTCACCTTGTCAAAAGCTTGTCTAGCCAGCTTTTTATTTCTTCAAAGAATTCCAGCAGGTTTGTCAGGCAAAATTTTCCCTTAAAACTATGCCAACTTTGCCCTATATATTCATGTGTCCCCAAGTACCCTGAAACCACATCCTTAATAATCAACTCCAAAATCTTCCCAACAAAATAAGGTCAGACTAACTGGCCTATAATTTCCTCCTGCCTCGTTCCCTTGAAGAATGGAGTGACATTTTCAATTTTCCAGTCCTTCGGAACCTCCAAGAATCTGTTGATTCTTGAAAGATCAATACTAATGCTTCCACAATCTCATCAGCCACCTCTTTCAGAACCCTGGGGTATAGACCATCTGGTCCAGGTGATTTATTTACCTTCAGACCTTTCAATTTCTCAGGCGCCTTTTCCATAGTAGTGGCAACTTTACTCACTTATGTACACTGACACTAAACTTTTGACATACTGCTAGTGTCTTCCACAGTGAAGACTGGTGCAAAATACTTATTCAGATTGTGTGCCATTCCTTGTCCCCTACTACTACCTCTCCAGTATCATTTTTCAACAGTCCAGTTTCTACTCTCACCTCTTTTACTCTTTATATATCTGAAGAAACTTTAGGTGTGCATTTTAATGTACTGGCTAGCTTACCTTCGTATTTCACCTTTTCCCTCTTATGGCTTTTTAGTTGCCTTCTGTTGGTCTTAAAAAGCTTCCCTAACTTCACCATAATTTTTTCTCTTTATTATATGCCCTCTCTTTGGCTTTTATATTTGCTTTCACTTTTCAGCTAGCCACTGCTACATCACTCTGCCTTTAGGATACTACTACTTTTTTAGGATGTATCTATCCTGTGTATTCCAAATTGCTTCCCAGAAACTCCAGCCATCGCTGCTCTGCTGTCATCCCTGGTAGTGTCCCCTTACAATCAATTTTGGCCAGCTCCTTGCTCGTGCCTCTTTAATTCCTTTTATTACACTGTAATACTGATACATCTGACTTTATTCTCTGCCTCCCTCAAATTTAAATCTAGCTTAAATCTTAGAATTGTACACTGGGGAATATAGGGAGTTAGATAGAAAGCTGAAAACCAGGACCTCAGGGGTAGTAGCCTTTGGATTGCTGCCTATTCCACATGCTAGTGAAGCTAAGAATAGGATGATTTGGCAGATGAATGTGCAGCTAAGGAATTGGTGCAGGGAGCAGGGTTCAGATTTCTGGACCATTGGGATCTCTTCTGGGAGAGGTTATGACCCTTACAAAAAGGATGGGTTACACCTGGACTGGAGGGGACCAATATCTTTGAGAGCAGGTTTGCTAGAGCTCTTGGGGAGGGTATTAACTAATTTAGTAGGGGGTTGGGAATTTGAGTGATAGGGCTGAGAATGGAGCAGTTGGTTTACAAACAGGCAGTGTGTAGTGAGACTGTGAGGAAGGACAAGCAAATGATGCTAAAAAATTGCAGTCAGTGGGATGAGTTGAAGTCTAACATGGGGACAAAATCGAAAAGGGTGATGAATACAGAGCTGAAAGTGATGCTTTTGAATGCACAGAGTATATGGAATACGATAGATCTTGTCACACATTTATAGATTAGCAGGATTGGTATTGTAGGCAACACTGAGTCATGGCTGTAAGAGGATCATAGTTAGGAGTTTAACATCCAATGATACACATTGTATCAAAGGGACGGGCAGGTAGGCAGAGGGTGGTATTGTTGAAATCAAATCCTTAGAAAGAGGATCGAAAGATGTAGAATCCTTGTTGGTAGAGTTAAAAAACTGCAAGGTTAAAAAGACCCTGATTGGGAACTATATACAGACCTCCAAAGAGTAACTGGGATGTGGGATATAAAGTACCTCAGGAGATGGAAAAGACATGTAATAAAGGCAACATTATGATAGTCATGGGGGATTTCAATATGCAGATACATTGGAAAAATCAGGTTGGTGTTGGATATCAAGAGAGAGAATTTGTAGAAGGCTTTTTAGAGCAGTTTGTGGTTGAACCCATTAGGGAAAAGGCAGTTAGGGATTGGTGTTGTGCAATGAATCAGAAGTTGAAATAAAGGAACCCTTAGGAGGCAGTGATCACAATATGGTAGAATTCTCCCTGCAGTTTGAGCAGTCAGATGTGTCAATATTACAGTAGAGTAAAGGGAATTGGAATCATGATAGGGGAGCTGGCCAAAGTTGTTTGAAGGGGATACTAGCAGGGATGATGGCTGGAGTTTTTGGGGGCAATTGGAAGGCACAGGATAAATGCATCCTAAAGATTAAGCAGTATTCTAAAGAGAGGATGAGACAACCAGGACTGCCAATGGAAGTTAAGTACAACATAAAAGCAAAAGAGGGGGCATGCTGTATAATATAGAAAAATTAGTGGAAAGTTAGAAGATTGGGCAACGTAACAGAAGGCAGCAAAAAAAGTCCAAAGGAGAGAAAAGATAAAATAGGAAGGTAAGCTAGTTAATGATATAAAAGAGCGTACCAAAAGTTTTTCCACTGAAAGAAACTAGCAGTATGCCATAGATTACAGAGTGTTGGGGCAGAAGTGTGCGAAGTTGCCATTACTGTGGAGAAGGTGGACCCCCCAGAGCTCTGAAAGAGTTGGGAGGATGAAGAGATTGTGGAGGCACTATTAATGTTCTTTTACGAATCATTAGCTCCTGGAATGGTTCCAGGGTAGTGGAAAATTGCAAATATCACTCTACACATTAAGAAGGGAGGGAGGCAGAAGAAAGGAAATTATAGACCAGTTAGCCTGACTTCAGTGGTTGAGATGATGTTGGAGTCTATTGTTAAGGAAGAGGTTTTGGGGTACTTGGAAGAACATGATAAATAGACCAAAGTCAGTATGACTTCCTTAAGGGGAAATTTTCCTTGACAAATCTGTTGGAATTCTTTGTTCCCAGAGATTCTTAATTTTGTCTAAAGGAGCATTCTTTGTCTCCAGTAACATTCCATAAATATTAGATATTGAACCGTTATAAAAAGGTATCAAATTAAAAATTACATCTAGTAAGTTCTTACCTGAGCTTATAGGAGATGTGCCTAATTGAGATCTTAGTCTCTAATTTGTAGATATCTAAAAAAAGTGAGTTTTGGGTAGGCTATATTTAGCTGAGAATTGCCCAAATGAAAAAAAGATTTCCTCCAACAAACAGATCCCAAAAACATTTAATACCCAACCTGTCCCATTCTTTAAAAACTAAATCAGTCATGGAGGGTTTAAAAAAATAGAATAAATGGGACTTACAAACATCAATATCTGAGGAAACTTGGAATGAAATTTTTAAACTGGTTAATACGTCATCACTATGTGCTCGCCATTCCTTCATACAATTTAAGGTGGTATATAGAGTCCATATGACCAAAGATAAGCTATCTCGTTCTTATTCAGATATATCTCCCTACTGTGACAGATGCAATAATGGAGAAGCTTCATTAATTCATATGTTTTGGACTTGTCCACGTCTTGAAAAATATTGGAAGGAAGTTTTTCAAACTTTTTCTTTAATTTTCAAAGTCAATTTGAAGCCTAATCCTCTGACGGCCCTATTCAGTATTGTTGCAGGACAAGATATCAAGTTGAAGACATCAGATTTGCATATTTTGGCCTTTAGCTCTCTTATAGCTAGGAGGGTGCTTTTGTTTAAATGGAAAGATGTTTCTCCTCCTACTTATGCTCAATGGTTATGCGATGTTATGCCACGTTTAGATTTAGAGAAGATTGTTGTTCAATTTCTGAATCTCGTCAAGACTTTCAAACATTCTGGGGACCCTTTCTGAATTATTTTCAAAACTTTCAAAACCCTCAATTTGTTGCTTAAATTTAGATGTTGGCTATTACTAATTTTTATTATACGGGAACATATTTTACCTTTTTTTCTCCTTAATAAACAGTTTCGGTCTTGGTAGGGGTTAGAATCTTTTTTTTTGTAATAAATTAGTATATTTCAATATAACTTTGACTAACCTACATGAATATGGGGTAATGGGATTGTTATAATGAATAGATATAATGTAATATTTTTTTTTCAACCTTTATATATACTTTCTTCTACTCTGTATTCTTTTATGTAGAAACTAATAAAAATATTGAAAGGTAATTATTTGAGGAAATAACAAGCAGGATAGACAAAGGAGAGTCGGTAAATGTTGTTTATTTGGATTTTCAGAAGGCATTTGATAAGGTTCTACACATGAAGTTGCCTGTAGTATTACAGGAAAGATACTAGCACGGACAGAAGATTGGCTGACTAGCAGGAGGCAAAGAGTGTGAATAACGGTGGCCTTTCCTGGTTGGCTGCTGGTGACTAGGAGTGTTCCACAGGGGGTCTGTATTGGGATCGCTTCTTTTTGTTCTATGTTAATGGTTTGAATGATTGAATTGAAGGCTTTGTGGCTGTGTTTGCAGACGATACAAAGATAGGTGGAGGGACAAGTGGCATTGTGGAAGCGGAGAGACTGCAGAAGGACTTGGATTAGGAGAATGGGCAAAGAAATGGCAGATGGAGTACAGTGTCAGGATCTGTATGGTTGTTTGCTTTGGTAGAAGGAATAAAGGCATAGACTATTTTATAAATTCAAAAATCTGAGGTAGAAAGGGGCTTGGGAGTCCCTGTGCAAGATTCCCTAAAGTTCAACTTGGAGGTTGTGTTGGTGGTAAGGAAGCAAATGCAATGTCATTTCAAGAGGACTAGAATCTAAGAGAAAGGATGTAATGCTAAGAGTTTATAAGACATTGGTCAGACTGCATTTGGAATTTTATGAGCAGTTTCAGGTCCCTTATCCAAAGAAGGATGTGCTGGCATTGGAGAGGGTCCAGAGGAGATTAGACCATAAGACATAGCAGAATTAGGCCATTCAGCCCATCGAATCTGTTCCGCCATCTCATCACGGCTGATCTCGCTCAACCCCATACTGCTGTCTTCTCGCCATATCCTTTGATGCCCTGACCAATTAGGAAACTATCAATTTTCGTTTTAAATATACCCTCGGTCTTGGCCTCCACGGCTGTCTGTGGCAGAACATTCCACAGATTCACTACTGTGTCAAAAAAAAATAAATTCCACCTTCCCTTTGTTCTAAAGAGTCACCTGTCAATTTTGAGGCTGTGTCCTTTTCTCGACACCCCCCACCATAGGAAACATCCTTATCGAGTCCTTTCAACATGTGGTAGGTTTCAATGAGATCTCCCCACATTCTTCTAACTTCCAATGAGTACAGATCCAAAGCTGCCAAACACATCTCATATGATAACCCCTTCATTCCTGGAATCATGTTTGTGAACCTCCTCTGCACCCTCTCCAATAATAACACATCCTTTCTGAGATAAGGGGCCCAAAACTGTTGACAGTACTCCCAAGTGCAGCCTGACTAGTGTCTTACAAAGCCTCAGCATTATCTCCTTGTTTTTATATTCTATTCCCCTTGAAATGGAATGCCAACATTGTATTTGCCTTCTTTACCACAGAATCACCCTGTAAATTAACCTTCTGGGAGTCTTGCATAAAGACTCACAAGTCGCTTTGCACCTCTGATGTTTGAATTTTCTCCCCATTTAGGTAACAGACTACACTTTTGTTCCTTTTACCAAAATGCATTATCATACACTTCCCAACACTGTATTCCATCTGCCACTTTTTTGCCCATTCTTCCAGTTTATTCAAACCCTTCTGCAATCACATCACTTCCTCAGCACTACCTACTCATTCACCTATCTTCGTATCATCTGCAAACTTTGCCACAAAGCCACCATTTCCATTATCTAAATCAACAACGTGAGAAGTAGCAGTCCCAATACTGATCCCTGAGGAACATCACTAGTCACTGGCAGGCAACCAGAAAAGGCCCCCTTTATTCCTACTCTCTGCCTTCTGCCTGTCAGCCATTCCTCCATCCATGCCAGTATCTTTCTTGTAACACCATGGGATTATGTCTTGTTAAGCAGCTTCATGTGTGGCATCTTTTCAAATGCCTTGTGAAAATCCAAGTAATGACATCCACTGCCTCTCCTTTGTCCACTCTGCTTGTTGTAAGAATGATTTACAAGATTCACAAGAATGATACTGGGAATGAAAGGGCTAACATATTGAAGAGCATTTGATGGCTCTGGCCTGTACTTCTCCGAGTTTAGAAGATTGAGTGGGGTTCTCATTGAAACCGATCAAACATTGAAAGGCCTAGATAGAGTGGATGTGGAGAGGATATTTCCTATAGTGGGTGAGTCTCGGACCAGATGGCTCAGTCTCAGAATATAGGGATGTCCATTTAGAGCAGAGATGAGGAATTTCTTTAGCCAGGGAGTAGTGATTCTGTGGAATTCATTGTCACAGACAGCTGTGAAGGCCAGGTCATTGAATATATTTAAAGCAGAGGTTGATAGGTTCTTAATTAGTCAGGGCGTCAAAGGTTATGGGGAGAATGTCGGAGAATGGGGTTGAGAAGTATAATAAATTAGTAATGACGGAATAGCAGTGCAGACTCGAATGGTCAAATGGCAAAATACTGTTCCTGCAGTCTGTCTAAAAAATAGTTAGGAATGGAATAAAGTTAAATATATTGAAATACATACTGGAAGTTGGAGTTTAACAGCTTGCTGTAGAGTTTTGTTTGGTATGAATAATTTAGTAACATTCCATAGCAAGTCCAGAGGAAGAATATGTGAATGGAACAGCTACTGAAATGTTACCAGGAAAAACTTAACAGTGAAATGGCCTCAGTCTGTTTTTGTAAAATCCATAGGCTATCTTGATTGATTTAAAATTGGAAATTAATTATATGATTCAATACATTTTTTGTGAGCCACTTTACAAGGGAAAGAAGCTGTTCCATTCATGAAACTTCTCTCTGGCAATCCTTTGGTATGTCATCAGATTGGTTATCATATATGAATAACTATAGTAATTACCAGCAGGCTGTTGAACTTCAAGCTCCAGTCCTTTTCATAACATGTCCATTCTTATTTCCTTTCTGAGCTTTATTGTGGTCATGTGAGAAAACTGCATCACCCAGTTCTCGATTTTGAAGCCAATTGTAGGGAATTACCCCAATGCTTTCATTAATATCCCCCATTGCAGAGCAGAAAGCAAGGATCTTCCTGATCGGTAATGCTTACTGCCATGATTTAAGTGTTGCAAATTAAAAGTAGCACATAATGAAATACACCATGCAATTTCTTTGTTTAACATCCTCTTTATTAATCACAATTAGTTCATATATTACACTATAGTTTCAAACAATTATTTAAATCTTTAGTTTTACAATTCATTTAGTTATCTAACTCCAATGTCTACTCTTACAACTTCCAAAACCTACTACTTATATTTAGGTATTTCATGTGTCCTTTGAACCTTTGCTGTTTCAAATATTCAAACAGCAAAGTGTTCTCTAGGCTTCTGAGTTAATATTTTTTGCAGATTTTCTCTGGAGTTATTGCTGCTGGTATTTCATAAGACACCTTTTTATTCATTTCCAAACATTGCGTAATTTTTAGCCATTTATTTCAAGTTCAAGCTTGTCTTTCAACCAGACATGAATACCCATGATACAGCCAAACGAAGCAGTCAACGCCAAGGTACAAAACACAGTACCAATATTCATAAACAGTACAAAGCAAATATAGTACAATTAGATAGCAGTAAAATATAGTCCAAGTCTGTGAATGTTGCAGCAGTCTGTAGTCATACACAATACAGCTTGTCTTCTGCTGAACTACAACTCCACTCCTTATTCATTCAGGTATATGTTTCTTGAACTTCAAGTTCTTTCTGGTGCCATACTGCAATAACTTCAACCAGCCATTTGCTTCCTTAATTATCAGAATGTTTGTCTGTACTCTGCAATTTATCAAGATAGTCTCTTTTGCAAGATGTCAATTCTCAAAACACCTCATTTTTTCCTTTCTCTAGATAGTTCGCATTGGGATAATTTACAGTGAAATAGTTCATAGAGGGATAATTTATAGTAGGATGTAAGTTTTTTTTTCTCAGATGATGTTCACCAGATGCCGATCATGTAACCTTTCTCCACTGCACTATTTGGTTCTTGCTTTCAGCATCTCTTTTCAGCCAACAGGATGTCCTCTCAGAGTATGATGCAATACTTGACATCTCCCTCTGACTATTACAGATGAATAATTATGACTTTGAACTACCTGCGGAGATCCAGCTTAAAATTCCATGTTGAATCCACCCTGATTTATACTGCTGTTGTTTATTATTTCGAGCACCTGTGTTCTGATGCAGTTAGCACCAAATGCCATGCAGTCTTCAGCACCTTATTCTGGTTTGTGAAAAACCAAAATAATAGTAGTTTCTTAATATGTGCATGTGTTGGCACGAGGACATTAGTTTGTTTTCTTTTGGTTCTTCTGAGGAGTTTCTAAGTACTTGATCATTGAAGTTACTGTGGTATCACAAGTTCTGGTAAAAATAATGTTATTGATGGCAGCAACATGGCTGCATGAAACATTTGTAGCCATGTGGTGATCAACACAGTGCCAACATTAATGCGCTGTCTCCTCTGACTGAGAATAATGCAAGGCTGCCTTGATGCTCTTCTGATGGCAAGTGTTTATGGTTTTGCATAATGTATGTAATGTTGAAGTTGCTGAAAGCAATGTTATGCTAGGTTGGCCATACAGCTATGTAGCCAGTTATAATATATCTGGCCTCCTACACAATACTAGCTGTTGTGCTGTGGATTATAGGTATGGAAGCCCATCTACTGCCTTGAGCACTGCCACTAGCTAGTTACTAACCAAGTGCATTGACTGTTAAGGTGAGTTTCTGCAGATGCTGAAAATCCAGAGTAACACACACAAGATGCTGGAGAGACTCATCAGGTTAGGCAGCATCTAAGAGAAGGACTATTTTTGCATTTTACTGTCTCATCAGCCAGGTAACACCATCCATGCTGTAAAATATGGTGGAGATAGCGTCATGCTATGGGGATACTTTGCAGGGACTGGAAATCTGGTTGGGATTGATGGGAAGATGAATGCTGCTAATTGTAGAGAGATCCTGGATAAAAACTTGCTAGCCTCTGTCAGAAAGCTTAAACTGGGGAGGAAATTCAGCAGGTCAGTACACTGCTGGAGCACAAATAGTCTCTTCAAATGAAGAAAATTGATGTCCTTGAGTGGCCCAGTCAGTGTTCTGACTTTAACCTGATCGAATATCTCTGGCAAGCCCTCAAGATTGGTGGCCACTGCTACTCTTCAACCAACCTGGCACAGCTTGAGCAATCTTGCAAGGAGAAATGGCCAAATATTGCTCTATTGCATTGTGGAAAGCTGATAGAGATTTAGCCAAAAAGACTACTGACTATAATAACTGCAAGGGGTGGTTTAACTAAGTACTGAGTAAAGAGGGATGAATACTTTTGAACTGCTGACATTTCAGTTTTTGAATTTTTAGTTTTCATGCTTTACAATTTTCCTTGGTTTTTGGGCTCTGCTGTGAAAAACAGAGCTTGTGATTCACAAATACAAATTCTCAGTTAAATTGATCAAGATCCCTGGTTATATTACTCATTTTTTGTGAACAAAAGGTTGGGAGCTGAGTACTTTTGAAGGCACTGTATACTCCATCTGCAGATAAGAGATCTATCTAAAAAAAGTATTTCATCTTTTTTAGATTGCATTGCTAACTTAAATGAACCTTTTGCTTTCTTCAGCAATGAAGGTTTCTCATCGGAAATTGAAAGATCAAACTTTTCAATTTGCAGGTCACAAACAACTATCATTATTGAATATAAAATAATAACTTAAATAGCTTGCTAAGTTGATAGACCAATTAATGCTTGTTATTTTTGCTAGGCATTTTCTGGCACAGTAGTGGAAAAGGAACCTCTCTCATCTACACAAATTCCACATACGACTATTGCCCATCCTATCCTACCCACAATTCCTGAGAAGAAAGTGTCGGAGGAAGAAAGTTTTCTTGAAACTCCACAAGAGCCTCCAAAGAGGGTTTCAAAATTTAAGGCTGCCAGGATGCAGCTGAAAAAGTGAACTTTAACACCATCTGTTTAATATTTTGTGGCTGAATTAAAGGTTGTTTAACAGGATCTTTGCACAATCCAGGTTTGCACAGCATCTTGTTTAGTTGCTTGTTAAAAACAAAACTTTTCAGACTGTGATTTCCAGTACTTTAATCATTTGATTGTTTGTTTCTAGGAAATAAATTGAATGTGAAATTGATTTTATATATTTTCCACAATGCCATATTTTCCAACATGCATAAGTTTAGTTGTTGGGCAATAAAGCAATTTAGTCAGGTTTCTTGATGTATTTAACCTGCTACACATATTTTAACATATGGAATAGATTCTAAAGGTACTGCAACTTTTTTTTGAGCTGTAAATCCTACTTTGTGTAGGATTCTTAAAAGATCTTTCTAAATGTGTTCACTGGAAATTTACAAGCTTTAATCTGTAAATTTGTGTTGTGCATTAGTCTCATTTTAATAAATTTTGCACGACATGATATACTTATGTATATCTTTTTAAAAAAAAAATGTTCCTTTGATATATGATGAACTATAGAACATAATGAATACTAGGGCATGATTGTTACAATTTAAAATATTTAGTTGTACTTTGCATTTTATTTGTGTTTTTGTTTCTAAAACAAAGACATGTCAACTCATTGGGAATGGAGTGCTTCAGGATATTTTAAGGCATTCAGCTCTTGTTGCAGATGTAGGTCAGCAATGACAACATTTTCCAGACCAAAATCTGTGATGCATCTCCATGTGTTCTTCCAGAGGCATCTGCCTTTGGAATCTTGCACCTTTTTAATAAAATCTTTACCCATTTTTATCATGAGGCTCAGGGCCTGTTTCATCCTTCTATGATTTAATGAATTAACAATTATCCCATTATTACCTTTTAGAAAAATCAATGAATAATATGACTCTAAACAATAGTGGTGTCATTGATAGCAAGTTATTCCTGATAAACTTGTAGTAATCGTAAGATTATTTTATATCCATCATATATAATTCATGCTACATTAACTTTGCTAGGATATATTGTTGATTAACCTGTTTTGAAATTCAAGTTACAAAAAATTATTCATTTTAAAGTACTTCTGTAATGCATGTTTTTAATAGATGCTATCTTTTGAAATAGTATTACTTGAACATCAGATGAAATGCAGGTGTCAGCGATTCCTTCCATTAAATGGAAATTTGCTGGTTTACTAATCATCAGATAAAAGCTTCTATGGGTGTAAATCTTAGATAAACAGTGGTCTGATGGATAGCATAGCTTTCCTTTAGTTTATAAAAACTAAGTAATAAATACAAAGCACAAATTAAACATTATTAGTAAATTATAGTTTAAATAGTAAATTGGAATTTCTGCAACAGTTCTTATTTTCACTGTTAACTTGGCAGAAAAGCAGAGAATGATGAAAATAATTATTTGCAAAATTTTCCTAGGCCTGTAGAAATACTTCAGTACACTTAATTAAAATACTTTATGCTTTATTCAGATAGGTTTAATTGTTAAGGCCATTTTTATTAAATCTTTGGAATGCAGATATTCTTGCCATTTCTTTATAGTGCTTGAATAAATGGCAATGCACCATCTTTATGAACTGTGTAGTCCTTCTGGTGAAGGTCCTCCCATAATGGTGTTGGGTGGGTAAGTTCAGAATAGAGAGAGACCAATTACGGAATTGTGATGTACAGTACATTAAAATGTTGTTATTCGTACACACTCAGGACTTCATTCATGTCAGTCTAGCAACTTATTTAGACTCTTAATATTTGAACACTTTTAATTCACAATATTTAGGTGTTACACAGAATGAAAATATTTCCGCTGTACACGTATAGTTACAAGGGAGAATAGGAAATGGAATCAGGTAGGTTTCAAGGGAGCCTGGGATCCAGAGCCTGATTGAATGAAGGGGAATGTGGCAAATGTGCTCCCAGTGTATGAAAGGGAGCTGATGAGTTAGTACCTGCTGAGCCAGAAAGTGTCAGATAATCAAAGGTGGATTATTGGCATTTAACTGCAGTTCTAAATTACAATGGTGTATAATCTGAGGGGAACATACAGATAGTAGTGTTCCATTGCACCTGCAGTTCTAATCTTTGGTGGAAGAGATCATGGATTTGAAGGCTGTTGATGGTGGAGTAGCCTTGATGAGTAACTGTAGTACATTTTGTAGCTGACACATACTGCAGCCAAAGTGCAGTGATGGTGGATGAAGTATCAAATAAGTAGGTGATTTTTTTTGTTCCAAATAGTGCAGAGTTAACAGTTTTAGTTTAGGGATGCCAGGAGTTAAATTGCAGAATGACAAGCCTCTGACCTGCTCTTGTACCTATAGGATTTATAGAAACATAGGAAACCTATAGCACAATATAGGCCCTTCAGCCCACAAAGCTGTGCCAAACATGTCCCTACCTTAGAACTACCTACGCTTACCCAAGCGCTCTTATTTTTCTAAGCTCCATATACCTGTCTAGGAGTCCCTTAAAAGACCCCATCTATCGTTTCTGCC
This sequence comes from Mobula birostris, assembly GCF_030028105.1. Lineage (NCBI taxonomy): Eukaryota > Metazoa > Chordata > Chondrichthyes > Myliobatiformes > Myliobatidae > Mobula > Mobula birostris. The sequence goes on from NC_092384.1 coordinate 43,268,853, forward strand.
TCCATCACCGCTGCTGGCACCTATTCCAGGCATCCACTGCTCTGCGTTTTAGTAAAGAAAAAACTTACCCCTGATATCTCCTCTGTACCTGCTTCCAAGCATCTTAAAACTGCCCTCTCGTGCTAGCCATTTCAGCCCTGGGAAAAAGCCTCTGACTATCCACACGATCAATGCCTCTCATTATCTTGTACACCTCTATCCGGTCACCTCTCATCCTCCGTCGCTCCAAGGAGGAAAGGCCAAGTTCACTCAAACTATTCTCATAAGGCATGCAATCCAATCCAGGCAACGTCCTTGTAAATTTCCTCTGCACCCTTTCTACGGTTTCAACATCCTTCCTATAGTGAGATGACCAGAATTGAGCACAGTACTCCAAGTGGGGTCTGACCAGGGTCTTATTTAGCTGCAACATTACCTCTCGGCTCTTTAACTCAATCCCACGGTTGATGAAGGCCAGTGCGCTGTATGCCGCCTTAACCACAGAGTCAACCTGCGTAGCAGCTTTGAGTGTCCTATGGACTCGGACCCCAAGATCCCTCTGAGCCTCCACACTGCCAAGAGTCTTACTATTAATGCTATATTCTGCCATCATATTTGACCTACTAAAATGAACCATCTCACACATCTGGGTTGAACTCCATCTGCCACTTCTCAGCCCAGTTTTTCATCCTATGAATGTCCTGCTGTAACCTCTGACAGCCTTCCACACTATCCCAACACCCCAAACCTTTGTGTCCTCAGCAAATGTACTAACCCCCCCCTCCATTTCCTTGTCCAGGTCATTTATAAAAATCATGACGAGGAGGGGTCCCAGAACAGAGCCCTGAGGAACACCACTGGTCACCAATCTCCATGCAGAATATAACCTGTCTACAACCACTCTTTGCCGTCTGTTGGCAAGCCAGTTCTGGATCCACAAAGCAATACCCCCTTGGATCCCATGCATCACTTTCTCAATAAGCTTTGCATGGGGTACCTTATCAAATGCCTTGCTGAAATCCATATACACTACATCTATGGCGCTACCTTCATCAATGTGTTTAGTCACATCCTCAAAAAAAATTTGGCTGAATTCCTGGTTAATGATGGTCCTTAGGTTGTTAGTCATGGTGAACTTGACAATAATATTTTAAGTATTAAGAGTAGATAGTTTAGGGCCGGCTGGTGGCGCAATGACATCGGCGCTGGACCTGGGAGCAGAGGTTCCTGGGTTCGAAACTAGTCAGGTCCACCCCCGAGTACGCTTTCCATCCGTGTCAGATTGAGTGTCGAGAACGCAACTCGACCTGGTAAAACAAAGAGAAAATACTGCGAAAAATTTCTCTGTGAGAAGTGGCGCGCCACACAGTCTCTCTGTCTCTCCCTCTGCGCCTTGTAAAAAGCCATGAAAAAGACATAATCACGGACGCATGCAGGCACACGCCAAAAAAAAGTAGATGGTTTAAACATTCCATGATGATAGTAATTGCATGACATTTTTGTAGCATGAATGTTACTACTAGCCCTAGCTGAATGGTGACATGATCTTGCTACATGTAGACACAGATCACTTCATTTCCTGACGAGTCGTACATGAACCTGAACTTGGTGCTGTCCTCAGAGTATTCGCACTCCTGATCTCAGGATGGAAGGAAGATTATCAACAAAGCATTTGAAGAGGTTTGGGTTCAGGACATTGCCCTGAATAACTCCTGGGGCTGCACAGTAGGTATGCAACAACCAAAACTATCCTTCTGTGATGTGTGCCTGTACTTGATGCCTACTGACTTTAGTTTGTCAGGACTTCCTAATGTGACACTTGGTCAAATACTGTCTTACATCAAAGATTGACATTATTATATTAACCTTAAAATTCAGCCTTCAATACACATTTGGATTTAGTAAAGATTCAGTATAGAGCAGTGGTTAAACTAGGTATTGATAAACTGGTTATTGCTGTTATCTGCTTGATAGTTCCTTCAATAATTCCTTCCATTGTATGATGATTTGTAGTAGACTGGTAGCAATTAGTAGGATTCTAACTTTGTTTTTATGCCCAGAACTTGCCCAAGAAATATTCCATATTAGGTGAAATGCCATTGTTGTAACTTTACTGGAACAGCTTGGCCACAGGCATGGATAGCTCTACTGCAAATCTTTGGTATGACAGTTGGAAGTGAAATTGGTGCTGCTTTCATATTTCCGGATTTAGCCCCTTTCTCATTTGCAATGCTGTCATGCTCCTATACTGTTATCTCAAATTAATCAATAAACTAAACTTAACTTTTTGTCCTCATCTACCTGCTTCCTCTTGCTTTGGTGAATTACTACAGTGCCTACAAATGCACGATGGGGGGATTAAATACATTGGTGTGGCAGTCATTCAGGCCCCCATAACACTCCTAAATTCTGCTGTGTGTAGTGGAAAGCATTGGAGAATAAGGAGTTATTTGAGGCAGGACATACAGCTGGGATTTATTCTAGCAGTCATAATATTTGTGTGATTGATCCAGATAAGCTTCTAGTCAATAGTGAGTCAGCAAATTGATGGGGGAGGATGTGTCTGTGGTAAAAACATTGAATATCAAGGAAAGGCAATGGAATACCTTATGGATTGCCCATAACAGGCACTTGTCCAATTGGAACCTGATGCTGTTGGTTTGGTCTTTGTGTTAAATTTATTCATGAGACATAAATTGAAATCTATTGTCCAAGCTTCTGTCGCCTTCCCCAAATGGTGTGGCTGTATCCTGACTAGTTTACAAACATCTGTGACCCCACTGATGCAATGGGGCTAGTTTTATGGCTTCCACCAACTTTCAGCAAATAGATGGGTGGATTCCAACAGAACCAAAATTATAACCCCAATACTCTGTTTAAAAGCTCACTCTCTTCTTCTAGATAAGGTCTGTAGGTAATACGTTATATTCTTTCCATATGAGTATCTAAGTTCACCCGCTAGAAATGTGATTGTATGATGCTGTTACGAACAGTGCAAATGGACATTTCCAAGAATGAAATGGGATAACAATCATTTCTGAAACATTTTGTCTGACTCCGAAATTCATCTAGGCATATCTATGAGTCAATATGTCATGGGAACATCCCTTACGAACATGGAAGGTACATACATGAGATGAAGCCTTGAGAATGTAACACATCATCAAAGACTGCCACCATCTGAGCCTTGCCATCCTCTCAAAGCCACCATGCAAAGATTGACATGTTAAGTATTGAAGGTTGGGTGGGTTTCAACAATCTGAGTAACCCAGAAGCTCAGAGAAGTTGCAGTTAGCTTTGGAGAAATGTACAGACCCACAGACTATTGGCATCTAAGTGGATCCAATCCATGTTCACTCTTGGGAGAAGGTATTTGCAACTCCCACTGTCCCATATCTTCCCAGATCCCAACAAAGCTGTACAAAACTAGTTTTGTGCTGTGCTAGAGAAAAACTTGCCGGATATTTGGTTGAAAACCAGTTTCTGTCATTATTTGGATCCCTGACTTGGATTTTTGTCATCATCTCTGGGCAATGACTTGCAGAAGAAATTATCTCCTTTTTCTGGGCTCATCTGATGGAATGATGATTATTATCGTTATATGCTCTGCTGGAATGTTGTCTTAAAGACAAAAGTAAAAGAGATAATGGATAAGAAACTGCTGGAGGAATGAAGGTCAAGGGGTATGCTCTGGAGAGTACGGGAATTGTACAGCTTTGTTGGGTACCTGCATGTGTAGGTGCATCAGGTAATAAAAGGGCGGATATAGCAAAACAGGCACTTGCTAAGTTGGAGGTAGATATAGCCAATATAGGAAGGTGTAAAGCAAAATATTAGGTTGGCTGGATTGGGAAATGTTAGAAATTGTGGGATAGGAGTTGGACGAGGGAGGGATTTTAAATTTGTTTCCACCGTTTCAGGGCAGCGACTTTCGGGAAGGAATAGGAGGGAAGATGTGTGGTTAGCGAGATTGAAGTTTGGACATGCGGGTTTGCACTCCACTTCGGCACTTGTTGGTAAGCCTGAAAGGTGGCGTGATTTTTTTTGTAAGGTACCAGAGACAGTGGAATGTGTGATTATGGTGTGCCACAGATATTCATTGGAATGTGGGTGCCTTTTTGGCAATTATTGGGTAGATCTGGGGTACCCAGGTTGCAGGATATCCTGGCACCTGAGGCAGGAACAGTTACATCATGTAGGGCCTTGGTGAACTGGGGAGTAAAAATAATGATTTTTTTAAGTTAGCAGCGATTAGCAAACAACCTTGCTGAGGATCACAATCTCATGATTATTATAAATAGAATAACTGGAATCACAACTGTGGTCATACATTTACAATAATTATGCATGAATGTAGTAAATCAAAATATCTTTTCCAAAGAAGATAGCTCCTCAAGGTAAGTGGAGATTCACATAAATGTGTTGAAACATTCATTGATGTTCAAAATGATATAGAAGTATTATCAGTTTACATATTGATTGACATCCCAAAGGAAAGGTTTCAAGCCCATTGTGACCTTAAATTATGGAGGCAAACCCCATAACTGGAAATAGTCTTAGAGTTATACAGCATGGAAACAGATTCCTTGTTGGTCATCCATGCTGACCAATTTGTCTGCTTAAGCTAGGACCATACTAAGCTAGGTGGGAATCAAATTAACGAGGCTAGGCGAGAGGAGGTTAGTTCACAACAGAGGGATGGGAACCAGTGCAGAGAGACAGAGAGGTGTAAAGTGAGGGTAGAAGCAAAAAGTACTAAGGAGAAAAATAAAAATGGCAGGCCGACAAATCCAGGGCAAGCATTAAAAAGGGCCACTTTTCAACATAATTGTATAAGGGCTAAGAGAGTTGTAAAAGAGCGCCTGAAGGCTTTGTGTGTCAATGCAAGGAGCATTCATAATAAGGTGGATGAATTGAAAGTGCAGATTGTTATTAATGATTATGATATAGTTGGGATCACAGAGACATGGCTCCAGGGTGACCAGGGATGGGAGCTCAACGTTCAGGGATATTCAATATTCAGGATGAATAGACATGAAGGAAGGGGAGGTGGGGTGGCGTTGCTGGTTAAAGAAGAGATTAACGCAATAGAAAGGAAGGACATAAGCCGAGAAGATGTGGAATCGATATGGGTAGAGCTGCGTAACACTAAGGGGCAGAAGACGCTGGTGGGAGTTGTGTACAGGCCACCTAACAGTAGTAGTGAGGTCGGAGATGGTATTAAACAGGAAATTAGAAATGTGTGCAATAAAGGAACAGCAGTTATAATGGGTAACTTCAATCTACATGTAGATTGGGTGAACCAAATTGGTAAAGGTGCTGAGGAAGAGGATTTCTTGGAATGTATGCGGGATGGTTTTTTGAACCAACATGTCGAGGAACCAACTAGAGAGCAGGCTATTCTGGACTGGGTTTTGAGCAATGAGGAAGGGTTAATTAGCAATCTTGTCGTGAGAGGCCCCTTGGGTAAGAGTGACCATAATATGGTGGAATTCTTCATTAAGATGGAGAGTGACATAGTTAATTCAGAAACAAAGGTTCTGAACTTAAAGAGGGGTAACTTTGAAGGTATGAGATGTGAATTAGCTAAGATAGACTGGCAAATGACACTTAAAGGATTGACGGTGGATATGCAATGGCAAGCATTTAAAGATCGCATGGATGAACTACAACAATTGTTCATCCCAGTTTGGCAAAAGAATAAATCAAGGAAGGTAGTGCATCCGTGGCTGACAAGCGAAATTAGGGATAGTATCAATTCCAAAGAAGAAGCATACAAATTAGCCAGAAAAAGTGGCTCACCTGAGGACTGGGAGAAATTCAGAGTTCAGCAGAGGAGGACAAAGGGCTTAATTAGGAAGGGGAAAAAAGATTATGAGAGAAAACTGGCAGGGAACATAAAAACTGACTGTAAAAGCTTTTATAGATATGTAAAAAGGAAAAGACTGGTAAAGACAAATGTAGGTCCCCTACAGACAGAAACAGGTGAATTGATTATGGGGAAGCAAGGACATGGCAGACCAATTGAATAATTACTTTGGTTCTGTCTTCACTAAGGAGGACATAAATAATCTTCCAGAAATAGTAGGGGACAGAGGGTCAAGTGAGATGGAGGAACTGAGCAAAATACATGTTAGTAGGGAAGTGGTGTTAGGCAAATTGAAGGGATTGAAGGCAGATAAATCCCCAGGGCCAGATGGTCTGCATCCTAGAGTGCTTAAGGAAGTAGCCCAAGAAATAGTGGATGCATTAGTGATAATTTTTCAAAACTCGTTAGATTCTGGACTAGTTCCTGAGGATTGGAGGGTGGCTAATGTAACCCCACTTTTTAAAAAAGGAGGGAGAGAGAAACCGGGGAATTATAGACCGGTTAGCTTATTGTCAGTGGTGGGGAAACTGCTGGAGTCAGTTATCAAAGATGTGATAACAGCACATTTGGAAAGCAGTGAAATCATCGGACAAAGTCAGCATGGATTTGTGAAAGGAAAATCACGTCTGACGAATCTCATAGAATTTTTTGAGGATGTAACTAGTAGAGTGGATAGGGGAGAACCAGTGGATGTGGTATATTTGGATTTTCAAAAGGCTTTTGACAAGGTCCCACACAGGAGATTAGTGTGCAAACTTAAAGCACACGGTATTGGGGGTAAGGTATTGATGTGGATGGAGAATTGGTTAGCAGACAGGAAGCAAAGAGTGGGAATAAACGGGACCTTTTCAGAATGGCAGGCAGTGACTAGTGGGGTACCGCAAGGCTCAGTGCTGGGACCCCAGTTGTTTACAATTATATATTAATTACTTGGATGAGGGAATTAAATGCAGCATCTCCAAGTTTGCGGATGACATGAAGCTGGGTGGCAGTGTTAGCTGTGAGGAGGATGCTAAGAGGATGCAGAGTGACTTGGATAGGTTGGGTGAGTGGGCAAATTCATGGCAGATGCAATTTAATGTGGATAAATGTGAAGTTATCCACTTTGGTGGCAAAAATAGGAAAACAGATTATTATCTGAATGGTGGCCGATTAGGAAAAGGGGAGGTGCAACGAGACCTGGGTGTCATTATACACCAGTCATTGAAAGTGGGCATGCAGGTACAGCAGGCGGTGAAAAAGGCGAATGGTATGCTGGCATTTATAGCGAGAGGATTCGAGTACAGGAGCAGGGAGGTACTACTGCAGTTGTACAAGGCCTTGGTGAGACCACACCTGGAGTATTGTGTGCAGTTTTGGTCCCCTAATCTGAGGAAAGACATCCTTGCCATAGAGGGAGTACAAAGAAGGTTCACCAGATTGATTCCTGGGATGGCAGGACTTTCATATGAAGAAAGACTGGATGAACTGGGTTTGTACTCGTTGGAATTTAGAAGATTGAGGGGGGATCTGATTGAAACGTATAAAATCCTAAAGGGATTGGACAGGCTAGATGCAGGAAGATTGTTCCCGATGTTGGGGAAGTCCAGAACAAGGGGTCACAGTTTGAGGATAAAGGGGAAGCCTTTTAGGACCGAGATTAGGAAAAACTTCTTCACACAGAGAGTGGTGAATCTGTGGAATTCTCTGCCACAGGAAACAGTTGAGGCCAGTACATTGGCTATATTTAAGAGGGAGTTAGATATGGCCCTTGTGGCTACGGGGATCAGGGGGTATGAAGGGAATGCTGGGGCGGGGTTCTGAGTTGGATGATCAGCCATGATCATAATAAATGGTGGTGCAGGCTCGAAGGGCCGAATGGCCTACTCCTGCACCTATTTTCTATGTTTCTATACTGTACCTACAGGTTCAAAAAAAAATTAGGGAAGTTTAAAAACATTTGGAATTAAAAAAGAATCTTTCTTTAAGATTTGTCACATTTGAAAGTAACTGCTTATTGTATTTTACTAACATAAAGTATTTCTGCTTAAAAAAAATAAGGAAGACATTCATGTTTGCAGGTGACATGTGGCAAGGTGGGTCAATGGTTTGCGGACAGGACACAAGCTTTGTGTGAATAAGGTACCTCATTATGAAGTTACTAGAAACATTCAAACCTACACACACTTACACACACTTTATTTCATAACATTACGTTAAACTGGAAGACAGAAGGCCTGATGTTAAAAGAAGATCAAACTGCTTCATACAGAGATGTCAGAAGAGGCCTAAAAAAAGTCTTTGTACTTTAGAGACAGGAGAATGTGTTTCTGGTTTTGGGGAGATCAAAACCAAAGGCATCTTAATGAAGGTTTAAGTAAGAAATACAGGTGAATATTATTCACTCAGCATTCATAAGAATGTAACACCTACTACAACAGGAACAGTTAGGGCAAACAAGAGAAAATCTGCAGATGCTGGAAATCCAAGCAACACACCCAAAATGCTGGAGGAACTCAGTAGGGTAGGCAGCATCTATGGAAAAGAGTACAGTCGACATTCCGGACCAAGACCCTTCAGCAAGACTGGAAAACAAAGGATGAGGAGTAGAGTTAGAAGGTGGGAGAGGGCTAAAATAAAGAGCTGGGAAGTTGATTGGTGAAAGGGACACAGGGCTGGAGAAGGGGGGATCTAATAGAGGACAGAAGGCCATGGAAGAAGGAAAAGGGGGAGAGGCAGGCAAGGAGATAAGATGAGAGATGGAAAGGGAATGGTGAGGGGGGGGGGTGGTGTTGGGTGGTTCATTGGCTATTACCAGAAATTCGAGAAATTGATGTTCATGCCATTAGGTTGGAGGCTATCCAGACGGAATATAAAGTGTTGCTCCTTCAACCTGAGTGTGGCCTCATCACAACAGTAGAGGAGGCCATGGATTGACATATAGGGCAAATTGTGTGTTTAACACCGACCTTAATTAAAAAGTTATGCTGATGCAATTGTATTTAGAGGAAGATTAAGTGGAGCAGAAACACAAGTATTGTTTGGTTGAGCTGAATAGTATCTTTTATTGCTTTGAATTTCGTCTGATTATGACCATAGACTTAGAGAATGAGAGATCTCATGGAGGTATACAAAATTTCTAGAGGGCTTGGTGGTGTAGTTGCTCAATCTTTTTCCTTGGGCTGCAAAAGCAGGGCTACATTTTCATTGTAAAATGTGAGCTGATGAACACAGAGATGGGAAGTCTCTTTATTCAGTGGTTTGTGAGATGGATGCTTATTCATTGACTATGATCTGAAATGATATTTTATAATTTAATGATAAGGAAATCAGATAATTTAAGACCAACGCAGAAGACAGACAGGAAAAATCAGTCATGCTTTTATTATATGACTGAAGAGGCTCAAGGGGACATCTTGCTTATTCTTGTCCCTGCTTCTTATGTTTGTATGCACTTTACTTTTTCAATTAAATATCTCAAGGTATTTTACACAAAAAATTACTTTTCACAAACCAATTACTTTTGAAACACAGTGTATTTTACTTAGACAAACATACATTAATGCTAAATTTAATTTGCCACTTGTCTTCCCAATTACATAGCTGATGTAAAGAGAATCATGCAATTTGAGCAATTAAATTTTTCTGATCGGTCCTGCTCCTTGACTCATAGTAGCCTGTTATCAATTGTAGCAGGGTAATTAGACCACAGTGTCTTACCATTTTGGCCTGCTCAGTAGTCTCTTAATCCATAGTTAAGGATTTGAGTGCTACGTCAGGCAAGAGAGTCTTCATGATATTATATGATCACAAACGACGATTAACCAATAGGCTTTCACATCCATTTGCCTGGAGGGAATACTTAATCGTGAATTGAAATCAGTGATGATCATTTGGTCATGTGAATCCTTTTTGCTGAGAACGTATGAAACAGTTTGACTTTATTCCTGTGGATGATTGTGGTTAGGCTTTGTTCTAAGTTCAGGTGCAAGCATCATACAACATCTTCTATTGTTTCATTTTCAAAGTCTGTCTAGAACTCGGATTTCACTCCTATTTGGTGTAGCTGCACGTACCACTCAAAACTAATCAGAGCACACCCGACTCATTTCAAATTTGGGAAATGTTACCTTCATAAATTTGTTAGGGAGGTCTTCATCTTGAATGCTGCTTTGAAACAGGGCCAAAATAGGCTAGTTAAATACAGAAATTGTAGCTGCTATATCATTGCACTGGATGTGATGGTAAGCAGATCTCTCACAACCTTTTTGACGTACCATGAAAAACCAGTTTTCAGTGGCATCACAGGTACAGGCAAAAAAAAATTGTACACATTTTACATATAGATTACACAAGACAGTGAAGAGAGAGCAAAAAAGTACAAAAACAAGACCTAATTTGGAAAAAAAAAAGACACAGAGACTGGTCCATGGGCATGGAAAAGAAGATCCACAGTGTTCCATTGCTGAGGTCAGGTTTGGGCTGTGTAGATCAGAACACAAGCCTAATGGATGTAGGAAAGTAACTATTCCTGAACCTGAGAACTACTGGCCTCAAGGCAGCTCTGAAGCAACAACATAAAAGCGAAGGAAAACTCAAAGAGGGAAGGAGTTGAAAGTCATCAGTGTGTGTGGGCACATTCCTATCTTTCTTGCTCGAAATCATTGTAACAGTTTGAACCTGCTGTTATGAGTGGCTCCAAGAAACAGCAAAGTATGCAAAGTACGCGCACCATGAAAACCTCAAGCAGGCTGATGCAGACAATACTGTATCAATGATCCAAGGGAGCCATTAGTTCATACCTCCTAGCCAATTTGTGGCAGCATTTGTGCCTACTTCCTTGCAGTTAAAAAGTTTGAATCATACTCGTAGTGCACTGGTCCAATGATAGACAGGAGACTTCAGTTGCTGGAATCTGAAGCAATCAGGTCCTGATGCAGGATTTCAGTGGAAAAATCGGCGGTTCCCTTCCTCCCACAAGCACTGCTTATCCTGTTGAGTTCCTTCAGCAGGTTGTTTATTGCACTGGTTGAATTTTTTTCTGATCGGGGTTTCAACAGGAATCCTTTAAAACACATGTAAAATGTATATTATGCGCTAGTATAATCTGAGTGTTATTTAGTTCAATTTATGGATTAATTAATGTGTCTTAAACAGGTCTCTTGATCTTGAACAATCAATTGATGTTGTAGCATAATTTTTCATTCTCACACAGACTGGACCAGCCCCAAGAATACAGAGCATGGATCCACAGCTATGAGGCTGGACGCTCCCTGCAAATGGTACATATCCAGACTTCCAAGGCCTCTCTAGATTTCCATAGGCATAGAATATTGTTGCTTCCAGAAATGATCCAAAAACCTGACAACATTCAGGATCATCCCTCCACTGACTTAATCACTCACTTCTTCCACTTTATCAGATCTGGCTATAATCACGTGGGGAAGAAATTCTGTGGATGTGTAGTGGAGAGTATATTGACTGGTTGTAGCATAGCCTGATATGTAAACTCCAATGTCCTTGAACAGAAAATCATGCAAGGAGTAATAGACATGGCACGGTGCATAACGGGTAACGCCCTCTCCACCACTGAGCACATCTACACTGGCGCTGTCACAGAAGAACAGACTCTATCATCAAGCACATCCACCACCTATGCCATGCTCAATTCTCACCTCTGCCACACAGAAGAGGGTACAGGAGCCTCAATACCCACAGCACCAGTTTCAGGAACAGTTATTACCCCTCAGCCATCAGTCTCTTGAACCAGTGGGGACAACTTCACTCACACCGTCAATGATCTGTTCCCACAACCTGGGACACACTTTCAAGGACACTTCCATGTTCTCTGTGCTTATTGTTTATTTATTTATTATTTTACCTATTTTATATTTGTGCAGTCTGCTGTCCTTTGCACATTGGTTGTTTGTCCATACTGTTGATACAGTCTTTCATTGATTCTATTATGTTTCTTGGATTTACTGAGTATGCCCGCAAGAAAATGAATCTCATGGTTGTGTAAGGTGACATGTATGTACTTTGATAATAGGTTTACTTCGAAATATGATCTAAGTGACTTTGACCATTGGTGCCAAATGGGGTTGTTTGAGTATTTCAGAAATTACTGATCTCCTAGGATTTTTATGCACACAAGTCTCCAGAGTTTTCAGAGGATGGTGCAAAAAACAAACAAAAAAGATTCGGTGAGTGGCAGTCTGTGGGCAAAACCATGTTGGTAATGAGAGAGGTCAGAGCCAGTCTGGTTCAAGCTGATAGGAAGGCAATAGAAACTCAAATAAACACAAGTTACAGCAGTGGTGTGCAGAAGGGTTTCAATGAATACAATAAAAAATGTCGATCCTTTGAACTCTAAAGCCTGGAAGTGGATGGACTACTGCAGCAGAAGATCTTGAACAAACACGCAGGTACCTAATAAAATAGCTACTAAGTGTATGTCAGGAAATTTGTCATTTTGTGGCAGCAGTACAGTGCAAGACATGAAACTACTATAAGTTACAAAAATAAATAGTGTAAAAGATGATTATTGAGGTAGTATTCATGGATTCATGGACCATTCGGAAATCTGATGGCAGAGAGGAAGAAGCTCTTCTTAAAGTACTGAGTGTGGATCTTCATGCTCCTGTACCTCCTCACTGATGGTAGTAGGTAACGAGGGCATGTCCTGGATAATGCCAGCAAAACTCCTCATCTAATAGTATTACAAGAGTACCTTCACCACATGGACTGCAACAGTTCAGTAAGGGCACTCATGAGAGGTAGGTAAGGAAGGCTGGTATTGCTGTTTACACATACATCCTGAGAATGAATAAATAGAAATATTAGATTATTTTTATCGAGACTTTATTCCAGTAGTTCTTTCTACTTGATGGAAAATATGTCCTGCAACAATATTGGGTTCCATGCTTAAAACTTTTCTTGAAATCTTTATCAAACATGAATCTTCCCTTATAAATCTGGGGAAGATTCACATTTGATAAATATCATTCTTACATTTTTTTAATGTCACGAGTGCATTCGACTGTTATTTCTCACTGATGGAGTAAGATAAATTCAGCTCAAAGTTTCTTTGAAATTAACAGTGAAATTCTTAAAGAATGCTGCAAGTTACTCATTTTGCAGCCAGGTGGCAGTAGTGGGTAACTACAACATAGATCAGCACTTGTCAATGACAAGAATCCTTACCCATTTCCAGTCGAGTCATGACATATAACTGAAGTACTCTGATACTTGTCTAGTCTGAGTCGTTTCCTAGCAACCTTTTCCCTCATTAATACCCTTGTTGATTTTACTCCTACAAACTGTGGCAATTGTACTTTAAGATTTTTGCCCCATTTCTCCTGCAAGATTGAGGTTAGTGAATGATGCACTCAAGTATAAAAGGCTCAGGCCGTGAAATAAATGTATATTGGCACTACCAGTCAATATTTTTGCTTCATACCTTCAATTTCAGCCTAAAAGTTAAAGAATATGCATTTTTGCAATATATTCATGTTATTGACAGAGGGTGAAATTAAGTACACAGCACGACTGAACGCTTTCTAATAGTCATTTGAAGGCAAAAAGAGTTCAAACGAAAGGAGCCATGATTTTGCTTGCTCATTATCTACTCAATTTCCTAATTTTTAATTTAGTGTTTTCAAAGTATTATATGACACCTTGATGTGCTTCTGGTCTGAAAGATTGCACACAAATGTTCTAGAAATTTTTCAAAATCAACAACTAAATTAAACCTTTCACAAGAAGGCTAATTTCACAGTTAATGGCTGAAATTATTGCTGGAGTCTAAATATCTACACATTTGATTCTGCTTTAATGTTTACAAAGTTAGTAAACGTGTGTTCAGGACTATTAAGCAGCATAATGTCCAGCCACTTAAATTGACCCAGGCCAATTGGAACTTAAATTGATTCTTCATAAAGGTGTTAAATGTTGATGATACAGATGAGTTTTTTTGCTCACATAAGCCCAAACCAATAAAAATATGATTAAATGAGCTGTAATGGACAATGATAAATCACATCAAATTCTATATCTCATTTAGTAGCAAGAACCATGTTTTCTTGACTTTTCTTTGCTCATGAAACTGCTGTTTGTGAGATTAACAGTTCCTCTGACTGAAGTTGTTAAAATGCATTTCTAACTGGTCTTTGCACATTATGGCTGCACAGAACATTGTTCAAATTTTAAAAAATTTTTGCATGGAATAATTTATAATTAAGTACAACTAAACTTAATTTGTAAAGCACCATGCAGTTGCACCTTTTCAGCAACTTTTTGACCTTTTTGATCGTTGGAGATTACATTGCCCAGCAAGAGACTACTTAAAGTCTCTACTTAATAAAATTAATCAGGTTTTGCCAACAGCTATGTAAGCACTGCTAAAAGAATGAAAAAATATTGTTTTTTCAAAACTTGCTTCCATTCTGTATTTAACACCTTAACCTAAAAATGGATCAGTCATTTGATAATCGATTAAAAATCCACACAAGAATTAGCAAGATTAGAAATTTTTTTTTCTGGACTAATTGCAGAAACAGTCCAATTGATGGTAAAATTTTAGTGTCTGGGAAACTGTGTCCTTGTTTTAATGTTGTTGTTATTACAATGTAAAGTTTCATAAAAAGGGTTCTGTTAGCAGATTTTCCGCTTATTGCTGCACTGAAACTGACATTGTTGGCCTCCGCTCAGAATTCTTTTGGTGTTGTAGTTCTTGCTGTTTTCACAATCTAACTCTGATGACTTTACAGCCGTATGTTAAAGTTATACATCAACGCTCCAGTTGTAGAAGAGTGCCAGTGAATGAATGATGGGTCAGACATAGAACAGTACAACACAGAACAGGTCCTTAAGCCTACAGTGGTGTGCCTAACTTAATTAAACTAGGTGTTAAAAGCCTAAATAAACTAGTCCCTTCACTAGCGTATGCCTCCATTTTTTTCATGTGCCTCTTAAATGCCCTTCTCATATTTGACTGGACTATCAGTGGTGGCACCATTCCAGACTGCCACCACACTGTGTATATCAAAAAAAGAACCTGCTTCATACATCTCTGATCTTATCTCCCTCTCACCTCAAGTGTCTGTCCCTTAGAATTAGATATTTTGATCCTGGGAATAAGGTACTGACTATCTACTCTGTCTACGCCGCTCACATTCTTATAAACTTCTATCAGCTTTCCCCTCAGCCTCTGCCACTACTGAGAGAATAAGTTTCAGCCTCTCCTCATGGCACATGACCTCTAATACTGGTAAACATTTTCTGCACGCTCAACAAAGATTATACACCCTTCCTATAATGAATTGAATGTAATGCTCCAGATGTGTCCAAACCAAAGCTGCAAATATTTTTACAAAGCTGCAATATAAGTTCCTAACTCTTGAGCTCAATACCTTTCAGTCTACACACCCCTGCTACCAAAAAAAAAACAAGTTTCTTACTCTCTGCCCAAGTTATGACCATTTTGATAAAATAAAACCTGTTTCCAGCAGACTAGTTGATAACTTGGGAAGAGAAAGGTACAGAGGAGATGTCAGGGGTAAGTTTTTTTTACGCAGAGAGTGGTGAGTGCGTGGAATGGGCTGCCGGCAACGGTGGTGGAGGCGGATACGATAGGGTCTTTTAAGAGACTCCTGGACAGGTACATGGAGCTTAGAAAAACAGAGGGCTATAGGTAACCCTAGGTAATTTCTAAAGTAAGTATATGTTCAGCACCGCCTTGTGGGCTGAAGAGCCTGTATTGTGCTATAGGTGTTCTATGTTCTATGTTCTAGAAACTTAATGGAAAGGATGTGACAAGTAGTGACCTTGGATCCATTGTCTGTTTCAAACAGGTTCAGTGGTAACTGACAAAACAGAGTCGATAGAAAGAAGCACGGGACTACAGGCAAGAAAAGCTAGAACTTGCAAAAGGGCAATAGATTGAGAGGCTTCTTGCTTTACATTTCATTGCCTGGTTCAATGAATACTCGGTCACATTGTGTTTTAACTACGCTCCTGCTTTAAGCCTACAATGAGGGCACCGAATCAAAGTTTAAAATTATTTCTTTCTGTTAATTTTTGGGATTTAAGCTTCACTGACTAGCTACTTAAAATTATATTAAAATAATTGAAACATTTGGGATTGTAGAGTGAGAGTCAAAGCACAGAAGGGTACAGATGAAATAGGGTGAATAGGATTAGTATAGATAAGTGTAATGGCCAGCATGGAGATGGTGGGCTGAAGGGCCTGTTTCTGTGCTACACAACCCCACAACGTAACACCATCTCCTGTGGAGGGAAGTGCACAACAAAGTTACATAGTCTTAAAACATGCACTCTGCTATTCAGGGAACATTGGGAAAGGGCAAGAAGTGAATTCTCTTGGGTTGTAGGAATGTGAAGTTCATTTCAAAAGACGGTAGAAGCCAAGTTCAATTAAAAACTCCAAAATACAGAAGTTTCAAAATTTCAAACAAGTGAGATTATTATAGGTTCAATGCATTATGATGCAGAAGGGCTAGACTCTAATTTAGTTGACAGAATGGTCTTAAGGCCTGAATAATCTCCATGCTGATCTTCTGCATCTTGCAACAGTATCACAAATAGGAAAATGATGAATAAGCTATTCACACAAGCAAATTGTTGGAGACCCATAAATAAAACACACTAGAGCCACAATGCAAATACAACATCTTTTGGTGTCAAACAGATTGTGGAATGGATGGGAGGAGTCCTTGCCAATACTAAGGGGTCTGTGAACACAGATAGTTAGAGACACTCTTGATGATGCTCCAGGTGAATGTGGTTAGACTGGGGGTGGTGAGCCTCACTCTCCTGAATCTCCTCAGGAAGTGGAGGTGCTACTGTGCTTTCTTGACTGAGTTGGTGGTGTTGAAGGACTAAGTGGGATCATCTGTGATGTTCACTCCAAGAAACGTGGTGTTCCTGACTCTCTCCATTGATGTGCAGTAGGTTGTGGTCAACTTGCACTTCCTGAAGTTCGCAATCATCTCTTTAGTCTTGTCCACATTGAGACTCAAGTTGTTGCGTTTGTACCAGTCCACAAGCCGCTCTACCTCCTATCATGCCAATTCATCCTTGTTGCTGATGAGGCAAAGCACTGCGGTGCCATCAGTGAACTGATGATGTGGTTAGAGCAGGATCGAGCAGTACAGTTGTATGATGGACGTGTGAACAGCAGTGGGCAGAGCACGCAGCCCCGGGGGACACCAGTGCTCAGCATAACGAAGGTAGAGATTTTGCTGCCAACGCAGACTGTCTAAGGTCTCCCCATCAAGAAGTCAAGGATCCAGCCTCAGAGTGGGAGAGGCTCTGCCTCAGGGGCTTCAGTCTCCAGATCTCACTATGGCTTTTCCTCCAGCACTCGCTGCTGTCTTTGGTTTGCTAGATTATGCAGACAAACACGTCTCTGCATTTATTTCAGGAATACTACAAGCTGATACAGAAAATATTTCAAAGTTCAAAGTAAATTTATTATCAAAGTAAGAATGCTACTACATATTACCTTGAGATTCATTTTCTTACAGTCACTAACAAAAAAATAAAGTACAATATAATCCCTAGAAAAACTATACATAAAGACTAACTTTATAACCAATGTGCAAACAAAGGCAAACTGTGCAAATATAAAATGAATACCTACATCCTGAGTTGTGAAAGTCAAGAACCCACCTACTTCAATCAGGCTTCAACTATACCGGTGCCTAGGAAGAACGTGGCAACCTGTCTCTCTGACAATCATCCAGCAGCACTTACATCTCAGTGCTGAAGTGTCTTGAGAGGTTGTGATGGAACATATCAACTCACCCACAAAATGTTGGAGGAACTCAGCAGGTCAGGCAGCATCTATGGAGAAGAGTGAACAGTCAATGTTTCGGGGCAAGACCCTTCTTTCCGACTGAGAGGGAAGGGGGGAAGATGCCTGTATAAAAACGTGGGGGGGGTAGGGGAAAGGGGCTAGCTGGAAGCGATAGGTGAAGCCAGGTGTGTGGGAAAGATCAAGAGCTGGAGAAGAAAGAATCTGATAGGAGAGGAGAGTGGACAGTAGGAGAAAGGGAAGGAGGAGGGACCCGGGGGAAGTAATAGGCAGGTGAGAAGATGTGAAAGGTCAGACTGGGGAATAGGGGAAGGGAGAGGAAGGAGAAATAGATATTCATACCATCAGGTTGGAGGCTACCCAGATGAAATATAAGGTGTTGCTCCTCCACCCTAAGGGTGACCTCATCTTGGCACAAGAGGAGGCCATGGATCGGCACATTGAAACAGGAATGGGAATTGGAATTAAAGTGTTTGGTAAATGGCAAGTCCAGCTTGTGGCGGATGGTGTGCAGGTGTTTGACAAAGTGGTTCCCCAATTTATGACACGTCTCACCAATGTAGAGGGAACACATTGGGAGCACCGGACACAACAGATGACCCCAGCAGATATGTAGGTGAAGTGCTGCCTCACCTGGAAGGACTGCTTGGGGCCCTGAATGGAGGAGAGGGAGGAAGTGTACGATCAGATGTAGCACTTAGGTTGCTTGCAGTGATAAGGGCCAGGAGGGAGATTAGTGGGTAGGGACGGATGGACAAGGGAAATGTGGAAGGAGTGATCCCTGTGGAAAGCGGAGAGGAGTGGTATAAAGATATGTTTAGTGGAAAGGTCCCTTTAGAGATGGCAGAAGCTGTGGAGGATAATGTGTTGGATGCGGAGGCTGATAGGGTGGCATCTTTCTGAAGTTTTTTCCATTCCTGGACATTGGTATTTCTGTACTGGGCCACGATGCAACAGTCAGGATATGCTCCACTGTATCTATAGAAGTTTGTCAAAGTTTTTGATGACATGCTGGATCATCTAAGCCTCCAAGAAAATAGAGGCACTGTGATAACACATACGTACTGGCCCCAGGACAGATCTGGAATTTGGCATTTTCCACAGCTGTCCTGGTACTTGTGTAGCTCCTGGCTATTTGTACTTAGCTGCTGAGGTTGCAGAGCACTTTGGTCTAAGCAGCCGGGGAAGCAGACTGAGTCCTTATTCCCTAGGATTCATGGCTCCTGGTCATTGATAATGGTCAATGGTGCAAATCCCTTTAGGATGAAGGGATTGTGGTACACTTTGCAGAAACAAGGCATTCACAATTAGGAAGTTGTTTAATGATTCATAAGCATCTGCACATTGAGCAAGTGGAAGGGTCTGAGAAGATAAGAAGAAGCAGGAGTAGTCCATTCAGCCTGTTGCTCCATTAGAAAAAAATGACTTGTGCTATCAGCAAATCTGTGGATCTGAACTTTCCTCTGTTCAGGACATTTACTGCAGCAGGTGCGTAACAGGGGCCCCAGGGTTCATCAGGGACTCCAGCCACCCCAACCTCAAACTGTT
Source organism: Mobula birostris (assembly GCF_030028105.1). Taxonomy (NCBI): domain Eukaryota; kingdom Metazoa; phylum Chordata; class Chondrichthyes; order Myliobatiformes; family Myliobatidae; genus Mobula; species Mobula birostris. The sequence goes on from NC_092384.1 coordinate 43,288,064, forward strand.
CCAGCTGTTTCTGTCTGGCAAACGGTACCACAGCATTAAAGCCAGGACTAACAGGCTCTGGGACAGCCTCTTTCAAATTTATCAATACATGTTGTTCTGCTTGCATAGCTGACTGTACATTGTATCCGACTGTAGAAAACAATTCTGTATACAATCGCAGTGTTTGGGCAATATCCGCCCACACCTCCCTTCCTAATTGCTTGTACACAGCGACGGAGACACAACATAAAGATTTTTACTCCCTCATGTTGTGAGATGAATGTAAGAAATAAAATAAGTTCTAATTCTAATTCCTGTACGAACACCATATCTCTTGGTCCTCTTAATGTTGAAGAATCTTTTGCTCTCTGTCTGGAGCTGAGCATCTGCTGTCATTAATTCCAAAGATTTGCCACTTCTGGGTGAAGAAGCTTTTTATTTCCCTAATTGTGTTGAATGGCTGACCCTGATTTTAAGGCTCTGATGCCTGGGCCTAAAACCTCCAGCCAGGGAAAACATCACCCTGCGTCTGGTCTTACGAATTTTGTACATTTCAGTGAGATTATAAAAAAAGTCTGTGGTATTAAGAGGAACTTTACAAATGTACGACTGAAATGATGACAGTCTGCAGTCTGGGGAGCCAGGTCTGATATCTGTCAATTCCTGTTTCTTTAGAGGTCAAACAGAGTAAATAATTTTATTTGTTTATTAATCTCTCCACATGTGCAGACTGGGGTGGCCTCGCTGATGCAGAGGTGAACAACAAATCGGGAAACACAGCAGAAATAGGTAGTGGCTGCTTGGAAAGATCACATGAGGAGAAAGTTTAGAAGCAACGTAATCATCTGCTGAACAGAAATGTAGTCCAGGCATGAGATGACTGAATACCTTCTGACAGAATGTCTCAAATCTTAGTGGTGACATTGTTGTAAACCCTTATCTGTTAATGGATTGCTGAATTGGAGAAGTCCAGGTGCACTGCAATGTCTTTGTAGGCACTCCTGGAATCGGCTCTTTGCCATTGTGTAGTCCCTGAACTCTCCGGTCCCTCCCTGTGAGGCAAGTCATTGCCATTCCAATGTACCAGGTAATGGATTGCTGCTACTGTCATGACTAAGGAATCCATAGAATAAGTATCTCAGTAGCTAAATGTTGAGGGAAAGAAACCTTGCTGCTGGATATAGTACCACATGTGGACTTTGGAAGTTGTATTGTTTTTAACAGCTGGTTCTGAAGGTATTCAGCCAGATCTCTGAAATGTTAACCAACTGTGCTTTTAAAATAGTGAAAAAAAACCCAGCAAGCTTGTGCAATATTTTTCTAGTCTTAGACTGTACCATGATAGTTGTTAGTTGCAGTCATCATTCAGATTTATGTTTGCACAGCTGAAAATTGGTGTTATGTGAATAACAACATTGTTACAAATATGAGAAAATCTGCAGATGCCGTTAATCAAAGTAACACACACCAAATGCTGGAACCTCAGCAGGCTAGGGAGCATCTGTGGAAAAGAGTAGACGGTCCACATTTTGTGCCAAGACCCAGGGTATCAGGGTATGTGTAACATCAGAAAAATGTCTGGTGTACTTGAATTACGCGTAATGTGGCTGGTTCAATTTCATGAGAGGGATGATATTGTTCGAGAAATGATCTCCACTAAATCTACTCTGAGCAAAGTGGAAAACTTAAAATTGGACCTCAGATTGTAAAAAATAAAAGAAGTTCAATATGATCTGATTAAAGTTTTGAAACTCTATAGCTGCAAATCTCTGTACTTCCACTGTGTGGCACAATACCTGGAACTGTGCACCATATACTGTACTGTATATCATGTGTAAATTTAAAATATGTACTTTAATCCATTTAATAATTGCATTTTAACTGAATCTCAAATAAAAAGCATGATGTTGTGAAAGTCATATTATTTTAGAAGTAGTCATTAGCCTACATATGCATTATGTACTGTATGTAGGAATCGCACTTGTGCTTATCTTGATCATGAATATTAGAAAAGTTTTGTTTTGGACCAAAGAATCTTTCTCTTTTTTTGGATTAGATAGGCTTCCCTGTACATTCTGTAAATTACTCCCAATGCCATAAGCCCAATGTCTGTGCAGCAACCTTGAACTTAATACTTTATTGGAAGCCTCTGGAGATTGAAGTAAATAGTATTTACTCAAATCCCTTTATTTATACTGCCTTTTACTCCCTCAAACATCTCTTTGAGATAATCTATTTTCCTTTCATAAAACAATGTTGATTCTGAATGTTCAGCTCTTATTTCTTAAAAAAAACAGATCCCAGCAATTTCCCAATGATGGAAGTGAGAGTAATTGTTCCCTCCTATCTGCTTCCCTCCTTTCTTGGATGGGATACTAGGTTGCTGGTTTTCTAATATGTACACTGGAGCAATTCCACAAACACGGGATCTTTGGAGGTTCTTAACTAATATTTTGCCCTGTCAGCCTTCGGTCCCATTAGCTTGCCAAGTACCTTTGCTCATTGATGAGAGTTGTTTTGAGCTCCTCTCTCTCTTTCCATCTGATTTTTTCCAGTATTGTCAGAGTGCTTTTAGTGTCTTCTAGCAGCAAGACTGATATTTGTTCCAAGTTTATGCCAATTTTGTCTTTCATAATTAATTTGCTAGTCCCATCCTTCAAGGTATCAATGTCTAGTTTATCTACTCTCTACCTTCTCATATACTTGCGGAAATTATAACTGACTTTTTATATTTTTTTGCCAGTTTACTCTCAGTTTTTAGCTTGCCCTTTATTATATTTTTAATTTCCTCTTATTGTAAATGTTTTTCAAGTATTTTGTTCCATTACTAATCTTTACCACATTGTGTTTCATTCCTTTCACTGGGGAATTAATTATGAGGAACAGGAATGGCAGAAACTTGGAAGAAATAATTGGTATTTGTTCTTTTAATTCGATACTATCATGGTGAAATGTGTCCTTTGGTCTACCAAATCCTCGGTGACCACCAAGAACCCATTTTTTTATATAACGATCCCATCCTAGACAATTTTTTTCTAATGACATTCCACTCAAGCTCATTCTAGAATCTGCCATTAACCTGCATACTAGGGCCAGTTTAGATGGTCAATTAATTAATCAACCTGCACAATTTTGGGCTGTGGTAAGAAACCACAGCATTTGGAAAAAATCCTGTGATCACAGGGAGAATGTGCAATTTTCACATGAACAGTAATGGAGGTCTAGATTGAACCCAGATCAGTAGAACTGTGAAGCAGCAGCTCAGCTAATTGTGTGAATGTGCCACCCACAGACTTAAGATCCTTGGTCAGTCATAGACAGACCACCCTTCTCACCATTTTTATTCTTCAGTTGGTTAGAACTTTGATAAGACTGATGAAACCTCTCTTTAAATGGCTGCACTAATTGACTACAATTATCTTACTTTCCTTTTTTAAAGTATATTTTTCCATTTCACTTTAGTGTTAACTGCCTTCAAGCTATTGCTACTGCCTTTAATTTTAAGTAAGACAATACTTTCAGACACAAGTTTTACACCCTCAAATTAAATGTGAAATTCTATCAGGTTATGATCAATCTTCCCCATAGGTTCCTCGACTATAAAAATATTAATTATTATATCCTCATTCGACATAACTAGATCTAAGACAGGCTTTTTCATTACAGTACTAGAATGCATTGTTCTAAGAAACCATCCCAAATACACTTCATGAATTTCTCATTTTTTTTGGCCAATTTGATTTGTCAAATGCGTTGGAAAATTTGAAGTGGCCCACAATTATCACAATGTCTTTCTATAAGGCCTTGCATAAATATGTAAACTAAAAAGTCCAGATCTTTTGATTTAGTCATTGCCACTCTCTTGGTTATTGTAATCAGATAATTTTGTAGTTGGAGGGGAGTAAATTATTTAGTCTGTTTTTGAATGCAGTTTATTAAGTCAAGTATTCCTAATCTAAAAGTTAGTAGAGATGACAAAAGAGACAGTTCATGTGCAAATGTAATTCCTTATGAGATTAACTCACTCCAGGACGTTTTATGAATCTGCATTAAAAAAAACATTGTACCAAGTTTACATATAAAAAATTGTATTGATCTGAATTCCACTTTTCAGTCTGTAGCTACTCACATTTCATTCAGAAGTGTCACAAATTAGAAATAAAAAATGTACAAGTCAAATAGAATACAGAGAATATTAAATATTGAAAAAAAATTGAATGACATAACTACAATAAGATTAAAGTTGGTCAGGAAAGCTGAAAGATTCTTAAGCTAGCATTGGAACTTGCTCAACTTCTTTGACTTTGCAAAGCTTTCCTGTTATTCCTTTCCAGAGACGCTGCCTGAATTGCTGAGTTCCTCCACAATTAGTGTGTTTTTCATACTGTTCCATTTATGCTTATAATTTTGTATTCAATAACAGCCTATGTAAATTTTAAATGTGTTATTTCTTATGGCAAAGCATTTTAAAGAATCATTTTGTGAGGTCATAGTGTATTTACAATAAATTTGTGATCTGTAATATTTCAAATGTATTAGTTGTGAAACTCATCTGGATACTGCCTGTTATTTGGGCGTTATGAGTGTTAATTTGCTTCCAATCTGTCATGCAATGCATATTTACACATTTGTAAAGAAAAGTGCTAGTCACCATATTGGACAGGATAAGAACATAAACTATATTTGCAGAAGAGGAAGACTGTGTTGTCAACCAGTCTTCCTTGGCAGCAGCTAACTTTATCAATTTACTGTGAAGGGAAGATCTAAGTGTAGGAAACGGCCTCCCACTGTGCTCTTTAAGGGGATCATCGGGTATACTGGTTGGAGAAGTTCATGGCTGACCATTTTCTCAGACCATGTGGCATTTGTTTGTTTATATTCAGTTGTTTTGCAGAAGAACATAATATTATGTGTTAATAACGAGCTTCAATGGCATCCTGTTTCTGTCACGCATGAAATCTCTGGTGACATTGCTATGAGGAGCACAGCATGGTAGTGAGAGTGAAGGAAGACCTCACTAATCCCTTCTATGATAAAGCAACCTGAAGATTCCTTAAAGCAACTCCCCTAAGTATTAAATTCTGTCCTCCCATCAACAACTGATGAAATCTGACAACATGGTACATCATCTGCAAAACATATTGCAGTGACTTTCCATGATACTTTAAATGGCATTTCCCAAACTCATGATCTCTCCTAAACTGTGAAAAGTCCAATTAGCATTTGACTATATCACCAACTAAAAGTTGTCCTTTAACATTTAATTCTGTTTACAATCCTGCCTGATTTTATCCTTGTGTGTTTCAGTTGATTGGAACCAAATTATTTTGACCTGTATTTTAAATCAAAAGCAAGACACATAATAAATGCGGTAGTAGGTCAGGGATTAGATTATTAAAAAGCTCTACAAAAAAATACAAAAGAAAAAGAAAAAAAATATAAAATGCTCCAGTGCTCCAGTCCGGTAGAGTTGAAGCTGGTTTTCATGATGAGCTGAGCTGTATCTGCACTCTTAGTAATTTTTTATGATTTTTGGCAGAGACGTTACCATACCAGATGTGATGCATCTGGATAGGATGTTTTCAATGGTGCATCTATAAAAAATGGTGAAGGTCAACAGAGACATGCAGAGTTTCTGTGAAGGGGAGGTGTATGATTTCCTGGCCATGTTGTTAATGTAGTAGTGTCACCACTAAGATGTTCTCCTAGGAGGTTGCCTATTGTTGGGTCATCAGGTGGCTGTAGAGGCCAGTCTGGGACCCACATATTCTGGTGCAGTGGGGACGTGAGTAAGTGGTGGCTGTGGTTAATGTTTGAGCCTTTTGACTGTCCGTTCTCTCCTTTCACAGCTGCTGAATTTCTCTGCAATGCAGTGGAGTGAAGCTCCTTTTTCAACAGATTTCCTGCAGGTGCATCTACTGAGTGCAAAGTCTTCCCAGTTTTTAGATGCAACTGGACGAGAAAAGCTGTTGGTGATGTTCACCTCTAGGAAAATGAAGTTCTCAGTCATCTCCACCACCACCATTGATACGTATAGGAGGACCATGTGTTCTCCCCTCCATCCTGAAGTTAATGACCAACTCCTTTAGGTGTCTTGAAAGCTTACAAATCACGTTTTAATGAACTTGTTTGCTCAAAAATATGATGTGGTATCTGTGTTCAATATCACAATCAGACTGGTTAAAATAGCTAATATGATAAATGGGAAGCAAAATAGTGGTGCCTTATTGAGATTTAGGTAGGACTCAGTAGCGGAGAGAACTGCTTTTATCATTGAGTGCAGCAATTCTTTAGAGGAAGATAAAAAGACTGAAGTGGATTTTAGATATAGAACTAAAACTTTCCAATTAATTTAAATGGAAATTAAAACAGGGTGATTTTATGTCCTGGTTTTATGCCCTGTCAGAAATTTGAAGATCTACTCTATTATAAACAAAGCAGCTCTTTCTTCTTTAGTGGTGCAAGAGAGTGGAGTGACCTTTTAAATTGTACATGGTTCATGAGTGGTTTATCCTTGGTGGTAAAATAATGGATGACAACAATAGGACAAAATCCATTCTCTTGTATGACATCCCTTACCAATACAAATACATTCTCCAAACAAAAATATCATATGAAAGACAGATCATTACAAAATTATTTTGACAATTTGTAACCTGGTTATTCATTAACACACACATAAATTTGCAGTGTTCACACTTCATTGCTTTTAATGGCAGGATGTTATGTCTAGTTTCATTTTAATCTTTTATAATGGTAATTTTAAATATATTGCAAGTACATGAAATATAGTGTGTACCATTTATTAAATATTTTAGCCTAGATTGTTAACCCAAATTTACATTGTAAAAGTGAGTATAACGTATAAATGGGAATCTGAAATTGCTATGAGTCGTTAAGATGCTTTTGATGTATTGAGCAGGATCCTTCAGCCTGACATCAGAAAAAAAAATCAATGATATTTAAACAAGAAGCTAAAAATAACAATATTAAAACTGCATTATATATAGTGACTTTCAAAGTCATTCTTTGCCTTCTCATTTTCTCATCTGGCTTTCAATATTCTCATTTTAAACTAAATTAATCTATTAAAAATATTCATTCAGACCAACCACAATCAAAAACTATACGAACATTTCCCTGTTGAAGTCACCAGTGCAAAGTAAAATCAGTTCAGATGAGGTAAAATAGTTTTGCTTGCAACTATAAAACTAGGTTTATAAACGTGACGTGGCTACCTGATGAGTCAAAAATCTATCATCTGCTTAAGCCATTTATACAAGACTGAATGACTCTGAAGTATGATTACAAAAGTTCAAAATTACAATCCTAGAAGTGTAATTTAAAAATAATAAGATTATGGACTTAATGTTTGAAACTTCATTGTGTTAACTCATTGTCTTTGTATCATCAGGACATTGTTTTATTTTCAGATAAGTGATGACCTAAAATAATGTGGTGGGAACTTCTATGCCATACATAAAGAAAGGCTTTAGAATTTTTCTCTAATTTCTTTTCCCTTGTGGAAAAGCCATTTGATTGCAGTTTCTCAGTAGACCTCTAAAACTTTTGAAATAGCTTGAGATCACATTTACTTATCTTTACTGAGTGGAGAAAACTACTTAAAATATCAAAGGTATGAAGTGAAAAGACTGAATAAAATACAGAGAGATAGGTTAGTCATGCATAACGTATTTTAACCTATCAGAGCACACAATACTGCTATTATATGGCTGCTATATCTTCTGAGTGACTAAGTTTTAATATGGGCTTTAGTCTATTCTTTACATTACAATTTCAGAAAGATAATTCCTAATTTTAATGTATTTTTAATATCCCCTGTGTTACACTAAAAAGATTTTTCTTTTACAGAGCTTTGATTTCATTCAAACAAAGTATTTTACATCTTTCATTCACTATCAATTGCACAAGACAGAATGAGCTTACTCATTTTTATAATAGGTCGTGTATAATAATATATGCTGAATTTGTGATGATCACTCTGTATCTAGGACTCATAACAGTAATAGCAAGCTTAAACCCCAGGCTATGCTCTATTCTCGCTGCTGCCATCAGAAAGAAGGTACAAGAGCCTCAGGACCCACACCACCAGGGCATGAACAGTTATTATCCATCAACCATCAGGCTCTTGACCCAGTGGGGACAACTTGATTCAACTTCATTCACTCCACCACTGAACTGTTCCTATGACCTATGGACTCACTTTCAAGGACTCTTCATTTCATGTTCTCAATATTTATTGCTTATTTATTAATTATCATTATTATTTTTCTTCTTCTCTTTTGTATTTGCACAGTTTGTTCTCTGTTACACCTTGGTTGTTTGCCTATCCTGTTGGGTGCGGTCTTTCATTGATTCTATTATGATTCTTGGATTTACTGAGCATGCCTGCAAGTAAACAAATCTCAGGATTGTATATGGTGACAGATATATACTTCAATAAAAATTTACATTAAACTTTGAATCTGTCAAATTTTTAGAATAGAAAATTCAGCTCATGCAGGTTGAATTAAATAGCTGTGCAAATATGTTACAGTAAATACCATTTCTGACTATGTTCTTAAAGAGCAGATTAGCTTGAAAAGGCAATAACCTTTATGATATCTAGAACTTACATATGGTTTCAGAATCCTAGAATGATTACTTTACCCATGCAAGCATTTAATCTTAAGAGTTAAAATATTATATAATATTCAAAAACCTCCTTAAAATTTTCGTTAGATTGTGGGCTGGTCCTAGATTCATTAGAGCGAATGAATCTTTCTCAATGCAGAACTGTTACACAAGTACAGATCTACTCAGATCCCCATATGTGTAAAAGCCTGCCATGGTGGCATAATTAACTCCTGCTACGCCAAACAATGACATCGCAAATTTACCTTCAAATGATACCCAAAGAAAAGAATACAGTTTTAGTGCTAATCCCCGCATGCATTTCTTAATATATCAGGGTTTGGCTTATTCAGTTCTACAACAAAGAGATTATTGTGAAGATAAAGCACTGTGTTTTATGTTTGATGATATGTTGGCATGGGTGCCAATGTATTGGCATTGTATTGACCTGAGGAGTGATTTCTGAGTTACTTTTCATTGGTACCAGCGGAAACAAATAACAATGTGCACAATGAAACCCATTATCCTGTACTTTAATATTTCCCTGACACAAATCTGGAGGGAAGATGAATAGAAAATTATATTTTATAGATAATAATGTTTTGATCATTTTCCTTGCTATTAGTACCTGATTTGACTCCAGTTTTGATTGTGAATTGCATTCTCTCATTTTTAGAGGGACTTGCCCTTTTGACAGGTTGACCAGTGTAGTAGTGTACCATGTGAACATAAGGTACCGGTGACCCTTGTTTCCATCCAGGGGGTCAGTGTGGACATGGTGGAGGATTACAAGTACCTGAGGATACGAATTGACAATAAACTGGACTGGTCAAAGAACACTGAGGCTGTCTACAAGAAGGGTCAGAGCTGTCTCTATTTCCTGAGGAGACTGAGGTGCTTTAGCATCTGTCGGACGATGCTGAGGATGTTCTATGAGTCTGTGGTGGCCAGTGCTATCATGTTTGCTGTTGTGTGCTGGGGCAGCAGGCTGAGGGTAGCAGACACCAACAGAATCAACAAACTCATTCGTAAGGCCACTGGACTGGACTCTCTGACGGTGGTGTCTGAAAAGAGGATGCTGTCCAAGTTGCATGCCATCTTGGACAATGTCTCCCATCCACTACATAACGTACTGGTTGGGCACAGGAGTACTTTCAGCCAGAGACTCATTCCACCGAGATGCAACACAGAGCGTCATAGGAAGTCATTCCTGCCTGTGGCCATCAAACTTTACAACTCCTCCCTTGGAGGGTCAGACACTCTGAGCTAATAGGCTGGTTCTGTACTTATTTCCTGCATAATTTACATATTACTATTTAACTATTTATGGTTTTATTACTATTTAATTATTTATGGTGCAACTGTAACGAAAACCAATTTCCCCCGGGATCAATAAAGTATGACTATGACACCAGCTAGAGGCCAATGGACATTTGAGAAGAGGCAAGGGAAGAGGAGAGAGGCTCAAGCCAAAAGGAACATGTTCACCTTTTACGATGAAATACTTTCTACTTCTCTGAATGACAGCTATTCCAAAGACGTTCATCTATAGGACAAATCAATAGTAATTCCATTCTTCTATTGCTGATGGAGTTAGAGTGACCTTAAAAACAAAATGCCTAGCTGCAACTTCAGCATCTCCTACAAAGTACTGGAGGAACTCGGCAGGTCAGGCAGATCCTATGGAGAGGAATAAACAGTTTATGTTTTGGACCGAGCCTCTTCATCAGGACGATCATGTGTGGGCTGCATTGGGAACGATGTATCAAACTTCAGTTGGTGCCTGATAATTAGCTGTTCAAATGCTTTCATTTCGCTTCTGGCAGGCCGACTCATGGATGAATATTTGCTCATTATTTGGAGCAAAATGACAAAATGACAATACCTGAGTTTATAGTTGCACCTTAAGCTATAGAAGCAGAATTAGGCCATTCAGCCCAACGAGTCTGCTCCGCCATTTCATCATGGCGGATCCCACTCAACCCCATACACCTGCCTTCTCACCATATCCTTTGATGGACTGACTGACCAGGAAACAATCAATTTCCACCGTAAATATACACACAGAATTGTCCTCCACCGTAGTTTGTGGCAGAGCATTCCACAGATTTACTACTCTCTGGCTAAAAAGAATTCCTCCTTATCTCTGTTCCAAAAGGTCACCCCTCAATTTTGAGGCTGTACCCTCTTCTCAATACCCCCACCATAGGAAAATCCTTTCCGCATGCACCCTATCTACTCCTTTCAACATTCGGTAGGTTTCAATGAGATCCCCCTACATTCTTCTAAATCCCAGTGAGTACAGGCCCAAAGGTGCCAAATGCTCTTCATATGTTAACCTCCTCATTCCAGGAATCATCCTTGTGAACCTCCTCTGGATTCTTTCCAATGACAACACATCCTTTCTGAGATATGGGGCCCAAAACAGTTAACAATAAGACCATAAGACAAAGGAGCAGAAGTCAGCTATTTGGCCCATCGAGTCTGCTCCGCCATTTTATCATGAGCTGATCCATTCTCCCATTTAGTCCCACTCCCCTGCCTTCTCACCATAACCTTTGATGCCCTGGCTACTCAGTTACCTATCAATCTCTGCCTTAAATACACCCAATGACTTGGCCTCCACTGCTGCCCGTGGCAACAAATTCCATAGATTCACCACCCTCTGGCTAAAAAAATTTCTTGGCATCTCTGTTCTGAATGGGTGCCCTTCAATCCTTAAGTCATGCCCTCTCGTCATGGGAAACAACTTTGCCACATCCACTCTGTCCGTGCCTTTCAACATTCGAAATGTTTCTATGAGGTCCCCCCTCACTCTTCTAAACCCCAAGGAATACAGTCCAAGACGGACAAATGGTCCTCATATGTTAACCCTCTCATTCCTGGAGTCATTCTAGTGAATCCTCTCTGTACCCTTTCCTACGTCAGCACATCCTTTTTTAAATAAGGAGACCAAAACTGCCCACAGTACTCCAAGTGAGGTCTCATCAGTGCCTTATAGAGCCTCAACATCACATCCCTGCTCCTATACTCTATCCCTCTAGAAATGAATGCCAACATTGCATTTGCCTTCTTCAATACCAACTCAACCTGGAGGTTAACCTTAAGGGTATCCTGCACGAGGACTCCCAAGTCCCGTTGCATCTCAGAACTTTGAATTCTCTCTCCATTTAAATAATAGTCTGCCCATTTATTTCTTCTGCCAAAGTGCATAACCATACACTTTCCAATGTTGTATTTCATTTGCCACTTCTTTGCCCATTCTTCCGATCTATCCAAGTCTCTCTGCAGACTCTCAGTTTCCTCAGCACTACTGGCCCCTCCACCTATCTTTGTATCATCAGCAAACTTAGCCACAAAGCCATCTATTCCATAATCCAACTTATTGATGTACAATGTAAAAAGAAGTAGCCCCAACACGGACCCCTGTGGAAAACCACTGGTAACCGGCAGCCATCCAGAGTAAGATCTCTTTATTCCCACTCTCTGTTTCCTGCCAATCAGCCAATGCCTTATCCACGTATGTAACTTACCCATAATTCCATGGACTCTTATCTTGTTTAGCAGCCTCATGTGTGGCACCTTGTCAAAGGCCTTCTGAAAATCCAAATATACAAAACCCACTGCATCTCCCTTGTCTAGCCTGCTTGTAATTTCCTCAAAAAATTGTAATAGGTTTGTCAGGCAGGATTTTCCTTTAAGGAATCCATGCTGAGTTCTGCCTATCTTGTCATATGCCTCCAGGTACTCTGGAACCTCATCCTTGACAATCGACTCCAACAACTTCCCAACCACCGATGTCAAGCTAACAGGTCTATAATTTCCTTTTTGCTTCCTTGCCCCCTTCTTAAATAGCGGAGTGACATTTGCAATCTTCTAGTCTTCTGGAACCATGCCAGAATCTATCGACTTTTGAAAGATCATCGCTAATGCCTCCGCAATCTCCACAGCTACTTCCTTCAGAACACGAGGGTGCATTCCATCTGGTCCGGGAGATTTATCTACCTTTAGACTATTCAGCTTCCTGAGTACTTTCTCTGTTGTAATAGTGACTGCGCACACTTCTCTTCCCTGCCACCCTTGAGTGTCCGGTATACAGCTGATGTCTTCCTTAGTGAAGACTGATGCAAAATACTCGTTCAGTTCCTCCGCCATCACCTTATCTTCCATTACAATTTCTCCAGCATCATTTTCTATCAGTCCTGTATCTACACTCACCTGCCTTTTACTCTTTATATACTTGAAAAAGCTTTTAGTATCCTCTTTGATATTATTTGTTAGCTTCCTTTCATAGTTAATCTTTTCCCTCTTAATGACCTTCTTAGTTTCCTTTTGTAAGCTTTTAAAAACTTCCCAGTCCTCTGTCTTCCCACTAATTTGTGCTTCCTTGTATGCCCTCTCCTTTGCTTTAACTTTGGCTTTGACTTCTCTTGTCAGCCACGGTTACATCCATTTTCTATAAGAAAATTTCTTCTTTTTTGGAATATATCTGTCTTGCATCTTCCCCACTTCTCGCATAAACTCCAGCCTAAGCTGCTCTGCTGTCCTTCCCGCTAGTATCCCTTTCCAGTCAACATTGGCCAGTTCCTCTCTCATGCCACTGTAATTTCCTTTACTCCACTGAAATACCGACACATCGGATTTCAGCTTCTCTTTTTCAAATTTCACAGTGAACTCAATCATGTTATGATCACTGTCTCCTAAGGGTTCCTTCACCTCAATCTCTCCAATCACCTCTGGTTCATTACACAATACCCAATCCAGTACAGTCAATCCCCTAGTGGGCTCAACAACAAGCTGTTCTAAAAAGCCATCTCGCAGGCATTCTACAAATTCTCTCTCTTGAGATCCAGTGCTGAACTGATTTTCCTAATCCACTTGCATGTTAAAATCCCCCACAATTATCATAATACTGCCCTTCCGACAAGCCTTTTCTATTTCCTGTTGTAATTTGTAGTCCACATCCCTGCAGCTGTTTGGAGGCCTGTATATAACTGCCATCAGGGTCCTTTTACCCCTGCTATTCCTTAGCTCAACCCATAAAGATTCTGCACCTTCCGATCCTATATCACCTCTTTCTAATGATTTAATATCATTTCTTACCAATAAAACCACGCCTCCCCCTCTGCCTACCTTCCTATCCTTCCGATACACCATGTATCCTTGGACGTTCAGCTCCCAGAGACATGCATCCTTTAGCCAGGTCTCAGTGATGGCCACAATATCATATCTGCCAATCTGTAGCTGTACGACAAGATCATCCACCTTATTCCTTATGCTGCGTGCATTTAAGTATAACACCTTAAGACCAGTATTTGGTACTTTTTGCTTTCATTGCACTGCAACTCATCCCAATGGCTGCAAATTTGCCCCATCACTTGCCTGTCCTTCCTGACATCTTTACTGCTCACTATCTTAGATTTATTTCTGTTTTCCCCTTCCTCTGTTCTATCATTCCGGTTCCCATCCCCCTGCCAAATTAGTTTAAACCCTCCCTAACAGCTCTATTAAACTTTCCCGCCAGGATATTGGTCCCCTTCGGATTCAGGTGTAACCTGTCCTTTTTGAACAGGTCATACTTCCCCCAGAAGAGATCCCAATGATTCAGGAATCTGAAGCCCTGCCCCCTGCACCAGTCTCTCAGCCACGGCATTCATCTGCCTGATCCTACTATTCTTGCCCTCGCTAGCACGTGGCACAGGTAGCAATCCCAAGATTACTACCTTGGAGGTCCTGCTTCTCAGCTTCCTTCCTAACTCCCCAAAATCTCTCTTCAGGACCCCCTCCCTTCTCCTATCTATGTCATTGGCACCAACATGTACCAAGACAACTGGCTGCTCGCCCTCTCCCTTCAGAATATTCTGGACCCGATCCGAGACATCCAATACTCCAAGTGTGGCCTGACTAGTGTCTTATAGATGCTCAGCATTATCTCCTTGCTTTTATCTTCTATTCCCCTTTAAATAAATGCCAACCTTGCATCTGCCTTCCTTGCCACTGACTCAAACTGTAAATTAACCTTCTGAGTGTCTTGCACTAGGACCCCTAAGCCCCTCTGCACCTCTGATGTTTGAACCTTCTGCCAATTTAGATAACAGTCCGCACTATTTTCCTTTCACCAAAATGCATTATCATACATTTCCGAGCACCGTACTCCATCTGCCTCTTTATTGCTCATTCTTCCAATTTGTCCAAGTCTTGCTGCAATCACATTGCTTCCTCAGCACTACCTACCCCTCCATCTATCTTCATATTATCTGCAAACTTTGCCACAAGCCATCAATTCCATTATCTAAATCACTGACAAACAATGTGAAAAGTAACGGTCCCAATACTGACCACTGAGGAGCACCACTAGTCACTGGCAGCCGACCAGAAAAGGCCCCTTTTATTCCCACTCACTGAGTTATCCTGCATTAGTGTTTTCTTGCTCAATAGTTACCATTTAGCTAGGTGGAATCCCCCAGCTACTTAAAACCAGAAAAGAACAACAGTGAGGGCATGTGGTACATTATTATACCACCAGCATCTTGTCAGTCAAAATGATAATGGGATTAGGCAGATCTGGAGTTTGAGAAGGAAGGTCTTTGATCTTGCCACTGGGCAGTAATGGCCCGCACACTCTCCTCTAGATGTAAACTGATGGGCAACATCTTCTCTCAGAAGAGAGAGAGGGACGTCCACTGGTAACCTACAGCATATGAAATGGCAAGTGCCTACCAGGTTTGATTCAATGGCATTATGTGGAATTAGAGGTGTGAGACTTGAAGCAGTTAAAACGAGTGAGGCTGTATTTAGGCAAATGAATGTGCCAGTTAAGTACGGTTTGAGAGAGCTTGTTCTTAAATGGGCAACAGGGACAGACTTTGCACCACTGTGTGAAGTTAATGTTTCAGACTTCGAGAGCAATAGAAGGGATCGAGAATACCTTCGCTGTCCTTCCCTTTTCAAACAAGGTCTTTAACTTCTTGTGGCATGGGATCCATGTCCTGTTCCTTTCATTCATCTTCGGTTCAATAACTTCCCTCAGTGCCGTGCATGGATAATGTCTCATCTTTTCTCCATCATATCTATTGAGTCATGTCTGAAACTCTCGGTGCCCACTCCATCCCATGCTCAGCCAAATAAAATCCATATTTTATGGATTAATTCCCATTACTGATTGCAGGGAAAGAGCAGCCCTGTTTCATGAGAACTCTGGCTTTACTGGGCAGCAACACACACAAAATGCCGCAGGAACTCAGCAGGCCATACAACTTCTATGGAAAAGAGTACAGTTGACATTTCGGGCCAAGACTCTTCAGCAGGACTGGGCTGCTGAGTTCCTCCAGCATTTTGTGTGTGCTGCTTGGATTTGCAGATTTTCTCTTTTTTATTAGGCAGCAGTTAGCTTTAGTGTAAACCACTTGATATTGGATCGCATGCTTGGTTATTAAAGCACTGGGCACCAAATAGACCAATTTTTTGGGCCCCTTATCTAAAAAAGCATTGAAGAGGGCCCGGGAGAGGTTCATGAGAATGATCCTGGGAATGAAAGGCTAAGAAAAGTGTTTAATGGTTCTGAACCTATACTCACTGGAGTTTAGAAGAATGAGAGAGGATGTCCTTGCAACCTATTGAATATAGAAAGGCCTAGATAACGTGGACAAGGAGAGGATGTTAGCTATAGTGGGGGAGCACAAAAATTAAAAAGAGTTTCTTTTGATAGAAGATGGTGAATCTCTGGAATTCATTACCACAGACAGCTGTGGAGGCCAAGTCATTGGATGTATTTTAAGTGGAGGTTGATAGGTTCTTGGTTAGTAAAGGCATCAAAGGTTAAGGGAAGAAGGCAGGAGAATGGGGTTGAGAGGGATAATAAATCAGCCCTGATGGAATGGCAGAGCAGACTTGATGGGCCATTGGCCTAATTCTGCTTCTATGTCTTAAGGTCTTAGTGTTATTATATTTAGTCATACGAGCATGAATTCTATGCACATACTGCACTAGGTAACATGGGTCCAGATTACCTGTCTGTTTCATCCCCAGCATAGATTGTTATCCAACTTCATCATCAATTTGATTCAATTCTTCTTTTACACTTAATCCACCCTGATGGGAAACATGAAAGCTTCACAGACATAGTTCAAATATTTTATTTTTACAGAGATTTGAGGTGGTGTGGAGGGGGTTGAATTAACACTCGCCAGAGAATTTCCTTTGAACAACTGCCAAGAAGGCTTGAAAACAAGAACAAATGAACTTGTGTTTAATACGTCGAATTTAGACAAACATTGAAACAAATAAATCTTTTGACTTTTTTTGCATCTATGATTGTAATCATGTTGATTTTTACTACAGTCCAAGGGAACATACCTCAATCAAGTAACCAGAATATTAAATGAAAATTAGTTCTCACTATTGTCTATAAATCCAATAAACCCTTTCCCATTTGTCTGACATGAAAAGCCTCACATTAGGATGTCCAGCTTGTCATTCAAATCGATTATGCCCTGAGACGGCATAAAGAAATAAGGTGTCTCCTACAATAGATCTTAATGGAAATCCAGTAGAGTAAAATTAATTATTTGCCTCACAGTGTCATCAGATCTCAGGTTATCTTTATCAAATTACTTTAAAATTATCTCGGACCAGAAAAACCACACCACTGAGAGAACTGACATAGAAATTTATGCGCAGTGATTTATTTTCTCCAGCAGGCAGCATTTTTGTGGTACGATTGATAAATAGATAGATCATTCAAATTCCTCATCTAAATACGTCTCTTCAAAATCTGCAATTCTCGCACAAATATTAACAATTAATTTTGTTTATCTTGCCTTACAAAACTTGTCCATGTGGTGTCACTAGTATGACTGGAATAGGTTTGCTTAACTACTTGTTAATTTAAGAAATCCAAGATTTTGAAGTCTGAATTGAAGTTGTTTGAATGACTTTATTGGAAATAGGTGCATTTTATAGGTTTGGAAGAGAGATGTGGTCATTGTCTTGCCATGGAGTGTTGCACAATAAAAGCATTATGTCTTTGGTCTGGATGTCTTCCATTGAACAACATGATGACATGATGACCCATTTAAAGTTCATCTCCTGGTACACATGGAGAAGCCTCAAAGGAAGGCAGCACAAGTTGTAGTCAATGATAGGCTTCTCCATTTTGGGTACATATCCAGCTCTACAACCAAACTCGGGTGGTGTTTTAGAACCAATTGCACTATGCAGCTGAATTCTGTAGCCTAAGTTTTATGAACATCATCTTTCCACTATAGCTTGTTATCTCACCTATAATTAGTCAGCCAGGTTTATCTTGTTGCACCTTAATGAATAAGTTAACCTTTTATTCACTAATTAGCAACCAGCTAAACCTGCCACTGCTGCAAAAAAAAAGCAATGCCAGGTTCTCACTTAAAGTCAGCAATACCCTTTGTTGGAATGAATTAAGTTCATTGTGCATATGGAGTCAGTGCCACCTATAAGACATAGGAACAGAATTAGGCCATTCAGCCCATTGAGTCTGCTCCACCATTTTGTCATGGCTGATCCATTTCCCTCTGAACTCCATTCTCCTGCCTTCTCCCATAATCTTTTATGCCCTGACTAATCAAAAACCTATTGCTTTCTGCCTTAAATACACCCAATGACCTGGCCTCCACAGCCACCATGGCAATGAATTCCACAGATGCATCATCCTCCGGTGAAAGAAATTCCTCCTCATCTCCACTCTAAGATGATGTTCTTCTATTTTGAGGCTCTGCCCTCTGGTCCTAGACTCCCCCACCATAGGAAACATCCTCTCCACATCCACTCTAACTAGGCCTTTCAACATTCTCAATGAGAATGAGACCATCCCCCCCGCATTCTTCTAAATTCCAGCGAGTAAAGGCCCAGAACAGTCAACTGCTCGTCATACAATGCCTTGCATTCCAGAATCATTCTCGTGAATCTCCTCTGAACCCTCTCAAATGTCAGCACATCCTTTCTTAAATAAGGTGCCCAGAACTGCTCACAATACTTCATAAGGCCTCACCAGCGCCTTATAAAGCCTCAGCATTATTATCATTGCTTTTCTACTCTTGTCCTCTGGAAATGAATGCTAACATTGCCTTCCTCACCACTGATTCAACCTGCAAATTAACCTTTAGGGAATCTTGCATCAGGACTACCAAGTCCCTTTGCACCTCGGATTTTTTTGAATTTTCTCCCCGTTCAGAAAATAGCCAAGTGCAGGGATGATAGGATGTGCGTTGTTAGGCATATTGCACTGGGACTTGATGTATTCATTTTTTTTTAGAAAATAATGTTCCAAGAGCCTATCTTGATGGATGAATCATGATTTTGTCCTGACCTTTATGTCTACTTCATCATAACAAAACAATGCCCATCTTGTGCAGCCCTACCAATTATAAGTATTAGGGCCTCTGTGATGGAGTCAACATTCTGACAAGCTAGCTGTGAAATTTTGCTTGTGATAGGGTGCTGCACCAGAAGCTAAGTAAGTACTTATAAACTTAGATCTTCTTTCTCCAGGTCTACCAAAATCACATGTGCCACTTAATTAATGCCCCTGAAATCAGAGCCATTATGCACACCTACTTTTGCACAAATCACACCTAAAAGAGGGTTTAATAAAAATAAAATACACTGGTGATCACTTCTGGAAGAAATTAAGCCCATGGTGAAAATGGCTCAGGCACCTGACTGTAGTGGTTTTTTTCCTGACTTTTCTTGCATCTACCCATCCAAGGTCTGGTTAGTCTACTCATCCACCCAAGCTCTTGCAGAGTGCAGCTGATTAAGAGCCAACGAACACAGCAGACAAAATGAAAACTGATCTGAAGTGAAGGAATGAAGGGCAATGGCTGACCAATAGGATTTGGGGATACAAGAGACTACAGTTATTGGGATCTGGAGCATAAATTAAGCTGCTCAAAGAACTTAGCAGGTCAGGCAGCATCTGTGGAGGCAAAGTGATAATGAACATTTGAGCTCGAGCTGCTGAATCAGCAGTGAGGTCTATTCCACCTTGTCACTTGCAAGGACGCCATCCATTTCTCTTAGCTTCTTCATGTCCAATACCTTGGAGTGGAAGACTTTCCATTCCAGGACATTGTAAGTGTCCTTCTTCAGGTAACATTGCTTTCCACCACTACCAATAGCCTGTCCTGGCCCAACCACTTTCACATCTTGGCCATGAAAACTCACCAATGTCTCTACTTTCTCATGATGCAAAAGAAATTTGCCACGTCCCCTTTGACACTTAACGATTTTTAATTGTTGCACCATTGAAATAATCTTATCTGGTGGCATGACAGCCTCGTATGGCAAGTGCTCTGCCTTTGACTGCAAGAAACTGCCAGTCAGTTGTGGACAGAGCTCAGCACATCACAGAAACTGACTTCCCCTCCAAGAACTTTGTCTCCATTTCTCACTGTCTCAGTAAAAAAGCAGCATAATCAAAGATCCCATCCGCCCTCGATATTCCCTCTTCTCCCCACCACCCCTCCCGATGGGCAGAGGAAAAGCCTGAAAGCACAACCACCAGGCCCAAGGACAGCTTCGACCTTACAGTTTTTCGCTATTGATTATTTTCCTATCAGGATAAGATGGATTCTTGACCTCAAAATCAACCGTGTTGTGACCTTGCACCACACTGTCTACTTGCATTATACTTTCTCTCTACGTAACACTTTATTCTGTACTTTGTTATTGCTTTACCTTATTCTACCTCAATGCACTGTTGTAATGTATTGATCTATATGGATGATTTTTTTTCACTGAACCTTGGTAAATGTGACAATACTAATAAACCACTCTAGATCTGTAAAACTATTCATGGAATGCACCTGTAAGTTCAATGAAAAGTAATTCAGAATACACTATTTTCCTTTTCTAATGGATGTCTTGGCCATAATAAAACATAAGAAAGATACATATCGCCATAAGGTAAAGTGCAATGCATAGGGCTGGCCCTAGATTAAATTGAAGAATGACGACAAGTAAATAAAATGAATTAATCAAAAATAATATGGGGAGAAATTTACCATAAATCAGTTTAGATACATTTATTCCCTGTGTTGAGGTAAGTGCACTAAAGAAGAAAAAAGAATCACTTCATGGTTTAAATAAATGATGTTTTGTTTATCAGCTTAACGCTCTCAAAAGCAAATCAATCTCCTTCAATATGAAATTAACTTGCTGTGTTATATTTTATATAAACATCTGCTCAAATGAGTAGGTGTTACATATTGTCCCTGCAAGATGTTAACAGATTTGTAATAGTTATAATTTTAGCTGATGCCATTCATTAAAATGGAATAATTTTGAAAAATATTAAATGAAAAAATAAGTTCACGACAAATGTGTGAAAATGGATCAGTAACTAATTCCCAAAGAATGCAAAATCTTCAAAAAACTAAAAATTTTCACTGTACCTGTGAATTACTCTGCTCCTTTGTGTGCATTTCTATACAATAAGTATGAATTGTTCAGAGTTCACCCAGTATTACAAAAGTCCCATTTGTTTATACTCTATAAATGTCTTAGATAATCTCCATCTAAGTGTCAGCTTATTTTCATTCCTTTTTTATCTACTAAAATTGTATCTGTCACACAGGGACACTGCACAATAATTCAAGGAAATATATTGTATCCTGCCTGTCCTAAATATCTAGAACAGTTAACTATTTGCATATTTTTTATGATAGAGTAGGGTAAAGAATTCTTTTCTGTACATAACGAGTGCCAGGTTTTATATAAAAAAATACAGAGATGAGTTTTAGAGAACAATTTAGCATAAAAAACCCTGGTGCTTAGAGGAAATAATTTTCCCCCCGCAGGTTACACCTCCCCCTTCCTTCCTCCTGTTGTTCCATGAGCACCAAGGTTGAAATGTGCTTTAAAATATGTGCAACCTCTTAGCAGTGCATTGAATCACAATCTGTGGTCCAAACAAGCATGTGCTCAATAGTTTATTTGAAGTCCACTGATCGTCCATGGCAAAGGTGGATTAAGGCAAACCATATAAACACATTTTTATAAAATATAAGTATAGTGATAGAGGGTAGCATGGTGTGTTGATATTCTGCCTCATCTTAACCTCTGAGTCCTGGGTTCAAATACAATCAGGTTAATGACTATATTGGAAAGGAATATGAGCAGGGAAGATGGCAGAGCAGCAATGGCTGGAATTTCTGGGGACAATCTGGAGGGCTCAGAAAGAGGAAGAAATATTCTGAAGGCAGGATGACACAACTGTGGCTGACAAGAGACGTCAAAGCCAACATAAAAGCTGAAGGGAGGACATATAATGCAGCAAAAATGAGTGGGAGGTTAGAGGATTGGGAAGCTGTTAAAAACAAAGAGAAGGCAACTAAAAAGGTCATAAAGAAGAAAAAAATGGAATACAAAAGAAAGCTAGCCAATAATATTATAGAGGATATCAACAGTTTCTTCAGATATATGAAATGTAAAAGAGAGGTGAGAGCAGAAAATGATGCTGTTGCGGTAATAAGGAGGACAAGGAAACGGCAAACAAACTAAGTAACGCAAACACAAGGAAATCTGCAGATGCTGGAAATTCAAGCAACACACACAAAATGCTGGTGGAACGCAGCAGGCCAGACAGCATCCATAGGAAGAAGCACAGTCGACATTTTAAGCCGAGACCTAAAATGATTCTAGAATTGAGAAGCTTGTCATATGAGGAGCAGTTGATGGCTCTAGGCCTCTGCTCATTGGAATTCAGAAGAATGAAGGGTAACTACATTGAGACCTGCTGAACTTTGAAAGGCCTTGATATAGTGGATGTGGAGAGGATGTTTCCTGTGGTGGGGGACTCTAAGACCAAAGCACACAGCCTCAGAAAAGAGGGGCATCCTTTTAGAACGGATTTGAGGAGAAATTTATTTAGTCATGGATTGATGAATCTGTGGAATTCGTTGCCACATGTGGCTGTGGGGGACTAGTCTTTGGGTATGATTAAGACAGGGGCTGATAGATTCTTGAGTAGTCAGGGCATGAAGGGATATGGGGAGAAGGTAGGAGATTGGGGCTGAGAAAGAACATTGAGCAGCCATGATGAAATAACCTAATTCTGCTCCAATCTCTTATGGTCTTATTGTCGTATGTTTTAAATCTGCCATATTGTATGTTAAATTATTTTATGTTAGTATGTAGTACTGTACAAAATTCTGCCACAATTTAACACAAAATAGCAGTGGAATGGAACTCCTTAGGACAAATGACAATGAAAATGAAAATGTTGACATGGGACTTTCTGGCTAATGGTCTTAGGGAAAGGAGTTTTGCATAGTATCTCTCCCATTTTCTGGTTAAGTATCAAATACTTGTCCATGGTCTTTTTCATGGTCTAGCATAGGCCCCTTGAGACTGCTCACTTAATCAATAGGACCATGGACCATCAGTGCGGTCTTAATAATTTTCTTCCTGTTCCTCTTAATTCCTGAATTCCTTTGTATTTCAAAAATCTATACACATTGTCTTAGCATTCTTATCTTTCCACGAAAGAGAACTCCAACATTCAGAACACACTGAGAGAATGCCTTGCTCTTCATCTCCATCTTAAAGGGTGATTCTATTTGAAACCATTGACCACTAATGAACTGGAATGGAGGAGGGAAGATGCCAGACTGGAAGAAGTGTCTGGACACGAAACATCGACTGTTTATTTATTTCCATAGACCTTGCCTGACCGGTTGTATTGCTCCAACATTTTGTGCGTGAAGGTCATTTCTGGATTGTTTGGCAGCACTCCTGAAATTCTTTTGATGTGAGTTAACATTGAACTCCAATGTCACCTATATATCAAGTATAAATGAGGTGCTGTGAGGTGTTCCCCATATAACTGTCCTACTGCAGTATTGTGAGGGAACCTGCAGTTTATTGTCTAAAGAGGAACCATTGTTGATCATTACAAGGAGTTCTTCCCAACATTACCATGGATTGGGACGTCTATCTTTTTACCTTAACTCGCTCTAACTCCCTCCACCAATATCCCTGACTGTCATTGATATCTCTTCTGATTATTGTATTCCCAACCTAATGAACTCCAAGGCTCAGTTGCAAAAGAAATTTCTGATCCAGCCAAACCCAGAAGGATAACCCTGGTATCCCCACTCTGCAACCTCCATTCTCTAAGGATCCTATCACTTTGGAGATATGCTTTCATGCTTGCATACTCCAACCTTTTTTTAAAACCAGCATCCCATAATTTTTTATAAGGTTAGCTTTATTTATCACATGTTCATCAAAATATTGAAACCGACAGTGAACGGTATCATTTTGCGCCCACAAGCAATACAGCTGAGAATGTGTTGGGGGAAGCCTGCAAGTGTTGCCACACTTCTGATGCCAACATATCATGCCCACAGCTTAAAAACCCAAACCCAGTATGTCTTTGGAATGTGGGAGGAAAGCCATGAAATCTCGGGGAGAATGTACAGTCTCCTTACAGGCAATTGTCGGAACTGAACCGCGGTTGCTGTTCACTGGCACTGTAAAGTGTTGTGCTGATTGCTATGCCACTGTGCCACCCCCTCATCACCCCAAATAGTTAGATTAGTGAGGAACAGAGGAGGATGAGTAAGTGTTCCGGGGCTTCATTGTGAGTGAATAAGTAGGACAAATTAAACGGATCAAGCCCAAGTTTTATATGAGTACAGTAATCACAACATTCTTAAAGTGGAAGACTAAGGGGTGGACAATATGCTCTGCCAGCAGTTACTCTGGTGAAGGTAGGTTTGTTAAGTTGTTTTGGAAAAGATCAAGGCAGCAGTCATTAGTCTCAGGAAAGTGCAGCGAATGAAAATTACGTATGGGAGACAATTTATTGCTTCTGGAAGTTTACAACCTTAATTAATTGTGGTCAGGAAAAGCTAAAAAGACTTTGAAGAGACCACAAAATTTGATGAATAACTTCAGTTTTTGGGGATGTGACATTTGTGACATTAGCCCTGTGTAGTGTACTCGATCCCAACTGTTTTTATGAAATTCTGAGATTTCACACAGTTGGTAGAATAAATTGCATGGACTGACATTAACTTGATTTCATTATAGATGTAATTATAGTTACAGCAGTAGGAATAAATTGTATGATGGTTTTTATTGTATTTTTAGATTTCTTGCACAGTTGATCATTAACGCTACACAAGGCATAGATAGACCCACAATCACCACTTACATAGACTTTTAAAAGCAACTGGCAGCAAACTCTTGTATAGACAAGGCAGAGTCAGCTCAGCCTCACCTCAGTTCAGAGAATGCCTGTCATGCAGCTGCCTGAGAACTGACAACACTCAGTAGCATAAAGCAAACAGCTCCAAGTGTCAGCCAGTTCAGGGACTCAAACCTCTGATCTCTTGCTTGCTAGTAAATGTGCTCATTTGCTTGAGGGGACGAGTTCACCTGGAGTTTCCTTTATTTATTGTTTCTTCAATCAAAATATTTGCTCAGTCTCATCCTTGTTAACTTGAATTTTATTATATCAAATAAAGGATCGGAAGCTGGCTTTTCACACAGCTTGTAGTGATACATCTAAAAATCTGAGACCACTAATTCAGTATTTTTTTTCCAGATGAAATAATGAAATGCTACTTTAGGTCACATGAAGGTAACAGAAGAGATTTGCCTACAATATTTTTGGTCGGATCCCGATTCGCTGTCAGCTTACAATGAGAATTAAAGCTGATCAATTAGTGGAGCTGGTCGATTGGTAAATAGCCACGGCCTACACACACAAAGGGGTCAACTCAAACCCAGCTGTAAGCTGTCTTATTTGTCAAATGGTAGAGTAAAAGGCACAAACACACAACTTCATTAGCATGATGATCAGGCAAACAACACCTCTGGAATATATTATTCATTAAATGTAACTGAGATATAATATAAAAGCAGTGTCTTTGTAGTTATTGTAAGGTCAGCACAATTTCCTGACTATAACTATTATGCATATTGTCTTTGCCTTAGTCAGCTGCCTGCTTTGTCTATAAAATTATGCAATCATTGACAGTCTTTTGCCTATTTTTGTATTCACTTTTCCAATAACCAAATACTACTAATTTCTGCTGACATAGGTGCCAAGCTTCAGATAATACAGTATTTCATTACTGTTTCCTCCTCCTCAATGGTTATTTACAGTCCTCCACATACTATGCAGCAATCTTAAAAGAAACTATTTTAATAAGGTACTGCTTGCCTCTGCAATATGTTACCCACCAAATGAGATTTTGTTTAAAGATGCTATCAAGTAAAGCATGTGTGCTAAGGTTTTTGTTTTGTCCATGAAATATGCATTTCATATCTCCTCCATTTCATTAACATAATGTAGTTTGTGCTTTGCATTCTGTGCATAGTACATATTTGATTTACAAAATAAATATTTCCATTAGAAAATGAATTATGTGTGGATGGAATGCAGAATAGAGTGACATTTTATATGAAAGAATACAAAATGCATTTCTTCAGCAGAATTAAAATGTGTATCTTTATGTAAAATGTGTCACACATATTTTTACACACATATAAAATGCATGTCAAAACTAAAATGGATCATTATATTTTCTGGTAGAAAATGGCGGCTCTTTGCAAAAGATGAAAAAAATAGAAAACAAGCAGGACAATTTTTTTCTACAAAAATCCAATAAAATCTGTTAGTTGTAATTACTCTCTGCATTAGCCTGTAGTGGTTATAGACCCTGTTAAACCTAAAACACATTAGCATTAAGGAATTATTGATAAAAAATGGAATATTATTCTTATCTTCCTTATCAGAATGCAAGTTAACAGACAATTGATTAGTTTATGGTTAAATAAGGATTGTAACAAAGCAAAACCTATTTGATTCCTTTCTTCCTATATTTAGAATACATTTAACTTTGCAAAATGCAACAAGGACCATAAATTAGTTGTCATTCCTGTTATAAAATATCCTTTCCAGGCTTTAATACACACTGACATCTATGTTTTAAAACCACTACTTTTGTAATATACAGAATGGAAATATACAGTATTATTGCTGTATTTAATATGATAAAACAGACATTACAAAAGTTTCTGAAGAAAAATATCTTCCTATTTTTGCAAGATTTAATGTAGTAACTTCCCTTAATACAATTTGCAATCTCTCAGCATATTTAACTGGGGCATATGACTTCTAAAAGAAGTATTATTTTTAAATTTTAAACTATATCTTCCCTTACAATATAAACATAAAATCCATTGGGGATTTGGTATTATTCTCAAATGTAAAAAAAATGTACCAACGGAATGCATAAATTTGTCAGCGAAATGAAAACAATAAGGCTGTGGCATTTTTAAGTGCGAGCCTTTCTGATTACTGTGAAGCAATTTAAGTGTTGTTTTTACATTATAGTTCACATCTCATTAGGAATATTTTACCAGAAATGAAATTGAAACGTATCCTATTAAATCCACTAAGTACATCAGACTGTAGATCTTGATATTTCCTCAAATCTTAAGTTTATTCTTATATTTATGTTTTAAGTACATTATTGCCAGTCTATGATTATTCATGTTGTTTTCACCTACAGGCTCAATTTCAAACCCTCCACAATTCTGTAAAAGATTTATACACAGTGCATTCCATCAGTGGTTATGTTTCTTCTTTTTTTTTTACAATCTTGTTGAAAATTGCCTTGGTGTGGAGCTTTGTTTTGGCTGTCAGAAGAACGATGTTGTAAGCTGGTGCACCTCTTCTTTACACACTTGGCTATCAGAAGATACTGTGCCCCTTGGCATTACCATTGTTATTAACAAAGTGTTTCAAACATGGCAGCTGAGGGGCATATGAAATATAGTTCTAGGAGTGGTGGATGAAGGAAATGACACTGCTTGTCCTGAGAAATGGCGTTTACATACTCAAAGACGAGCTTCTTTTGTGTAAATGGAACCTACATGTGTACATCTATTTATATGAGGAGCTCCGCTGAAGAGCATGATTCGTTTGGTGGTGTCATTTGTGGAAGTAAGCAAGGAGAATCACTTTCCCCCCACTGCTGAAGCTGTCTTTCTCATATGTGGGTCATGGATTCTGTCCATAGTGGCTATGATATGCTTGTTCAATGGGCAAAAAACAGTGGAGATCTATGTAATGTGAGGGGGTAATGGCTGAGGGACGAGAGAACTGCAGAAAGAGGAAAACTGAAGGAAAACCAAGGGAAGGTTGAGAGACTTTGAGTATTTAATCATACAATTCCAAGTTATGAGTATTAACTTTGATCTTGATATTAGATGTGCATTTGCAAATTTTGCTTCTATTGTATTACAAATTATTCTGAGTCCTTAATTTAATATATTTTATCTTAGTTGCCCTGTAAGTGATTTTAGGCCCTACAATGCAAATGCTTAAAAGAAACATTCACTATTCTCTTTAAAGAAGGAGAAATTTTAGACATCAATCACATAGCTGGAGGACTTTGCATGCACTCATTTCTCCTGTGGTCACAAATCCCCACACATATCAATCTATAACTACTAGTACATTATAAAATCCCCTTTCTAATTAGCATCATTTGGTATTATTACACCCTAAGGCTAGAATCTCGATTTGACTACCTGAAAAGTAGAAACATGCTTAAAAATAGTTTTCTCTATTGCCTGATAACCCATGTCCAGAGGGCAATAGTTTAAATGAATGACCTTAGAGAGCAATAAAAGGATATGCTGCTTCCCCTCTGACATCACAGAGCTATGACTGATGTCTGCTGATCCACTTGCATGATGTAACATTGTCTGGCAACATTTGTTCATTTTTGCAAAGGAGAAGAACTAAGACCTTATAATTGACAGCGAAGCCAGTTTCTAACACAAATATAAATTGGTCACCTTTCGATTATGGAAGTGACCTTGTACGAAATTACTTGTTAAAATCCTTGTGGATGTTACTTTTATTCCCCATCACTGATTTTCCTCCTTCTCCTCTTTCACTTTCTTCTCTTACTATTCTTGTAGCTGAAATGTCAGGATATGTTGGACTCACGACTGCGACAGTTGCCATCTGCTCTGTGATCAGTCGGGAGAAATGTCACTTTGTGGGTCTGAATGATTTCTCCGACTACTGGCTCAGTGCTACTCTCGCTTCTTGAATCAGTAGAGTGTGGGGTTGAACACAAATGTGGAACAGATTTGATGGGCCAAATGGCCCAATTCTGCTCCTATCCTCATTAATGTCTAGGTTCTTATGTTAGATTGTGGCTGAAGTATGGCTGAACCATTGGCGATGCTCTTCTTCAGACTAGGCCTAGTTTTCTTCCTCACGCAGCCTTAAAAGAACATATTGCTCAGCTTTGAAGAGGAGATGACTACCTGCGTTCTGGTCGACTTTTATCTCTCATTGACATCAGTGTAGCAGGTTAACTGCTCATTCTCACAAGTTGCTGGACATAAAGTTCCAACACTTAACTGTATTTACACATTTAAAAAGTCCTTTTTTTTTCTGTTGGGTGACCCAAAACCTTTACCTATGAACTGATAATTACTAAATGTTCTATTAATTTAGAGATACGCCACAGTAATAGGCCCACCCGGCCCAACAAGATCTTGCCACTCAATTACACCAATTACACCCATGTGACTAATTATCCTACTAACCCATATGTCTTTGGAAAATGGGAGAACACCAGAGCTCCCAGAGAAAACCCACTTGGTCACAGAGAGAACGTACAAACTGCCACCCAATTTCCAAATGGACATTGAACCCATGAACACTACCTCACTACTTTCTATTCCTGCTTTTTTTTTTGCTCTACTTACTTAAGTATTTAATAGGACAGCGGTGGGAATTGAACCAGAGTCACTGGCACTGTAATAGCATAATGCTAACCACCACGCTACTGTGGCATCCCATAAAATATGCAAGGGGGAAATGTATACATTCAACGGTTAACCAAGGGTTTCTGCAGATGCTGGAAATCCAGAGCAACACACGCAAAATGCTGGAGGAACTCAGCAGGTCAGGCTGCATCTATGGAAATGAATAAGCAGTCAACATCTTGGGCCGAGACCCTTCATCCACTGACTGAGGAAGTAAATCCAAGTTCCCAAGCCCTGCTGGAATATGCAGCAGATCCTCATAGAGGGATCAGAAGTGGAGAGAGTGAGCAACTTAGAGTTCCTGGGTGTCAATATCTCTAGGGTCCTAACATGGATGCAACATACCGATGCAACTCTAACGAAGGCAGGACAGTGGTTATATTCCATCAGGAGTTTGAGGAGATTTGGTCTGTCAACTAAAACACTCAACCCTCTACAAATGCAGTGTGGAGAGCATTCTAACCGGTTGTACCACCGACTGCTATGGGGGGAGGGGTGGCTATTGCACAAGGTGCAAGAAAGCTGCAGAAAGTTGTAAATTCTTTTTAAAATGCTCCTATCATGGGTACAAGACTCTGCAGTATCCAAGACATCTTCAAGGAGTAGTGCCTTAGTAAGGTGGGATCCATCATTAAGGACCACTGCCACCCAGGACCTGCCCTCTTCTCATTGTTACCGTCAGGAAGGCAATACAGAAGCTTGAAGGCACACACTCAACGACTCAGGAACAGTTTCTTCTCCTCTGCCATCCGAGTTGCAAAACAGACATTGAACCCATGAACACTACCTCACTACTTTTTATTTCTGATTTTTTTTGCACTATGCACTTTAACTTACCTATTTAATAGGTATATACATATTCAGGTTTTTTTCTATATTTATCATGTATTTCATCGTACTGCTGCTGTAAAGTTAATAAGTTTCGCGACATATGCTGGTGATATTGAACCTGATTCTGATTCTGATTCACACACAGATGACAAAAAATTACAAAATATTCTCAGGCCCTCTGTTTATATATTCAGTTGGAACCAATTGCTGCCAGCTCGAGGTGGTGCGGCTGGGCTGAATGTTACTTCCCTTTATATCCCCCACCATCCTTCACCAGTCTTTAGGTTGGTGGTTGTTTGGCTTCAGTTCCTGACTTGGAATTAGCTGCCAAATATATGTGACTATGTTCTCATTTTTTAAAATTTAAAATCAACCAGGGATTTTCATTCGCCATTTTACTAGCCTAACCCAAACGTGTTGTTTTCTATTCCTGGAGTGGAAGCAATATGAGTTTTCATGCAGATAAATTAATCTACAATTATGTAAATTTGAATCAATGCTTTAATTCTGTCAAAATTGTTGAATAAATGTGAACTTAGCACAAAAGTATTACAAGAGTATAAGGAATGAATAAGAGTTTTATCTCTTTCTTGTCATTTGAAATAATCTGGTTTTCACTTTGGAAATTGTTATTAGAAGTTGACGGTGTTTTTTTTTTAATGGCATCTTTTTGTTTTCTTTCTTTTGTGGCTGCCTGTAAAGTGGCACATCTTAATATTGATTAGTGTATACATACTTTGATAATAAACATTTTAAACTTTGAACTAGAAGTGGTTAACTTATTAATTAATGAACCTTGTGTTTTGACTTGTGCTTTGCTCAATTGCTGGATATAAGATTGAATGAATTGCACTGTCAAAGGACAAGAACAATTTGTTCCTAAAATGCTCAGATATGGGGATTGAATTCAACAGAACAGAAAATGGTTACAAGAATTGCAATCTTACAGTTATTAATTGCAAAGTGTGAAGCAGCTAATAAATACAAGCGATTCTGCAGATGTGGTGATCCAGAACTATACAAGAAGGCTAGGTACATCCTACGGAAAGAAATTTTAAGAGCGAAAGATCAATTCTGATTGAGATCAGAGACGGAATCGGAAGCACATCAGCTTTGGCAGGATTTGCAGGCCAATGCCTTCCTACAAAGCAAAACCTAACATCATGAATGGCTGTGATGCTTCACCTTCAGATAGCTCAACGCCTTTTACACGTGCTCTGAAAGTGAGAATAAAACTACACCTGTGCGAATCCCTGCAGCATCTGGTGACCCTGTGATCTCTGGCTTGGAGGCCGACATCAGAAAACCTTTTAAGTGGGTGAATCCTTACAAGGAGGCAGGCCTTGATGGTGTACCTGGTAGGACTCTGAAAACCTGTGCTAACCAGTCGGTGGGAATATTGTGGTAAACCATATATATATGTTGTAACTGGGTTACCTTCCTGGACACGCCCCTCTGCTGACTGCTCCTGTGGCTCCTCCCACAGACCGCTGAATAAAGTTGATTGTGCCACTGCTCCTCCCTCAGTCCAGGGCAGATACTCAGCAGGAACGTTGGACCCATTTACTGTTAATAAAAGCCTTTCAGTACTTACTCTACTTCCAGTCTTTTGGAGTAATCGATAGTGTATCAAGTATTCAAGGCACCTTCAATCTCACCACAGTAGTCATATTTTCCCACCTACTTCAAAAAAGCAGCAATCATACCAGTGCCCAGGAAGAGAAGGGTGAGCTGCCTCAGTGACTGCAGCCCAGTGGCACTTGCATCTAATGTGATGACTTACTTTGAGAGGTTTTGGCTATAATCAACTCCTGCCTAAGCAAAGACTGGGCCCACTGCAATATGCCTATTGTCACAATACGTCTACAGCAGATGTAATCTCACTAGCTCCCCATTTGGCCTTGGATAACCTGGGCAGTAGTAATTCTTATGTCAGGTTGCCGTTTATTGACTACAGCTCAGAGCTTAACACAAGCGAAACTTCAGTTCTAGTCAACAAGTTTCAAAACCCGAGCCTCTTTATCTCGCACTACAAATGAGTCCTTGACTTCCTCACCAAGAGACCAGTCTGTGTGGAACAGAAATTTCACCTCCTCCTTGATGGCAATCAACACTGGCACCTCAATGATGCATGGTTAGTCCAGTTCTTTACTCTCTGTACACCCAAACTGTCTGGCGACGCATAGCTAAAAGTCCAACTATAAATTTGCCAATGACACAACTGTTGTTGGCAGAATTTCAGAAGGTGATGAGAATAGATCTGCTATCTTCTATTCAACATCAGTGAGACCAAGGAATTGATAATGGACTTCAGAAATGGGAAAATGAGGGAACACCCAGCAGTCCTCATCGAGGGATTGGTAGTGGAAAGGATGAGCAGTTCCAAGTTCCTGAATGTCAACATCTCTGAAGATCTATCCTGGGCCCAACATATTGAAGCAATTATGAAGAAGACACGGCAGTGGCTATATTGCATTAGGAGTTTGAGGACACTTGGTATATCACCAAAGACACGCACAACCTTCTACAGATGTACTGTGGAGAGCATTCTAACTGGTTTCATTGCCATCTGATATGGAGGAGCCACTGCACAGTTTTGGAAAAAGCTGCTGAAAGTTGTAAACTCAGCCAGCTCCACCATGAGCATAATCCTCCCCAGCACAGAGGACTCCTTCAAAAACTGATGCCTAGAAAGGGTGGCATTCATCATTGAAGACCCCCCATTGAACAGGCCTTGCCCTCTTCTCATTGCTACCATCACGGAGGAGGTACAGGAGCCTGAAGAGCCTGTTTCAGTAACAGCTTCTTCCCCTCTGCCATTAGATTTCTGAATGGACAATGAATCCATGAACACTACCTCACTATTTTTTCCTCTTTTTTTTGCACTGCTTATTGAATTTATTTTTAAATATATACTTACTGTAAATTATAGTTAGGTATTATTATGTATTGTAATGTACTGTTGCCACAAAACAACAAATTTTATGACAAGCTGCTTTTATCAAAGATTTCAGTATTTAACCATCAGTAACTGATTAGGTGGATTCTCAAGGATCAAGCATACAGAATATTCTGTCCCAGCAAGCTCAGAAACCAGTGGAAGTTTAGTTTAGGACTTAGAACGTACAACATAGACTGTTGAACTATCCTCCATTTCTGAAGGTAATTATATTTGCTGAGATATTAGCTTATAGGTACTAGGAGGATCTTCCTCACATAGTTATGTTTCCAGTAAGAGTCTAGGTCAAGGGTGGGGAACCTTTTTGAGAGCATGTGCCCAAATTGGGGGTAATCTTCTAAAGCAGGGGTTCTTAACCTAGGTTCCATGGCCCCTCCAGGGGTCTGCGGGTAGATTCCAGGGGATCCGTGAACTTGGGTGGTAAAAAAAATTACATCTTTAGTTTCACTAACCTCTAACTGAAATTCAACACTTCCTTCAATTATGAAAGTAGGCAACAAACCACAGTAGTATTAGTAGTACCTGCAACTTGTCACCAATAGAAATCACAGATATTTTCATATCACACTACAGTTGTTACTAATATCTCAGAATATTGTTTATGCAACGCTCATCACTACTTTGAAATTAGTAGTTATTAGACCCACTCCATGGCCTAATGTTTTTATTCAAGTGAAGCAACAACAGCCTTCACACTGATATGTCTTTAACAAATAAAATTTAATTTTAATTTACCTATATTGGAAATGTATAGTCTTGTTATTTAATGTGTTAATAAAGAAGCACATTTATTACTGTATCACAAATTAGTTTTAAAAAATATTTTGACAACTGTACTTCAATATAATTGGTTTCTTTTGCAATCTTGTGTATTTGGTTTTATAAATTTCAATGCATTATTCTGAGAAGGGGTTCATTGGCTTCTCCAGACTGCTAAATGGGTTGATGGCATTAAAGAGGTTAAGAACCGCTGTTCTAAAGTATTCCCTTGTATGCCATGGTAATTTTGAACAGAGGTTATCATTGAGTGATGAATTAGTAACAATAATAGTGAACATTTTTAAGGAAAAGGATGTCCTGTTGCTTATTTGCATGTATTCATTGTTTTATTATTAATAACATTATAACAATTATAGATTAAAACAAATGCAACATTTTAGAAAACCTGTTCCAAATTATTAATATTAATCTTTTAAAAAGGCTATTGGAAAATAACACCATCTCTAAACCGTATTCTTATTGTAATCATTTACCATCCAAATACCAATGGCACGCCAAGTCTGCAAGGATTTCAAACCCGTCTGGCTGGCACCAAGATGTGAAAATATCTCACTGCTTTTGGGTTGTAAAAAGTCATTTGCTGTTTCATTTAGCAGTAGAGATAATCATTATGCATCTTTTTATTATGGGAGAGGATTTTAAAAAATCGAGGGTGACATTGCACGCAGCGTGCCAAAAAAATTTTTGTGCATGCCACCTTGCTCATGTATACCATAAGCTCACCACCCCTCATATAATATTTCAGCGCAGGAACATGTCCTTTGTTCCACAGTATTGCACTAAACTAATTCAGCTAACGGTGCCTAATTAAACAAATCCTTTCTACCTGCACAAGGTCTATATCCCTCCATTCTCTGCATTTTCATGTGCCTAAGTCCTTTAAATGCCTTTATCATATCTGCCTCCACCATTACCCTTGGCAGCGCATTCCAGGCTCCCATCCCTTTCAAGAAACTTATCCTGCTCATCTGCTTTGAACTCCCCCCTCCCCCACCTCAAATGTACGCTTTAGATTTAGGCAATTTGACCCTGGGGGAGAAAAGGTGCTGGGAATGTATTTTCTGAATGAGCCTACCACAAGGGAACTGTCAAACGTATTACTAAAATCCACATAGTCAACAACCATAGCTCTACCTTCATCAATCACCTTTGTCACTTGCTCAAAAAACTGATTCATATTTGTAAGACTTGACCTGTATTGCACAAAGTTATGTTGACTGTCCCTAATTAGTGCTTCTCCAAGTTTTCAAATCCTATCCATAAGGATCTTCCCTCATAGCTTCCCTATCACTGACTTAAATCCAGCTCAAGAAGTCTTCTGACCTTCTATGAAAGGTCAAGGTAGCGAATACATTTTCAACTGCTCCATCAAGGTATACTTTAGCTTCTCCTTAATCCCTGCAAAGCCTCTTCCTCTGTGAGTTCCTAGTATGAATGAAGAGCCTGTAGAGTAAATCTGGAGAGTTCTCTCAGGGACTTTTGTTCTGCTCAAGGTTCTTTTCAAACTGCAAATATGCAAATACAATGAACTCATGATCAAATACATCATGCAATGAGAGGTTCCGCATATTTACATGTATCACTGTTTCCGTCTTTAAAAAAAGAATGAGACTTATTTAACTGTATTTTTCACAAATTGATAAATTTAATTGTAATGAGGTTCTCTTCAGTCTTTATATGGTATTGATGCTGCCATGTTGATCCTGAAGTCTGAATAGAGGTTTTTGATGTGGCATCCAGCTCTAGGTGTGGAGATGATTCATTTGATTCTATGCAGATGTGTTTGTGCCAAGCATTCATTAAAAATGTTGGAGTTCATTTCAGAGTTCTTTTCAAATCATTATTTCTTACCTCCCTCCTGACTACCTTGTGTTGAGATCAAAAGAGCAATATAAACCTTGTGAATCTTATGAGATTACTCTTGGAAACATATTTCTCCACAATCCCTTTCACTTATCTCTGATCTGCCTGATAATATCATCTCATTGATAATATCATGCAATCTGAACTTCTTGCTCACCAACAACAGGAATTCTGCAGATGCTGGAAATTCAAGCAACACACATCAAAGTTGCTGGTGAACGCAGTGTGTTTCTTGCTCACCAGCTCATGTTGTAATGTTTGCTAAATCCAGCTGCTCTTCTCCCACCTCCCCTTCCAGATTTGGCTGAATCAGACTGGGACACAAAGGCTTCAGCGTTTCTGTTGGAGTTATGCAGTGTGGTGTCAATCTGTAGCTCCGAAGAAGCCCTACAGACTGCTTCATAAGTCTTGATCTTCTTTGTAGACTTAATACTTCTGTGTCCTTTTTTCCCCACTGTATGGTCTCTCAACTGGGGCTGGAGGATGAAGTGAGGAGATTTGAATTGGTCCCATTTTGTTTCATAAGATGTTCAAATGCAAATAACCAGAATTCTACACTATTGCCCAGTATAGTCTCCTTGGAGACCATACATGTGTAAATGGATCTGCATTTTTCTATAACGTGCTCATTTTGGGTGCATGAGTTTATAATTCTTTCTGAAAGTTTGTGTACCTATAGCAGGCAGGGCCCACACCTTGCTTACTCTTGTCTACTTGGACTTACTGGAATGGTCTTATAGATTTGTGGGCACTTCCATACTTGGTGACTGTGATCTGTTTTCTTTGTGAGCCATATATTGTTACTCAGGCTCAGCAACAGCGCATTCCTGCACCAAGTACATACAAACAGTATGCACAAAGCTGTATCAATACTTCCTTAGAGCCAAGTGTGACTCTAGATATTGGAATCTGTGGCAACACAAAAAGTGCTGGGAAAAAAATGGGGTTGAAGGATTCTTTGAGAAGGGTGCACCACCTGCGGCTAATGAGTGAAATTAAGGAAGATACCAAATTGAATTTTGCTGTGTAGATTAGAGTCAGGCCAGAGAATTAGAACATTTTAGAGATCAGCAAATAATGATGAAACAATTATAGAACAATTATAGAGAGTGGGAAGATAGACTTTGAATGTAAGTTGGCAAATAGCATAAAACAGACAATGGTTTCTACAGGTGTATAATGTAAAATAAGGAAAAGAAAGAATTTCCAAATAATTATTTCAGGTTGGTCTTAAGAGCAGAAGACATTAAAATTCCAATAATGATTTTAATTAAGGAGATACAGAATCTTAAAGTAACCTTCACCATTAGAGGAAGAAGTTTTAGGCAAATGAATTGCGCTAAAGTCCGTCAATGGCAGGATAGCCAGCATCCTAATATAGCAAGGAGAATGGATGCAGTGATAATGGATGTGTGCTTGTAATCTGTGGAAATTCTGGGGCAGTTCTAGATTGGAAAGCTACAGATGTAATGTCACTGTTAATGACATGAAGAAGTCAGAAAGCATGAAGTTTTAGGCCAACCATCTAAACATCTGTTGATGGAACAGTGCTGTAATCCATTATCTAGGAGATCAGAAAGTATATATGGGATATCATTAGTCAATCAAACCTAGTCAACACAACTCTCCTGAATTATGAAATGCAAAGTGGGCTGCTGATGCACAAAACATAAAGTTGGAATGCAAATATAACATGAAATTAGGAAAGTTGATGTAGTGTTGCCTGTTATTGTGGGGGTATGGAGTATAGAAGTAGGAAAATATTGATTCATCAAGTCTGGCAGCAGCTTTGGAAGGAAATGAACAATGTTTTGGGTTGAGACCCTTCATATGATATGGCCTTCTTGCTGTTTCTAAAATGTTTCAATCCTCTGGCCTGTTACTAATCTTCATAGCACCATAGCTTGGTGCCTTCCTTAATTCCGTTTGTTATCTACAGATGATGCATCCTTCTCATGGACCCTTTCTTCTCCACTTCCTCTACCATTTGTTTGTTGCTCCAAATTGATTTGTATCCACCTGGAGGTCTGAACAAGCAAACCTTTTCTCCACATAGATGTATTTATTTGACTTCAGCTTAACATGATGCTTATACATTTTTTGAGTATCACCTCATGTCCAGGCACTTTCCTCCTCTGGGGCAGTTGCAATTAAATTACCATGCTGAATGAATAGAGAGTGTTGGGCCTCTTGTCAATGACAGCCTGAAATATTCTGTTTATTTAGTGCCATGTATAAATGAAATTAATTATCAGTGTTGACTGTTTAATAGGTTTGCCTTCCTTTATTCATATCCAAATGTACATATACTGTACCTGAAGCAGCTTGGTGCAGACATAGTCCCTGCCAATTCAGTACATAGATCCTGTCCTGACGAAGGGTCTCGGCCTGAAATGTCGACTGCACCTCTTCCTACAGATGCTGCCTGGCCTGCTGCGTTCACCAGCAACTTTGATGTGTGTTGCTTGAATTTCCAGCATCTTCAGAATTCCTATTGTTTGCATAGATCCTGTAATGGAGACAACAAATATTAGTGAGACTGCACCTGGTATGTTTTATGTAGTTTTCCTTCCATATTTAAGAAACTTATGCTTTTCAATGGAAACAATCCAGTGAGGGTTCCCTGATTAGATGCCTGGAATACAGGATTGATGTATGGAAGCTAAGTAATTTGGGCCTATTACTCACTGCAGTTCTGAAGAATGAGTTTCCATCATTTTGGAGATGATTGAGAGTTGACCGATTCAGTGATAATTAGCCAAATTGAACACGTCTTGTTATTAGTGAACAGAAAATACTGGGCAATTTCTCAAGCCCAAATTGTGCTTACCTTCGATCATCTTACCAAGAAATTTTAGTATCAAAGTACATATATGTCACCATATAAACCCTGAGATTCATTTTCTTGTGGCCATATTAAACAAATCTATAGAATAGTAACTATAACAATGAACATCTGCCAAACTAAGGGTTTTCCCTCAGTGTACAAAAGATACAAACTGTGCAGGTGCAAAAGAAGAAACAATAATATAAACAAATAAGCAATAAATATCAAGAACATGAGATGAAGAGTCCTTGAAAGTGAGTCCATAGCTTGTGGGAACATTTCAATGACAGGAAAAGTGAAGTTATCCTCTTTGTTCAAAAGCCTGATAGTTGATGAGTAGTAACAAGAAGAGAGCATGTCCTGGGTGGTGGGGGTCTTTGATGATGGATGCCGCTGTCCTGCAACATTCAGTGGTTGGAAGGGTTTTACCCGTTTTAGACTGTGCTATATCCACTACTTTTTGTAGAATATTCTGTTCAAGGGCATTGATGTTTCCATACCATACTGTGATGCAGCCAGTCAACATACTCTCCATGATACATCTATAGAACTTTGTGAAAATTTTAGATGTCACTTTCTCACGAATATTTTCCACTCCCTCAATGTTCAGGTGATTTTAGATTTTCCTGATTGAGGAGGACTTTATGTGTTCATCCTTGGTAAGAATTAGCTTCCAGACATTTTCCACAAAGAGCATTGTCCAGACAGAAGAATCTTAAATGGAATGACCATAGTCTACATCCATCCTTCTCCCACCAAATGTAGTCATATCAAAGTTGCTAACTGCTGCTAAAAGAAATTGGCATTGTTATTTTCCAAAGAAGATAAAATATTGCTAAAGGATTGTCAAAATGGAAGGGATGAAAATGGTAGATGTGGAAGGGCTAATGTTGCTTAGAGGGGAAGGTTTCCTGGTCTAAATAGCTCCTGCCAAGATTGTTAAAGAAAATGGAATGGAAATATAAACGTATAAACATAGAAATCTAGAGTACATTACAGGCCCTTCAGCCCATAATGTCGTGCTGAACTTGTAACTTACTCTAGAAACTACCTAGGTTTCCCTACTGCATAGCCTTCTATTTTTCTAAGCTCCATATGCCTATCTAAGAGTCTCTTAAAGACCCTGTTTTATCCACCTCTACCAGCATCGCTGGCAGTTCATTCCAGACACCTATCACTCTCTATGTGAAAAACTTACCTCTGACATTTCCCTTGTACCTACTTCCAAGCACCATAAAACTATGCCCCCTTGTGTTAGCCATTTCAGCCCTGGGGAAAAGCCTTTGGCTATCCATATGATCAACAGTGGAAGGGCTTGCCACAATCTTCCAATCTTCCTGAGAAATGGGCAAAGCACCTACAGATTGAAATGTAACAAATGTGACATCACTTATCAAGAAAGGGTGTAAGGATATTCTAAGTATCTGTGCACTGATCAATTTCGCAACACGGATGGGAAATGTTTAAGAAAAAATAATTAGAGATAAAATTACTGACAGACAGAATGGTTTGAGTTAATTAAGAAGAGCCTGTAAGGATTTGTGAAGGGTGTTTATGTTCGAGCAGCCTATGAAAAATTTGATAAAGTAGCAGGGTTGATTGATGAATGAAGCACAATAGACCCTACTGATATCAATATTTAAAAAAAAAGTACCACAGAAAAAGCTGGATGAAAAATTGAGGATAAGTGAATGGGGAAATTGGTGTCATAATTAATAAAAGTTGGCTGAAGTACAGAGTCTATTCCATTGTGGTAAAGTGTTGTTCTTTAGACTGAAGATGATAGACAGCAATCTTTTCCAAGGGTCAACAATGAGATCATTTTCTTTTTTAAATAATGGAAATAATTTAGATATTGAAACATTTAAAAAAAATTACCATTTTGTGATGACTCCAGACTTGGTGATGTGATCTACTGTGAGGATTGGGACAAGCAGATTGGGATGACAAGTGACAGATAGCATTGTATTTTTCCCATAGAGATGCAAAGGAGACATTTATTTAGGGCACACCATCAAAGACTGTGCAGCAACACAGAGACCTGGAATTTCATGTGCATATATCTTTGAAAGCAGTTGAATAAGAGTGGTTATTAAAGAAAATGGGACTTTGGGCTTCATAAATAGAGGAACAAAAGCAGAGGAGTTATATTGAACTTCTTTGAAGGTTAGGCTTCAAGTGGATTATTGCACCCAGTTCTGGTTACCCACTTCAAGAAGAATGTAAAGAACCTTGAAAGGGCACAGAGGAAAATTACCAGGTTCGTTCCAGGAATGGAAGATTATAGTTATGAGGTTAGATTGGAGGGGCTGGCATTGTTTTCCTCTGAACAAAGATGTTTTGGGAGGAGAATTGACAGAGATGAAATTGTCCCCATGATATACACAGACTGGGAAACACAGATATAGATTATGGGCAAAAGGGACAGTGGATGAGGAAGAACATTTCTATGCAATGTTGATAAGTTCAGATATTTAATGCCTACCAAGCTGGTTCAAGTGGAGACAATTGAAAGGAAAACTGGGTCAGCATTTAGAGTCTTAGACCTGCACGGAACCAGTCTGAGTGGTGACGTTTGCCCAGTTAGTGTAGAAAATTCATTGTTGTATGTTGCATGCTTCATAATCTAGATATCTGAAGAACAATAACTGTTGCTGGGGGAAGAGCTTTGAAAAGATTTGGAGGCCAAGGGGCATGAGATATATGTTGAACAGAATGATAAAGAAGGCTTTAAGGAGTACTCCCACACAAATAACTTTGGCCTCATCTCCCAGCAGAACAGAGAAGGGAGGCTTTGATTGCATGTCTATTAGGGATTCCCAGAAAGAGAGATGAGAACCTGGTCAAATCCTAACAATATAGTTCTCTCCCTACATTTCAATCCTGAACACCAGTATAATCCATTTGTAATATTCCAAGAGTGCCCAGATGTACATCATAAAATGCACCTTTGTATGACCAGCTGCGGTGATCATAACACGTCTGTTCAAGATCCCAGACCTACTTACTAAAATGGCTTTCTCCAATTCTTTTCAGTAATGCTCATCTCACCGTGACCTGCCTTGTGAGGATGTAAAGGGTATTTATGCTTTGTCTAATTGACTGGGATTCTCGATTAACTGGAAGAGACTGCTCAAGCCTCCTCCTGTCGGGCTATTCCTAGTGAACCTAGTGGGGCCAATTGGTCCATAGGAATACCACCTGGAATTTACTTCACTGATGCCACAGAATAGCACTTGAAATTTACTTCACACAGCCCTGGATGCCATGGCCTAGTGTCTGCCAGGAAGAGGAAGGGCAGCTCTTAAGTTCTTGGTAGTCATTATGTGTGGCTGCTCTGTGGCTTCCAGGGCTGTTTGATTTCAAGGACTGACACCCTTCTGTGACGTGACTGTTAGGAAGCTGTGTTCAGCAGAGTCTGGTCCTGTGGGAAACTACCTATCTATTACATCTAAATCTCTGAATCACTGTTTCTAACACATTCTCAATCAAATTCTTGACTCCCTAACAAGTGCAGCATTCTTCCCAGACAGATTGTCAGGCTCAAGGATAACTTGCTTCCACTGTCACAACCATGGATTCGGCAGTGCAGCAGATATGGCAACTGTGCTCGTGAATATGCACTTGTCAGCTAATTATTATTTCACTGTGATGGTATTTAACTCCACTCTTTCCGTCATAGTGCTTGTCGAGACTTGAGCAAAGCACAGCAATGTTTCGCTGCCTGCTTGCATTCGGCCTTGCCTGAGCAATTGGACTGTCGAGTCAGCTGACTCTGACGACTATTGGTGTTTGTTCATTTTATATTTAGTTATTCCTTTCAGCTGCCGTGTTGACTTTGCTTTCCATTTGAGAGTGTTGGTTAATCCCGTTTGGCCTAGAGTTTATTGTTTTCTTTTCCCTCTACCTCTGTTCGCATTAAAGTCTGTGAACTATCGACCCGCTTCAATGTCTCTCGCTCTGCACTTGGGCGATAGCCAAACGTAATGATGTCCACTCTGGTTTGTGGGTTCTGAAGTGACTCTGAAGCCAAAGTGTGAAGCGCAGACTCTTTTACTGATAGGTAGGAGGAGGCTGACAAGCAGGCGGGTGTTTAGTTTGTGAAGTTGTCCACTCCTTCTGCTGCATACACTGGGCTTCTTTGTACACACAGTGCATGGCCTTGAAGTCCTCAGTCTCATCCTGAATGATACTTCTCCAACCTGAGTGGTCTTGGGCCCGAGCTACCACAGGTCAGTGGAGCTGTTGCATTTCTTTAGGGAGGCTTTGAGTACATCCTTGAAGTCTTTTCACTGTCGTCTTGGTAACCTCCTCCCACAACTGGAGCTTAGAACAGAGTCTGTTCTGGGGGTGTGGGGGATTTGAGCAGTGAAACTGGTCCAATGTAGATGACTAAGAGTAACTAGGGCCTCAGTGATGAGAATGTTGTACAGGGAGAGGGCACTGATTTTGGTTTAGACCAAAAGACCGTAAGACCATAGGCCATTC
The DNA here is from genome assembly GCF_030028105.1 of Mobula birostris. Lineage (NCBI taxonomy): Eukaryota > Metazoa > Chordata > Chondrichthyes > Myliobatiformes > Myliobatidae > Mobula > Mobula birostris. The sequence continues at coordinate 43,331,269 of NC_092384.1, forward strand.
AGCCCATCAAGTCTGCTCTGCCATTCCATTGTGGTTGACCCTGGATCCCACTCAATGCCATACACCTGCCTTCTCGCCATATCCTTTGATTCCCTGACCAATCAAGAAACTATCAACTTCTGCCTTAACTACACCCACAGACTTGGCCTCCACCGCAGTCTGTGGCAGAGCATTCCACAGATTCACTACTCTCTGGTTAAAAAAATTCCTCTTTACCTCTGTTCTAAAGGGTTGCCCCTCAATTTTGAGCCTGTGCCCTCTCGTTCTGGATACTCCCACCAGAGGAAACATCCTCTCCATATCCAATCTATCTAGTCCTTTCAACTTTTATCTAGTCCTTCTCAATTTTGAGGCTGTGCCCTTTAGTTCTGGATATTCCCACCAGAGGAAACAACCTCTCCACATCCAACCTATCTAGTCCTTTCAATATTCGGTAGGTTTCAATGAGATCCCCCCACCACCGCCGCATTCTTCTAAATTCCAGTGGGTACAGGCCCAAAGCTGCCAAACGCTCCTCATATGTTAACCCCTTCATTCCCCAAACCATCCTCATGAGCCCCCTCTGGAGTCTTTCCAATGATAATATATCCTTTCTGAGATATGGGACCAGAAGCTGTTGACAATACTCCAAGTGCGGCCTGACTAGCGTCTTATAAAGGCTCATCTTTATCTCCTTGCTTTTATATTCTATTCCCCTTGAAATAAATGCCATCATTGCATTCGCCTTCTGTACCTGTGAATTAACCTTCTGGGAGTCTTGCATGAGGACTCCTAAATCCCCCTGCACCTCTGATGTTTGAACATTCTCCTCATTCAGATAATAGTCCACACGATCATTCCTTTTACCAAGATGCATTACCGTACATTTCCCAACACAGTATTCAATCTGTCACTTTTTTGCCTGTTATTCCAATTTGTCTTAAGTCTTGTTGCAATCTCATTGCTTCCTCAGCACTATCTACCCCTCCACCTATCATTGTATTGTCCACATTGTTTGCTTGTCCTTCTATTGATTTAAAAGACTTTTCAGAGATAGTGCTCGTTTGTCAGTGTCCTGATGAGCTAGACGCTAGTAGCCTAGATGTCAGAAGGATATAGGCCATAAGATCAGAAGATGTAGGAGGAGAACTAGGCCATTTGGCCCATTGAGTCTGCTCCAATACAGGAGGGAGAAGATCTCTGCTTGAGATCATAGGTTTTATTGCATCTAACACGTTCTTCGAAGGACAAGGCCAGAGACCTGGATATCAATAAGACTGCACGTCATGTCTGGCCCAGTGGATTCAGATGAGAACTTGGTTGAAGAACCTGCAAGTGAATGTTAATATCGATGTACTTGAAGACACATAGACTGCTAGAAATAAATGTGGGCTGCCAAAAAAACATAGTGATGGTAGTGGGGGTGGGGGGGGGAAGATTATGAAGTGACCTTTATATCCACAAATATCTGCTTGGGATCTGGAGTTTCCCCTTCCTAGATGAGAACTGGTGGATTCCTCCATGAAAGCAAGTGCAGATGCATCTACACTGCATAGGTTGATAGATTTCCACAGTCAGAGGCATTCTAGTATCTGTGAACCACAATGGGAGCACAAGTTATGCCTTTTAATAGTACCTGCTGCCAGCTAGACTTTGGATTGGGTCAGACCATATTTCGATCATTGTAAGCAGTTATGGACCCCACATCTAAGAGAGGATCTGCTAGCACTGGAAAGAGTCCAGAGGAGGTTTGTAAGAATGATCCTGGGATTGAAAGGGTTAACATATGAGGTGCAATCACAATACAATCTGCAGATGCTGGAAGCCAAAGGCGGGTTTGATGGCTCTGGGCTGGTACTCTCTGGAGTTTAGAAGAATGAAGGGCGATCTCATTCAAACCTCTTGAATACTGAAGGGCTTAGAGAGAGTGGACATGGAGAGAATGCCTCCAATAGTGGAAGAGTCTAGAACCAGAGGGTACAGCCTTGGAATAGAAGGGCATCCATTTAGAACAGAGATGAGTCAGAATTTTGTTAGCCGGAGTGTAGTGAATCTATGGAATTTGTTGCCACAGACAGCTGTGAAGGTTAACTCATTGGAAAGGTTTATAGTGAAGGTTAATGAGTACTTGATTAGTAAGTGCATCAGAGATTACAGAGAGGAGGCAGGAGAATGGAGTTGCGAGGGAAAATAAATCAGTCATGGTCAAATGGTGGAGCAGAATCAATGCTTTGAATGGCCTTTTTCTGCTCCAATGTCTTAAGGACTATTGGCTCAGGTTCCAATGCTTTGATGGTAACTGTGGGTTTAGCTTACTATCAGTTTGCAAGACTACCAGATCCACAAGGGGTTTGTAGAGGAAAGTGTTCCATTTTCTCAGAGTGACAGCTTTGATACTCTTATTGCTGGTCTTTGACAATGCCATTACAGTTTCCCCTCAGCCAGCCAGCCCTGGATGCCCTTGCCCATGGCAAGACAATGCCGCCTCTACTGGTTAGGGTTAAATTGGGGTTGTCAGTGTTTGTGGGGTGGTGATACATAAATGAATAACAAATAAATAAACCTCTTCCACTGCATCACTGAGCAGATGTGTACTCCAAGGGAAGTTGGAAATGGTGTTAAGGAGAAGCATAAGAGCCAACTAGTTAGTTATCACTGTTATATTTTATAATTTCATCAAAAACATTTTAAGATATTATTATCATTATGAGATCCTTCCAGTCTTGCTGTGGAGACAGTGGAGGGGCAGTGAGAGAACAGTGCAGAGACAGTGGAGGGGCAGTGAGAGAACAGTGCAGAGACAGTGGAGGGGCAGTGAGGGAACAGTGCAGAGACAGTGGAGGGGCTGTGAAGGAACAGTGCGGAGACAGTGGAGGGGCAGTGAGGGAACAACAAAGAGACAGTGGAGGGGGTGTGAGGGAACAGCAAAGAGACAGTGGAGGGGCTGTGAGGGAACAGTGCAGAGACTGTGGAAAGGCAGTGAGAGAAGAGTGCAGAGACAGTGGAGGGGTTGTGAGGGAACAGTGCAGAGACAGTGGCGGGGCAGTGAGGGAAGTGTGCAAAGACAGTGGAGGGGCAGGGAAGGGAGAGTGCAGAGACTGTGGAAAGGCAGTGAGAGAACAGTGCAGAGACAGTGGAAAGGCAGTGAGGGAACAGCAAAAAGACAGTGGAAGGGCAGTGAGGGAACAGCACAGACAGTGGAGGGGCAGTAAGGAAAGAGTGCAGAGACAGTGGAGGGGCAGTGAAGGGAGAGTGCAGAGACTGTGGAAAGGCAGTGAGGGAACAGCAAGGAGACAGTGGAAGGGCAGTGAGGGAACAGCAGAGAGTGGAGGGGCAGTGAGGGAACAGTGCAGAGACAGTGGAGGGGCAGTGAGGGAACAGTGCAGAGACAGTGGAGGGGCAGTGAGGGAACAGCAGAGAGATAGTGGAGGGGCAGTGAGGGAACAGTGCAGAGACAGTGGAAGGGCAGTGAGGGAACAGCAAAGAGACAGTGGAGGGGCTGTGAGGGAACAGTAGAGAGACAGTGGAGGGGCAGTGAGGACACAGCAAAGAGACAGTGGAGGGGCAGTGAGGGAACAGCAAAGAGACAGTGGAGGGGCTGTGAGGGAACAGTGTGGAGACAGTGGAGGGGCAGTGAAGGGAGAGTGCAGAGACTGTGGAAAGGCAGTGAGAGAACAGTGCAGAGACAGTGGAAAAGCAGTGAGGGAACAGTGCAGAGACAGTGGAAAAGTAGTGAGAGAACAGTGCAGAGACAGTGGAAGGGCAGTGAGGGAACAGCAAAGAGACAGTGGAGAGGCAGTGAGAGAACAGTGCAGAGACAGTGGAAGGGCAGTGAGGGAACAGCAAAGAGACAGTGGAGGGGCAGTGAGGGAGCAGTGCAGAGACAGTGGAGGGGCAGTGACAGAACAGCAAAGAGACTGTGGAAAGGTAGTGAAAGAACAGGGTAGACACAATGGAGGGGCAGTGAGGGAACAACAAAGAGACAGTGGAGGGGCAGTGAGGGAACAGCAAAGTGACAGTGGAGGGGCTGTGAGGGAACAGCAGAGAGACAGTGGAGGGGCAGTGAGGACACAGCAAAGAGACAGTGGAGGGGCAGTGAGGGAACAGCAAAGAGACAGTGGAGGGGCTGTGAGGAAACAGTGTGGAGACAGTGGAGGGGCAGTGAAGGGAGAGTGCAGAGACTGTGGAAAGGCAGTGAGAGAACAGTGCAGAGACAGTGGAAAAGCAGTGAGGGAACAGTGCAGAGACAGTGGAAAAGTAGTGAGAGAACAGTGCAGAGACAGTGGAAGGGCAGTGAGGGAACAGCAAGAGACAGTGGAGAGGCAGTGAGAGGACAGCAGAGACAGTGGAGTGGCAGTGAGGGAAGAGTGCAGAGACAGTATAGGGGTAGTGAGGGAACAGTGCAGAGACAGTGGAGGGGCAGTGAGGGAACAGTGCAGAGACAGTGGAGAGGCAGTGAGGGAGCAGTGCAGAGACAGTGGAGGGGCAGTGACAGAACAGCAAAGAGACAGTGGAGGGGCAGTGAGGGAACAGTAAAGAGACAGTGGAGGGGCAGTGAGGGAACAGTGCAGAGACTGTGGAAAGGTAGTGAAAGAACAGGGTAGACACAATGGAGGGGCAGTGAGGGAAAAGCAAAGGGACAGTGGAGAGGCAGTGAGGGAACAGCAAAGAGACAATGGAGGAGCTGTGAGGGAACAGTGAAGAGACTGTGGAAAGGTAGTGAGAGAACAGGGTTGACACAATTTGGGGGCAGTGAGGGAACAGTGCAAAGACAGTGGAGGGGCAGTGTAGGGGCAGTGAGGGAACAGTGCAGAGGCAGTGAGGAAACAGTGCAGAGACAGTGGATGGGCAGTGAGGAAACAGTGCAGAGACAGTGGAGGGACAGTGAGAGAACAGCAAAGAGACAGTGGAGTGGCAGTGAGGGAACAGCAAAGAGACAGTGGAGGGGCTGTGAGGGAACAGCAGAAAGACAGTGGAGGGGCAGTGAGGGAAGAGTGCAGAGACAGTGTAGGGGCAGTGAGAGAACAGTGCAGAGACAGTGGAGTGGCAGTGAGGGAACAGCAAAGAGACAGTGGAGGGGCTGTGAGGGAACAGCAGAGAGACAGTGGAGGGGCAGTGAGGGAAGAGTGCAGAGACAGTGTAGGGGCAGTGAGAGAACAGTGCAGAGACAGTGGAGGGGCAGTGAGGGAACAGTGGAGAGACAGTGGAGGGGCAGTGAGAGAACAGTGCAGAGACAGTGTAGGGGCAGTGAGAGAACAGTGCAGAGACAATGGAGGAGCTGTGAGGGAACAGTGCGGAGACAGCGGAAAGGTAGTGAGAGAACAGGGTAGACACAATTTGGAGGCAGTGAGGGAACAGTGCAAAGACAGTGGAGGGGCAGCGAAGGGGCTGTGAGAGAACAATGCAGAGACAGTGGAAAGGCAGTGAGAGAGTGCAGAGACAGTGGAGAGGCGGTAGAGGGAACAGTGCAGAGACAATAGAGGGGCAGTAGAGGGAACAGAGCTGAGACAGTGGAAAGGAAACGAGAGAACAGTGCAGAGATAATGGAGGGGCAGTGATAGAACAACACAGTGGGGGGCAGTGAGGGAACAGCAGAGAGACAGTCAAGGAGCAGTGAGGTTACAGTGCAGAGATAGTGGATGGGCAGTGAGACAGCATTGTCAAAACAGTGGAGGGACAATGAGGGAACAATACTGAGATGGTTGAGGGGCAGTGAGAGAACAGTGCAGAGTTGGTGGAAGGACAGTGACGGAACATTGCAGAGATTAAGGAGAGAGCAACCAAAGGATATTAAGAGGAGCAGTGATACCTATAGCAGGACAGCCTTAAAATATAACCACGGTTAGTATCTGGTTCCATGGGATTCAAATCAAATTTGCTTTTGTAAGTATCCTCCCAAAGTGTTGAGGACTGTAAATCTAGACCTTCCATATAAGAGTTGTGCACCACTGTTCTAGCAGCTTGCCTGGTCTGGACCCTCCTCATGGCTTGGGTTTTCTATTAATGTGGCCTTATCCTCAACTCTCCCAGCATCGGACATATCACTTCTCATTAACCCTTACACCTTCAAAATACAATGTAAAGGTAGTAAACACCTGTAGAATTATACCAAAGTCAGAAGACATCAGACAAAAGTACTTGCAAGTGGCAGATGATCCCTATAATTGGATGGCAGGAGCTCCTTTCTGTTGCACACATTTTTAGTCCTGTGAGTTTAGTGGACAGATTGGGTTATGATCTGCCTGCTCAGTATATCTTTGGTAACTGCTATGTAAATGTCCATCAATTCCGTGACTATTATAGTTCCCACTGCAACTTGTCCCAAATTCCACCTGGTCAGCTGGATTTCTGAGGGTAGTCTTTGTGCTCAACAATTGGGCACTGGCTATCTCAATTTTGTGCCATATAACTTCTAGTAAACAAGTATATTTAATAAATTTTAAATGGGAAGTAAAGTTCAGTCCATGAGGCGTTAAATGACATTATCTATGTGCAAAGCAATCAGGTTGTTATCAGGATATGGCACATTTCCGTTATATTCTGTCACTGTGCCTGACAAGTAATAGAGCTATGCTCATAAGAAATTATTATTTCATACCTCAGTCTTTCATTTTGAAAGAATCAAAGCTTTTATCTCAAATGTCTCACGAATAATAATGATACTGTTAGAAAAACAACAATTAATTGTTACGACACAGAAAAGTTTAAGACAAATTTTGATATTACCCTGTGGGTTTCTTCCAAGATAGATATGGCCTTTTGACAAATACAAACATCATTCCCTAAACCTCCTTGACATAATCTACATTCTTTGTCAAAAGGCAGTGCATAGACAGCCTTGGACAGAATTTAGTTTATTGTCATTGTCTGATAACAAGTCTTAATGGAAAAGACACAGCACTGCCAATGAATTTCAATCATTTTTGTGATAAATGCATATGTTCAGCAGCCTTGGAAAGAGCTGAAGATCTATATTGGTTCATTGCCATTCCTTATGTGTTTAAACATCTTACACAGAATGCAAACAAAACTAGATGAAATTTAAAAAGTATTGTCAATATTATAGATAGCAAATGACGTTTCCATGCAGAACAAGCTTGCTTTCCATTGCAAATTTACAATGGAGGAATAAATTCATTTCAGTTTGCTTGATCTATTTTCTAAGATGATGCATTTGTATCTATGAAGTGAAATTTTAAGAACACTTGAATAATATCTAAGGTTAAAATAACTTTAAAATAACTAAATGTAATGAATCTGTTTTGTCTTTTTAGCCTTTTTTATGTAAAATTGATATGAAAATATTATATTAGTAACCTGTTCATTTGCTGATTAATTATTAAACAAATACGGTCATAAATCAATAATGTCAGCATATCTCTTGTTAGCTCATCTTATTGAATAAACAAGGTTGCTAAATTGTCTTGTCTAACTTTCACTAAATGTCCTTAAAGTCATGACTTTACATTTATATGGCAACCTTTTGTCCCATGTTAAAAGATGCTATATATTCAACTTTTAGGCTGCCCATATAGGCTGCCACCGTGTTCTGTGGTTCACTAGAGAAGGAAAACCATCTGAGCCACGGATCTGCATATAATCAGTGTCATTCATGCTCTCCAGGGTAAGTCAATAAGAAGTGTACCTCAGACAGCCAAGGTTGCTCCTAACAAATTTTTACTTCTCCTTCCCCACAAGGCAGTTTACACTACTGGTGTTCTGGCTAATCACTCCACTCACAAATTGCAAGAATCACCCAGTGAGGTTAAGTGGGTTGCAATGCTGGTTGAGGCCGATCTGAACTCATCTTCTGCAGAAGGGGTTCCAACCTTTTTTATACCACGGACCAAGGCCATTAATCAAGGTGTCCATGGACCCCCAGGTTGGGAAACGCCTGCTCTACAACATGAGCATTCTCCTTTGGGTATCACGACATAAAAATTTATTTTTAAATAAGTGGAAATCAAATGCATAGGAACATTCACCTTCTTTACTTAAGTTGCTTTTGCTGATTTACTTGATCATTTTAAATTGTTGAGGACTGACTGTAGCACAATATTGCTATCATACATTTCCAACAAAAAGAGTGCAGTTGCTGGTATGTGCACCCTAAAAGCATCACACCTTCGTTTTGTTGGCATCACGCAGATTACTCAAGGCTTCAAAGCATTTAATAAATCAGGCAGATGTGTCTAGAATAAATGACAGATATCCTTACAATGACGACATTTAGGCCTATGCCCTCACTACCTAATTTGTGTCAGCCTATTTAAGACAGCTGTCAGTGTATTTTGTATCCTGGAGTTTGTCGCAGTAGAAATGTGAGAGAATTGCTTAATTGCACAGAATGATTGATGCTGGTCGAAAAACACATTAAAAGCACAAAATGTACTTCCTGTTGGCAGCAACCCTTGAGTCTTGTAATGAATGAATCCTAAGGACACACAAATTCAACTTACACCTTCAAGGACATTCTGTTTGGGAGGAGCTTCTTGTTGCATAAAGCTGAATAGCATAAATTCTAATCACTTCATAAATATTTCAGGCTGGGCAAAGCTAAACAGCTGATTAACATCCTTTTAATCACTAATTAAAACAGCTGCGGGATATTTCTTCGGCAGTCCACATACATTTGCATTATGCAACTTTTAACGTTAAGAAGGAATGCGTAAATTCCACAATTTATGTAACACAACAAACGCAATAATGAAAATCTAACTATGAACAAAATAAATGTTATACTTTTAAAAAATTCTCTCTGATGTATTTAGAATTAGCATAATCCAATAGAATAAAAAATAGATCATATGATGTGTTTCATTAAATAAATTATTTTTATGTTGTGTCCAGGTTATGAAATTCCCCCATGGATGCATTTGCATTTTTATTGCGAACCATTTTGTAAAAAAGCAAGGGTTCAACTATTTGCATAGCTACAGTTGGCTTTTATTTTCTATAGTCTCAGCACCTTTGATACTGAACTGAAATGCTTGTTTTACAGTATTTATTCTCTGTGTGGAGCTTTCAATCTGGCCAATACAGCAATTAAACATCATCACTGTACACATTCAGTCAGTGCCTTTCAAATGTATTCTGACCTCTTGCACAGATCCATACATAGAGTATTTATATACCTAATAAGGTATCTAGCACAGCAAATTTTAATGAGTAAGTTCTGCATTTGAAAAAGGGTCAGAAATTTGTACTAACCATAATGCTCACCCCTGTATATGTTACAGATCACAGATTATTTAAGTGTCCGATCAGTGGTTTTGTTTCTTTGGCATCATATTGCTACTAATTATCGCAATATTTTCAGGAATTTTTTAAAATTTTTGTTTGGAGATTATAAATTCTCATTTGGTCAAAGCATTCTTTTGAGTAAGTAAATACTATGTGTGCACTGCACGTTTGTGTTATTATTTTGGTGTTGGAGGTGTTAAGAAATCATTCCTGCAGATGTATTTGCTAGATATTATGCATTGCTGGTTTTGATGTTCGCTGCACACCAAAGATGATGGTAATGGTTATCTGTTTCTTGGAATTAGAATCAGGTTTATTATCACTGACATATGCTGTGAAATTTGTTGTTTTGTGACAGCAGCACAGTGCAAGACACAAAATTAATAAAAGTTACAAAATGAAATATGTAGTGCAAAAGAGCAAATAGTGCAAAATGGGAATGATGAGGCAGTGTTCAAGGGTTCACAGATCATTCGAAATCTGACGGGGGAGGGGAAGAAGCTGTTTCTGAAGCACTGAGTGTGAATAGTTTATGAACTGGTACCATTTGAAATTGTCAGACTTTACTTCACATAAATCTTTCTGGATACAAACTTTTAAATATCCTATCACTTTAAGAGCCAATGTAAAGGTGGATATAATATTCCTATGATTCTCTTGTTATGTAGTAACTAATTCCAGAATACATAAGCAAGATGGTGGAATTTGCATTGATATATGGAATGTAACAATATATACATTAAATTGAATATGGATGTTACAGACACACCAAAAGCATAACAACTATCCCAATTGGTTCGTAACATCTTCTTGTCAGTAATGTGATCCAAACAAACTACTAGCGGAAGGACTTTCTCAGCAGTTAACATAACAAAGAAGCCCTTTCAATTATAACATAACAAAGAAGCCATTTTAATTAGACTATGCAGTGACATGAAAAAAAGAAACCCCTTACAATATACTATGAACGTAAGGGGGGCTTGCTGTTCTGGTTAACAACGGATGGTGCAATCCTAGTCATATTATGATCCAGGAACATATTTGTAGACCGGATATTGAATTTTTTGCTGTTGGACTCTGGCCATATTTCATCGAGATACAACACTGGGCGTAATGGGAGGTTGTGTTTGCCTGTGGCCGTCGAACTTTGCAGCTTCTCCCGTGGAGGGTCAGACACCCTGAACCAATAGGCTGGTCCTGGACTTATTTCCATCTGGCTTAGTTTGCATATTGTTGTTTGATTGTTTGTGGTTTTTGTATTGCTATATTTATGCTCTATTCTTGGTTGGTGCAGCTGTAACGAAACCCCAATTTCCCTCGGGATCAATAAAGTATATCTATCTATATAGACAGTACTGTGCAGAAGTCTTACATTCATAGTATATTGTAAGGGGTTTCTTTTTTTATATCACTGTGTAGTCTAATTAAAATGGCTTCTTTGTTATGTTAACTACTGAGAAAGTCCTCCCGCTAGCAGTTTGTTTGGATCACGTTACTGATAAGAAGATGTTATGAACCAATTGGGATAGTTGTTATGCTTTTGGTGTGTCTGTAAGATATTGTATGCATGGGGTTTTGGGGCAGAAGGTGGAAGAGAGAGACAGAGGATGGACCAGGTGCTGTGAGTCCGCTAACAGGGTTGGACCCTGAGCGGGGTGTTCGGCGAGGAGGGGAGACGGAGATGGACTTGTGTGAAGCGTCTGGTTGACCACCGTTGTTGGTCCCAGGCGGCCAGTCAAGATGGTCCGAGGGGTCGCAGGGTGAAGAAGAAGGGTCTTGAGCTCCAACTGTTTGTGCACGAAGAGTTTGAACTTTGATAAGTGTGGCGCCTTTTATTTTCCTTTTATATTTTATTCTCTATTAATTATATAGTTCCAGTAATATCTATAAACTGTAAATCACTTAATCGTATCTGGTGTATTGTCTGTTATTTGGACTGGGTGGGGTACCTCACACAGCATCCACACAAACTAATTACCCAGTTTGGCGGGGCCGAGGGCTGTTTCCCTAGACGACAGTGAGACGAGCGATCCTGAGGCTGGTCAGGGGGGCTACAATATATAGCTAGGATGCCTAAGACTTTTGCACAATACAGTATTTGTCAACGTGGAGCAGAGAGCAAGTTTCTAAATCTGGCGAGAACAAAGGATGTTGGGAATGGTGAGGGAAGAGTGCCACAGGAGGGGTGTGGGACAGGTGGCAGAGAAGGAGAGTCAGTGCTGAGGGTGCCATGGGTGAGACACCAGGCAAGGTCAGTTGATGCCCTAAAAATTGGTTTATTGATCACTGCAGAATGTCCCCCTGGAGCTTCCTGCTCCTTCCCTCTCCATTCCCCTTTTCCCACTCGTGTGAGTTCCCTCTCCCTGTCCCCTTCCCACTCTCAATCCACAAAAGAGACCCATATCAGAATCAGGATTATGGTCATTCACATTTGTCATGAAGTTTGTTTCTGTTGTGGCAGCAGTACAGCGCAATTCGTAAAATTAACACAGCACTGTGCAAAAGTCTTAGACTCCCTAGCTACACATATATATTTATTGTACTTTATTAAAGTAGTTGAGCAATTAAATCTCTACTTTGATATTCCCTCAAGGAAACATTACATTTTTTCTGCTGTGGTTCCCACCACGTTTTCAAATATAACCGGGATGGTCAAAAAAGTCAAGCCTTTTCAGTGATATTTATAGACTATGAATGAATTTTTAAAAATTTACTTAATTAAAAAGGATAGTTAGCCATTAGAGCCCTGGCAGGTTGTTGAAAGAGTTATTTCATTTACTGCACTCTTTTTATTGTTTTAAAATATATACTTACCTATCGATTTTGTACCTACTACTAATGCCAATTGTGCCTTCACGTCACATCAACTCTCCACAGGAAGAATATAACAATTCTTACTTCTGGGCTGCTACTGACAGCACCATGCCTATTGGTGAGCTGTAGTGATTCAAGGAAAACAAAGTCAGTTTACTTAGAGAACAAGGGACAGATTATCCAATTGTTAGTTTGTGTCTGGTTTGTGGCCACAATATGCACTGTTTTGCTGGTCACTGATGGACCTGGTGAACTCGTGACAGAGGGAAAGGCAATCACTTAGAAAAGTGTGCATGAAAATAATCTCTGCCACTTACAGTTAGTGTAATGAACAATCTTGACTGACAAAGGAATTACCCGATCATTTTCACTCCCCCTGGGTACAGCATTGCCACTATTACATCTTTGCCACTTTGATGATTACCTTAGATTATTGTTCATTTTGATTACTGACCCCTGGCTAGACAATTGGTCGCTATTTATCATTTCAAATCTTCCACTTGTTTAATCAGTTTTTATCAGATTTTGTCTTTTATTGACTGTTACATAAAAATGCCATCTTCTCCTTATTACCAAAAGTTCTTTCTCTTTGAATCATCAAAGTCAATCACTTCTTACCTTCAGTGATATTCTCTTTGCAGTTTAATGCCAAATCTTATATCTCCAGTCAATACTTTCCCTTAACTGTCATTCACAAAATAACTAAGTCTTTGTAAATATTTGCATTTAAGGCATAAGGTGGTTTAGAATGAAATGGAAAATTTTAAGTTTACTGTAATTAGTTTGGAAAAACAATATTAGTAATAATTTCTGCCAATATGTCATGAATGTGTTGAAACATCACCAGCATCTCATTTTCATCATTTTAACAATATGATTATTGGAATGTGTCTGTGACATTGATCCAGGTTACATCCATGATGCTGTGACTGAATCACTGTGAATAGGGTCATTCTCCCAACAAAATCTTGATTTACTTGTTAAAAGAAAAAGAATTAACTATTTTGCTTGCAGTGTAAAGAACTTTCAAATATTTATCAGAATCAAGAGAAAATACAACAAAAAAACTCACTGCATCATCAAAATTTGGTCAGGATCACTTCTGTGAAATTCAAACACCATTCTTGAAAAACTTGAATGCCAGCACGGCAATGTTTGAAAAATGGATTATCATACCACAAATGTGTAAATCCTTTCTTTGTATACAATTTGGAATCTGCATCTATTTGGTTGTCAGTTTACTAAAGAAGCAAACTAATTATATTTGCTAATTTTAGTGAAATAGTTGATGCAAATATCATGGAAGGAAATAAGGAAACTTTCTGTACTGTAATCAGAAGCTCTCTGCAGTCCCCAAGGAAAGATGGTAAGCAACACACATCAAAGTTGCTGGTGAGTGCAACAGGCCAGGCAGCATCTGTAGGAAGAGGTACAGTCGATGTTTTGGGCCAAGACCTTTTGTCAGGACTAACTGAAGGAAGAGCTAGTAAGAGATTTGAAAGTGGGAGGGGGAGGGGGAGGGGGAGATCCAGAATGATAGGAGAAGACAGGAGGGGGAGGGATGGAGCCAAGAGCTGGACAGGTGATTGGCAAAAGGGATATGAGAGGATCATGGGACAGGAGGCCTAGGGAGAAAGAAAAGGGGGAGGGGGTGAAACCCAGAGGATGGGCAAGGGGTGTAGTCAGAGGGACAGAGGGAGGAAAAGGAGACAGGGAGAAAGAATGTAATATATTTTAGCTACTTACATCATGTATTTGATGGCTCTTCCAATGTCCCACTAAACAAATCTGTCTCACTCTGAAATTTGAACCAATTTCTGTAGAAAATATAATCCAGCTAACTCCAGTTTACTAGATACACAGCAACTTTCACCTTAGATGCAATGTATACTTATAGTAACTTCAATATTCCTCAGATCCATAATTTACCACTATAGGTCTCAACAATCAATACTTATAATATTTTCATACTATTGATCTTTGATAAGTATTTGTGCCTAAAATATTATTATTCAGGGAATCAGAGTTCTTATAGAATATGATTGAATTAGGAATCAAAATAAATATTGACATTTTCAGCAATAAATTATAGTCTAGCTTGGCTTAGGTATGCAGTCACACCCAATGGATGTTTAGGGATGAGATTTATCTCTTGTTTCTTATGTTTACAATGAAAGGGATTTGAGTCCAGTCTCACATACTATATATTGCATGTAACTTTCTGAAGATCCATAAACAGAAGTAGATTCCTATGTTTTATATTTCTGTATGTACACTTTCTGAAAATATAGCTTTATACAAGTGAGAATTCAGATTGTAGTACTGCTAAGTAGGTCCATTTGATACACACATTGAATAAAGTGGTCATATCAACGGACCAAATAGAAATGGCTACTTAGGATAACTTTCAGGTGATTATACATAGTTATTTAATGACAGATTTGTCATAAGAATGCTTTATTGTTGAGTTATTTTATGTAATACAAGATATTAAGTTTTTTATGGTGAGTTCAAGGGGGACAATGAGAAAACTTACAAAACTAAAATGGATAGTAGTTTATAGAGGTAACAATTAATGTTCATATGTAATGTGTCAAATATACTGAAGCATATAAATTAGATGAAGTCGACCTTTTGCTGTTTTCTCATGTAAACAGATGCAAGTACTTCAACAAACTTTTAATTAAAAAAATGTGTTAAACTGAAAGCAGTTTAAAGGTGATAGCTAAAACCCTATCTATCTAAAAAGATTGTCCATTGGTGTCATTTGTTGAAATACTGTCACAAAATGTGGATAAATATATTGGCAACATTCGTGTTGATTTATTACCTCTGAGGTTCACTTCGATATGGCCAGGACAACAAATAATGAGTTACAAAGCGTTTAGTGAGTCAGAGTCGAAGGAATTTACAGAAAATAATAGTAACAACAAATATATTTAACTTTTGGCATTGGGAAAAAGTGTCAACCATGACCAAATAGATGATAGGTTTAGGCTGATTTTAAATTGGCAATTTAAATATTGACCTCAGCTAATCAGTCAGCTAATCCATTCTAACACTGCCATTCCCATATCTTCTCTTTGATAAATTAGCATATTTAGCACTTATAGTCTTTAACTTGATCAAAACTCTGACATCCCACAGGACTTTTCCTCTAGTTGGGCAAGATTAACACTCCTTTCCCCAATGATAAGAATTAAATATGCTTGCTGCCACTACTGCTAATTTCTATTGCTTCCTCCAACTCTATGACTTACTATAAATTCTTCATTTCATTTATTTTGTGCACCTGCTTCTCCTAAGATTTGAGTGAGTTTAGGGTGGCAACTTGCATTTCAGGAATTTTCTCATTGCTGACTTAATTTTCTTTCGGGTAGGTGTAATACTAAGTTGGACTTGTTTGGTTGATACATGGAGTCCCGTAATCAAGAAACTCCCGAACTGGGCTTCTGGGTGACACCACGTCTCCTCCCACCAAAACAGACCATTTCAGCATTCACTCCCTACCTGAACAGCAGTGAATGGAATAACATTCTGTCAGAACTTTCGAAGGCCACAGGTAGAAACGTCATAGGGATTTCTGTATGAGAGCAGAATTTACTTTCTGGTGAATGATAACTCTGTTATGTCCTAAATCTGTTTAGAATTTTTGAGTCAATTAGACTGACTCACCCACTTTATTTTAGATATCGTTAGAAAAAAGTGAATATATAATGACTATGTATGACACATTTGCTCATATTTGATTAATGTACAGACATACAATATACTTGTAACAATCACTTATGAGTTTGTGCTCATCAATGGGATATAAAAATGTTCATACTAATTAATTAAATTATCTCTGTTCATAATGAATGGACATTACTATTAATACGTCATCCTAATACTCATGATTCACACAAAGAAGAAAATGGATCTTTATATTATTGGAGAGCCATACTGTATCAGCCAGTAATATCAATCCTGACCTCATGTGCCATTTAACTCAGGAATATTTCTGGCTACATTTGCTGTACAAGTAATCGTTGACCGATTGCATTGTCACTCTTTGGCTAAAAAAAAATTAAGACAAAATTAGTAAACCTGATTTGAAGAGGGCAAGCAATTTCCAACTGTCTTCATGTATAAAATTGGGATCTTATCAAGATGTTTAGGAAAGTTTATAATTTATATGTTTTTTTACTTTCCATTTGGTTAGTGACAAATTGGATTTGCATCATTATATGTTCCTGCAAAACATTTTCATTTTTCAATATTTTTATTATTAATTTCTACATAAAGAATACAGAGCACAAGAAGTATATATTACGTCAAAAAAAGTTAAAATAATGCCAATACATATTTGAATCACACTTGCAACCTCATTACTCTATATTCATGTAAATTAAATTAAATCATAATATTGAAATATGATAATTTTATTATTACACAGAAAAAAAATCTAAACCCACTACCAAGATTGAAGCTGCTTGGTAAAGAAAGAAAGAAGGAAAAAAATTCTTATCATATTCTGAAATATGTTATTAGCCAACATCTGTACTTTAACAACAAATCAAAGATTTTGAAAATAGTTCAAAAACAGTCCCCACAATGTGTGAAAGTCTTGCCTAGATTCAGAAATTGAACAATGGAACTTTTCTAAATTTAAACATGACGTAACATCACGTAACCATTGAGCATGAGTCGGTGGAATGACATCCTTCCATTTAAGCAAAAGCGTCCTCCTAGTTATAAGAGAAATAAAAGCCAAAATGTGCAAATCAGTTAGTCCTGACAAAGGGTCTCAGCCTGAAACGTCGACTGCACCTCTTCCTACAGATGCTGCCTGGCCTGCTGCGTTCACCAGCAACTTTGATGTGTGTTGCTTGAATTTCCAGCATCTGCAGAATTCCTGTTGTTTGCGTTGTCTCCAGAATAATATCTTTTTCTCCAACAATATTGAACAAAGCAGTCAAAGGGTTAGGCTTAAAATTTACTTTGAAAAGTACAGAGAAAGTTTGAAATACTTCCTTCTAGTATTTCCCAAGACTCGGGCATGTCCAAAACATATGAATTAGTGAAGCTTCTCCATTATTACATCTATCACAAAAGGGAGATATATCCAAATAAAAACGAGATAGCTTATCCTTGGTCATGTGGGCCCTATGGACCACTTTAAATTGTAAGAGGGAGTGGCGGGCACATAACGATGAAGTGTTAACCAATTTAAAAGTTCCATTCCAAGTTGCCTCAGAAATTGAAGTCTGTAAATCTTGTTCCCAAAGATTTTTAATTTTGTCTAAAAGAGCATTTCTCATTCCCAGCAACATACTGTAAATATCGGATATTGAACCATTATGAAAAGGTTTCAAATTAAAAATTACATCTAATAAGTTTTAGGAAATGCATATAATTGAGAGCGTAGAAAGTCCCTAATTTGTAGATATTGAAAAAAGTGGGTTTTTGGTAAGCTATACTTAGCTGACGATTGCTCAAATGAAAAGAGACTTCCTCCAACAAACAAATCCTGGAAGCATTTAATACCCAATCTATCCCATTCTTTAAAAACTAGTTCAGTCATAGAGGATTTCAAAAAATAATTAGAAAAAGTGGGACTAGAAAGAGAAATCTCAATAAACCAAAATATTTTCTAAATTGTACCCAGAACCTCAAAGTATGTTTAACTACCAAATTGTCAGTTAGTTTACTTAAAGATAAAGGAAGTGAGGATCCAAGAAGAGAAATGATAGAAAATTTATTAACAGAGTTAGCTTCTAAAGAGGCCCATACTGGACAGTCCTCACGGTTAATATAATATGACCAAAACGTAAGGTTTCGTATATTGACAGCCCAGTAATAAAACCATTTAAACTTCAACATAGAACTAGACAAGGTTGTCCCCTGAGCCCTTTGCTCTTTGATCTGGCTTTAGAACCCTTAGCCATTGCTTTTCGAGGATCTAATAATATTACTGGTATCTTAAGAAGAGGTACTACTCACAAAGTTTCACTCTATGCTGATGACCTATTGCTTTTTTATTTCTAATGTCGAGGGTTACTTCCTGTGCTTTCTTTGCTCTCCTGTTTTAATCAATTTTCAGGATACAAACTGAATTTACATAAGAGTGAACTTTTTCCTTTGAATAATTTGGTATCAATTAATACTAACCTTCCTTTTTAAATTGTAAGAAATCAATTTACCTATTTGGTTGTAACAATTACTAAGAATTATAAACACCTATTTAAAGAAAATTGTCTTACCTTGCTGAATTATGTCAAAAGGGCACTATCAAACTGGTTGCCCTTTTCGTTATCGTTGGTTGGCTGAATTAATTCTATTAAAATGAATATCTTACCTAAATTTATATACCTTTTCCAGGTCTTACCCATTTTCATTCCTAAATCTTTTTTCAATTCTCTTGATTCTATTCTATCTTCTTGTATATTGAAAAATAAAATTTCCAGATTAAATGAAGTTCATCTTCAAAAAGCTAAAAAGAATGGAGGTTTAACTTTACTGAAAAACATTTTATAAGCTCTAACAATTGGTGGGATAGAAATAATTTTAATAAAAGAAGTGGACTCTTATGTTGTTGTGTTCAGCTTGACCCTTTGCAAGATAAGGAATTTCTATTGGCATCCAATCTGTTATAATCAATGCAGTGGAATGTGCCCAATAGAAATAGCTTTGTTCTTCAAAGTAGGCATAAGAAGTGTTCACCTTTCCAGTGACAAAAATGTATGAAGTAAATTGGGAATGGAGGTTGTCAATTGGACTTTGAGACTCTGACATTTACGTTTGTCATTGAGATTGCATGCTGTTAATGAAGGAGCCATTTATGAAGATGAATGCACTTTGTCAAATAGACACTCATAAAAATTTCTTCTGGAGGTCTTTGTATGTCAGAGTTCATTGCAAATATGATTTCATGCTCCTATTCATTTTTGTTGCTTTCTGCATTACACAAAAAAAATATTTGGAATTGATGGAATAGTTAAGGCGGAATCCATGGCTAGTACCCCACTTTCCATGATCTGAAGCAAACTGAGCAGCATGACCTTGTGAGGGAAGGCAGTTTAAATACAGAACAACAAGGCTATTAAGTGCAAGGGAGAGGTTTAATGATGAAATAAATGAGTGATTAATAATATTATAGAGTGGACCATAAAATTCTGATGGGTTCAATTCAAAATCTCCCAAAAAAAAAAAGGCACAGGAATAATGATGCATGGTTACCCTGTGTCTGTTCAGTGGAATTCAGGCAGCATGCCAACTTCATGCTAACTGCTAATTGGCATGATTGCAGTATTCAGCCAGCAGGATCCTTGCTGTTCATTGGCTGGATTCATCAGGAGGGGGAGCCATTATCACAAGACTTGACATCAGTTCAAGCTACAAGTTAGCCCTTGCATTGTCAAGGGAAGAGGACAGTGTCCAGAGCAGTTTCGAACAGCTGCTCCACAAATGAAGCTGATCTGCGAAATTATGAAGAATGATGCAATGAGAATAGGCTCCAAAATCATTGGATTCTATCGTATAGGAGGTGGAGGTTAGGAGGGATGTCCTGTCCCAGTATGGGACTGAGGCCCACTAGATTAAAAAAAAAGCTCAAGCAGAATGAGAATAGTTCACCTTGGAGGTTAATGCCTAGAGTCAACTTGGATAAGATGCTCATGAATTTCAATGACCTCATATCAGGTACTTAAGCTATTCCACTTCCAGTTAGTGCTGCAGCTGCCCCACACAAACACAAGCACAATACTCACTGACACTCATTCTCCTTCAGGACAACGTGGCACACAGCTGTACACAGTAGAAAGAATGCAGAGGGCAGGGGATGAGGCAGCTCAATGAGGAGATGATAAGCATAATTAACAGACATTAATTATGTCGATGAATATTTTGGAGGCCATGGTCTGCAGGACTGAAACAGTGATGGTTTCTTCACAAGAGTTGTAGAGCGATAGAGCATGAAAGCAGGTCTTTGGCCCAACAAGCCCATGCTAACCACAATGCCCATGCAAGTTCATTTCATTTGCCTGTGCTTGGCCCAAACCTTTCCAATCCACTTACCTGTCCAAAGTGCCTTCTCAATGTTGCTAATAAAGCTGCTTCAAATACTTCCTCTGGCAGATCATTCTTTATACTGATCACCCTTTGGGTGAAAGGTTTGTCCCTCAGGTTACTATTAAATCTCCGTCCTCTCATTTTTAAAGTATGCCCTTGAGTTCTAGATTACCGAATCTTGAACAAAGACAGTGTTCCAATTTTATCTCTCAATCTATGTTCTCTTTTTATTACAAGCTACAGAAGGAATAAAAATGCCAGACTTAAATTCAAATCCACAACCACAACCTTTCCCCACCTGCTTATGACCCTTTACAGTACAGGTTCCTGAGAACTGTAACCTCATAAAGCATGGAAGAATAGTAAGAGCATAGTGTGGTGAATGAACCATCGTTCATATTTTTGGTCCACCTCTGCCAAAACAGTGCATAATGAAAGGATAATGTTGAAGCAAGACCTACTTTACACAGAGAGACACCTTAAGCAAGTAGCCCAAGAAATAGTGGATGCATTAGTGATAATTTTTCAAAACTCTTTAGATTCTGGACTAGTTTCTGAGGATTGGAGGGTGGCTAATATAACCCCGCTTTTTAAAAAAGGAGGGAGAAAGAAACCAGGGAATTATAGACCGGTTAGCCTAACATCAGTGGTGGGGAAACTGCTAGAGTCAGTTATCAAAGATGTGATAACAGCACATTTGGAAAGCGGTGAAATCATCGGACAAAGTCAGCATGGATTTGTGAAAGGAAAATCATGTCTGACGAATCTCATAGAATTTTTTGAGGATGTAACTAGTAGAGTGGATAGGGGAGGACCAGTGGATGTGGCATATTTGGATTTTCAAAAGGCTTTTGACAAGGTCCCACACAGGAGATTAGTGTGCAAACTTAAAGCACACAGTCTTGGGGGTAAGGTATTGATGTGGATAGAGAATTGGTTGGCAGACAGGAAGCAAAGAGTGGAAATAAATGGGACCTTTTCAGAATGGCAGGCAGTGACTAGTGGGGTACCGCAAGGCTCAGTGCTGGGACCCCAGTTGTTTACAATATATATTAATGACTTAGATGGGGGAATTAAATGCAGCATTTCCAAGTTTGCGGATGACACGAAGCTGGGCTGCAGTGTTAGCTGTGAGGAGGATGCTAAGAGGATGCAGGGTGACCTGGATAGGTTAGGTGAGTGGGCAAATTCATGGCAAATGCAATTTAATGTGGATAAATGTGAGGTTATCCACTTTGGTGGCAAGAACAGGAAAACAGATTATTATCTGAATGGTGGCCGATTAGGAAAAGGGGAGGTGCAACGAGACCTGGGTGTCATTATACCAGTCATTGAAAGTGGGCATGCAGGTACAGCAGGCGGTGAAAAAGGCGAATGGTATGCTGGCATTCATAGCAAGAGGATTCGAGTACAGGAGCAGGGAGGTACTACTGCAATTGTACAAGGCCTTGGTGAGACCACACCTGGAGTATTGTGTGCAGTTTTGGTCCCCTAATCTGAGGAAAGACATCCTTGCCATAGAGGGAGTACAAAGAAGGTTCACCAGATTGACTCCTGGGATGACAGGACTTTCAGATGATGAAAGACTGGATCGACTAGGCTTATACTCGTTAGAATTTAGAAGATTGAGGGGGGATCTTATTGAAACATATAAAATCCTAAAGGGATTGGACAGGCTAGATGCAGGAAGATTGTTCCCGATGTTGGGGAAGTCCAGAACGAGGGGTCACAGTTTGAGGATAAAGGGGAAGCCTTTTAGGACCGAGATTAGGAAAAACTTCTTCACACAGAGAGTGGTAAATCTATGGAATTCTGTGCCACAGGAAACAGTTGAGGCCAGTTCATTGGCTATATTTAAGAGGGAGTTAGATATGGCCCTTGTGGCTAAAGGGATCAGGGGGTATGGGGGGAAGGCTGGTACAGGGTTCTGAGTTGGATGATCAGCCATGATCATACTGAATGGCGGTGCAGGATCGAAGGGCCGAATGGCTGACTCCTGCACCTATTTTCTATGTTTCTATGTTTAATGTCCAAGGCCTCCAGGGACAGCTGAATAGCAAGAGGTACAGATAGCCAGATTTGGGAACAGCTTCTTTCCAACTGTAATAAGACTGCTGAACGGATCCTGACCCGGATCTGGGCTGTACCCTCCAAATATCCGGACCTGCCTCTTGGTTTTTTTGCACTACCTTACTTTCCATTTTTCTATTTTCTATTTATGATTATAATTTAAATTTTTAATATTTACTATCGACTTGTAAGCCAGGGAGCAGGAAACACAGAATCAAATATCGCTGTGATGATTGTACGTTGTAGTATCAATTATTTGGCAACAATAAAGTATAAAGTATAACGTACTAACTTTCTGAAAAACAAATTGGTTATGGAGGACTTGAGTAAGGACTGTTCTGTGAATCTTCAGCATTGACCTCTCATCCCATGAATTCTCATGGCATCTTGTTAAACTTGGGCAAGGAAACCTTCTAACAATGGCCTCCTACCGTCACTCATCACACCCCCCCCACCCCCAGCTAATGAATCAAAGCTTCTTCATGTAGAATACATCTTGCGGAAGTACTCAGGGTGGCAAAATTACACAAAGTACTCTGAGTGGGGGATTTAAATCTCCATCAAGATTGGCTTGGTGGTACCACTACATATCGAGCTGGCCAAGCAGTAAAAGACATTGCTGCTAAACTGGGTCTGCAGGAGTTGACCAACAAGAGGGAAAAACCTTCTTGATCTTATCCTCACCAGTCTACCTATTACAGAAGCATCTATCTACGACAGCATTAGGAGGAGTGATAACTGCAGAGTCATTGTGGAGATTAAATACTATCTTCATGGTGTTACACACTTCATTGTGTTGTGGGGCACCACCACCATGTTAGACAGGGCAGAATGCAAACAAATTTGGTGACTGGGCATCCATGAAGCTGATTCAGACCAGAAGCTGAACCTAAATGAGATTCCAATTCATCAATTTATCACATGCACATCAAAAATACAGTGAAGTGAGTTGTTTATCTAGCATTATCTAAAGATATGCTGAGGGCAGCTCATATCCCCCATTTGACCATCACCATCAAACCAGATGGTCAGAGGGTAGGCACCATGCATACAGAATGTGAAATCAACCTGGTCAGGTTACAAGACAGGACACTCACATGCCAAAACTACATAAACAATGTGACTCAGACAGAAGTAGGTGATCCTGCATACTACAGAACAAAACTAGGCTCTGCTATGTGCAGCTATGAACGGTATTGGGCTATTACGCAACTCAGTGAAGGAGCAGACTTCACAAATACATCCATTCTCAAAGATGGGAGAGCTCAGCACATCAGCGCACAAGAGGAAGCTGAGTTATTTGCAAGAACCCTCAGTTAGAAGTGCCAAGTGGGTAATCCTTCTTGATCTCCTCCTGTGCTCCCCAGTGTGATAGATGCCAGCTTTTGGTCAATTTGATTCACTCCATGTGATATCAAGGAATAGCTCAAGGCACTGGATCAGCAAACACAGCGGGCGATGACAAACTTCTGCCTATAGTAGTGTTGACATGCTCCAGAACTAGGGTACCCTTGTCCAAGCTGTTCTTTTACAAATACAACATGGGCATCTACACAACAATATGGAGAAGTACCTAGCTGCATCCTGTCCAAAAAAAATCCAACCTGGCCAGTTACCATCCCATCAGTTCAGTGCCAGTCAGCAGCAGAGTGATGGAAGGGATCATGAATAGTGTTATCAAGTG
The DNA here is from genome assembly GCF_030028105.1 of Mobula birostris. Lineage (NCBI taxonomy): Eukaryota > Metazoa > Chordata > Chondrichthyes > Myliobatiformes > Myliobatidae > Mobula > Mobula birostris. The sequence continues at coordinate 43,355,111 of NC_092384.1, forward strand.
GCACTAGCCTGGCAGAGCTTGCTCAGACAGCTGCGTTTAAGCTCCACAAATGTCATTCAGCTCCTGCTCTCATTACAGTCTCAGTCTAAATATGTAGAAAAGATCTAAGCTTCAGAGGAGAACTGCTTTGGCACCAAAGCAGCCTTTGATGGAGTAGGCCACTGGGTCACTGTCAAGAGAGGGAAGGGAAATGCCCGGATAGTGGAGAGCACCCCTGTGGCTGTCCCCCTCAGCAACAAATATCTTGTTCTGGATGCTGTTGAGGGGGGTGACCTGACAGGGGACGCCCACGGTGACCGGGTCTCTGGCACCAAGCCTGGCGCTGTTGTGCAGGAGAGAAGGAGGGAGAAGAGAAATGCGGTAGTCGTGGGGGATTCCATAGTCAGGGGAACAGACAGGAGATTCTGTGAGCCTGACAGAGATACTCGCATGGTGTGTTGCCTCCCAGGTGCCAGGGTACGGGATGTCTCGGATCGGGTCCTGAATATTCTAAAGGGGGAGGGTGAACAGCCAGTTGTCTTGGTACATGTTGGTACCAATGACATAGATAGGACAAAGGAGGAGGTCCTGAAGAGAGATTTCCAGGAGTTAGGAAGGAAGCTGAGAAGCAGGACCTCCAGGGTAGTAATCTCGGGATTGCTACCTGTGCCACGTGCTAGCGAGGGCAAGAGTAGTCGGATCAGGCAGATGAATGCTTAGCTGAGAGACTGGTGTAGGGGGCAGGGCTTCAGATTCTTGGATCATTGGGATCTCTTCTGGGGGAAGTATGACCTGTTCAAAAAGGACAGGTTACACCTGAACCCGAAGGGGACCAACATCCTGGCGGGAAAGTTTAATAGAGCTGTTAGGGAGGGTTTAAACTAATTTGGCAGGGGGATGGGAACCGGAATGATAGAGCGGAGGAAGGGGAAAACAGAAATAAATCTAAGATAGTGAGCAGTAAAGATGTCAGGAAAGACAGGCAGGTGATGGAGCAAATGTGTAGCTATTGGGATGAGTTGCAGTGCAATAAAGTTGCAGTGAGATCAAAGCAAAGAGTATCAAATACTGGTCTTAAGGTGTTGTACTTAAATGCACGCAGCATAAGGAATAAGGTGGATGATCTTGTCATACAGCTACAGATTGGCAGGTATGATATTGTGGCCATCACTGAGATGTGGCTAAAGGATGCATGTCTCTGGGAGCTGAACGTCCAAGGATACACGGTGTATCGGAAGGATAGGAAGGTAGGCAGAGGGGGGGGCGTGGCTTTATTGGTAAGAAATGATATTAAATCATTAGAAAGAGGTGATATAGGATCGGAAGGTGCAGAATCTTTATGGGTTGAGCTAAGGAATAGCAGGGGTAAAAGGACCCTGATGGCGGTTATTTATAGGCCTCCAAACAGCTGCAGGGATGTGGACTACAAATTACAACTGGAAATAGAAAAGGCTTGTCAGAAGGGCAGTGTTATGATAATTGTGGGGGATTTTAACATGCGAGTAGATTGGAAAAATCAGGTCGGCACTGGATCTCAAGAGAGAGAATTTGTAGAATGTCTGCGAGATGGCTTTTTAGAACAGCTTGTTGTTGAGCCCACTAGGGGATTGACTGTACTGGATTGGGTATTGTGTAATGAACCAGAGGTGATTGGAGAGATTGAGGTGAAGGAACCCTTAGGAGACAGTGATCATAACATGATTGAGTTCACTGTGAAATTAGAAAAAGAGAAGCCGAAATCTGATGTGTCGGTGTTTCAGTGGAGTAAAGGAAATTACAGTGGCATGAGAGAGGAACTGGCCAAAGTTGACTGGAAAGAGACACTGGCGGGAAAGACGGCAGAGCAGCAGTGGCTGGAGTTTATGCGAGAAATGAGGAATGTGCAAGACAGGTATATTCCAAAAAAGAAGAAATTTTCGAGTGGAAAAAGGATGCAACCGTGGTTGACAAAAGAAATCAAAGCCAAAGTAAAAGCAAAGGAGAGGGCATACAAGGAAGCAAAAATTAGTGGCAAGTTTTTAAAACCTTACAAAAGGAAACCAAGAAGGTCATTAAGAGAGAAAAGATTAACTATGAAAGGAAACTAGCAAATAATATCAAAGAGGATACTAAAAGCTTTTTCAAGTATATAAAGAGTAAAAGACAGGTGAGAGTAGATATAGGACTGATAGAAAATGATACTGGAGAAATTGTAATGGGAGATGAGGAGATGACAGAGGAACTGAACAAGTATTTTGCATCAGTCTTCATTGAGGAAGACAGCAGGATACCGGACACTCAAGGGTGGCAGGGAAGAGAAGTGTGCGCAGTCACAATTACGACAGAGAAAGTACTCAGGAAGCTGAATAGGCTAAAGGTCGATAAATCTCCTGGACCAGATGGAATGCACCCTCGTGTTCTGAAGGAAGTAGCTGTGGAGATTGCGGAGGCATTAGCGATGATCTTTCAAAAGTCGATAGATTCTGGCATGTTTCCGGAAGACTGGAAGATTGCAAATGTCACTCCGCTATTTAAGAAGGGGCCAAGGAAGCAAAAAGGAAATTATAGACCTGTTAGCTTGACGTCGGTGGTTGGGAAGTTGTTGGAGTCGATTGTCAAGGATGAGGTTACAGAGTACCTGGAGGCATATGACAAGATAGGCAGAACTCAGCATGGATTCCTTAAAGGAAAATCCTGCCTGACAAACCTATTACAATATTTTGAGGAAATTACCAGTAGGCTAGACAAGGGAGACGTAGTGGATGCTGTATATTTGGATTTTCAGAAGGCCTTTGACAAGGTGCCACACATGAGGCTACTTAACAAGATAAGAGCCCATGGAATTACAGGAAAGTTACATACGTGGATAGAGCGTTGGCTGATTGGCAGGAAACAGAGAGTGGGAATAAAGGGATCCTATTCTGGTTGGCTGCCGGTTACCAGTGGTGTTCCACAGGGATCAGTGTTGGGGCCGCTTCTTTTTACATTGTACATCAACGATCTGGATTATGGAATAGATGGCTTTGTGGCTAAGTTTGCTGACGATACGAAGATAGGTGGAGGGGTCGGTAGTGCTGAGGAAATGGAGAGTCTGCAGAGAGACTTGGATAGATTGGAAGAATAGGCAGAGAAGTGGCAAATGAAGTACAATGTTGGAAAGTGTATGGTTATGCACTTTGGCAGAAAAAATAAACAGGCAGACTATTATTTAAATGGGGAAAGAATTCAAAGTTCTGAGATGCAATGGGACTTGGGAGTCCTCGTGCAGGATTCCCTTAAAGTTCACCTCCAGGTTGAGTTGGTGTGAAGAAGGCGAATGCAATGTTGGCATTCATTTCTAGAGGAATAGAGTATAAGAGCAGGGATGTGATGTTGAGGCTCTATAAGGGGCTGGTGAGATCTCACTTGGAGTACTGTGGGCAGTTTTGGTCTCCTTATTTAAGGAAGGATGTGCTGACGTTAGAGAGGGTACAGAGAAGATTCACTAGAATGATTCCGGGAATGAGAGGGTTAACATATGAGGAACGTTTGTCCGCTCTTGGACTGTATTCCTTGGAGTTTAGAAGAATGAGCCTCATAGAAACATTTCGAATGTTAAAAGGCATGGACAGAGTGGATGTGGCAAAGTTGTTTCCCATGATGGGGGAGTTTAGTACGAGAGGGCATGACTTCAGGATTGAAGGGCGCCCATTCAGAACAGAAATGCAAAGAAATTTTTTTAGTCAGAGGGTGGTGAATCTATGGAATTTGTTGCCACGGGCAGCAATGGAGGCCAAGTCATTGGGTGTATTTAAGGCAGAGATTGATAGATATCTGGGTAGCCAGGGCATCAAAGGTTATGGTGAGAAGGCGGGGCAGTGGGACTAAATAGGATAAAATGGATCAGCTCATGATAAAATGGCGGAGCAGACTCGATGGGCTGAATGGCCTACTTCTGCTCCTTTGTCTTATGGTCTTATGGTCTTATGGCCATCAGGAAGCCCAGACTGAACTGAAGTCAATGGGAATCGGGTGGAATGGCCTCCGCTAACTGAAATCATACTCAACGCCAGCACCTTTAATGGTGTGTTCACCGATATCTTTAACCTCTCACTTTGGCTGTCTGAGGTACCCACCAGGTTCAAACAGGCTTCACTTATACCAGTACATGGTAACCTGCCTCAATGGCAATCGTTCAGGAGCACTTACATCCACTGTGGTGAAGTAGTTTGAGAGGTTGGTGATGAAACATATCAACTCTTGCATGAGGTGCGACTTGGATCCATTCCAAATTGCCTGCCATCACAGTAGGTCAAAAGCAAAATGCCATTTCATTGGCTCTTCACTCAATCCTGGAACATCTGAACAGTGAAGATGCATACATCCGGATGCTTTTCATTGACTACAACTGAACGTTCAATACTATCATCTCCTCAAAGCTAATTAGTGCTTCAAGTCCTAACCCTCAGTGCCTCGTTGTGCAACTGGATCCTTGATTTTCTTACCTACAGCCCCCCGTCAGTTCAGATTAGCAACAACATCTCCTCCACAACTTGCCTTTGCACAGGTGCACCAAAAGCCTGTATGTTTAGCTGCTGCTCTACTTACTTTACACCTATGACTGTGTGGCTAAGCACAGCTCCAATGCCATGTTTAAGTTTGCCGATGACACCACTGCTGGTAGTCGATTCAAGATGATGATGAATCAGTGTATAGGAGGGAGATTAAAAAATTGGCTGAGTGTTGCCACAACAACCTTTCAATCAATGTCAGCAGGACCAAGAAGCTGATTATTGAATTCAGGAGGAGGAAACCAGAGGTCCATGAGCATGTCCTCATCGGGGTATCAGATGTGGAGAGGGTCAGCAACTTTAGATTTCTCAGTGTTATCATTTCAGAAGATCTGTTTTGGGGTCCAGCATCTAAGTGCCATTATGAAGAAAGCATGGCAGTCCCTATATTGTCTTAGAAGTTTGCGAAGGTTCAGCATGTCATTAAGACTTTGACAAACCTTTATAGATATGTGGTGGAGAGTATATTGACTGGTTATATCATGGACTGGTATGGATAAACTCATGTCCTCGTATGGAAAATCCTACAAAAAGTAATGTATTCAGCCAAATCCATCAGAAGTAAAGACCTCCCCACCATTGAGCATATTTACGTGGAGTGCTCTTGCAGGAAAGAGGCATCCATCAGCAAAGCCCACCACCATCCAGGCCAGGCTCTCTTATCGCTGATGCCATTAGGAAGAAGATACAGGAACCTCAGGACTCACTCCACCAGGTCATGTTCTCAATACTTGTTGGTTATTTACTTATAATTATTATTATTATTATCTTTATGATATATATTTTCTCTTTGCATGTATTTGCATGGTATGTTGCTTGTTTTTGCACTTTGGTTGTTGTCTGTCCTGTTGGGCATAGCCTTTCATTGATTCTATATTGTTCCTTGTACTTACTGTGATTTCCCACTAGAAAGTGAATCTCATGGTTGTATAAGGCGATATATATGTACTTCGATAATAAATTTACATTGGACTTTGAATAAGGAAAGACAATTGAGGTGTTGAACGTCAATCATCTTAGCCACAGGATATCTCTGCAAGAATTCCTCAGAATAGTGTCCCAGGGCAACCATTTTCAGCTGCTTCGACAAGGTCCTCTTTCTTTCAGTTGTAAGATCAGAATTAGGGACATCCACTGATAGACTCGGACAATTTTCAGGCTTTTGCTGATAGGTGGCAAATAACACTTACACCACACAGATGTCAACCACAGAAAATGCAGCTATCACCCCTGGCATTCAATGGTATTACCATCACTGAATGTCCACCTACTTCAGTATTTTTGGAAGGGGTAAGGCTGGTTAGCATTGACCAGAATTGGAACTAAATTAGTCAATGTGGCTACAAAACTGAGGTAAGATGCGATGAATCCTGTGGTGAGTAAGTACCAGAAATCTGTCCACCATCTACAAGGCTCAAGACCATAAGACCATAAGATATAGGAGCAGAAGTAGGCCATTTGGCCCATTGAGTCTGCTGCACCATTCAATCGTGGGCTGATCCAATTCTTCCAGTCATCCTAACTCCCCTGCCTCTTCCCCATACCCTTTGATGCCCTGGCTAATCAAGAACCTATCTATCTCTGCCTTAAATGCACCCAATGATTCGGCCTCCACAGCCGCTTGTGGCAACAAATTCCATAGATTTAGCACCCTCTCCACATCTCTATTCTAAATGGATGTCCTTCAGTCCTGAAGTCATGCCCTCTTGTCCTAGACTCCCCTGCCATGAGAAATAACTTTGCCATATCTAATCTGTTCAGGCCTTTTAACATTCGGAATTTTTCAGTGAGATCCCCCCTCATTCTCCTGAACTCCATGGATTACAGCCCAAGAGTTGCCAGACGTTCCTCATATAGTAACCCTTTCATCCCTGGAATCATTCTTGTGAATCTTCTCTGAACCCTCTCCAACGTCAGTATATTCTTTCTAAAATAAGGAGCCCAAAACTGCGCACAATACTCTGTATGGTCTCACAAGTGCCTTATACAACCTCAACATCACATCCCTGCTCTAATATTCTATACCTCTAGAAATGAATGCCAATGTTGCATTCACCTTCTTCACCACCGACTCAATCTGGAGGTTAACCTTCAGGGTATCCTGCACAAGGACTCCCAAGTCCCAAATGCATCTCTGCATTTTGAATTCTCTCCCCATCTAAATAATAGTCTGCCCATTTATTTCTTCCACCAAGGTGCATGACCATACCCACTTTCCAATATTGTATTTCATTTGCCACTTCTTTGTCCATTCCCCTAAACTATCTAGTCATGAGTGTGATGGAATACTTTCCACTTGCCTGGACGAGTGCAGCTCCAATAACACGTAGTAGCCTGATTAACTCCCCATCCACACCCACTCACTCACCCCACCACCAACAACCACGACAGCAGCAGCAACAACAATGTGTACCATGCAGCAGCTCAGCAAATCACCTTTCAAATCCAGGACATTTTTCAGCTAGAAGCGCAAAGGCTGAACAATTATGGGAGCACCACCACTTCGAAATTGCCTTCCAAGCCACCATCCTAATAATGAATAGAAAGATGAAGCTTCAAACATAGCTACCTGTGAGAGCTCAAAGAACTTTCCCTAGTGGCATTGCATGTTGGAAGAATTAATAATAATGGAAAAGATCTGAAAGGAACAATCATAGAAAGGCAGTTCAATGGACTATTGTTAATTCTTAGGCTATAAAACATGAATGTTAAGTAGTAAGTCCCGCTATAACTGAAATTACACTGCATCCAGGGTACATCACCAATGGTGCAAGACTGTACCAACTGGTATCCCAAATGTTGCTGTAATTTCAACTTACAGTATTATGCACCGTGTTTTAAATGGAGGTGATGAGAATCAAACTAAAACTCAGATGAAATGCCTGCACCATAAACGGCTATGAGAATTATGTAAGAAAAGCAGCTTCTAAATTTAATACTATACTAAATTATGTTTTACCCGGTTAACTACCAAATGAATTTCACACATGCTCTGTGCACATTAAATTCATATGCAAATCATTTTATTCAAATCTTTCAGACATAAAATATTGAATTTGCATTGAAAATGGCATGTTGTGCCATGCTAACATGGGGTGTTAGTTGAGTTTTGAATATTTGTTAATTATGAAATGCAGATAATGTGGACTTATACATTAAGAATTTAAGGCTCAACATGACAAAGTTTTCCAGATTTTTTTTCTTAAACATTGTTAACTCCAACATAAACAATGTCAATTTGAGAAATGTTTTATACTGCAGTTGTCCATTTGTCTGTTGGTTATAGTGGGAGCAGTAAAACTAATGCAAAGAAATCAATTTAGTATGAACAATAAAATGAAACACTAATATGAAGCTGCAATTGGACAATCTGTCACGGAAACTGCATTATCTGTCTTTTTTAAACCAAATTTCTTAATCGGTAACATAAATAAGGAAAGTAATTGAATGATGCTGTTAAAGTTAATGGCATAGTTCCATTTAATGTACAGCAAGACAAACCCAGCATTAAAATATTTATTTAATCACATATTACTATCTATTTACATAAAGCGCTAATGTAAGAAAAGAACGCCCTTGTATTACTGAAGGATTTTATTTGTACATTTGAGAAAGATGTGACAAGAGTTGTCTGTGCAGGAAGTTTTAGTATTCTGTGGATAATTGTTCAATGTGTAGATTTATGGCACAAATCGCACATGCAGGAAGAAAGACCTTGTAATGGAGGTCACAATGCTACAGATACAAGGTAGGTATAACCTACTTTCACAAAATGCAGAAGAACTGGTTTAAATAGATTTTAGCCAATCTTCACATTTAATAATTTTATATCCATATATAAATTATAAATTTCTCACTGCATTAGACAAGCTTCTATTCATTATTATGTAATGTATCCCTGAAGGTATTCCTGACATATATCAAAGTAAATCATTGTATTGAATAGCAGCATTGCATATTGATACTGGAAAACAATGCATCATCCTGCCACTATTCAAATACCAGCTGCTGTATTAGTTCATTCATTATGATATGGTCCTCAAAAGATCAAGAAAATAAATTTAAGTGAATTTTAGTGTTTTTTTAAAACTGTAAAAGACCACAGGGTCACATAATGCAACAAACAAATAAATGTTAAATTTGTGCCAATGAAGAAAGACAGTCTCCAAAGCTGTTGAGGGTTTATTATTGATGGGAAATGTGGTGCTGCAGCTGTGAGCCTCACAGAGCTAAGATGAAGAAACACTAATTTCAAACCAAACAAAATGCTTTTTATAAGTATGTGATCATCAAAAAATGTTATAGATCCAGAGAAAGTATTTAAAGTTTATATATATTTGTTGTACATCTGCATTGGTCTTTTTGATTTCTTATTGTAACAGTATTTTCCTTGTTGTTTCACAAAGACAGTACCATATTGTCTTTTTCAAGTATTGTGTCTTTTAATGAATGATGGGGGAAGCATGTTAAATGTTCCTCTCAAGCCAAGCCCATAAATCTCTGCTGGGTGACCTTACAGGATATATTACATGAAAAGGACAACATGATGGTAAGTATGCTTGAAAACAAGAACAAAACAATAAGCTCTTTTGTAAATAATAATAAAATATATTTATGACAAACTGACATTTTAAATCCCTATCCTTTTATTTTACAACAACTTGCCCTTGTGCGGTGCCTTCAGCGTACTGAAATGTACACAGGCCCTTAACAAACATATATTGTCATGTCTGAATGAAGACCAGGTTTTAGTGACAGTGATCAAAGACTTGGGGGTCAGAAAAAATATGATAGATTTTCAAAGGCAGGGGAGAGATGTAACAAAATAACTTACAAAGAGATGTTCATAATTGATGGACCGTCAGTGGCTAAGAGCTCTCCTCAATATGCTGGGTTGTACAGGAGAGAACTAGATTCCATATTGTTACTCAATGCTGGCTTCTTGAAACCTTTGGCTCCAATTTGAACCGTGGAAAGCTTCTGGGCAAATGAATCACAAGGTGAATTGAAAACTCACCTGTTACTCTGGAGGTGAAACAAGAGCTATTTTAACTTCCAGACCTCATTGAAACCCATTAGGGGTGGAAGATACTAATTGGCACCAAGCACATACAGTATCAATAACATCTCCAGGGCCACCCTTAGAACAATTTTGTTCATGAAGTGATGATCGAACTGGAGATTTGGTGGCATGGCTGAACAAAGAAACAACGAAGCAGCAAAATAAAGAACTGTATTAACCTCTCCTGACTTGATTCTCCTTCCCATTCTCATTGTTGATGGGTGATGTACAGTGACTTCTGCACTCCTTAGTTAATGTTCAGCATCAGGTGCATTATCACTGACATATGTTGAGAAGTTTGCTCTTTTACAGTAGCAGCACAGAGCAAGACATAAAGAATTATGATAATTTAGTAAATAAATAAATATTGCAAAAGAAGAATAATAAGCTAGGGTTCATGGATTTGTGGATCATCCATAATTCTAATGGTGGGGTTGAATGGGAGAAGAAGCTGTTTTTAAATCTTCAAGCATAGGTCTTCAGGCACTTCAGGCACCTGTACCTTATCCCCAGTGGCCGTAACATGAAGAGTGAATGCCCTGGATGGTGAGGGTCTTTAATGATAGATGCTACCTTTTTGAGGCACCAGCTCTTGAAGGTGTCCTTAATAGCAGGGCGGGTTATACCCGTGATAGAACGGGCTGACTCTACGCCCCTCTGCAGCCTTTTGCAATCCTATGCATTTGAGGTCTCATATCAGACTGTGATGCAACCAGTCAGAATTGTCTCCACTGAACATTTATAGAAATTTGCAAGAGTCTTTCGGGCCAGACCAAATCTCCTCAAAACTCTTAATGAAGTGGAGCCACTGTCATATCCTTTTCGTAATTGCAAAAGGCCTGCTGATTGGACATTTACATGTGAAGAGAATCCATCTCGTTCTGAGTAAATGGCATTGCTTCTCAGCAACATAGTTGAAATCTCAGGGTAGTGAACTTCTGATGACTTTCTGGTAGAAAAGAATGCAAGAACAGATTTACACCAAACAGCCTGGTTCATAGCTTATTCTGAATCGTGTCTACTTTGCAGTACATTCTCCTATCCCATGACAATGCAAGCATCCAAATGTTAATTGATCTAAGATTTCAATATGTAGTGCAACTGACCACTAAGTCAAAGTTTGCATAATGAATGCCACCTACTGACTAAAGAGATTTCTCTTCATCTCAGTTCTAAGTGGCCAGTACCTTTATATAACCATATTAAATTATGAGGACACCCAGTCCTTGTTTGTTGTCATTTAGAAATGCATACATGCATTAAGAAATGATACAATGTTCCTCCAGAGTGATATCACAAAAAAAGGACAAACCAAAGACTAACTCTGACAAGACCACATAATTATAACATATAGTTACAACAGTGCAAAGCAATACCATAATTTGATAAGGAGCAGACCATGGGAACGGTAAAAAAAGTCTCAAATTTCCGATTGACTCCTGATAGTCCCCGATAGCAGGCGGCAGAAGGGAGAAACTCTCTCTGCCATAAACCTCCAGGCACTGAAACTGTCGATGCATTGGAAGCACCAGACCACAGCCGACCCTGAGTCCGTCCGAAAACTTCAGGCCTCCGACCAGCCCTTCGACACCGAGCACCATCTCTGCCGAGCGCCTCAACCCCGTCCCAGCCGCCGAGCAACAAGCAAAGCCAAGGATTCCGGGCCTTCCCCTCCAGAGATTCTTCTAACAATTTCCTCAAGAATGTTCTAAATTCTCTAGGCAAAGTGAAAAGTTTCACACCATTTTATCCTAGTAGTCTATTCTTCCAAACTCAGGATCGGAATCACAATCAGCTTTAATATCATATGTCATGAAATTTGTTGTTTTGCGGCAGCTATATGTTGCAATGCATAATAATACAAATAACAAAATTACAATAAGAATTATATAAAAAATAAGTGGTACCAAAAGATTCTAACTCAATTCCCAGAGAAGTAGTTACTATCACTTTAATTCACATCTGCCTCCAAAAATCACAGTCTGAAATGCTGACAATTTATTGACTTCCATAGATGGTGCTTGACCTTCTGAGTTCCATTAGAATTTTGTATGTGTTGCTGTGGATTTCAGCATCTGCAGAATCTCTTGTGTTTATCATCTCTGCCTAACTTTGTACTATATTGAACGTTATTCATGTCCTCACAATGTGATTGGATGGCTGCCATCATTATAATAGAAATAGAGCCTCAATAAATGGCTCATGCAAACCAAACTTCAAGAGTTTCCTACTAATTCACATCCTCACTATCTCCCCTATGGACACCCTCAAAAAATCCTTTGCCACAGCCTGACATGTATTCTAACTTAACATTTACTATAAGTTGTTCTTGTTATTAGTGAGCTGAATAAATGGGAACATGGTGAAGTGTATCTGAAGCTGTAAAGGACTGAATATTATTGAGCTAATTTATTTTGGCCAGTTCCTCTGTAATCAAAAATTCTGGAACAGATAAGATAGCTGCAATCATTTTCTGCTCGCTGCAATAAGAAATGCAAAACATTGTAACAATGAAAAGTGTTATGAAGAAATTGCAAATGTGTCTTTGACTTGTGTTGAAAAATGTGTATCCCTCCTACTGAAATATAATTCATACTTTATTATTAGATGAACTATTATTTTCCTTCATAAAAAGGGTAAAGAGTCAAGAACAAGTATTTTATGAAGGAATTAAGGAAGCCATTATCTCCTCCCTGTCACGTGAATCTAAAATCTGAAACAGAGGCACAGTTCATATGAAATGAATTGTTATAAAATATAAGGACTTTTTTATGTTCAAATAGTTTATCTTTTGGGTGTTGTCTGTGAGTTAGCTGCTCTAGCTAAAAGGGCAATACAGAGTGAACAGGTATTTACAAACACTGATTCATATTAAAGGTTACAAGAATAGTCTAAAATTGATAAACACTCATTTTTAGAAACCTAACTGTCTGATAATTCATGTCGACTAAATGCATTAGTTGTTAGTTGCTGCACAATGTACTCTGCCTTTGAAGTTCATTTGCATTAAAGTCCAAGGAACTGAATTTCAAAAACATAGTACAATATACTGTTGGTACTGTGAAGTGCATTTAACTCCATTAACACCAAGCGAATTCCTAGGCATACATGTCCTTTCAAACAGAAATGCTGTTGATAAGAAAGCTTTTTAAGTAAGAATTCTAGGTAAGACTAGCTTTAATTGCTGTCATTCTTTAATGGTTGCTAAGGGATGTAATGCTAACAATTTATCATGCTTTGGTCAGATCTCATTTGGAGGATTGTGAGCAATTTTGGGCCTTACATCTAAGACAGGACATGCTGGCATTGGAGAAGGTCCAGAGGATGTTTACAAGAATGATTCCAGGAATGAAAAGTTTAATGTGTGAAGAATGTTGATAGCTCTGGGTCTGTTCTCACTGCAGTTTGAAAGAATGAGGGGGAAATCTCCTTAAAACCTACCGAATATTGCAAGTCCCAGATGGAGCAGACGTGGAGATAATGTTTCAGATAACAGAGGAGTCTAGGACTGGAGCGCACAGCTTCGGAACAGAAGGACATCTCTTTAGAACAGAGATGAGTAGACACGATGGGCCAAATAGCCTAATTCTACTGCTTTGCTGTACGGTCTTATAATCTGAACAGTATGGTCCCAAGCCAAGCTGTGAAAGGAGAAGGGTTGGGCATGGGGCTAGCAACCCCATACCGTAGGAACCCAGAGCTATAGAAAGACAAGCAGAAGCTCCAGAGACCTAATCCCTGGGAGAGGAAAGACCTTTGAAGATGGGATACACCTGGGGACAATTTGAAAGACTGACTCAGGGGAGTAACCTGCTCTCAGTGGCCTATTCCCCAATAAAGGTGATGGCTCAAGTAAGCAAGTAAAGCAAGTAGATATCAAGCTTTCATACGTTAAAGGGGAGGTGGCCACTGAATCACTGAAACTTACTTCTGGAAATAATTGCGCAACTTTGGCATCACAGAGATTTATGACAATACAGGCAAAGGATTGGGTGCTGTAGTTTGTTAATGCTGATGCCTGTTGAAATAGGAAAGTCCTGCTTTCTAAACAGATCTTATAGCACTCTAGGACAGAAAGGAAACAGCAGTTGGAGGAGATGGCAGGAGAAAAGTGCCTGCATTGTTGCACTAAGAACTTGATCCCAGTGATCATAGACACAAGATATTCCGTGGATGCTGGAAATCCAGAGCAACACACTCAAAATGTGGAGAAACTCAATAAGTCTCTGAAGAGGAATAAGCTCCCCCCTTCCGTTCCAGTCCTGATGAAGGGTCTCAGCCTGAAATGTTGACTGTTTACTGCTCTCCAGATGCTGCCTGATCTGCTCAGTTCCTCCAGTTTTTTGTGTGTGTTGTTCTTGATCTCAGTGACACAAGTAGTTTAATGATCTCAAACAAATGTTTAGTGCAGGCATCATATTGCAAAACGTCCATCCAATATACCAGAGACTATAGAACAGTACAGCATGGGAACAGGCCCTTCTGCACTCAATGTTGTGTTGAGCAATTAAATTAGTAATTAAATAGCTAACTAAACTAACCTCTTTTGCTTACACAATGTCCAGATCCTTCCATTTTCTTCACATTCATGTGCCAATCTAAATGTCTCTTCAAAGTCTTTAATATGTTTGCCTCTACAACCACCCCAGGAAGAACATTCCAGACACCCACTACTCTCTGTGTAAAAAGACTTGCTCTTTGCATCACTTTTGAAATTACCCCCTTTCACCCTAAATACATGATTATGATTATGATACAAAAGGCGATACCGTAATACCGTAATTTGATAAAGAGTAGACCATGGGCACGGTAAAAAAAAGTCTCAAAGTCCCAATAGCCTCATCATCTCACGCAGACGGTAGAAGGGAGAATCTCTCCTTGCCATGAACCTCCAAGCGCCGCAAACTTGCTGATGCAGCACCATTGGAAGCACCCGACCGCAGCGGACTCTGAGTCCGTCCGAAAACTTCGAGCCTCCAACCAGCCCTCCGACACCGAGCACCGAGCACCATCCTCTGCTGAGCGCTTTGACCCCACCCCGGCTGCCGAGCTACGAGCAAAGCCGTGGATCACGCAGTAGCAGCAGCAGCAAAGTAGGCATTTCAGAAGTTTCACCAGATGTTCCTCTGTGCTCTCACGTCAGTCTCCATCAAATCAGGATTGTGCACAGCATCCTACTTGACAGATAACGGATATCACCACCGGAGTGGCCGCTGCGAGCTGTGTCGCGCCGCCATCTTCTGCTCCCGCCTCTTGTATATGCCCGCTGGTAGTAGGGATTTCAACCCTTGGAAAAAGATACTTTCCGTCTACTCTGTCTATGCCCTTCGTAATTTTCTAAACCTCTATCAGATCTCCCCTCGGCCTCTGGCGCTCCAGAGAAAACTACCCAAGTTGTCCACCCACTTATTTTCGCACATGCCCTCTAATCCCAGGCAACATTGTGGTAAACCTCTTCTGCACTCTCTCCAAAGCCTCAACCTCCTTCTTATGGTGCAACCAGAACTGTGTAATATTCCAGATACAGTCTAACTAGAGGTTTATAAAGCTGCAACATAACTTTCTGACTTTTGAACCCAATGCCTCAACTAATAAAGGCAAGCATGCCATGTGCCTTCTTAACCACCCTATCAACCTGTGCATCCACTTCCATGGAGCTATGAACTTGGTCCCAAGATCACTCTTCTCATCAACACTGTTAAGGGTCTTGCCCTTAAAAGTGTACTGTCTCTTTGCATTTCACTTACCAAGGTACAATACTTCACATTTGGCCAGGTTCAATGCCATCTGCCATTTCTCCACCAATATCTGTAACTGATCTATATCCTGTTGTATTTTTTGCCAGTCTACTACGCTACTCATTACACCACCAATCTTCATATCATCTGTGAACTTACTATCCAACCATCTACACTTTCATCCAGGTTATTGATATACATCACAAACAACAGAGCTCGCAGTACAGGTCCCTGCAGAACACCACTAATCATAAACTTCCAGCTAGAATATGTCCTTTCGACCACTACCCACTGTCTTCTATGGGCAAGCCAATTCTGAATCCAAGTGCTCAATTTACTATGGATCCCATGCATCTTAATCTTCATTAGGGACCTCGTCAAATGCCTTACAGAAATCCCTGCAGACAACATCCACACGTCTACCTTCATCAATCACCCTTGTCACCTCGTCAAAAAATAACCACTACTTTAATAAACAAAGTACTATTCCAATATTCTCACACAGATTATAGAACAAGCTCTAATCCAGCCCCTCTCCCTTGCAGTAAAATGTTGTTTGTGCCAGACAGCCTGGGGGGGGGGGGGTAGTGATGTGGGGAGGGAGTTCACCAAAGGCTCAGATATTTGGAGGAGGGGTTTTGCTGCCCAAGTGCTAGCAGCCAACAGTGGAGACTACCAATGGGACGGTGGGCTGTCATCAAGTTCTTCTACTCTACATAATGCTCAACTTTTATCCTATAATCTTGTCTTCTTTTTAATATCCAGTTGATTTATCCCTCCCTGCTCATCTCCTCAGCATGACTTACTCCTGTACCTTTACCCTGTCCGATTCCCCGGAAATATTCTCTGCCATTTTCAACACTTCACTTCCGCCATGGAAGTGCTTGGGGAACTTATGGCATTGTAATGCCTGCCTGACAGCATCCGATTCTCTGGAACAGGCCTGCCTGATTTGAGCCTTGTGTCTTTCCTTTTCCTTGCTCTTTCCCTCTCTACTTGTGGCTTTTAGTGCTGAAGGCCCATTCCTGCACCCATAGAAATCAGCAAAGAAAGACTACCATGAGCCTGGCATGCTCTCTATGTCACTTCCAGCTTAAGTCTTCAATGGTGGTCTCTCTGCCATCTGACAACAATGGAGAATGTGGCATATGTTAGTGACATCTCAACATATGACGCATTCCCCTTGTTAAACCATATAATATATAACCATATAACAATTACAGCACGGAAACAGGCCATCTCGACCTTTCTAGTCCGTTCCAAACTCCTAGTCCCACCGACCTCCACCCAGCCCATAACCCTCAATTCCTTTCCTGTCCATATAGCTGTCTTAACTTTAACCAACAACATTGAACCTGCCTCAACCACTTCTGCTGGAAGCTCGTTCCACACAGCTACCACTCTCTGAGTAAAGGAGTTTCCCCTCATGTTACCCCTAAACTTTTGCCCTTTAACTCTCGACTCATGTCCTCTTGTTTGAATCTCCCCCACTCTCAATGGAAAAAGCCTACCCACGTCAACTCTATCCATCCCCCTCATAATTTTAAATACCTCTATCAAGTCCCCCCTCAACCTTCTACGTTCCAAAGAATAAAGACCCAACTTGTTCAACCTTTCTCAGTAACTTAGGTGATGAAACCCAGGTAACATTCTAGTAAATCTTTTCTGTACTCTCTCAATTTTGTTGACATCTTTCCTATAATTCGGTGACCAAAACTGTACACAATTCTCCAAATTTGGCCTCACCAGTGCCTTGTACAATTTCAACATTACATCTCAACTCCTATACTCAATGCTCTGATTTATAAAGGTCAGCATACCAAAAGCTTTCTTTACCACCCTATCCACATGAGATTCCACCTTCAGGGAACTATGCACCATTATTCCTAGATCCCTCTGTTCTACTGCATTCTTCAATGCCCTACCATTTACCATGTATGTCCTATTTTGATTAGTCCTACCCTGCATTCCTTTCCTGTCATTGTGCATGCCTCGTATTGAGCGCTAATTACTTTTCCATGATATAATTTTCCAGATGCCCTCCCTTTGGACTTTGGTTAAAGTTGAACATCACCAGTTTGTGGCCAACATGTCTTATTTGCTTATGTGTCATGTACGTAGAAACAGCGAGTTGTAGATGAAATTACATCCTATGTGTGCTTCATGATCCCGATTTAGATGTTTATATCTGAATCCAAACTTGTTATTCGAACAAAGGTATGTGGAGTGCAGGCACTGTTGATGAAGCAGGGAGCAAGCAGAAAGACCTGGACAGATTAGAAGATTGAGCTAAGAAGTGACAGATGGAATATAATGCAGGGAGCTGTGTGGCCATGCACTTTGGTAGAAGGAATAAGGGCATAGACTATTTTCTAAATGGCCAGAAAATTCAGAATTCAGAGGTGCAAAGGGGCTTGGGAGTCTTTGTGCAGGATTCTGTAAAGGTTAATTTGCAGATTGAGTTGGTAGTAAGGAAGGCAAATGCAATGTTAGTACTTATTTTGAGAGAACTAGAATATAAAAGCAAGGATGCAATGCTGAGGCTTTATAAGGTACTAGTTAGACTGCATTTGGAGTACAGTATTGTGAACAGCTTTTGGCCCTTTACCTAAATAAAGGCATCCGTTAGTCTTACGAGACCATGGATCTGCGCCTGGAAAGTCTTCACTCTCCAGGGCGCAGGCCTGGGCAAGGTTGTATGGAAGACCAGCAGTTGCCCATGCTGCAAGTCTCCCTCTCCACGACACCAATGTTGTCCAAGGGAAGGGCATTAGGACCCATACAGCTTGGCACCAGTGTCATCGCAGAGCAATGTGTGATTAAGTGCCTTGCTCAAGGACATAACACATTCCCTCGGCTGCGGCTTGAACTCATGACCTTCAGGTAGCTAGTCCAATGCCTTAACCGCTTGGCCAAGTGCTCACACTTACCTAAGAGATGATGTACTAGCAATTGAGAGGGTCCAGAAGATGTTCACTTGTTGATCCCAATATGAAAGGATTAATGTACAAGGAATGTGTGATGGCTCTAGGTCTGAACTCACTGGAGTTTAGAAGAATGATGGGGGATCTCATTGAAACCTATTGAGTATATGCCTAGATAGAATGGAATTGGAGAGGATATTTCCTATAATGGGAGAGTCCAGGACCATTATAGGGCACAGCCACAGTACACGAGGACATCCCTTTAGAACAGAGATGATGAGGACTTTCTTTAGTCAGAGTGTGATGAGTCTGTTGAATTCATTGCCACTGGCAGCTGTGGAGGCTAAGTGATAGGTTGCTGTATATTTAAAGCAGAGGTTAATAGGTTCTTCATTAGTAAGGCTGTCAAAGGTTATGGGGAGAAAGCAGGCGATTGGGGTTGAGAGGGAAAATAAATCATCCATGATTGAATGGCGGAGCAGTCTTGATGGGCCATGTAGCTTAATTCTGCTTCAATGTTTTATAGGGCTATGGTCTTAAAATCTGAAAAACAAAAAATTGCAGATGCTGTGAGCCTGAAATGAAAACAGAAAATGCTGGAAATGCAAAGCAGGTCAAGGAGGATCTATGGAGAGACAACAGAAAATGAGCTAATGTTTTAAGTCCATGAACTTTCATCTGTTTTTTTAATAAATGTGATTTAGGTGAATGCAATTCTACACCAGTGTGGCGACCCACTTTCTAGGCAGGTGAACCGGCTCACAAAATGGCTGTGGGCCTTCCTCTTCACCAGCAAGGGGAGAAAGCCCGTGCGTGGGAAGATACTTTTGTAATGCACCTCTGATGTCATTTCCGCCCGGAGAGGGCGGGGACGGAACTGCGTAAAAGCCAGTGCTGCGAAGTTTGAATAAACTAGTCTTGAGTGCAACTTACAGACTGCGTGTCGTTATTTCTAGCTTTGTGTGTAGCACATCGCTACATTGGTGATCCCGACGGTCCAAACGGGATTTGGACCAAAGGTGATCAACTCTTCATCTGTTCACGCAGTTTCGCTAAAACTGTCAACTTCTGGATGCTGCGACCACATGTGTGGTTTGACCAAGCAGAAGCCCAGTTCCAGATTCGGCAGATATCTTCGGATTCCACGCGTTACTATTACGTGGTGAGCTCCCTTGACCAGGAGACAGCCGCCCTTTGGGATTTCATACAGTCACCCCCGGAGGAAGGCAAATATGCAGCATTCAAAGCGCTGCTCATAGGGACCTTTGGCCTCTCACGGCGTGAGCAAGGTGCCCGCTTGCTGCACCTGGACAGTTTGGGAGACAGGCTGCAATCAGCATTACTGAATGTGATGCTGGCCCTGGCTGAAGGACACAAGCCCTGCCTCATGTTTGAGCAGGCGTTCCTAGAGCAACTGCCCAAGGACACACATCTGCTGCTGGCCGACACAGATTTCAGTGACCCCTGGAAGGTGGTGGCCCGGGCAGACATGCTGTGGAAAGCCAAAAGGGAGAACGGGGCGTCAGTCGGACAGATTACCAGGCCATGTGCCCAACAGCAGGCTAGACCAGGCCCGGCAATGGAGCACACACAACCCAGAGGCAGGAGTGAGGAGGCCAATGAACAGTGGTGTTTCTACCACCAGCATTGGGGGTACAGAATCCCAATGTTGTCGCCCGCCCTGCAAGTTCCTGGAAAACGCCAGGGCCAGCTGCCGCTAATGGCTACAGCGGCTGGCCACCAGGACAGCCTCTCGTACATCTGGGACAAACAGTCGGGACGCCGGTTCTTGGCCGACACCAGAGTGGAAATCAATGTCTTACCCCCGACGGGGTACGACACCCACAACAGGGAGCCGGGGCCTACCCTGAGGGCCGTAAACGGCAGCACGATACGGACCTACAGCACCCTCACAGTGCAGCTGCAGTTTGGTGTCAGCTGGTTCACGTGGAACTTCACATTGGCCGCCGTGGCCCAACCACTCCTGGGGGCGGACTTCCTGCGAGCTCACAGCCTGCTGGTCAACTTGCAAGGGAAAAGACTGGTCCATGCAAGACTTTCCAGACATTCTCCCTGGGTGAAGCCAAGTTGCTGGCCCCACGCCTGGGCTCCATCACGCTGTCTGACAACGAATTCACCAGAATCCTGGCGGCCTTTCCATCGGTTCTGGCACCACAGTTCACGGCAGCCAGGCCCAGACATGGAGTACAGCACCACATTCCGACCCAGGGACCAGCCCTCCATGCCCGCGCACGAAGGCTCCCCACGGACAAGCTCTGACTGGCGAAGGAGGAGTTCAAGAGGATGGAGGAATTGGGGATTGTACAGCGGTCCGACACCCCATGGGCCTCCCCGCTGCACGTGGTGCCCAAAGCAGCTGGGGGCTGGAGACCATGCGGTGACTACCGCAGACTGAACGAGGCTACAACTCCAGACCGCTACCCCGTGCCGCACATACAGGACTTTGCAGCAAACCTGCACGGGGCAAGCATCTTTTCTAAAGTAGACCTCGTCTGGGGATACCATCAAATCCCAGTACACCCTGAAGACATCCCCAAACCAGCACTCATCACCCTGTTCGACCTGTTTGAATTCCTCCGAATGCCGTTCGGCCTGAAGAATGCCGCACAGACGTTCCAGCAGCTAATGGATGCGGTGGGATGCGACCTGGACTTTGTGTTCATCTATTTGGACGACATCCTCATAGCCAGCAGTAGTCGTCAGGAGCATTTGTCCCACCTCCGCCAGCTCTACTCCCGCCTGAGTGATTTTGACGTCACGATCAACTCGGCCAAATGCCAGTTTGGACTCGACACCATCGACTTCCTTGGCCACAGGATTACCAAAAACAGGGCAACACCTCTGCCCGCCAGGATAGACGCAATCCGCCACTTTGCCCAGCCCAACATAGTCAAAGGCCTGCAGGAGTTCGTTGATATGGTGAACTTCTACCACTGCTTCCTCCCCTCAGCAGCCCGTATCATGCGCTCTTTGTTCACCCTGATGTCGGGTAAAGGCAAGGACATTACTTGGGATGAAGAGGCCGCGGCTGCTTTTGTTAAAGCCAAGGAAGCCTTGGCAGACACCGCGATGCTGGTGCACCTCAGAACGGACGTTCCAACGGCCCTCACAGTGGACGCATCCAACACAGCAGTCGGTGGGGTGCTGGAGCAACTCATCGAGGAGTGCTGGCAACCTCTGGCATTCTTCAGCAGGTTCCTACAGCCACCCGAACTCAAGTACAGTGCCTTCGACCGGGAGCTGTTGGCACTACATCTGGCAATCCGGCATTTCAGGTACTTCTTAGAAGGCAGTTCTAAGGTACTTCACTGCGTTCACGGACCACAAAACATTGACCTTCGTGTTCACGAAGGTGTCCGATCCCTGGTCGGCCCGCCAGCAGCGACATCTATCCCACATCTCCGAGTTACACAATGGACATCCAGCATGTCTCAGGAAAGGACAACGTCGTGGCGGACGCACTATCCAGACCTACCATACAGGCCCTGTCCCGGGGGTGGACTATGCAGCGCTGGCGGAGGCGCAGCTGGCAGACGATGAGATGCCCAGCTACAGGACCGCAGTCTCGGGTTTGCAGCTGCAAGACTTCCTCGTAGGCCCAGGTGAGAGGACCCTCCTGTGTGACGTGGCTACCGGCCAACCTCGCCCCATCGTCCTGGCAGCCTGGTGGCGGCAAGTTTTCAACTCCATACACGGCTTGGCACACCCATCTATCAGGACAACCATCTGGATGGTCTCCAGCAAGTTCGTGTGGCACGGACTTCGCAAACAGATCAGCGAATGGGCCAAAACGTGCACGCAGTGCCAAACAGCCAAGGTGCAGTGACACCAAAGCCCCGCCGCAGCAGTTCGAACCCACCCGCCGGAGGTTCAATCACATCCATGTGGATATCGTGGGGCCCCTGCCAGTGTCGCGAGGAGCGCGGTACCTCCTAACTATGGTAGACTGGTTCACGAGATGGCCAGAGGCAGTCCTGCTCAACGACACCACCGCCGATTCCTGCGCCCGAGCGCTGATTGCAAACTGGATAGCACGCTTCGGGATACCGGCCCACATTACCTCCAACAGAGGCGCCCAGTTCACCTCCAGCCTGTGGTCAGCTGTGGCCAGCCTGTTGGGAACACAGCTACACCACACAACTGCCTACCACCCACAGTCGAACGGACTAGAGGAACGCTTCTACCGTCACTTAAAGTCGGCTCTCATGGCCTGCCTGAAAGGGCCTAACTGGGTGGACGAACTTCCCTGGGTCCTGCTTGGAATCCGCACAGCACCCAAAGAGGATCTGCACACCTCGTCGGCTGAGCTGGTGTACGGCGCACTCCTGGTCAACCCAGGAGAGTTCATACCAGCCCCAAGGGGGCAAGAGGAAGAACCCGCAGCAGTCCTGGACAGACTACGCGAAAGGCTCGGCAACCTGGCCCCCGTACTGACTTCAGACCATGGAGAGATCCCGACCTGCGTACCCAAAGACCTACAGAACTGTAAGTTTGTATTTGTATGAAGGGGCGCACACTGGGCACTGCTACAGTGGCCGTACGAGGGGCCGTTCGAAGTGATCAAGAACAATGGGTCCACATATGTTCTGGACATTAGGGGGAAAGAGGAGGTATTCACAGTGGACCAACTCAAACTGGCCCATGTGGACTTGGAGCAGCCGGTCGAGGTTCAGGCACCGCGGCGCAGGGGCAGACCGCCCAGACAGAGACTGATCCAGACTGTGGACATTGGGGGGTGTATTGCTGGTTCTGGGGGGGTGGTTATGTGGCGACCCGCTTTCTACGCAGGCGAACCGGCTCACAAAATGGCGCGTGTGTCGGCAGAGAGGCCAGCCCCAAAATGGCACTGGGCCTTCTTCTTCACCAGCAAGGGGAGAAAGCCCGCGCGCAGGAAGAGATTTTTGTAATGCACCTCTGACGTCATTTCCGCCCGGAGAGGGCAGGGACGGAACTGCGTAAAAGCCAGTGCTGTGAAGTTTGAATAAACTAGTCTCGAGGGCAACTTACAGACTGCGTGTCATTATTTCTAGCTCTGTGTGCAGCACATCGCTACGCTAATATCTTTTAAACAAACCAGAATACAAATTTTGCAACAATTCAATGCTAAAATATATTTTATCTAATTTAAAATACTTGTATTTGATTACATATTTCTGAAAAATGTGAACACACTGGATTGAGCCTGCTGCAATTATTTTTAACTCAGTCATTTTTAATATGTTTCTTACATTGCAAACTAATAATAAAATATGGCTGCATTAATTTTGGTTTTGGCAAGATCTTCTACTCTTAGTTTATATTTTTTATTTTCATATTTAATCTGTAAATACTTACAGCTGTTGTTTGCTCATCTGATCTCATTCTTTCTATTTAAGATCAATTAAAGCACCATTCCATGAGACAGTGAGTATGTGACTGGGAGCTGGAGATAACATGATCCAAACTGGTTACAGACTTGTCAGGTGTACTGACATCCCATTGACAAGAGAGTTCATTTATAAATCTGTCTTGATTCTTTTTTTTAACGTAGGAATCAAGTATTACAGAAGCTGGTGTTTCACTCTTTGAGGAGTGAGATGATTTTGCCCTGACATTAAATGAAATCTCTATTCTATAACATTACAGGAGGGGAAGCAGAAAGGGGACAATAGCATCAAGTCAACATTTGAGAGTAGTGTATCTATAAGGACGGAAAGATACCCTTTTCTTCCTTAGAAGTATAATGCAGTTGAATCTTGACTGAAGAAAAGAAAAAGATACAACCAAATAATGACGCAAACACAAGGAATTCTGCAGATGCTGGAAATTCAAGCAACACACATCAAAGTTGCTGGTGAACGCAGCAGGCCAGGCAGCATCTCTAGGAAGAGGTACAGTCGACGTTTCGGGCCAAGAGAAACTGGCTAATGGATCCTGTATGAAGTTCTGAATCACAGCCGGTGAAGTCCCTAACCTACCAAGCACAGACACAGAGGAACCAGAATGAGGTGAGGAGTTGCTAGTAAAAAGGTAGGATCAAGCCACATCTTAAACAAGTACTCTGTCAGTGAGTGGCTATATCACAATTAATGCTATTCAAAGAACTTAGTGTTCGTGGTAGAACGACACCATCACTAGCTTCATCATCACTATGTGCCATGTCATATGATGTGGGCAATCATGGTCTTCCATCTGTCATGAATCTGCCTGTGGGGAAGACCCCCTTCACACTGTTGTTCTGACTCTTTTCTTTATCCATGACAATAATTGTTTTTGCAATTTTTTCTATAGGGTTGGTTTGCCATTGCCTTCTTCTGGACAGTAAGGCGGGTGACCCCAGCCATTATCAATACTCTTCAGAGATAGTGTGCCTGGTGTCAATGGTCGCAGAAATAGGACTTGTGATATGCACCAGCTGCTTCCATGGTTTCACATGACCTTGATAGGCCGCCAAGCAGTGCGACTCCTTACCCAAGGGTGACCTGCAGGCTAGAGGAGGGAAGGGCCTTAAACCTTTGGGAGAGACTTATCTCCACCATGCTATCCATCAGGGCTCGAGAGCTGTGGTAAATCCAGTAAGCAATGTACATGTGAAAGGATTAGCCTCGCATGCAGTTGGTCGCTGCAGATTATTAATAATTCCAGATCATTAAAAATTGGCAAAACTTGTAAGTGATTTGCTTACATTTGAATCACATAAATATTAGTGATATTATGTGCATATGAATTTGTAGAACTTGTGACATCACATATGTAGCATTTTACTCTGATTCAAATGTAATAGCAGCCACCATTTAAAACGACTGCAAATGAAAACATTTTCTCTGGTTGTATCTAAACGCCCATGCAACATCAAAATGAACCAGGGAACTAGAATGAAAGTTAACCCTGTTTGACATTCCAATTGTAAATATCAATAAGTAACAAGGTATTTAAAACCATGTTCTTTTTGAAAAATGTCTGTAGATACTATAATTATGTTTCTTATAAAAATCTATACATTTGGCGAACTTGAAGATTAGTACTAATCAGTGCAGAGTTATATAGCTAAGAAAAGCATTTTCACTCTCTGATGGTAAAGTAGGTTTCTCATTCCATCTAGACCATTTGAGATTGTCTGCTGTTAACCTGCTATTACTTGATTCCATGTGGAAATCATATGCCAGTGGATAACCAACAATACAAAAATGTGGAATTGTGAAAACTGCTTTCATACTTTAGGGTCTATAGGTGTTTACACAAACCAAATGTGATTGAAATGAAGCCTCTTTGTTCTAAGAAGGACAGTAATTATACTTGTAAAACAAGGCTTCATATTGCTGGTGGATTTATCACCTAAACCTAAACCACTAATTTCATAAGTAAATTTTGATCATATTTTTTAATATGATTTGTGCTGAATGTCAGGTTACTTAGGGCAGTACACTGTATGTTGCAGGTATTTTATTCTATGTGTGGTTGGAATATGCAGAGTGGACAGATATTGACACCAATCCTCATTCAATATAACTTGGAAGGTGTTTTGTTATATCAGAAACCATGACCATAGAGCTAATGCAAAATTCAAACGTGCCAAGGAACTTCATGATTAGCAGCTGGAAAATACCCTTCCTATCAAACTTTACTCTTCAGAGTGACGATGATTGTTGATTTAACACTATTTATTGAATGAATGAGAATTCAGGCTACTCAGGGAAGCATAAACAATTCTGAAGTCTTCAAGTTGTGAGTATGGTCTTGGTTCTATCTTTAATTATGGCATTTTATAAAATCATGGTATATTTAGGAGGCCTTTTGATCTTTCTAGTCTGCCAGCTCACTGGAGGTCAACCTTCCCAACTCCTTCCTCAAATCTCTCCACGCGTTCTGCCATCAAATATTCTCCAATTTCCTCTTACAAACTGGGTACAGTAACAGCAAGATGCCTTAAGGCCAGAGACCTGAATTTGACTGTTAATGTGAAATTGAATTAGTTTAGGAAAAACTGTTGGTTCCAGTAAAAAAAATCCATCCAAATTCTCAGTTGTTGTAGTAAATGTATCTTCGTCACTAATGTCTTTCAGGGGAAAGAATATGCCCTCCTCATCCAGTCAGGCATGAATGTCTTTCTAACCCACCTGCTGTGGACCACTCTGTTCGTGGGGCAAGCTGGAATAGCTTCTCCCTATTTACCCAATCTAACCTCTTAAGGCCCTATACAGTTCTATTAAATCTCCTCTCAACTCTTCTTGCTCCAAGTAGGACAATCCTGCTATGTGTCAGGAGCTGGTCTTATGCCTGTATTATAGTGCTGGTCAATGAGCTCTAGGGGATACAAGAAAGTCTGAACTTGTGTTAACTCTTCATTGCAGATCAACAACAACTATTATAAGTGCTTACATCATGCATCTATTCACATCCTTATGACATGTGTACATAGCTAATTTACATATTTACACCCACATCTGCCAATCTGCAATAAATCTTTTAAAAGGGCCAGATTAAAAAGGTCAGAGTGTCAGAGTTGGGGTTGGGGATTGAGGTGCCTCTACTGGTAAAAAACTGAAATCTGATCCTTGGAAAGAGATGACATAAGATTGAAATATGTAGAATCCTTGCAGATGGAGTTAAGAAATTGTAATGGTAGAACGACCCTGATGGGAGTTATCTAAAGACCTCTGAACGGTATCCAGGATATGGGCTTCAAATTGCAGCGGGAGATCAAAAAGGCATGTAAAATGGGCAATGTTGATATAAACACAGGAGATTTCAATATGCAGGTAGATTGAGAAAATCTAATTGGTGCTGGATCCCAAGAGAAGGAATTTGTAGAATGCCTATGAGTTGTCTTTTCAGAGCAGCTTGTGGCTGAACCACAAAGAAAATGGCAATTCTGGAATGGTGTTATGTACTGATTAGGAACCCTGAGGAGGGAGTGATCATAATATGATAGAATTCACCATGTAGTTTGAGAAGGAGAAGATAAAATCAGATCTATCAATACTATAGTGGAGTAAAAGGAATTACAGAGGCAAGAGAGAGGAAGTGGCCAAAGTAGACTGGAAGGAGACACTAGCAGGGATGATCACAGAACAGCGATGGCTAGTACTTATGGGGGAAATTCGGAAGGTGCAGGAAAGATACATCTCAACAATGAAGGAGTATTCTAAAGAGAGCATGAGGTGACTGTTGGTGATAAGCGAAGTTAAGGGCAGCTTAAAAGCAAAAGAGAGGGCATATAATACAGCAAAAAGTACTGGGAAGTTGGAGGATTGGGGAGCTTTTAAAAACCCAACAGAAGGCAACTAAAAAGATGATGAAGCAAGAAGAGATTTAATATGAAAGTAAGCTAGCCAATAATCTAAAAGGGGATGTAAAAGATTTTCTCAGATATATAAAGAGTAAAAGAAAGACAAGAGTGGATATTGGACCATTGGAAAATGATGCTGGAGAGGTAGTAATGGGGTCAAGGAAATGGCAGATGAACTTAATAAGTATTTTGCGTCAGTCTTCACTATGAAAGACACTAGCAGAATGTCAGAAATTCAAGAGTGTCAGAGGACATAAGTAAGTGCCATTGCTATGACTAAGGAGAAGATGCTTGGGAAGTTGAAAGAGCTGAAGTTAGATAAGTCACCTGGACCAGATGGACGACATCTTGCAGTTTTGAAAGAGGTAGTAGAAGAGATTGTGGAAGCATTAGTAATGACCCCTCAAGTATCACTAGATTCTGGAATGGTTCTAGAGGGCTGGAAAATTGCAAGTGTCACTCCTCTACTCTAGAAAGGAGGGAGACAGAAGAAATGAAATTTTAGGCCGGATGGCCTGACCTCAGTTTTAAGGATGAGACTTCAGGGTACTTGGAGCCACATGACAAAATAGGTCAAGGTCAGCATGGTTTCCTTGAGGGGAAACATTTACCTGAAAAATCTGTTGAGATTCTTTGAGGAAATAACAGGCAGAATAGAGAAAAGCAAGTCAGTTGATTGTGTTTATCTGAATTTTCAGAAGGCCTTTGACAAGGTGCCTGTCATGGTCTGGTCCATAAAGTCTGCATTCCAGTTCACGGTCCGGTCCATCACTCCTTATTCCAGGTTTTCCAGTTTTCCCCAGTTTCTGTTGTGGCACCTGATTCTCGTTTGGGCTGGCTTCCTAAATTGCTTCAGGAGTCAGCCTCTGGCTGGAATGGAGGATCAAACAGTTCACAGACAGGAGAGGTGGGAAATTAATGGTGGGAATGGTGGGAAATATATATATATATAAAACAAGGGAATGCAAGGAGTCTTATCACAAATGATCAAGAATTTATGAAATATATACCAGAATTTAAGGAATTTAAGGAAAAAAGCCTCAGATTTTATGTTACAAGGAACATGGTTGAAACCCAGGGTAAATGTGCAGAACTCCATCAACAAAGAGAAGTACTCAATAAGAACAACTGTGAGTTGGAAAGAGTTTGGACAAAATGGTACTGCATTTGAAGGAGATGGTTTCTGAAAGAGATGCTTGTTGTCAAACATTCAGTGACATGGAAAACAGATTAAAAATGGAGGAACTTATTCCAAAGTTACAAAAGGAAAAAGGAATTTGTTGCAAAGTGAATTATCTATATTTGGATTGTAAAATGAAAACATGGAAACAACTGAGGAAGAACTTCAAGATCTCAATAAACAACTACAGGCTTTGATTCAAGAAAAGGAAAACTTGGAAACAGCAGATAGACTTGGAAAACAACAATTTTAGAGGTTAAGCATGTGATAATGAATATTCTCAAGCAAGAAGCTTTTAGTTTTACAAATGATTCAAATGAAATTAATGTAATTTGAGGCGGTGCAATTATTTGGAAACCACGTGACACAATTTGAGAAGGAGAACAATCTGCAGTATTGCTATTTATTGAGCACATACAGCATTTGCGAGCGGAATTATAATTAATTATACATCCTGCGGAGGGCAGTAATACGCCTAGATGCCTCTAACCTGCCGGAAATATAAGAAGAAGAAGCATCTGGCTGCTGGACTGTTCCCTTCCCTTCCCCTCCCCTTCCTTATGTAGCCCTTGGCTGAAGCCTCGCCTGCATCCTCACCTATTCTCGCTGTCAAGTTCTACCGCCGGAGCAAGACCAGAGCCATGCTGTGTCAAGGTAAGAAACTATCTATCGTTAAGCTTGGAACTGTCTCTTTGTGTCCCCATGTTTTGTGTCTGTATCCAAGAAGGGTCCTGGCCCTACATCCTAGAAAGCACCCCGGACCTGCGTCCTGACTCTGTGTAGAGCCCTGGTCCTAAGTCCTGTTCCCGAGGAGGGGGTCCTGGTTCTGTGTTCTGCGTTCCTGCCTTCCAGGACCAGGATCTGTGTTCTGCGTTCCTGTCTTCCCAAGGCCAAGGCTCGCGTTCTGCGTTCCTGTCTTCCCAAGGCCAAGGCTCCGCGTTCTGCGTTCCTGTCTTCCCAAGGCCAAGGCTCCGCGTTCTGCGTTCCTGTCTTCCCAAGGCCAAGGCTCCGCGTTCTGCGTTCCTGTCTTCCCAAGGCCAAGGCTCCGCGTTCTGCGTTCCTGTCTTCCCAAGACCACAACAGAGATTCGTGTCCTCATCCAGTTCTGGTCCCATGTCCTGCCCAGGAGTCCTGCATCCTTCCCAGGAAAGCCTCGAAGTATCCAAGCCTCATCCAGTCCCGTAGCCACGTCATGTCTTCGCCCAATTCTGGAGTCCGAGCCTGAGTTAAGACCCAGGTTCTGGGTCCTTGCTCAGTCTCTGGCTCGGAGTCCATACCCAAGCCTCAAAGAACCCAAGCCATGTCCAGTCCTGTAGCCACGTCATGTCCTTGCCTAGTTCCGGGGTCCAAGCCTGAGTCAAAACCCAGGTTCTGGGCCCTTGTGCAGTCTCCAGCTCGGTGTCCAAGCCCAGGCTCCTAGTTCCCAGTTCCTTGTCCTGGTCCGGCTTTCCTAGTCAAGTCCTAGCCCAGGCCCTGTATCCTAGTCTCGTCCAGGGCCTGTGTCAATGTCCAGCATCCTTTCTTGCCCACTCCCCTTGCTTTCTTGATCAACCTTGTCCTGTTCCTAGTACTTCAGTGTCTGTGTCTTGCATTTGGGTCCGCTCCCAACGTTCCCTTATGACACTGCCATACATAAGGCTGTTTAATAAGATAAAAGCCCATGGTATTACAGGAAAGATACTAGCTTGGAAAGAAGATTGGCTGACTGGTAGGAGGCAAAGAGCAGGAATAAAGGAGAACATGAAACATTTCTGCAGATAATGGAAAGTCAAGGCAATACACAAAAATGCTGGAGGAACTCAACAGGTCAGAAAAGCATTTATGGAAAAGAGTAAACAGTTGATATTTTAGGCCTGGACCCCATTCAGGACCGAGAGAGAAGGGGTCAGATGCCTGAGTTAAAAGGTGGGGGTAGGAGAAAGAGGCTAGCTGGGAGCTGATAGGTGAAGCTAGGTAGGTGGGAAATGTCAAGGGCTGGAGAAGAAAGAATCTGATGGGTGAGGAGAGTGGACAATGGGAGAAAGGGAAGGAGGAGGGGACTCAGGAGGAAGTAATAGTCAGGCTGGAGGGTACCCAGACGGAATATAAGGTGTTGCTTCTCCACCCTAAGGGTGGCCTCATTTTGACACAAGAGGAAGCCATGGATCGACATGTTGGAATGGGAATGGGAATTAAAATTAAAATGTTTGGCCATCGGGAAGTCCTAGTTGTGGTGGATGGTGTGGAAGTGCTTGTTGAAGTGGGCCCCCAATTTATGACAGGTCTCGCCAATGTAGAGGAGGCTGCCTTGGGAGCACTGGACACAATAGATGACCCTAGCAATTTCATTGGTTAAGTGTTGCCTCACCTGGAAGGACTGCTTGGGGCCTTGAATGGAGGTGAGGGAGGAGAAGTATGGGTAGGTGTAGCACTAGGACCACTTGCAGGGATAAGAGCCAGGAGAGGGATTAGTGGGGAGGGTCGAATGGAGAAGGAAATCGCAGAGGGAGCGATTCCTGCTGAAAGCAAGGGGATGGTGGAGGTAAAGATCTGTTTAGTGGTAGGGTCCCTTTGGAGATGGCAGAAGTTGCAGGGATATGTGTTGCATGTAAAGGGCTGATGAGGTGGTAGGTAAGGACAAGAGGGACTCTATCACTGTTACGATGGTGGGAAGATGGGATGAGCGCAGACGTACAGGAAATGGAGGAGATGCGAGTGAGGGCACCATCAATAGCAGAAGGAAGGAAACCCCATTCTTTAAAGAAGGAGGACATCTCAGATGTCCTGGAATGGAAAGCCGCACCCTGAGAAAAATGCGGCAGAGGCGAAGAAACTGAGAGAAGGGAATAGCATTTTTACAGGAAATAGGGTGGGAAGAGATATAATCGAGATAACTATGGGAATCAGTCGGAATAAAAGGGGCCTTTTCTGGTTGGCTGCCAGTGACTAGTGGTGTTCTGCAGGGGCCAGTGTTGGGAGCGTTTCTTTTCCAGTTATATGTCAATGACTTGGATGAAAAATTTGATGTTTTTGTGGCCAATACGAAGATAGATAGGGAGAAACTATGAAGATAGATGGGGAGGTAAATCATGTTAAGGAAGCAGAATGTCTGCAGAAGGACTTAGACAGATTGGAAAAATGTGCAAATAAGTGGCAGATGGAAGTACATGGTCATGCTCATTGGTAGACAGAATAAAGGCATGGAGTATTATGTAAGTTAGGAGAAACTTCAAAAAATAGAGGTGCAAAGGGGCTTGGGAGTCCTCATGCAGGATTCCCTATGTGTTAACTTGCACTTGTTGGGGGTAAGAAACGCAAATGCAATGTTAGCATTCATTTTGAGAGGACTGAAATACAAAAGCAAGGATGTAATGCTGAGGCCTCATAAAGCATTAGTCAGACTACACAGTATTTTGAGCAGTTTTGGCCCCTTATCTAAGAAAGGAGATATTGGAGAGGGTGCAAAGGAAGTTCTCAAAAAAATTCACAAGGGATTGAAGAGAGCTTTTGATGACTCTGCGCCTGTACTCACCGGAGTTTAGAAGAATGGAGTTGGGGGAGAGAGGAATCAAATATTGAAAGGCCTGGATACAATAGTTGTGGAGAATATGATTCCTATAGTGGAGGATCCTAGGACTAGAGGGCATAGCCTCAGAATAAAGGGATGTCCATTTAGAACGAAGATGTGGAAAAATTTCTTAAGCCAGGAAGTGGTGAATCTGTGGAATTAATTGCCACAGACAGTGCAGGTCAGGTCACTGGGTATATTTAAGGCGGAGATTGATAGGTTCTTGATTAATCAGGGAGTCAAAGGTTATGGGGAGAAGGCAGGAGAATGGGGTTGAAAGGGATAATAAATCAACCATGATGGATTAGCAGAGCAAACTCGATGGGCCAAATAGCCTAATTCTATTCCTGTCTTATGCTTTTTTCACAATTTAAGTCAAATTTAAAATTCTGTATGCTCAACAGTTTGACTTGTATTCATTTATTGTTGAAGCCGCATAAAAATTCTGACATGAAGCACACTGCTTAAGAAGTTGCAATTTCTGGTAAATCCTTTAATGCTGCGATGTAACTGCTATCTTTTCCTCCTGCTCTTGAATTTCTCTTCCCAAATCTGTGACCTTCCACTACTTCAGTTGGCTCAATACCTCACTTTCTGCAACTGGACGCAACAAGTTAGTGCGTGATAGGTCTTGCAGTGAAGTTTCTTCGAATGTGTGGCAAAGGACTCACAAGCCCATGTAAACATCCTCAGTGCTTCAGCTGCTAATTCTTCTATTTCACAAGTAATCTATTTTGTTGCAACACTTGAGGCTTCTCTGTTCTATGCTCACTTCTCCCAGTTTTTCTTCAGTTACTAATGTCTCTCTTTATCTCACAATTGACAACAACAACCTTTTTAATGACTGGCACAAGAGACTGCAGGTGCTGGAATCTGGGGTGTAGAACAAACTGCTGAGGAATTCAGTTCTGATCCAGGATCTTGACCCCAAATATTGACCATCCCTTTAACTATGCACAGCTATTGCCTAACCCATTTAGTTCTTCCTGCTTTTTGTTTTTTTTTGTGCATTTTAATTACTGCTGAATACAGGTTTGCTGATACACTGTGCAAACAAGACATCATCAATATCTCAGCCACCTTTATCTTCCCCAAGACCAGACTTTAGCACAGTGTTCAGCATCATTGATCGCTGATCTTCAGCAGGTTCTGCTAAATGCATTTTACTTTATCTTTGGATCCAATATTCCTTGATTTTATTGACTATCCTTGTTGCCAGTTGTAATGTTTTAGGAGGTAGTTTGAGAGGTAGTATTGTCAAGCTGGTAAGTACTGCCCTAAATAATCTCTTGGAGACAACAGAGCTTGTGCTAACCTTACTGAAGTCTAACAACATTAATTTATGTGCATCAAAATTGTTTCACATTTATATACAAATATATCATAGACCACAGATTCCCATAGAATCATCAGAGTCAGGTTTAATATCACCAGCATATGCTGTGAAAAATGTTAACTTTATGGCAGCAGTACAATGAAATACATGATAAATAAATAAATTAAAACAAGTAGTGCAAAATAACAGAAATAGAAAATATCCATTCAGAAATGCATAGAAAATAAACCCTTCATCCTAATGAGCCAATGCCAATTATCAAGCACCCATCTACCCTGATCTTACACTAAGCTTATTTTACTTTCTTCCCACTCTCTTTATTTTCCCTCGGGTTTTACCACTCACTTACATACTAGTGGTGATTTACGATGGACAATTAACTTAGACTCACACCTCTTTGATTTGGGAGGAGACTGGATCACCTGGAGGAAACATGAACTGTGTAGTTACAGGGAGGACATGCAAACAGCACTGGAGAGCAGGCCATAGTCTGACTAAAATTATTATTGAAATCGTTGTAGTAAATGTTTTCTGCAGGATCCCCAGGATCTTTGATCTATTATAACATGTGGTGACCAGAAGTGAATACAATATCACATTATAGTTTATTCAGAGGTCTATGTATTAGTAATGACCCCCTCAACCTGCAATACACTTTCAAAGATGTGCTGAGCTCTCTGCATCCCCTTCAGAAATGTACAATTGTCTCTCATCAGTCTACTAGCCAAATGCATTACCTTCCACTTCTCTGGATTAAGTTTCATCTGCCCCAAGTTTGGTGATTCCAACACCCAGACTCTTATGGAAGCTACTACCACCCTTGTCATTGTTTATCCCACTACAAAACATCGTGACATCTACAAATTTAAAATCCTACTGTGCTCATCTATATCAATTGGGACTCAAAACAACCCTGTCTTGGTTCCTCTGCCTCCTGTGACCACCTGTTAGTTGTCTTAATCTCTGAAGCCTTGCATTTTAGGCTCGGTCTGTATGCAGATAGGAGGAGGACAGCCAAGTGGTCTAGGCAAGGAATGATAAGCATTCCTTATTGTAGTGTAGCACTGGTCTAGTGTGTTGGATCTCTGGTACAACAGGGTATATGCTGGTGATAACTGGGCAGGGTTTTCTTCAAACGGGCCTCGTTGAAGTTATCAACTTTAATTTGAAATGCATCAGAACAGATTGTTTCGTGTCTGCAGATGACTTTGCAGTGTCACGAGTAATTTCTTACAGCCTGATCCTTTGGTCTCAGTACCTGAAGATGACATGTGGTCTGACTTCAAGAGGGCGAACCCAAGGAAAGCATCCGGTCCGGACAGGGTATCCGGCTGAGTACTGAAGACCTGTGCTGACCAACTGGCTGGTGTGTCATGGATATCTTCAACCTCTCACTTCAAATGTGTGTGGTACCCACCTGCTTCAAGTAGACTTCATAGAAAATAGAAACATAGAAAATAGGTGCAGGAGTAGGCCATTCGGCCCTTCGAACCTGCACTGCCATTCAGTATGATCATGGCTGAGCATCCAACTCAGAACCCTGCAGTTGGATGATCAGCCATGATCATACTGATCCCCATACCCCCTGATCCCTTTAGTCACAAGGGCCATATCTAACTCCCTCTTAAATATAGCCAATGAACTGGCCTCAACTGTTTCCTGTGGCAGAGAATTCCACGGATTCACCACTCTCTGTATGAAAAAGTTTTTCCTAATCTCGGTCCTAAAAGGCTTCCCCTTTTTCCTTAAATTGTGACCCTCGTTCTGGACTTCCCCAACATAGAAACATAGAAACATAGAAAATAGGTGCAGGAGTAGGCCATTCGGCCCTTCGAGCCTGCACTGCCATTTATTATGATCATGGCTGATCATCCAACTCAGAACACTGCCCCAGCCTTCCCTCCATACCCCCTGACCCCCGTAGCCACAAGGGCCATATCTAACTCCCTCTTAAATATAGCCAATGAACTGGCCTCAACTGTTTCCTGTGGCAGAGAATTCCACAGATTCACCACTCTCTGTGTGAAGAAGTTTTTCCTAATCTCAGTCCTAAAAGGCTTCCCCTCTATCCTCAAACTGTGACCCCTCGTTCTGGACTTCCCCAACATCGGGAACAATCTGGCCTGTCCAATCTCTTTAGAATTTTATATGTTTCAATAAGATCCTCCCCTCAATCTTCTAAATTCCAGTGAGTATAAGCCTAGTCAATCCAGTCTTTCATCATATGAAAGTTCTGCCATCCCAGGAATCAATCTGGTGAACCTTCTTTGTACTCCCTCTATGATAAGAATGTCTTTCCTCAAATTAGGAGACCAAAACTGCACACAATACTCCAGGTGTGGTCTCACCAAGGCCTTGTACAACTGCAGTAGAACCTCCCTGCTCCTGTACTCGAATCCTCTTGCTATGAATGCCAGCATACCATTCGCTTTTTTCACCACCTGCTGTACCTGTATGCCCACTTTCAATGACTGGTGTACAATGACACCCAGGTCTCGTTGCACATCCCCTTTTCCTAATTGGCCACCATTCACATAATAATCTGTTTTCCTGTTCTTGCCACCAAAGTGGATAACCTCACATTTATCCACATTAAATTGCATCTGCCATGAATTTGCCCACTCACCTAACCTATCCAAGTCACCCTGCATCCTCTTAGCATCCTCCTCACAGCTAACACTGCCTCCCAGCTTCATGTCATCGGCAAACTTGGAGATGCTGCATTTAATTCCCTCGTCTAAGTCATTAATATATACTGTAAACAGCTGGGGTCCCAGCACTGAGCCTTGTGGTACCCCACTAGTCACCGCCTGCCATTCTGAAAAGGTCCCGTTTATTCCCACTCTTTGCTTCCTGTTTGCCAACCAATTCTCTATCCACATCAATACCTTACCCCCAATACTGTGTGCTTTATGTTTGCACACTAATCTCCTGTGTGGGACCTTGTCAAAAGCCTTTTGAAAATCCAAATATACCACATCCACTGGTTCTCCCCTATCCACTCTACTAGTTACATCCTCAAAAAATTCTATGAGATTTGTCAGACATGATTTTCCTTTCACAAATCCATGCTGACTTTGTTGGATGATTTCACCGCTTTCCAAATGTGCTGTTATCACATCTTTGATAACTGACTCTAGCATTTTCCCCACCACCGATGTCAGGCTAACCGGTCTATAATTCCTCAGTTTCTCTCTCACTCCTTTTTTAAAAAACGGGGTTACATTAGCCACCCTCCAATCCTCAGGAACTAATCCAGAATCCAAAGGGTTTTGAAAAATTATCACTAATGCATCCACTATTTCTTGGGCTACTTCCTTAAGCACTCTGGGATGCAGACCATCTGGCCCTGGGGATTTATCTGCCTTTAATCCCTTCAATTTACCTAACACCATACCAGTCAATCATACCGGTGCCCAGGAAGAGCATGTTAACCTACCTCAATGACTGACACCCAGTTGCACTTACAACCACAGTGATGAAGTGCTTCGAGAGGCTGCTGATGAAACATATCAGCTCCTGTCTAAGTGGTAACTTGGATCTGCTTCAATTCGCCTGCTGAAGCAACAGCTCCACAGCAGGTGCCATCTCGTTGGCCCTTCACACAACCCTGGAACATCTGGACAGCAAAAGATGCGTACATCAGGGAGCTCTTTATTGACTACAGCCCAACATTCAACACCATCATCCCCTCAAAACTCATCAGTAAATTCCAAGACCTGGGCCTCAATATCTTCTTATGTAACTGGATCTTGGATTTCCTCACTTGCAGAGTCCAGTCAGTTTGGATTGGCAAAAGCATCTCCTCCACAATCTCCATCAGCACAGGAGCACCACAGGGCTGTGTGCTTGGCCTCTACTCTATTCGGTTTACACCTGTGACTGTGTGGCTAAGAACAGCTGCAACACCATATTCAAGTTTGCTGATGACACCACTGTTGTGGGCCGTATCAAAGGTGGTGATGAATCAGCATAGAGGGGGGAGACTGAAAATCTGTCTGAGTGGTGTCATAACAACAACCCTGCACTCAATGTCAGCAAGACAAAGGAACTGATTGTAGACCAGGAGGGGGAAGGCAGAGGTCCATGAGCCAGTCCTCATCAGGGGATCAGAGGTGGAGAGGGTCAGTAACTTTAAATTCCTGGGTGACACTATCTCAGTGGGCCTGTCCTGGACCCAACGCGTAAACGTAATTACAAAGAAAGCACAGAAGCACGACAGCACCTCCACTTCCTTAGGAGTCTGCGGAGATTCAGCATGACGTCAAAAACTCTGACAAACACATTCACTGCAGACGTGTAGTGGAGAGGGTATTGACTGGCTGCATCATGGCCTGGTATGGGAACATCAATGCCTTTGAACAGAAAATCCTACAAGAGGTGGTGGATTCGGCTGAGTACATCACAGGTAAAGCCCTCCCAACCATTGTGTACATCTACATGAACCACTGTTGTGGGAAAGCAGCATCCATCATCAGAGATCTGCACCAAACCCCCTCCCTCAGGCCACGCTCTTTTCTCACTACTGCCATCAGATAGAAGGTAGGGCTTACTTGCACCACTAGGTTCAAAGATAATTACTACCCCTCAACCAGCAGGGTCTTAAACAAAAAAAAGGACAACTGCACTCATCTATTGAGATGTTCTCATAACCAGTAATCTCACTTTAAGGACTTTTATCTTGTAATTTCATGTTCTCGGTATTTATTGCTTTTTAATAGATTCACTGAGTATGCCCTCAGGAAAAAGAAAAATAATCTCAGGGTTGTACTCTGACAATAACATTTTCTTTGAACTTTGAACCATATCATGTTGCCATTACCACCTTTAATCTATGCAGTTAAACTTGGTAACTATTCTTCAGATGACAGATATTGGTGCATTTATGCTGCTGTAATTACTGTTCCTTGCTAATTACTCCTAGCACGATGGGGAAAATGAACAGGAGGCCCGCAGAGCAGGCCATGCCGATGGAAGAGGCACTAGAGTGTGGGGTGGGGTCAAGAGACCTGAAGGTGCTCTGTTCCAGAGGGTGCTGAACAAGGGTACCCAGTGATGTCTGTTGAAACACTTCTTTGGTGAGGAGGTTTAGCTACAATCTGTTATGTCATAACTGCAGCTGCAAAGCTGACACACAATGTCACTGCCTGGAGGGGCGACTGTGGCTGTGAAATTCTTTGCCAATGGTTCATTCTAGCTTTTGCCAGAGACAGAAGCAATATCTTGTGGAAGGGTGTAAATGTTTTAGAGTTTTTCTACATGAAGAGAGACAAATTTATCTCTTTTTGCCTTGGCAGAAAGAGCTGGCAGTCAATGTGCATAGGTTTGCCAATGGTCATGACTATTGACAGGATTTAGATTGCCTTGAGGGCTCAGCACAAAGATCAATTACTGCAAACCACAAGGGCTGCCACTTACTCAGTTTCCAGCTAGTTTCCAGCCGTAAATAGAAGATATTACTAATCAATGTCCAATACCAAGGGAAATCATGATATTTTACTCTTACAACAGCTTACTTCAGCCCCTAGGTCAAGCCAACATCAGGGCATTGGGCTAGTGTTTTGCTATGGGACAAGGGCTATCCTGTATACCTGCTCCTGAGTACACAACACAGCAAATTCTCCACATCTGGGGTCCCACCATAAGGGTAATGCTTCCAGCTTGGAGATGCAGATAATTCCAGAATATCCTGTGGAAGAGTATAACTGTATTGTATATAAGAGTATAATTCCAGCATGCTTGCAATATTAGAGTGATGTAGAATAGGAGAATTCTATCGGTGTAGGCCATATAGATGAGGAGCACATTTCCAGAGTGGAATCATGCACAATGGGATATTGCTGCAAAATGATCAAAGTATGGTTGACTTCAGACATGGCCCTTACTGTTTTGGTTGCTCTTGAAAAACAGTGGGTACATGCCAGAGACAAGCGCATCTTCTTTCAGTCTCATAATGGTGACATGCTTCACAACCTGACAGCGATTTCAGCTCAGTGAGGCAGGAGGAGGACAATTGTGGGATGAGGGAAGAAAAGGCAAGGGAGGTTTGTGGGCTTCTTTCTGGGTAACCAGTTCAGAGACCATCTCGATATACAAGCTCTCTGGTTCCCATTCCGTTACATCCCGTGTTGTCCTGGTTCTGTTGATAATCACGCCCCCATCCTCCAGATGAAGATCACAGAATGCAAAAGCACACTCCATCTGCTTTCTATATTTATATTTCCAAAATGGGAGGATGGTGGGGGGGGAGGGAAGCAGAAATAATCTCCATTATGCATTCCTGGATCTCCTATTTGTTATTTGTCCAGTCGAGTGCCCGAGGTGCTTCTCAGTGTGGCCTGGCTCTAGAAAACCTATTCACTCTCAGTGAGGCTTGGCAACAGAGTGGGGCATGAGCAGCACAAGACCAAAAAGGGTGGGAAGGGCGGTTTTTCTGTCACAATTTCCAGTGCTTTAAGCTGGCCGACTAATAGGCAATAGAAAGGGAGTGGAAGGGTAGCAGACATGGGGTATTCTCCTGAGCAAGGACAGCTGATTCATGTCACATAGAGTTAGTCTAATCCTGGTAACCTGGAGGAGTTCATATTACTAGGGTTTTGGTATGCTTTTAAATCAGTATTGGTATTGAAGGTTTTTGAGCTTTCACTATGGCACTAAGATGTTGGGGAACTTCAGTGGGAGCAGGGATGTTGGCAATCAGATGTTGTGTTATTGGATCTAATGGCTGGGTGAACATTCGAGCTGGCCATCTGGCAACGGAAGCCATCAGGCTTTATGTAACACAGTGTGTAAGCCTGTAGCTGGATTCCCACAGACACTGGGAGATTTCAAGCCTTTCTTTCGGCCAGGTCTGCCAAGGTCCTTCGGCTTTTTGTTGCTGATGGGCTGCTTTCTGTTGGCAGCCCCACTGAAGTCCTCACGTGAGTCTTTGTAACAGAACTGATGTCTGAGTTAGCACTCAACATGTCCAGGAGCTAGGCCTTTTCAGCACACTGACTCTAATTTTACATTCTGCCTCAAGACTAGTCTCTGCGGTACTCACGGTGCCAGTGTGCAGCTGGTGGATGTGTCAGTACAGAGGGTGAATTGCTCTTGATGTTTTGAGAGTTCTCAGCTGCCTGAAAGGAGAAAAGGACTAAACCGTGGTGAGAGGGCAGGAAGAGCGAGGCACATGCAGACACCACCCACAGCTTGGAAGCAATAGTGAT
This sequence comes from Mobula birostris, assembly GCF_030028105.1. NCBI lineage: Eukaryota > Metazoa > Chordata > Chondrichthyes > Myliobatiformes > Myliobatidae > Mobula > Mobula birostris. Next base: position 43,395,903 of record NC_092384.1, read on the forward strand.
GAAGGGACGTGGGCATGGAATGTGACAAGGAGGATTGGACATGAATTTTGTAATGTTCTACTTTTTACTGTATCAGTGCGGAGCCACACCTGTTATTATTAGCAGCTCTCTCATTTCCAGGAGGGGAGATGAGTTCTGGAGGGTTAGGTCTTCTGCCACTCTACTGCAGCAGTTGCTGATTCTGTGCCACTTTGTCTTGCAGCAGCAAAGATGCCGAGTTAATAAGTTTCTTTGAATGCGTCTGGATAAGTACAGAAGCCTGTGGTACAGGGGTCTGAAGGATTTTAGGAATAGCGTCTTTCTCTCCACTATCAGATTTCAGATTGGTCCCGGATCAATGAGCACTACCTCGCAGTTCCTCTTTCACACTTTATTTAGTCATTGAAACTTTTAGTACTTTCTATGTCTTGCACTGCGCTGTTACCATAAAACAACAAATTTCATAACACACTGTATGCCAGTCATAATAAACCTTTTATAATGATACATAATAAGCCTTGGTTGAATACCTGCGAGTGTCTGTCAACTGTGAGATTTGGTTTTGAGATAGTGATAAGCGCAGAAGGGCAAATGAATGTCTGATCTGAGGGTAGACTGAGAAAGGTTGTGAGTGGTTAGTGACCGAGGTTTGGTATTGTGGAATGTTTGTGATTGGTGGGACATGGGTTTTGAAGATACTTTATAAAACTTGGTTACACATGAAGTCATAAATCATCTTCTAGGGCAATGGTAGAGGGGTTCTGGTGGTGATCTGTGACCAATGGTGTTCTGCAAGGATCAGTGCTGACACCTCTGTTTCACGAAGACTTTTGGAGTTGTAGATAATGGTACAACAGTTTATAGATCAGTTAGAAGTTTGGGTAGACAAATGGCTGATGAAGGTTATTGTGAGGTGATGCATTTTGGAGGTGAAATGCAAAAGGAGGCATAAAATAAGTGTGCAGTTTCTCAGGAACACTGATATGCAGAAGGATCCTGGGTGCAAACACTCTCTGAATGTAAGCCGGCCGGTGGTGTAGTTGCATCAGCACTGGACTTCGAGGGGAGTAGTTTCACGTTCGAATCCGGCCAGCTCCTTGCACACTTTCCATCTGTGCTGGGTTGAGTGTCAAGCTAGTAATTCAGCAAAATGTTAAAGAAACGGCAGGTGCGGAGAGGAATAACAATGCCATGCTTGCCTTTATTGGTTGGTGTGTTGAGTCTTAAAAATATGGGTCATTTTGCAGTTGTATCAAACTTTGCTTAAGCATATTTTGAGTATTGTGAGCAATTCTAGGTATCACACTTTTGGAAGGATTCAGAGGCTTTGTAGACAGTACAGAAGACACTCACCAGGTTGTTGTCTGGATTGGAGGGTATTGGCTATATGGAGAGATTACACAAACTTGGATTCTTTTCTTTGGAGTGTTGGAGTGTGAGGGGAAATCTGAGAGAAGTATATTAAATTATGAGAGGCGTTCAAAGAGCCAGGGTGAAAACATCAAACACTAGAGTGTATATATGCAAGGAGAGAGGGGGAAAGTTAAACCGAGATGAGCAAGACAAGTTTTATAGAGGGAGAGTTGTAGGTGCCTGGAACACCCTGCCTGAGAGGCAAATATGGTAACAACAGTTAAAAGGCATTCAGACAGACATAAGAACAGGCAGGAATTGGTATTGGTTTTGGAATTTTAGATTATGAAGACACGCAGTCCCCTTTTATTGTCATTTAGTAATGCATGCATTAAGAAATGATAGATTATTTCCTCCGGTGTGATATCACAAAACACAGGACAAACAAAGACTGAAAAAACTGACAAAACCACATAATTATACATATAGTTACAACAGTGCACAGTACCATAACTTGATGAAGAAAGTCTGTGAGCACAGTAAAGTTCAAAGTTTCTCAAATGTCCCACATCTCACGCAGGCGGGAGAGGGAAGAAAAACTCCTTGCCATGCCAACCACAATCCGACTCTGAGTCATCCGAAAACTTCGAGATCTGATCAGCTCTCCGACACCTAGTACTGAGTGAGCAATTTGACCTCTTTCTTGGTCACCAAAAGCAGGCAAGGCTGGGGATTTTGAGGCCTACCCTCCGAAAGATACCCGACCATACAGTAACGACAGCAGCGGATGGGCGTTCCAGAAATTTCTCCAGATGTTCCTCTGATTTCATGTCCATTCTCCATCAAATCAGAAATGTCCACAGCCCCTATTTAACAGATATGATATCATTTTTCACCGGAGAGCTGCACGCGGCGTGGCGCGGCACGCTGTCATCTTCTCCTCCCGCCTTATTTTGTTATTGTCACAGGTACCAAGATACAGTGAAAATTTTGTCTTGCACAATGTTTCTGGAGAGCAAATCATTCACAGTGTGTTGAGGTAGATCAAGATAAATCAAAGACAATGTAGAATGAAATGTAAAAGCTACGAGAAAGTGTGCAGGTAAACAGCAAAATGCAAGATCACAAGCGTGGATTGGGATAGGTTGTTCTCTGGCAAGGATGTGATCAGTAGGTGGGAAGCCTTCAAAGGAGAAATTTTGAGAGTGCAGAATTTGTATGTTCCTGTCAGGATTAAAGGCAAAGTGAATAGGAATAAGGAACCTTGGTTCTCAAGGGATATTGCAACTCTGATAAAGAAGAGGGAGTTATATGACATGTATAGGAAACGGAGTAAATAAGGTGCTTGAGGAGTATAAGAAGTGCAAGAAAATACTTTAGAAAGAAATCAGGAGGGCTAAAAGAAGACATGAAGTTGCCTTGGCAGTCAAAGTGAAGGATAATCCAAAGAGCTTTTACAGGTATATTAAGAGCAAAAGGATTGTAAGGGATAAAATTGGTCCTCTTGAAGATCAGAGTGGTCGGCTATGTGAGGAACCAAAGGAAATGGGGGAGATCTTAAATAGGTTTTTTTGCGTCTGTATTTACTAAGGAAACTGGCATGAAGTCTATGGAATTAAGGGAAACAAGTAGTGAGATCATGGAAACTGTACAGATCGAAAAGGAGGAGGTCCTTGCTGTCTTGAGGAAAATTGAAGTGGGTAAATCCCCGGGACCTGACAGGGTGTTCCCTCGGACCTTGAACGAGACTAGTGTTGAAATTGCAGGGGCCCTGGCAGAAATATTTAAAATGTCGCTGTCTACAGGTGAGGTGCCGGAGGATTGGAGAGCAGCTCATGTTGTTCCGTTGTTTAAAAAAGGATCGAAAGGTAATCCGGGAAATTATAGGCCAGTAAGTTTAACGTCGGTAGTAGGTAAGTTATTGGAGGGAGTACTAAGAAACAGGATCTACAAGCATTTGGATAGACAGGGACTTATTAGGGAGAGTCAACATGGCTTTGTGCGTGGTAGGTCATGTCTGACCAATCTATTGGAGTTTTTCGAGGAGGTTACCAGGAAAGTGGATGAAGGGAAGGCATTGGATATTGTCTACATGGACTTCAGTAAGGCCTTTGACAAGGTCCCGCATGGGAGGTTAGTTAGGAAAATTCAGTCGCTAGGTATACATGGAGAGGTGGTAAATTGGATTAGACATTGGCTCGATGGAAGAAGCCAAAGAGTGGTAGTAGAGAATTGCTTCTCCGAGTGGAGGCCTGTGACTAGTGGTGTGCCACAGGGATCAGTGCTGGGTCCATTGTTATTTGTCATCTATATCAATGATCTGGATGATAATGTGGTAAACTGGATCAGCAAATTTGCTGATGATACAAAGATTGGAGGTGTAGTAGACAGTGAGGAAGGTTTTCAGAGCCTGCAGAGGGACTTGGACCAGCTGGAAAAATGGGCTGAAAAATGGCAGATGGAGTTTAATACAGACAAGTGTGAGGTATTGCATGTTGGAAGGACAAACCAAGGTAGAATATACAGGGTTAATGGTAAGGCACTGAGGAGTGCAGTAGAACAGAGGGAACTGGGAATACAGATACAAAATTCCCTAAAAGTGGCGTCACAGGTAGATAGGGTCGTAAAGAGAGCTTTTGGTACATTAGTCTTTATTAATCAAAGTATTGAGTATAAGAGCTGGAATGTTATGATGAGGTTGTATAAGGCATTGGTGAGGCCGAATCTGGAGTATTGTGTTCAGTTTTTGTCACCAAATTACAGGAAGGATATAAATAAGGTTGAAAGAGTGCAGAGAAGGTTTACAAGGATGTTGCTGGGACTTGAGAAACTCAGTTACAGAGAAAGGTTGAATAGGTTAGGACTTTATTCCCTGGAGCGTAGAAGAATGAGGGGAGATTTGATAGAGGTATATAAAATTATGATGGGTATAGATAGAGTGAATGCAAGCAGACTTTTTCCACTGAGGCAAGGGGAGGAAAAAAAAAACAGAGGACATGGGTTAAGGGTGAGGGGGGAGAAGTTTAAAGGGAACATTAGGGGGGGCTTCTTCACACAGAGAGTGGTGGGAGTATGGAATGAGCTGCCAGACGAGGTGGTAAATGCGGGTTCTTTTTTAACACTTAAGAATAAATTGGACAGATACATGGATGGGAGGTGTATGGAGGGATATGGTCCGTGTGCAGGTCAGTGGGACTAGGCAGAAAATGGTTCGGCACAGCCAAGAAGGGCCAAAAGGCCTGTTTCTGTGCTGTAGTTTCTATGGTTCTATGGTTTGAAGTCAAATCAATCGACAACAAAGTAGACTGTCAAGGATCCATCTTATCGTACAAGAATCTGATAGCAGTGGGATAGAAACTGTCCTTGAGCCTGGCCATGTGTGCTTTTTTTGTCTTCTGCCCAATGGGAGAGGGGAGAAAAGAGAATGTGGGATCTTTGATTATTCTGGCTCCTTTACTGAGGCTGTGAGAAGTTTAGACAGAGTCCGTAGAGGTTTCCGTGATGTGCTCAGCTGTATCCACAACACTCTGAAGTTTCTTGTGGTCACAACCAGAGCAGTGGCCATACCAATTTGAAAAAGCATCACGATACCATAGGATCAGTTCAGATTGGCTTCATAGTCAATGCAGACACGATAGGCTGAAGGGCTTATTCTCTGTTTTAGTCATCATCTTATGTGTTTAGAACCTTTGGGTTTGAGTCATTGGGTTCACCTTGTTAGCTTCGCCATCTTCCACTGCTTGATTTTGTACCTAGATGACTACTAGTCCTGCTGTTTCCACAGAGGGCCTCCCTTTCCATCTCAGTCTTTCCACCCACCTACCAACATCCTTAATAAGAAAAGAAAATGTTGAAACTCTCAGCAGGTTAGGCTTCTTCAGTAGATCAAGAAAGGCAGTGACATTTTGTTAGAATAGGGAAAGAGCTTCTTCCCCTTCGCCATCAAGTTTCTAAATAGACCACGAACCCATTAACACTACCTCCCTTTCCCTTTTTGCACTATTTTAAAAAATTTTTTATATTATTATAACTCCTGGTGAGTTTTTATGTATTGCACAGTACTGCTGCCTTAAAATAAATTCCACAACTTATGTCTGTGATAATAAACCTTATTCTGGTTCTGAAAGGGGGAGAGCAGCAGTGAAGAAGATGGAAGAGCTACGTGTCGACAAAGGGGATATTTCTGATAGAGGTGAGCTAATGTAGCAATTAGAATTAAATTATGCTTCATTTTCTGTGATTATGTTGCTAAAGGCAAGGCTGTGGGATGTGGCTAGCAGGCCAGGAAATACTAATAGAAGAAAAAGTGAGCCAAGATTGCAAATCGATGACAGATAGAAACGGCCTAAAAGAAAGTGCGAGATATCTAAGGTTGGGGAGTCATTAGTTAGCTTGAACTTCAGTATGCCTCTCTTGAAATTTATCCCTGCGCTGTTAAGGCTGACAGCCATATGGCTACAGTTGGCTGATCACCAATACACTGAAAATAAGGTCGTAGCACTAATATTTCATATGGCCTGCACTGGTTTAAATGATCATAGGTTAATCATGCCTCAAGATCCCCACGTCTTTCCAGTATGATTCAATTTATCCCCATTGTACTGTAGCTATTATTATTAGGTTTACAAATGAGTCAAGATTTACCTGAGGTTAATATCTGAAGGAATCTTTTCCATCTCTTGTGCCATCTACTTTTTACCTTTATGGTTATTTTACTGAGCTATGGCTTGAGGTATGTCATCAAAATTTCATTAACTCAAGGAGATAATTTTAAAAGATGTCATGTTTGTATGCCGTCTCTCAGAGACAGTTGCCTCAAACCATACTGCTCATTACAGGCTGCATACATCAAAGTAGCAGGATAAAACTTGCAAACTTTAAAATCAAAATGCCCCTTGTTGTACATTTTCTGGTTCCTTATACAATGGCCTTGAATGTTTTATAAAATAAAGTTAATGAGATTTGTACAACCATCTTACCTGATGGTAAATTGTTTTGATGAGCATGGCAAATTGCTGTGGTTAACAAATTTGAAACAGCCTGTTATATTGATACAGGTTTGCATGTATGTGAATTAATCAAAATGTGGGCGATGATGAACAGTTTCTGAAGAATTCTGTCAAAGGTTAAGAGCTAGTTATTTTTAAGAATGACATGAATCTACCAGGGACAGTGATTGTCTAAATGACCATTGTAATTACCAATTACTACTTGATGCAGAGAATATATTCATGGTGTGCAGTCTTCTAAATACAGGCAGGCATTAGCTCATTTATGTACTAATGCACATAATTTAGCTTCTGAAAAGGGCAGAAATGGGAAATGGGAATGCTTAAAGATATAATAGATACTTTATAATATCATTTTGGAGAATATTGGATTTATGGAAAATGAATATTACTTTGTATTCATTTCTTTATAAAAAGACCAAAAAAGTCTAATCTTGTACATCCTGCAGTATTATCACAATGAAGTATGACAGACTCACAGTATTAGAAGACCATTGAGAAGGTGAATGCATACATTTAAACAGGAGAATAATATTATACTGAATCATTGAATTTTAAACTATGACACAATAGAACTCCATATTTAATTTTCTAGTCAATTCTCTCACACATTTAAATTCTTGAGGGTGCTCAGATAGTATGCAAACCCTTGTGTTCACATCTGCCATTTAATGGATTGCAGTGTTAACTATGGGATCACCAGTAAGTAATGAACTTTAAAAGTGGGCTGTATCACATTTCACATTCAAGCTAAAGTTCTTAACCTGTGGAAAATATAAGAATTAAAAGTTCTTATTTTATTTAAGAGGTAGCTCAGTACTCACCAAAAATCAACACCATGGACTCTGATTTTATAATAAAAACGGACTGCTGGAAATTCTCAGCACCTGTGAAAAGCAAAGAGGAGTCAATGTTTCAGCACAATGATTTTTCATCAGAACGGAGAACATTTACAAAAATAAACATTAAAAGTTGCACAGAAAGAGTGATAGAAGTAAATGAATATATAAGATGGCATGGTGACAGTACTAGCTGAGGGGATGCTGAAGGCCGAAGGTGTTAGCAGGGGTTTCAAACTGAAAGAGGTAAATGGGAGCAGAGGAGAGAGAATAAAAGAAAATGTTGGAACCATAACATATAGTTACATTTTATGTTGCAATGAGCCACGAAACTGCCCTCACGATTCAGCAAGAAAATCAACAATTTCAGATTACCAGCCTTTCTAGATTTCTTCTTTCCACTTGAGGAAAACCACTCAAAAATTTCAATGGACTCCCTCAATAATGAAAGGAGTAAGGAGGAGTATTTTCAGGATTTTCTTTAAGGAAAAGATAAAGTAAATTGATAAAGGCGGAGCAGTGGATATGATGTATATGGACTTTAGCAAGGCATTACTCAAGGTACCCAATGCCAGGCTCATTGGTAGGTCAGGAGGTATGGGATGCAGGGAAACATGGTGTGTGGATTCAGAATCGGCTTGCCCACAGAGGCAGAAGGTTGAAGCAGATAGAACGTATTCTGCCTGGAGTTCAGTTAAGAGATGTTCCTCAAACATCTGTTCTGGGACTCCTGTTCTTTCTGACTTTTATAAATGACTTAGATGAGGAAGTGGAAGGATGGGTAGTAAATTTAGAGATGACACAAAGATTTGTGGTGTTATGGATAGCATAGAAGGTTGCCTTAGCTTACATTGATAGGATGCAGAAATGAGCTGAGAAGCAGCAGATGGAGTTCAATCTAGAAAAGAGTAAAGTGATTCACTTTGGAAAGTCAAACTTGAAAGCAGATTTATAGGAATAACGGCAGGATTCTCAAAAATGTGGGGGAACAGAATGAATTTTTAAATTTTACTTTTAGAGATATGGCATGGAACAGGCCCTTGTGCTTCACAACCCAGCAACACATCTATTTAACTCTAGCCTAACCACAGAACAATTTATGGATAACTTGAATAAGTACTTTGTATCAGTTTTCACTGTGGAAGACACTAACAGTATGGTGGAAGTTCCAGGTGTCAGCAGTCATGAAGTGTGTGAAATTACCATTACTAGATAGAAGGTTCTTGGGAAACTGAAAGGTCTGAAGGCAGGTAAGTCATTTGAACCAGATGATGTGCACCACAAGGTTCTGAAGGAGGTGGCTGAAGAGATTGTGGAGGGATTAGTAATGATCACTGGATTCTGGAATGGTTCCAGAAGACTGGAAAATTGCAAATGTCACTCCACTCTTCAAGAAGTGAAAGAGGCAGACAAAAGGAAACTATAGGCCAGTTAGTCTGACCTCAGTGGTTAAGAAGATGTTGGAGTGGATTATTAAGGATGAGCTCTCAGGGTACTTGTAGGTACAGGTGCAATATTAAATAGACTGTAGTCAGCATGGTTTCCTTAAGAGTAAATATTGTCTGACAAATCTGTTGGAATTCGTTGAAGAAATAACAAGCAGGATAGACAAAGGAGAATTAGTTGATGTTGTGCACTTGGATTTTCAGAAGGCCTTTGACAAGGTGCCACACATGAAGCTGCTTAACAAGCTACAAGCCTATGGTATTACAGGAAAGATTCTAGCATGGATAAAGCAGTGGCTGATTGGCAGGAGGCAAAGAGTAGGAATAAAGGGAGTCCTTTCTGGTTGGCTGACAGTGACTAGTGGTATTCCACAGGGTCTCTGCTAGGGCTGATTCTTTTCATGTATATTATATGTCAATGATTTGGATGATGGAATTGATGACTTTGTTGCAAAGTTTGCAGATGATATGAAGATAGGTGGAGGTGCAAGTAGTTTTGAGGAAGTAGAAAGGTTGCAGAAGGATTTAAACAGATTAGGAGAATGGGGAAAGAAGTGGCAGATGGAATACAGTGTTGGGAAGTGTATGATCACACACTTTGATAGAAGAAATTAATGGGTTGACTATTTTCTAAATTGAGAGAAAATATGAAAAACTGAGGTGCAAATGGACTTGGGAATCCTTGGGTCTGTGGTGAGGAATGTAAATGTGATGTTAGTATCCATTTCAAGGGGACTAGAATATACAGTAAAAGTAAGGATGTATACTTCATTAGGAATTTGAAGAAATTTGGTATGTCAGCAAAAACAGTCAGAAACTTCCATAGATGTTTTTAAAATATATATTATTTCTGCTTTTGCACAATATTTAATCTATTCAATATGCATATACTGTAATTGATTTACTTTTTTTTCTGCTATATTATGTATTGCATTGTTAACAAATTTCACGGCACATGCTGGTGATGATTCTGATGTAATGTTGAGACTTTATAGAGCACTGGTGAGGCCTCTCCAAGTACTGTAAGCAGTTTTGGGCATCGTATCTTAAAAATAAAGCACTAAAACTGGAGAGGGTTGAAAGGGGGCGCACAAAAATGAATCCCAGCTTGAATGGCTTGTCATCTGGGCCTGTATTCACTAGAATTCAGAAGAATGAACGGAGACCTAATTGAAACCTATCAGATGGTGGAAGGTCTTGATAGAGTGAATGTGGAGAGGATGTTTCCTATGCTGGGAAAATCTAAGACCAGAGGACACAACCTCAGAATAGAGGGGAGTCCTTTTAGAATGGAGATGAGGAGGAATTTCCTTCACTAGAGAGTGGTGAATCTGTGGAATTCCTTGCCACAGGCAGCTGTGGAATCCAATTCCTTATGTATATTTAAGGAAGAGGCTGATAGATTCTTGATTGGTCAGGGCATGAAGGGATACGGGGAGAAGGCAGGAGACTGGAGCTGAGAGGAAAATTAGATCAGTCATGATGAAAATGGTGGAGCAGACTCGATGGGCCAAATGGCCTAGTTTTGCTCCTATATTTTATGGTCTTATGGTCTTATTTACAATGACCAGTTAACCTACTAACCTGTACGTCTTTGGAACGGGGGAGAAAACTCATGTGTTTCATGGGGAGGATGTACAAACTTCTTTCAGGAGACATCAGGATTGAACTTGGATGCCTATGTGGCAACAGCATTGTGGTAACCACTACACTACCATACACGTTGGGGTTCATGTTCATAGATCCCTCAAAATTGCAATGCAAGTAGATGGAAAGGTTAAGAAGGTATAGGGTGTGTTGGCCTTCATTAGTTGGGGAATTGAGCTCAAGCACCGCAAGGAAATGTTTCTATCAAACTGGTTAGATCGCACTTGGAGTTTTATGTTCATTTCTGGTCACTTCATTGTAGGAAGAATTTGGGAGCTTTAGATGAGGGTGGAGAGGAGATTTACCACAATGCTGCCTGGATTAAAGAGCATGCCTTATAGGATAGGTTAAGTGAGCTAGGACTTTTTTCTTTGGAGAAGATGAGAAGTAACTTGATGGATGTGTACAAGATAATACGAGCAACACACACAAAATACTGGAGGAACTCAGCAGGCCAGGCAGCATCTGTGGGGAAAAAAGTACAGTTGACAAAAATCCTTCAGCAGGACTGATTTCCAGCATCTGCAGATTTTCTCTTGTTTGTAAGATAATACAGGGCTTAGATAGAGTGGACAGTGAGATACTTTTCTCCAGGGTATTACTGAGGGGGCAGGGGTGGGGTATAACTCTACGGTTCTTGAAGAAAAGTATAGGAGATATGTCAGAGGTAGCCTTTTTTACACAGAGAGTGGTAGATTCATGTTATGTCCTGCCAGGGATGGTGGTAGAAGCAGGTACATTAGGGACATTTAGGAGACCGAGATAGAGGGATGAAAGAAAAATGGAGGGCTATGTTGGAGGAAAGGGTTAGATTGACCTTGGAGTAAGTTAAATGGTTGGCACAACTTTGTGGGCCGAAGGGCCGATGTTGTGCTGTACTGTTCTATGTTCCATAAAGACAAAATCTTTTTCCTGGTATCAGAAACAAGAGTGAACAGCTTCAAGGTGAGAGTTACAGGTATAGGTTTTAAAGGGGATGTGATCTATAGTGCAGATAATGGTTGATATTTGGAAGACACAACTAGAGGAGATGGTGGAATCAGATACAATTACCATGCTTAAGAGGAATTTGAACAAACAGAGAACGGATACTGTATATGCACAGAAACAGAACAGGCAAGTCATAAAAGACCACAGATCTAATATGGGCAAATGAGATATCAGTGTAGAAGGGCAGAGAGGTCACCATGGATGTGACGGGATAAAGGGCTCATTTCTGTACGATAGAACTCTGTGAAAGGAATCTCATACATAAAAATTAACAGTATTGATCTCACCCTGTGCAATATAGGAATGTTATGATTGGCCTGAAAGAAACAATTAACTAGAGATACCATAATTCGTGTTAACAAAATAAAATATTTGAATCAAGTAGAGAAAAGGTAATTTGTGGATAGCCCAGCAAAACAAAAGAAAAAAAATCACAAAAAACGCTTGTACACATGAAACTATAACTGGTAAAAGCAAATAAAATAATAACAGGATGAAAAGAAAATCATCTATTTTGAATAAGTTTATTTAGGGCACTTTTAACAAATAAAGGAAATATTAGAATGGGCTAATGATGAGATGGATCTTTAGTTTATACAACATAAGAATATGGTGCCTTTTTTCATCAAGTTAATTCAAAGAGTGGAAGGCATATCTGAAAGAGCCGTGGCTGTAGTTCAGAACCTGAAGTAGGAACATAGAAGAGATTTAGTTGTTTACAACAGACCTTGTGAATTGTATTTTATGTCTCCATTTAAATAACATTCATGGATTTTGTCCTGTTCACTCTTTTAAATATCTCCACAAATTTTAATCAATTTCATCAAATATGGCCTATTCTTTCCAAATCTCTCTGACCATATGAAAGTTTTTAGAGTTCCACACTCAATTTCTAAATTCAGATTCTAGTAATTTTTGACTTGCATTCCCTGGATTACATGTCAGTTTTTTAAAACAGTAGTATAGTAGAAAATGTATGAAGATCATACTATGTTACAGAGCTCTGTGCATTCAAACACCACCATAGAAGCTTTGTGGAGCTCACTGAATTTCAGAGAGCAATTGATGTATTTACAATTTGTAAACATTTGAACCAAGTATTGCTTGGAAAATTGCAGGTCTAGTTAGCATAAATTTCATTATAATCGCAGTATAGGAGTCGATTAAAAATCAATTCAAATGTACATATCAAGTCAGAAAGTAAGAGGCCAGATTTTGCAAAAATGGTAATGGCCCTCACCATTATTAACATGCATCATAGTGGGGAAAGGAAAGCTGTGAATTTCTAGACACTAAATTGCCAGTTAATTTGCTCTCCACATGATCTTTGTGATGTTGTTGTATTTATATATTAATTGGCCACTAAGTTTGCCACAGAAATTTCAGCACAGGAATTAACAGTGTACTTAACCTTCCAACAATGTCATAATTGTTCATGATTGTCAATCAAACTCTGGTACCCAGAAAGTGAACAATTATCTATAAAAAGAACTTCCATCAGAAATGTGAATTTTTTTTATAAGATTTTAAAACTGATGTTTAAAATAAAAAAAGGTTTTTCATACTTTTTTGTCTGTCTCATTTTTACTCACCCCTTCACCCAATTTTCTATGTCTTGTTTTTTTTTAAATCATTTTGTGCACCTGATTTGACACTGAATTCAAAGGCAAATATGGGTGATGCCAGAAGTCGGAAGAGAGTCTGAAGAGAGAAAATGTTGGAAACACTCAGCTAGTGAGGCACTATCTGAGGGAGCAAACAGTATGAGTGCTTCAGTTCTATGGTGATTGCTTGGAACTGAGAAATGTTTGAAATAAAACAAGTTTTATATCGTCAAGTCAGCAAGCAGATCAAAAAAGAAAAAGGAGGGTCTGTATGGGGGTGTGAGACCACGAGAGAATAGATAATGTGTGTTGTGGTGGGTCTAGCTCAAAGAGGGTGGAAGAGAGAATGAGTGGTATTTAACAAATGTTATGTCTGGACATTATGTAAATAAAAGGAGAGGAAAATAATATGAATTAATTAATATTAATTGTCTTTCCTGTTCACCCATTTCTATATTTTTCTCAGTCTTTAAATCACCTTGGTTACGGAGACACACCATTTGTCCCATTGTTTAACAAAATCAAAACTGTACAGTATTGTAATCGGCTTACATTCCTGCAACTTACTGATCAAATATTGTTCATTTTGTGCACAAGCTAGTTTAAGTAATGGGGCATGACAGGGAGATGGCCCTGTCTGCAAAATCTAGCCCAATAAATCTAACCCAATTGAGATTTACCAAAGAGAGACCAAACCCAGTTGATATATTGAAATTCACTGAAGATGTAATGGAACTGGCAAATTAAAGCTATGCAGTAACTTCTGCAATATCTTGACATGTTTATGGGTGAAATGAAGGCTTTGAGGATCACTGAATGAATTCAATATTGGATTTTAAAAAAATTGGTCAGATAATAAAAGGGCAAGTAGTAATTGTTGGTCAGGGTTGTCCAAAGAAAACTTCTGCAAACTCTGCTATTCATTATATTCATTAATAACTTTTCCTTAAAACGTTGGATGAAATCTGGCCACAATTCTGAATTTCATACGTGGTTTAAGAACACAAAATGTAGTAGTAGAGTCTGTGTCCAGTTGCTTGTTAATGTTATGTAATGATAAAAAGAAGCATTCCCCAGTGCTCAGAAGTCTGCTCGAGACAGCTGCACAGGTGATTGGTGATTAACAATGAAAATAGAAAGCATTACAAATTAGTGAGCAAACTTGCAAATGTTTCCACAAAAAATGTTACCATTGTGTGAAAAAGATTTGACTGTAAGTACAGAATTCTAGAATCGGAAATTTGGCAGGAATAGAATGTAGGAATAAAATAGAGACAGATTTCTGACAATATTATGCAGAGGATGAAATTGTTTAAGAACATTATATCAGCACTGGGAATACCTGGGATATTGGGAAGGTAGGAAGAGACCCATAGGTGGCAGTGTACATTGCAGACACTGTAACCAGCAGAACTGTGAGGTCCTGTTGCACTTGGAGTATGGAGGTGTTCCTGTGCATTAGGTGACTCTTCTGAGCATAAGGATGAACGATGCAGCATCTGTGGGGATAGGTGACACGGGAAAAGTTTCTGACTTCAGTACAATTGAGACACAAGTTCATGAATGAAGGAAGGGATTCTTGAATTTAGCAATATGGCTCGATCTGGAAACTTGGAAGAAACTTCAGTAAAGGGCCTAAATGTTTAGCCATCTGCCATCCTTGTTCATAGCATCTTTTTTCAGCTATTTCTTCCACCACTCACTGATTTCTGTCTTACAATATTCAACGTACTATCAAGTGCTTTTAGTTACATCATTTTTAATCAACATAAATTTCTATATACAAGAAGGATATTTTATATTCCAGACGATGGGTCTCTACACTGTGTTTTAAGGTCCCTGGCTGTCTCCAATTTTATTAATATATGCCCATATAAAACCTTTTATGTAAATTATTTACCATAACAAAACATGAAAATCACATAAATTTGTTGTTTACGCTGGGCTCCAAAGTTCTGAAAGAAAGACATTGCTTTTTAGCTACAAGAATGGTTCAATACCTTCTCCTGTGATGAACAAATGGGAAAAATATTCAATATGTGCAGGTAAAAGCTGAACAGTTCATAATGGCAAGTAAAATGTTGTTAGCATAACATGTGAAACTTGCCTGAAATAGAATTTTAAGGATAAATTTCAAAATTAGATATTGTAACTAAACAAGCTCAATTTTGCAGGCGAACATTTTCTGTTTTAAATTAGAGATGTTGAATAACGTTACAAATTATAGAAAGTCAGAATTCACAGCTAGGAGTGTTTAAGTTTAGAACATTGGCTGGGGTCTTGAAGTTAAAAAATTAACAAAAAAAATCTATCTTTAAATATATATTTGACCTTTTGGTTTAACAACTTAATATGAACATCTGAAATTTCACTTATAGAGAAGAAAATTGATAGATGAAATTATATTTTTCATTAATTTGATTTGTTTACTGAGACTATTTTGACATTAATTGATCACAGAGGATGAGTGTTCAGTTAAAATCCTGATAACCTTGAGAATAACTCATTGCCAGCTTTCCAACCACTCTGCCTCTTTTGACTTATATGCTTCCTTGTCTTTTGCTTATGATTTGTAGACATTTCACCTTGTATGCTCTAAACAGTGATAATAAAAATGTATTTGTGACAGAAAAGGACCATTATGGGAAGGATTCCACATCAGGATATGTACATTGATGCAAGACCTTCACTGGTCTGTATTGTATTCTATCTGTCCTGCCATTTGTACAGAAACCCTCCCTCCCTCAATTCCACCATCCCTATAGCCATTCTTGCCTTCTGTGGCTCTAAAGAATTAATTGTTCTGAAGTACTGGATTTCCCATTAAAATGATTTTGCTGCAAATGGCAATCAGCAGCAATCCAAAAACCATGCCTCCAATGGCCTTTTGACAGCTGATTGATGTCCAAGGCTTCCTTGGCAGCTTTAATACATTTTGATAGCAAAGGTTTTAAAAGTAGTTCTATTAGATGAAAATAATGAAAACATTAAATAGTACCGAAGAAATTGGACTTAAAATATCTTAAACTACCAGAAATGAATCCTAAAATGCAGATTAAAATTCAGAAAGTTAAGTGACAACTCAGGCTGGCATAAAGTTGAGGAGCCAGATCTGAAGTGCATCTGGTCCCTCAACTCAAGCGCTTGTCTTTCACTGTTGGATTTAGAGCTGGGTCTAGTGACACATCTGGCATCACTAGATACACTGGCATCTGACTACTCACTCATCATTAACCACAGTATTTTCATGCACAGATGTATAACTCAGAGATGAGCTAACTTACGATGAATACATTAGTGATAAGTATGATTCATCAATTATATTACAGTGTAACTCCCATTAAAACCACAGCTTGGAGTTTATGGGTTAACTTAAAGAACAATGGAAAAGAAAAGGAGAAGCACAGGGTGCTCATCTCATGAAACTATGGGCCAACAATCTATTATACATTTTAATCAGAACCTCGATTTTTGCCTAACTTTAGTTGAAATGTTCCTGAGTACTTACACAAGAGGCATATAATTTATAGATATTGAGTCTTGTATCTCCATGCATTAATTCCTCATTATTCCTGAGGTTTAGAGTCACAGATTTCCTGTAGAGAACCAAAAGATCAACATAAAAGATACCTTTTCATCTATACCTACTATACCTCCTCAAATAAACGTAAATTTGAAACGCTAGGGTCTCAGCCTGAAACATCGACTGCATACTCTCTTCCATAAGTGCTGCCTAGCCTGCTGTGTTCCCTCAGCATTTTGTGTGTGTTGCTTTGATTTCCAGCATCTGCAGATTTTTCTTGCTTGTGATAAATCTATCCTACAATGTTCTGGAAGGAAGTAAAACTAGATAACGATTATTTAATGTATTGATTCTTGCAAGCAGTGATCAGTTTTGAAATCACAGGATGCAACTTTGTAAGAAAAGATATTTCTCTATTAGAAAAGTGCACAACTGGGAGCCCCTTGACATAAGTGGTCTGGGAACTGATCATTGTACTTCATTGTCCTCATTGTGTACATGAGATAGGTTCTGGGGCTGAACCTGCAAGCTTGTGGATCCAAGGATAGAAAATCATCAATAATGACTGAATGTATGTGTCTTTGCTTAACACTCTGTACTTGTCAAAGTGCATCAGGAGAGATGAAAGGAACTCATCATGGATTGATTAGAATAAAATTGGATTTCTAGAAAATTTTAGTAGAATATATATGAATAGTATAGAGTGCAAGACAATTACTAATAAAATTTTAAGCCAAGGTACTTGAACATGAAATAAATGTAGGAACAAATGTCTTCTAACTTCAAATGAAATTCTGTACTTTTACAAGGATTCAAAAAATGACACATTCCTGGTTCTTCTACCTAAACAAGCCTCAGATCGTGCATTATCTTAATATGTTTATTTCTGAGAAATGCAACTGCTGCCAAAGGTGCACAGATTTTGAATCCAACTATAGTCTGCAAAAAGATCACCATACACCACCTGGTGCACAGTCATGGCTCCAACACATGAGTTGGAAATAGA
The DNA here is from genome assembly GCF_030028105.1 of Mobula birostris. Taxonomy (NCBI): domain Eukaryota; kingdom Metazoa; phylum Chordata; class Chondrichthyes; order Myliobatiformes; family Myliobatidae; genus Mobula; species Mobula birostris. The sequence continues at coordinate 43,413,298 of NC_092384.1, forward strand.
CTTCTTAACCTGTCTGACATGCTGTGTGGCCATCTGATGGGCAGTGCGTGACTCAAAATAGTTTGCAGTATGTAGGTATTTTGTTACCAGCTGTAAGTCATCAGTTCAAACCTCTATGGCAAGGTTAAATTGAGAGTTCAGTCACTGATGCATTATGATCTGTGCTTCTTTGGTCTTGCAATGGGCAAGGTGTTCAATTATCAGTAACTATACAATTCAAATGAAGCACCATGGTGAATTTCATACTAAGTTCATTGGTACCACACTACTTATCTGTTTTTTGAAAGTCTGTTTTTCTGATTTGAATTAGCCCAAAGGTTGAACAGATTGTCTAAATTCTCAGGAACCTACCATGACTTTTTCACGTCCTTCCTGGGTTTTGAATTTGAGAACATAGCTCTCTTTAGAGCTGGTTGTAGATTATGACATTGGCAATTATTGTAGATAAGACTTGTGTTCTGCACACCATTACAACAAATTTATTTAATGCATTATATTGGCAATGGGAAACAAATGATATTACAGAGCTACATAGATATGTGAGATTCCAAAGGCAATCATATGCCAAGAATGACATTAAAAGAGAGCAGCAAATATACAACTAACAGAATGGAGCCTCACTGATAAATAGTTGTTTCATGATAAAGTAATAGTTTATTTTTTTCCCCTCTATTTGTTCTGGCTTTTCTCTCATAAAAACAATTGGCCACATTGGGACACTGTTTCATAAGCACTGATTCTGTAAACTTCTTTTGAGACAATTCTTTGCAGGTGGGATATAAAAACTGTTTAGAGACTCATTCAATGACAGACTGCAGTAAGTCTCAACCCTATCTTTGTAATAGACCGTTCTCTATTAGAGAAGTGCGCAATACGTTCACATCTGATCAGGGAACATTAGGCAATGAATAGAAGAGGGTATCCTCACTATTTTCCCATCTGTAGCTCCAGAATACTGAACCAGTGGTTGGGCTTCAACCTGCAGTTCACTGAAATAGGTTGTTCAACTCAAAGCTAGGTTAAATGTTGATTGTTCCATTCTGTATAGGTCACTGAGCATTATGCAATAGATTTATCATCAGAAATATAGAGCAAAATTTGTCTACTTAGATGTACGACAATAGGGGAAAACTTAAAAAAGGGATTAACAAGAACTACCATTCATTTTGTGTTTCAAATTAGAACTCTATCTTTGTCTTTAGTCACAGATATATTACAATATTTTTCCATGGTTCAGCTAAAAAAATTCTCTTGACCATTTGATAATTTCAAATGTTGATTTAATTTGATTCAGTCAAATACAAAATAAATGTGTCATATTCTAAATAGGATTGCTGCAATCAAAATTTAATTACATACAATTGAATTACTTGTAAAAACATTACTTATTCTCACTGGCTTGAGAAAGGAAGTATATTTCTGTTGACTTACAAATGATGAAATATTGCAAATATTTCATTATAAATTAATTTTGATTCGTATTTCCACCTTTGTAATTAAATTGAAGATATTTAAATAAGCCAAACTTGGGAGAAGATTAAATTCATTATAAATGCTTTATAATTTCATTCCTTTTATTTTTCTTTAAATTCTTTAAGTGCATTTTAAATACAAATCAGAGAATCACAGGACCAATCTGAGATCACTATCCACTATTTTGCGGATCAAGTTTAATGGGTAATATGCAAATATGCACAATGGAATGAACAAGGTGCAAGATCAACTTTTTACTTAAATGTGTGAAAATGTGTGCACAAATGAAGCAATGTAAATGTCCTGGTCACCAACATAGTTTCAAGGCTTGCTATGTTGAAAATACTGACAAACTTCTACTGTTCTGCCAAAATCAAACGTTGAATGGATTCAACAGTGGCCTTGGTAAGCAAATCTTGATTCATTTCAAAACATTATTTAATGTAGATTCACAGCATTCTTCTGTCTTCTGTCCTATATACAATGATATAACAACCTGTTTTAGTAGCATGTGAAGCTGCCACTGACATTCACAGTACATGCTGCATGATGTCTAATGTATTTTTACACAATTGTTTTTACACATGGCATATTTGATTAGTTTGATATTCAATACAACGTTTCCTGCAGTTTTCCAAATCAATTTCTAGGTTTCCTTTGAACTTGAGCTCTTTTTTTTAATACCCACGGCTGAGGTACAGATCATGTTCACAATGATGTGCTCTTAAAAACATATTTGTCAATGCAAAACAATGAAAATAGGACATTAACATCTGAAATCTGAATCTTGAGGTCCCACTATATAACTTTAAAGAGATAGCTTTGAAAGTCAGGAGTTCTTATCTAATCTCATTCTTCTGGATCCATCCTTGTGCTGGATTAGATTTGCATTCAAGATATCCCACAGATGAAGTTCTGCAGTTATTGGAACTTCGGAATATGCAGTTTTTCTATGCCAAGTATCTCTGTAACCATGTATCCATTATCTTTAATAAGTATTAGTATGCTTGTTTTTAAATATGCCAGTTGTTTGCAATTCAAGTGTCTTTTCTGGAAGTACACTTCACAGTTTTGAACCTTGACCTTCTACTGAGAATACAGCACCAAGCTACTTGAATGCAACACACACAAAGTGCTGGAGGAACTCAGCAGGCCAGGCAGCATCTAAGGAAAAGAATACAATTGACGTTTTGGGCCAAGATCCTTCAGCAGAACTGGACTGGAGAGAAAAAAGACAAGGAGTAGAGTTAAAAGGTGGTGGGGGGGGGATGAGGGGAGGGAGAAATACAAAGTGATAGGTGAAACCGGGAGGGGGGAGGGGTGAAATAAAGAGCTGGGAAGTTGATTGTTGAAAGAGATACAGGGCTGGAGAAGGGGGAATCTAATAGGAGAGGACAGAAGGCCATGGAAGAAAGAAAAGAGGGAGGAGCACCAGAGGGAGATGATGGGCAGGCAAGGAGATAAGGTGAGAGAGGGAAAAGGGGATGGAGAATGGTGAAAGAGAGGGGGAGGGGGCCATTACCGGAAGTTTGAGAAATTGGTGTTCATACCATCAGGTTGGAGGCTACCCAGACAGAATATAGAGTGTTGTTCCTCCATCCTGAGTGTGGCCTCATCATGATAGTAGAGGAGGCCATGGATAGACATATTGGAATTGGAATGGGAATGGGAAGTGGAATTAAAATGGGTGACCACTGGGAGATCCCGCTTTTTCTGGTGGATGGAGCTAGGTGCTCAGTGAAGCCGTCTCCCACTATACATCGAGTCTCACTGATATATAGAAGTCCACACTGGGAGCACCAGACACAGTATATGACCCCAGCAGACTCACAGGTGAAGTGTTTCCTCACCTGGAAGGACTGTTTGGGGCCCTGAATGGTAGCGAGGGAGGAGGTGTAGGGGCAGTTAGAAACACAGAAAACCTACAGCACAATACAAGCCCTTCGGCCCACAAAGCTGTGCCAAACATGTCCTTGCCTTAGAACTACCTAGGCTTACCCATAGCCCTCTATTTTTCTAAGCTCCATGTATCTATCCAGGAGTCTCTTAAAAGACCCTATTGTTTCTGCCTCCACCACTGCCGCCGTCAGCCCATTACATGCACTCACTACTCTCTGCGTAAAAAAAACTTACCCTGGTCATCTCCTCTGTATCCACTTCCAAGTACCTTAATACTATGCCCTCTTGTGCCAGCCATTTCAGCCTTGGGGGGAAAAAGCCTCTGACTATTCACACGATCAATGCCTCTCATTATCTTGTACATCTCTATCAGGTCACCTCTCATCCTCCGTCGCTCCAAGGAGAAAAGGCCATTTGTAGCACTTGTTCCACTTGCAAGGGTAAGTGCCAGGAGGGAGATCAGTGGTGAGGGACGAATGGACAATGGAGTTGCATAGGGAGTAATCCTTGCGGAAGGCAGAAAGTTGAGGGTAAAGAAAAAATGTGCTTGGTGGTGGGATCCCATTGGAAATGACAGAAGTTGTGGAGAATTAAGTGCTGGACGCAGACGTTGGGAGTGGTGGTAAGCGAGGACAAGAGGAACCCTATCCCTGGTAGGGTGGCAGGAGGATGAGGTGAGAGCAGACATGCGTGAAAAGGAAGTGCTGATGGTGGAGGAAGAGAAGCCCCTTTCTTTAAAGAAGGAGGAAACTCCTTCGTTCTGGAATGAAAGACACCCTCTAAAGACAGTTGCTTGGTCAATTATGTTATTTTTGATAGATTAAGGCATTGTGATAGTTTATACCATGCTCTGAAGTTCAGTAAATCAAAAGGCATGGAAAAGTTACAAGAAATGTTGACCTCTGCAACAAAGGATACAATGCTATGTTGCAGTGTTTGGTTACTGTAATGATTAGAAACTCCATATTAGTGTGGTTAATTTGATTGTTTTTTTTAAAGCTGCAATGATTGCTGTGTTGTAGTGTTTGAGAGGAACATTTGTAACGAAACCTTAGCAAAATTTTTAAAAGTGGTACTGGTTAGAAAATAATCCCCATAAATAAGCCATTAGTTCAGAATCTACAACTATAGACACAGCTGAGTTCTTTATTCCATTTCATTGCAACACAACAGTGAATATTGTTTGAATGAATATACTTAATCTATCTTGTAACAAAACAATGAAATGTGAAACTTACTTGTTTTGGAAATTAAATATTTCCCTCTTCCGTGACAATATTCGTCAGGATGACATATGTCTTCAGGCTTTGATATGTGCTGAACCTTAACAGCTTTTGTCAAGTTTTTGAACTCATCTTGAATGAGGTCAGTTGGCATATCAATGTCAATCCTCTTGAAAGCCATTTACATTATCTGACAAGCTACAGTCATCTCCCCTTATCTTCTTTGCTCTGTGTTAAGACATGGATACATTCCAAGGTGTGACTATCAATAAATATATTCCACTACCATGCAAATCTCTGAATAATTATCATGAGGGACAATTAATTATATACCATCAATGAATTACCAAATAATAACAGTACCAAGTATTTTAATTCATGAGTCTTGTAGAGATAGATTTTGCTAAACTGAATGGGACTTACATCCATTAAGATGAAAGGGTCATGAAGACATGAATAATATAATACACCAGTTATCTTAAATTTAACAAAAAAATGAAATGCTTTATTCACCAAATCACATGTCAGCTGCCATGCCTGTTCATTTGGTAACAATAGTTGTAACTGAGAAAATTTGAAGATGTCTGCTTCATCTCTTGGTCTCATAAGGTGGGAGAGAAACTACAAAACTTATACTTAATTTAGATAAGGAGAGGATTTTGGGTTTAGTCTAACACTTAGTTTAAAAACTTTGCTGCCTGATCAAGGCAGTAATGGGAGGTGATAGAAGGAATGGTGTAATGTGGTTCAATCCCAGATCAAGAACGTGCATTAATTAGAAGCAACACACAATCTGCTGGAAGATCTCAGAGGCTCAAGCAGCATCGGTGGGAGGAAAGATATAGTCAATGTTTCGGACTGAAACCCTGCATCAGGACTGAGAGAGGAGAGGTGAGGTAGGGAGGAGCAGTATGAAAGGTTGACAGAGAGAGAGGGAAAAGAAAACAAAAATGATAGCTGGAGCAAGGTGGGGACAAGGGAGTGTGAAGGTGGGAGACAGCTGCTGGTGGGAGCCAAGCAGGAACACCAGTGCTGGATCCTGATAAGTAAAGGGGGTGAAAATGGGAACTATTGAAGAAGAAGGGAGAAGTGAACAATTGTCAGAACCAGAAAGGGAGATGGGGAGGTGTTGTGGAGTGGGGTGGGGGATGAACCTTTGCATCGTTAGATGGAGGAGAGGGAAGGGGGACAAAAACAGGGGAGCAGGAGGATTAGAAGGAGAAGAGAGAGGTAAGGAGAAAAGGGGGGAAAAGGTAGAGGGATTGCATGAAACTGGAAAACTCAATATTCATGCCATTGGATTATAGGTTACCTAGGTGGAATATAAGGAGTTGGTCTTTCAGTTTTCTTTGGGTTCATCTTGGCATTAGAAAAAGTCAAGTACAGGTCAGTGTGGGAATGGGGAAGGGAGTTGAAATGGTCAGCAACTGGAAGCTCAAAATGGCCATTGTGGACTGATCGTAGATATTCTTGCAGATACAGAGGAGGCCACAATGAGGGAACTGAGTAGACAAGGTTGAGGTGATGCATGTCAACCTTTGCCTCCCCTGGAAAGACTGTTTAGGTCCCTGGATGACAGGTCTTACACCTACTGCGTGGGCAAGGCAAAGTGCCAGGGTTAAGCGTGTGGAGAGATAAACAGTCCAGGGTGTCTCTGAGGGGTAGGTTCCCTCAGAAGGCAGAAGGGAGCGTGGAGGACAGGATATAGCTGCCTCCTCTTTATAGACTGCCTGTATTTCTCGTTGCCTCAGTAAAGCAGCCAGCATGGTCAAGGACCTTAACCATCCTGAACATTACTCTTCTCCTCTCTCCCATTGGACAGACTATACAAAAGCCTGAAAGCACATACCACTGGGCTCAAGGAAAGCTTCTACCCAGCTGTTATTAGATTCCTTAATGGACCACTTCTATGATTAATTGGACTCTTGGCCTCACAATCTAACATGTGATGATTTTGCACTTTGTTTCCTTGCACTGTGCTTTTTCAATCACCTCTGCACCTTATTCTTCTTTGTTATTGTTGTTGTTTTACCTTTTTCTAGCTCAATGCACTGTGTAATGATCTGAACAGTATGTAAGATAAGCTATCCATTGTACATATGACGATAATAAATCAGAACCAAATCAAACTAAAAATATGAAGTAAACAGTGATCCTATGACTGACTCTCAGGGAATCAATGATCAAATAATGTTCCTTCAGTCTGTAAAACAACCTTTCACTACTCCTCTCTGTTCCTGGTTAAATAATCTTATTTCTATCCATGCTGCCACAATTCCTTTTATTCCATGGTTCTCAGACTTGCTGACATGTCTCATATGTGGCACCTTATCAAATGCTTTCTGGAAGAAAATATAGTAGTGCGATCACTTGAGTTGAGTAAGATGTTCTACAAAGGGATTATCTAATGGTGGGTCCACGGGTGGCTGTAGAGGCTGATCAGAGATCCACATATTCTGGATCAATGTGGACACGTGTAAGTGGCGGCTGTGGTTAGTGGTTGGGTCTCTTATTTTGTTCGGTCTCTCCTTTCACAGCTGCCACCTGTTCTCTGCAACTCAATGGTGGTTATTCTCATTTACCGCAGCTCCCTCTTGAACAAATTTCCTCTGGGTAAACCTATTAAGTGCATTGTCTTCCCAGTTCTTAGATGTACTGTTGAATTTCTTCAGGCTGATTTTGATGTTATCTTTGAAGCACTTCTTTTGCCCACCAAGACTTTCCGTCAACTGGGAGTAAAGGATCTGTTCAGGGAGATGTGAGTTGGACATGCAAATGACATGACCTGTCCATCAGAGTTGATGTTGCTTTATCATGGTGGAGATGCTGTTCATGTTGACCTCCTTCAGTACACTGGTAATAGTCCTTCCAACTGATCCTTTAAATCTTTTGTATTGTTCGAAGAGCTTCAGGTATCTACTGTAGGTGATCCATGATTCAGCCCCAGGTAGTAATGTGGGAAGGACGATTGGTCTACAGACCAAAGGTTTTGTTTGGTCTGTAGGTCACGATCTTCAAAGACTCTTATCCTTAATGTTTCATAGACTCCAGTAGCACCACTCAGGCAGTGATTGATCTATGAGTCGATGTCTGCTTTTGAAGAAAGAATATTACCAAGGTAGGGAAAGTGGTCTACATTTTCAAGAGCAATTTTGTCAACTTTTATGGAGGACTGGATAAATCATGGATTGGTTGGTGGCTGATATATTACCTGTGTTTAAAACAAGACCCATGGTTCTATACACTATTCAGGAACCATTGGAGATCTTCTTCAGAGTGCACTGTGATGATATTGCCATCCGCAGACTGAAGGTCCATGATAGCTGACCTTGTTCTTGGCCTTGGACTGACTGCGGTTGAAAAGCCAGTTGTCCATTCTATACATGATTGGGATTCCCTATAGCTGGTCTTGGGCCACGAGGTGAAGGGAGGGCAGCAATAAAGATGTCAAATAGGGTGGGTGTAATGATACAGCCCTGTTTGACTCTTGTCTTGACAGTGAAGGGTTTTGATTCAATGCTGCTATTGCTGAGTACTGAGGCTGACATAGCATCATGCAGGAGCCCGGCATTTGTAAGTACTTGTCAGGGTAGCCACGTTTTGATAGTATACGCCAGAGAGCTTGGCAGTCTACTGTATCAAATGCCTTTGTCAGATGAATAAAAATCATGTACCAGGGTTTCCTTTTTTGATGGCATTTTTCCTATAATTAGTGTGCAGTGAAGATCATGTCTACGGTACCTCTAGATGGGCAGACACCACACTGTGATTCAGGGAGTACTTCTTCAGATAACGGAAGGAGTCAGTCGACAAAGGTAAGTGCAAGCACTTTGCCTGTTGTTGACAGCAGGGAGATGCCTCTGAATTTGCCACAATCTGTCTTGTCTTCCTTCTTGATTTTTGTCACTATTAAAGCACCCCTGAGTTCTGAGGGCAGTTGGTCCTTTTCCAAGGCCTCCAGGACCAGGGTATGCATGTGGTGTAGAAGTGTTGGTTCAGCTTCCTTGAGGATCTCTGCTGGGATCCAATCAGGACATCAACATTTGTTTTTGGGTCCTGATGACATCATGAACCTCTTTCATACTGGGAAGTTCCCCCATGTCTTCTTTCACAGGTCTCTGGAAGATTTGGTTAGTAAACTCTGGTGCAGCAGTGCTGTTGCAGTTATGAAATTCTTGAAGATGCTCTCTCCACAAATCATTGATTGCCTTCCAATCTTTTAGCAAGTTCTTCTCATCCTTTGAGAGCAGGGGGTTTAATCCACAGTAACATAGACATTAGACTGCTTTGGAGGCACTGAAGAAGCCTCTCGTTCAAAGATCAAAGTTCAAAATTCAAAGTATATTTATTATCGAAGGATATATTTGTCACCACCTACAACCTTGGGATATGTTTTCTTGCAAGCAAACTCAGTAAATCCAAGAAACACAGTAGAATCAATGAAAGACTACATGAAACGGGACAGACAGCAACCAATGTGCAAAAGACAACACGTGCAAATACAGGAGAAAACTAAATAATAGTAGTACTAATAAATAAATAAGCAATAAATATCGAGAACGTGAAGTGAAGAGTGCTTGAATGTGAGTCCACAGGTTGTGGGAACATTTCAGTGATGGAGCAAGTGTGAAGTTGAGGGAAGTTACCTTTTGTGATTCAAGAGCCTGCTGGTTAAGCAGTAATAACTGTTTCTGAACCTTTCTCAGCCACTTTTACAATCTCCCTCCTATATGCTGATTCATCACCATCTTTGTTTCGGCCAACAACAGTGGTGTCATCAGCAAATTTAAATATGGCAGTGGTGCTGTGCTTACCTCACCATCATAAGTATAAAGCGAGTAGAGCAGGGGCCAAGTACATAGCTTTGTGGTGCACCTGTGCTGATAGAGATTGTGGAGGAGATGTTTTTGCCAGAGTCTGCCAACGTCAGGATTTCCAGGGCTTTCTCAGTCCACCAAGAAGTCTTTAGCTCCCTCACCCTCTGGTGGATATTTGCCTTGGCCCTCTTTCGGCCTTGCTGTAGATGTCATTGTGCCGGACACAAAAGGCTTTCCTTTGCTTGGAGAAGGTTGTTCTATTTCCATGTTGTTATCATCGAACCGATCCTGATGTTTTCTGGACTTGTACTCAAGGATGTTTTTGCAGACATTGAGGATGATGGATTTAAGCAGTGTTCATCAATTAAGATAATATATTTCACAACAATCACATTTTTCTCATCAATCCTTTCTGTTGATACATTGAGAAATCCTTTCAAATTATTAAGTGTGATTTACCTTTAGGAAACTCATACAGGTTTATCTTAATCAAAGCATGATTATCCAAGCAACTGCTAATTCTGTCCCTGATTAATATCTCTATACAGCTCTCCACTACTGAGGTCAAACAAACTGCTTTTGACCTTTTGGGTTTATTGCAAAACACTTTTTTTTGATCAAGAATGTAAACATGCGCAATTTTCCAGTCCAAGGGCATGTCAGGAACTCTGCAACTTACTCCATTAATCAATGATGCATCTCAACATCACCCAATGACCTACTCACTTTGGTTACTCTTGTGTTTTTGGTCCTAATCTAAACCTTGAAAAAAATCTATTTTTACTGAGATTTCTCCAACATCTTCCATGTCGAAGATTGGTAGGTCATTGCAGCAACTAGTATTAATAGATTTTTTTGCTCTCTGAAAGGGGCCACCTCTCTTCTTATAACTCCTTTCCAGCTCACATTACATTGAAATGTATTTTTGGCTTTCCTTTTATGCTTGCAGCCTGTCATTTTTCATGCTCACCCTTTGTCTCCCTAGTTCTATTATTTAACTTCCCTTCTTTCTTTATTAATCTTTTTATTGATTTAAAAGGAGCATAAATACAAACAAGAGGAGAATGACCTAAATATATATATATCAATAACAATGCAAACCGAGATTGAGATAGACATTATCAAAATCATACAACACACATCAAAGTTGCCAGTGAACGCAGCAGGCCAGGCAGCATCTCTAGGAAGAGGTACAGTCGACGTTTCGGGCCGAGACCCTTTGTCAGGGCTAACTGAAGGAAGAGTTAATAAGAGATTTGAGAGGGGGAGGGGGAGATCCAAAATGATAGGAGAAGACAGGAGGGGGAGGGATGGAGCCAAGAGCTGGACAGTTGATTGGCAATAGGGGTATGAGAGGATCATGAGACAGGAGGCCCAGGGAGAAGGAAAAGGGGGAGGGGGGAAAAAGCCCAGAGGATGGGCAAGGTGTATAGTCAGAAGGAGAAAAAGGAGAGAGAGAGAAAGAATGTGTGTATATAAATAAATAACGGATGGGGTACAAGGGGGAGGTGGGGCATTAGCCGAAGTTAGAGAAGTCAATGTTCATGCCATCAGGCTAGAGGCTACCCAGACAGAATATAAGGTGTTGTTCCTCCAACCTGAGTGTGGCTTCATCTTTACAGTAGAGGAGGCAGTGGACAGACGTATCAGAATGGAAATGTGATGTGGAATTAAAATGTGTGGCCACTGGGAGATCCTGCTTTCTCTGGTGGACAGAGCATAGATGTTCAGCAAAACGATCTCTCAGTCTGCGTCGGGTCTCGCCAATATATAGAATGATACATAGTGCTAAGCTAGTATATAATATATAATAAAAAAGAAAACAGCAATTCTCCTCTTATCAGTTCATGAAGAGGAAAGAAAAAACTTTGAATTTTAAATGAAGAAAAAAAAACACTACACTATACAAAAAAAAGTAAACAAAAATAAAAGGGACTGGGCGGTCCATTTTCAGGATACAACCAAAAAAAAAGAAAGACTTTCTGATCAAATTGAACTTTCCTTCTGAATGTTTTAGAATCAGCCTGATTCTTATTTATGTTTAGGTGCGAACCAGGCTGATTCACCATCTTGGAATCTGTGGTATGCGCTATCTTTTCGGTTATCCCAGGAGTTCTGGCTTCGGTTTCTTATCACTTTCTTGCTGCTTAGACTGTAACTGTAACTCCTCCACTTTTGAGACACCTTTAAGATGATGATTGTTTCATTATTCTTCTGCCTGCCAAGGTTTGCTTTTTCCGAATCCACATGTTTGTTAATCTTAGAGTTGCCTATGCCATTTTCCACTGCGATTCTACATTTCATGATATTTGATGACAGCTTCCGAGATGTTTCTTTGTGGATGTTCCTCTTTTGGGCCCGGCTCATTTCCTACAATCCAGTCTAGCAATATTACTTTCCTTTTTGGGTTAGAATTATACTATTCAAAAGAAAGTTAATCTGAATACACTTCAGAACTTATTCCCGTTTCTCCTTACGTTATTACTGTCCAATTGAATGGATGAATTGAATATCATTACTCCTGCTTTTGAACACCTGTAATTTCCCTGCAGATTTTTCCCTTTCCACCCTTCCCACTGATCCTCATAGTGTAAACAAAATTGTGTTATTTCGTTCTTCTGACAAACAGCTTCTGATCATGAACAATCCAGAACATGCTCTCTCTTCAGCGCTGAAATATAACCCTTAATCAGTACCTCCACTCGTACTCCTTTAAACCTTTCTTCATCTTTTCTGAAAATCTTTTTATCAAGGACTTTTAGAGCCCATTTCTGCCCTTCTTTTGTCATAGTACTGTAACTCCTCTGATTAATTGTATCTGCGGCTCACCGATGCTTTAATACATTTCTTGAATTTACGTATAAGCACTATTAACTAACCTTGAACACTCTTGTACTCTCTTTTAGATTAGTCCCATCTGAAAAATTTCTGATTTCCTGTTTTGGTGCAATTTATCCTTATCAATCTATTTTCAGAATGAAAATCAGAATCAGGTTTAATATCACCGGAAACAACAGGAATTCTGCAGATGCTGGAAATTCAAGCAACACACATCAAAGTTGCTGGTGAACGCAGCAGGCCAGGCAGCATCTCTAGGAAGAGGTGCAGTCGACGTTTCAGGCCGAGACCCTTCACCAGGACTAACTGAAGGAAGAGTGACTCACCAGCAACTTTTATGTGTGTTGCTTTAATATCACCGGCTTATGTTGTGAAATTTGTTAACTTTGTGGCAGCAGTACAATACAATACATGATAATATAGAGAAAAAAATGAATTACAGTTAGTATATGTATGTATATTAAACAGTTAAATTAAAATAAGTAATGTAAAAACCGAAAAAAATAAAGATTAGAATAGTGAGGTATTGTTTATGGGTTCAATGTTCATTAAGAAATCGGTTGGCAGAGGGGAGGAAGCTGTTCCTGAATCACTGAGTGTGAGCCTTCAGACTTCTATCCCTCCTTCCTAACAGTAACAATGAGAAGAGGACATGTCACTCATTGCACAAACAAGGGAAAGTCTGCAAATGCTGGAAATTCGAGCAACACACACAAAATGCTGAAAGAACTGAGCAGGCCAGGCGGCAGCTAGGGAAAAAAGTACAGTCGACGTTTCGAGCCAAAACCCTTCAGCAGGACCTGCCAAAGGATTCGGCCCAAAATGTCGACTATACCTTTTTCCATAGACGCTACCTAGCCTGCTGAGTTCCTCCAGCATTTTGTGTGAGTCACTCTTTTTCTCATCTTTGATATTACCAGCTTGTGATAAGCTCCTGTCCAATAGCACAGACAGCCCTGCTGACACGCAAGGACAGGCAACAGAGTCAAGTCTTCACCTCAGATTGTTTGATACTGAATGTTAACAGCCAGTGAAGGAAATACATTATAACTATTACCCTTGCACTGAAGCATCAAAGTGTCACAGAGCTAAAGCTGTTGCTTGTGTCGTCTCATGACGACCACGACACTGAACATGAAAATGTGACCTATGTGTTAAATGTTGTTTCTGACTCCTTCTCAGTAACTCTGTCTGAAATCACAAACAAAATAATCCAGTGTTATAACGATTCTCTAAGCACACATTGAAAAGATGACCAGAGTTTGATCAACGTACAGAGGAGGAATTGAAACGATTCCATAGTTATCACATTCAGCTGTCACGTGAACAGGAATGAAGAAGATGGGATCACAAAGTAATAATGATATTGTGTGAGCAAAGATTTTAGCTGAATTTCATACCAAACATACATGGAGTAGCTGGTTCTTTAAGATTGTTATAGAGTCAGAATTGGATTTAGTGTCACCGGCATATGTTGTGAAACTTGTTAACCCAGCGGCAGCAGTACAGTGAAATGCATGATAAATAAAGATAGTGGAAAAAAAATGGAGTTACGTTAAGTATATATAGTATAAGTCTCTTAAATATTTATGCTAAAATAAGTAGAGCAAAATGACAGAAATAAAAAAGTAGTGAGGTAGTGTTCGTGGGTTCAATGTCCATTCAGAAATCAGATGGCAGAGGGGAAGAAGCTGTTCTTGAATCACTGAGTGTGGACCTTCAGGCTTCTGAACCTCCTTCCCGATGCTAACAGTGTGAAGGGAGAGTGTTCTGGGTGGTGGGGATCCTTAATGATGGAAACTGCCTTCCTAAGCGCCTTGAAAATGTCTTGGATGCTACGGAGCCTGGTCCCCTTAATAGAGCTAACTAATTTTACAACTCTCTGCAACTTATTTCGATCTTGCCAAGTTTTTGCAACTTATTTTGAGCCGGGGGTGGTAATGGAGATAAGCTCCCACTACCTATTAAATGCTCCCAGTGGAGTGCCCCTCAAATAGCCTCTGACAGTCAAGTCTGCTCCTGTCCTTCATATGTGGTTTAGTGACTAGGCCCAGCGGAACTGCTTCTACTGTCAGGAGTTACTGGTGCCTGAAAACCACCTGGTTTGGGTAGATGGGGCTTGTCAACTGTGGTTGGTAGCTCACCCAGTAGAAGGAAAACTCTGATCTCAAACCTCCGCTGCCTTCCAGCTATACCAACTCATGAGGGATTTCAGGAGTAAATCCTGAGAGAAAAAATCTGGAGCTGGAGTCCCTAAAACAGTCTTACTTTGAGTTCAATGATGATTGGCAACCCCTGCGATGCTGTTGATGTCAAACTGTATCGGTCTTCACTATTCCGTTGGTTCATCAGATGCTTGGAAAGGGGAAGTTTTGCCACATTGTCAACAGCTTTCTCTCCATATTGTAATGGCCCTGCTTGCATATCAAGACAGTTAATACGCAACATCTGTAGTTGACTCTGAGCAACAGAGGCCTAGGAGTTGATATGAACACAATTACTTCTGAAATGGTTTCAGTTTCTTGTCTGTAAACTGGTCAAGTTCTGTCCGATATTTTAATACATGTTCAGAGTATTGATAACATTATTTTTATGCATCTTGTTTGGGACTTTAGAGAATTGCTGTTTATTATTTCTGTTGGAGAATGCTCTCAAATAATTGGTAGGCAAGTTCATTCTTTGTTAAAGTTGTGGGAGTAAGGCACCAAAAACTTCTTTACAAACCTGGACATGGCCTACTGTAACTTTACAGAGAGTATATGCCGGACATGTGTGTAAAAGGTAACAAGAACTTCCTACCATTGCTTCACAGTCACGCAATGTGGATTCACATACCATGACTGTACTCAATAGAGGTGCATTCAGATCTCTCCATGCACACTGTGGTTTGTATGAAGAGCCTGTTTTTAACAATGGTACTTAGTTTCAATCTATTCTGTTTACAAATTTTATGAAATGGAAATGGTATCAAATAATATTCTTGTTTCTTCCTATTCAGCTTCAAATCAAATACAGGTCAGAATGGTTAATGGAACTCTCAAGAAGTCAGTGTAGCAGGGACTTCAAACCTTCTTGTGGAGCGCTTCTTGGTCAAATTAAGACCTTAAGACATAGGAACAGAACTGGGCCATTCTGCCCATTGTGTCTGCTCAACTATTCCATCATGGCTGATTTATTATTCCTCTCAATCCCATTCTCCTGCCTGCTCCTTGTAAATGTTGACACCCTGACTATTCAGGAACTTGCCAACATCTGCCTTAAATATACCTCTACAGCTCCTGTGGCAATGAATTCCACAAATTTACCAGTTTCTAGCAAAAGTAATTCCTCTCATCTCTGCTCTAAATGGATGACCCTCTATTCTGAGTTGATGCTCTCTGGTCTTAGACTCACCTACTGCAGGTGACATCCTCTCCATATCCACTCTATCTAGGCCTTTCAATATTCGATAAGTTTCAATGAGATGTCCCCTCATTCTTCCAAGCTCCTGCAAGTACAGGCCCAGAGTCATTCAAATGCTTTTCCTATGTTAACCTTTTCATCCTGAGAATTATTCCTGTGAACGCCCTTTAAATCCTCTCCAACGCAGGCACACCATTTTAAAATAACAGACCCAAAACGGCCCACAATACTCTCAGTGCTGTCTGGCCTTATAAAGTCACAGCGTGACATCCTTGGTCTTGCCTATATTCTAGCCCCCTCAAAATTAATGCTAACATTGCATTTGCCTTCCTCACCACTGCCACAAGCTGCAAGTTAACCTTTAGGGAATCTTGCACAAGCTCTCCCAAGTCCCTTTGCCCCTCTGTTTTTGAATTTTCTTCCCATTTAGAAAATAGTCTGTGCCTTTATTCCTTCTACCAAAGTGTAGACCATACAGTTCTCTACACTATATTCCATCTGCCACTTCTTAGCCCATTCTCCTAATCAGTCTAAGTCCTTCTGTAGACACCCTGCCTCTTCAACACTACTTGTCTTTCCACCTATCCTCATATTGTCCACAGACCACTAAGCCATCAATTCTGTCATTTCAGATCATTGCCATACACTGTGAAAAAAATGGTCCCAACACCATGGAGAACCTCAAGTCACTGGCAACCAATAAGAGAAGGCCCCTTTATTTCCACTCTTTGCCTCCTGCCAGTCAGCTGATTTTATATCCATGCTGATATATTTCCTGTAATACTATGGGCTCTTATCTTGTGTGGCACCTTGTCAAAGGCCTTCTGAAAATCCAATTTAACAATGTTCATTGACTCTTTTGTCTCTCCTGCCCGTTACTTCCTCAAAGGAGTCCAACAGATTTGTCAGGTAAGATTTCCCTTAAGGAAACCATGCTGACAATGGCTTATTTTATCATGTGCCTCCAAGTACACTGATACCTCATCCTTACTAATGGACTCCGACATCTTCTCAACCACTGAAGTCAGGCTAACTGGCCTATCATTTCTTTTCTTCTGCCTCCCTTCCCTCTTAAAGCGAGGACTGGCCTTTGCAATTCCTCCAGAATGATGCCAGAACCTAATGATTCTTAAAAGATCATTACTAATACCTCCACGATTTCTTCAGCTACCTCTTTCAGAATCTTGAGGTGTAGTCCATCTGATTCAGGTGACTTATGTACCATCAGACCTTTTAGCTTCCTAAGCTCCTTCTCCTTGGTAATAGCAATTTCTGGCATACAGCTAGTGTTTTCCACAGTGAAGACTGATGCAAAATACTTCTTGACTTTCTCCGCCGTCTCTTTGTATTCCATTACTGCCTTTCCAGTGTAATTTTCCAGAGGTCCGATATCCACTCTCACCTCTCTTTTACTCGTTATATATTTGAAAATCTTTTGGTATCCTCTTTTATAGTATTGGTGAGCTTACCTTCTTATTTCATCTTTTCTCTCTTTATAGCTTTTTTAGTTGACTTCTGTTGGTTTTCAGAAGCTGCCCAGTCCTCTTACTTCTCACTAACTGTTGCTATATTACATGCCTACTCTTTTGCTTTTATGCTGTCTTTGACTTCCCTTGTCAACTACTGAGGCCTCATCCTCCCTTTAGGATTCTTCTTCATCTTTGGAATGTATCTGTCCTTCTGCATTTTCCCCAGAAACTCCAGCCTTTGCTGCCTGTAGTCATCCATACTAATAATCCATTCCAATCAACTTCGGCCAGTTCCTCTCTCACGCCCTTGTAATTCCTCCACTGTAGTACTGACACACCTGTCTGTATCTTTTCCCTCTCGAACTGCAGGGTGAATTCTATCCTATTATGATCACTAGCTTTGATTTGATTTTTTACCAACAGAACTACCCCACCCACTCTGCCTGCCTGCCCTTTCAATACAATGTGGATCCTTGAATATTAAGCTCCCAACTATCATCTTTGTTCAGCATGACTCAGCGTAAAACCTGCCAATCTCTAACTGTGCTACAAGATCATCTATCTTATGCCAAATATCGCATGAATTCAGATATAACACCTTCAGTCCTGTATTTAGCATTTTAAATTTTGCCCCCATGTTACATTTCATCTCATCCCACTGACTGCAAATTTGCTCTGTCATCTGCCTGTTCTTCTTCATATAGTCTCCCTACACACTGCTTCTGTATATGAACTGCCACATCCTCAGCCCTATCATTCTGGTTCTCACCCCCCTGTCCAGTAGCTCTCGAAAACTTGCCCACAAGGATATTGGTCCCCCTCGGGTTCAGATGTTACATATCCTTTCTGTAAAGATCATACCTTCCCCTGGTGCCTTAAAACCAGTGCTTCGGCTAGATGGAGCTCGTCAGCCTGGGAAGGCAGTCCATCTAGGAGAGGGAAAACTCTGATTTCAAACCTCCGCTGCCTTGCGGCCATACCCACTCATGGGAAAGGCTTCGGGGGTAAACCCTGAGGACAAATCCGGAGCTGGAGTCCCTAAGGCAGTCTGACGTTGCCTTCAGCCTTGTTCTGGCAACTCCTGCAAACGGTAATTAGATGGGTTACTGGGTGGTGTGGCTCATTGGACTGGAAGAGCATCTTCCACACTATATCAAAATAAATAAAAATAATATACAAATAAATAATACTGATTGCATGAGTTGTAGAGTCCTTGAAAGTGAGTCCATAGGTTGTGGACAGCTTCTTCACTTTTTACGTATTCACATAAATATTTTGATCTTGATATTTGACATAAATATCTTAATATCTTCACAAGATATTGAACATCTGCCTAATTACTTCTTGCTAAGTTAGCCAAAACCTGATTTTCTTGAAGTAAATCTGACATGGAAATACCACTGCAGTACTCAAAGAGTTAAATACATGTATCCTAGCAACTGCATTCTGATATAGCCTAGAAGATGGACTCTAAGCACATTTTTTCATAAGTACAACTCAATTGCTTTCTTACTGCAGTAATTTAGATCTTGTTTCAGAATAATTGTATAAAAGACTGTCTGTACGCAGTGTTTATCTTACTGTTGAAAAAAATCTGTATTTGGCGTAGCCTCTAAGATGAAAGTACATAAATAATGTGTACAGGAAGTTCAATGTATGATTTGAAAGTTATAACATATGAAAACGATCCACTCTGGCACCAGGCTGAATGGTGTGGTATGTAAACATAAGCAGAAAGTGTAAAGTTCATACGGGTTTAGATTTACTGAAAGATACCACAAACTGTAAACTGTAATACAGAAAGCAAAAGTCACAAGACAAAAATTACATCAATAAACTTCCTTTCCCTTACCATCTTAAACGTGGACATCTTAGCCTGCTGAATTTCTAGGTGAACAACTTGCCAGTGGGTCCATCTTGCTATTGAATTGGCTCAGAATCACTTTCCAAGATTCTGCTTTCCTGTGGGTGGACAAAATGCTGAAGGAACTCAGCAGGCCAGGCAGCATCTATAAAAAAGAGTAAACAGTTGATATTTTTGGCCGAGGCTCTTCATTAGGGCTGGAAAGGAATAGGGGAAGTCAGAAAGACAGCAGGGGGAGGTGAGCAAGAGGCATAAGGTAGTAGGTGATAGGTGAAACCAGGAGAGGGGGAGGGGATGAAGTAAAGAATGGGGAAATCAGTTGGTGAAAGGGATGAAGGGCTGGAGAAGGGGGAATCTGGTAGGAGTGGATAGAAGAGCATGGAAGAAAGGGAAGTGGGGGGAGCACCAGAGGGAGGTGATGGGTGGGTAAGGAGATAAGGTGAGAGAGGGAAATGGGAATGAGAATGATGCAGAGGGTGGGGCAATTACTAGAAGTGCAAGAAATTGACATTCATGCCATCAGGTTGGAGGCTACTCAGACCAAATATAAAGTGTGCTCTTCCAACCTGAGTGTGGCCCCATCGCAGCAGTAGAGGAGGCCATGGATTGACATGTCTGAATGGGAATGGGAAGTAGAACTGAAATGGTTGTCCTCCGGTGATCCCACTTTTTGTGGCTGATGGACCAAAAGCACTCAGCAAAGCGGTCTCCCAATCTACGTTGTGTTAGATAGATACAAACAGTCTTTACATAGGTCATACCAGATGCAATTCTGAAGTGACAACAAAACTGAATGAAACAACCTAACTTCAGAGATTTGCAGACAGACTTGAAAGATTCAGAAGTGAAGACATGGTATGACTTGCTAAATCCAGAATTTTGGAAGCAGAGTTTAGTGTGAGTATCTTTTAGCTCATCTGAAAAGGGAGAAATTTCTCTGCCTATTGAGTTTTAAACAGGCCACTTTTTTCTCCTGTTTTAGAAGCTTATGGTTACATATTCCTACATATAAAATAATGAGACTCTCCAAAGGACGCAGAAGAGGCATCTGCCATTTTGAAAGTGGCCAGTTGGGACTGGAAATCAACAGGGGTCAGGTAGGCATCTCTAGTCAGGTGAAGATACTGCTGCACAAGTTCATCTGGCACTGAATTTATCATCTACTGCAGATAAGCTGTGGAAAACATCTGGGTCCAGAGAACTCTCCCTCTGGAAGTGAATGATTACACAGAATGAATTTTTCACTTGTTCTTCTCAAAACAACTCGAGCCAGCCATTTTAATTCCATTTCCCATTTCCACACTGACACGTCTGTCCACTGCCAATTTGTGGCTAGATCCAGATTAGAGGAACAACATCTCAAATTCTGTCTTGGTAGTCTCCAACCTGAAAGCATAAATATCAGTTTCTCTAACTTCTGGTAACCACTTCACTCTGGTCCCACCTCCATGGAAGAATTGGTTAGGGTCATCTACTTTATCCAGTGCTCCTGGCACGGCTTCCTGTATATTAGTGAGACACAGCACAGATTTGGGGATTGCTTTTGAGCACCTTTGCTCTGTCCATTACAAAAGACACTACTGCTATGATGAGGCCAAACACAGGGTGGAAAAGCTTCATATTTAGTCTAGATAGCCTCAAACTGATGGCAGGAAAATTGATTTCTCTATCTTTCTCCTCCTTCTTTCCCCTCCTTCCTTCTCTCTTTTTTCATTTCCTGTTCTGATTTCCCCCCACCCATCATCTCCATCTGGTTTGCCTCCTCCTTCCCTTTCTTCCATGGTCCACTGTCATCTCCTATTAGATTCTTTCAGCTTCAGATATTCACCTCTTCCACCTAACCACTCCCAGCTTATTACTTCAGCCCCCTCCCCCACCCACCCATCATCTCCCTCAACTGGTCTAACCTATCAACTGCCAGCTTGTAATCCTTCCTGTCACCCACCTTTTTATTTTGGCTTTTGTCCCTTTCTTTCCAATCCAGATGAAGGGTCTCTGCCTGAAATGGTGGTTGTTTATTCCCTTCATAGATGCTGTCCAACTTGTTAAGTTCCTTTAGCGTTTTGTGTGTGTTCTTCTGGCTTCTGTCCTCTTTCTTTTCAGTCCTGGTAAAGGTTCTCAGTCCAAAACGTCGACTGTTCATTTCCCTCCATTGATGTTGCTTGACATGCTGCATTACTCCAGCATTTTTTAATGTGTTCCTACATCAAAGCACATAAATATCAAGTATATGATAAACAATTATTGAAAGGCAATATCAGAGAGAAAGACCATACAGTATTCATTGGTTTGTAAGTTCTCTTGCACATTCTTACATGACCAGTTTTTGACAGATACTTTAGGAGAAGGAGGCAGACCGAGTTTTAAGATGAACTATTGTTTTTGCTCATATTTAACTTAAAATGCTTACTTGTAAAGGATTTGAACTAATGGAGACGACTGTCCTGTGACTTGTTATATAGGCAATTGGCACATACAATTATTGTTATGGCCGTCATTATGGAAGCTTTTGGTGGTTGGACTTCACCTCTCCCAACAGTAGCCAATTGACTGGGAGAAAACACAACAACAGTGTTGATTTCAAGTAGCACTTAAAAGGGTACTCAGCTCTTAAAAACACACTCACCATTTCATAGGCATCTGCTGCTAGAGCTCTGGAGAAAACTCCTGAAACAGCAGGAGAAACTATGGGCCATTTTACCCAAAATATCAAAACCTAGACAGTATTTACTCTAGAAATTATCCGGGGACTTTGCCTAAAAAGAAGGTTTCACTCTCTACACTTTGTAGGATTTACCAGGAGAAAGGGAATGTTTATCTTTGGCATCTTGTTGATGAGGAGCAGAAAGAGGACATGAAAGCAGAAGGAGCTGGAGAGACAAGGATGGGAGATGGTATCTGTCTCCATGATGAGCAGAGGGCACATCTCTATGGCACCTTTTCTCCTTGTCTCCTGATCTTCAATCTGAGAACCCATATGTCCTGCTCCTTGACATCTGAATCAATCTGAATTGTCCCACAATGTACTGGGCTATCTCATTGGAAGTAGATACAGGGAGTTTTGTAAACTGCCCCAGTTATCTTATTATCATTTGCAGGCATCTAGGGATCCCTGCCCGGTTAATTCAGATCATGCTGGTTGACATTTAGAATCCAAATAGTAGAGTTAATGTAAACTTTTTAAACTGGTGAGTCTTATTCACACCCACTTAACTGTCTCTTTTCATCCTTTAGTCAAAATAACAACCTTGACTTCTTTGGACAAAATCACAGATTTAATGAAAACAAAAGTTTTGCCTTAGTTACTGTTGATATAGTATTTGACCATTGAAGCACCATATATATCACTACACATTACCCAAGATTAACCATCTGTCATACCCACTTTATTTGAAGTAAGAGAAACTCTATGTGCTTTTAAAAGTGTCATAGTTTAAAAATGGCATGAGACATTATATAATTAACATGTTGCTGGTGTTTGTGTTGGCAAATATTTTGGTATTACGAAAGAATTTAGGAACATATTTTAACCAGATGAGAAGTTCAAGCCGTGTCAAATTGTAACATTCATGATAATTTAATAAAGATTTTCCAGCAGCTAGAAACTGCAGAGATGGCATTGCCAATCTCCTTTTACATGTTTACATCCAGGAGTAGGTTATTGCGAGTAGGCAGTTTAAAGGGTTTGGCATGAACTAGATGGGCTGAAGGGCCCGTATCTGTACTGTACTTCTCCATGACTCAATTACACATTAAATTTGTTCCACTGAGAACAAATTTAAGGTGTAATATGTCCAACTTTCTTGTTGCTGGAGATCTTTGTATATGGTTCAGATATTCCTGATACTCTTATACACTTCTGGAGTGCCCCTTGAGTCAGAAGGTTGTGAGTTACATCCGAAGGAACTGTGCACAAAATCTAAGCACGTGTTTCTCTGTAGTTTTAAGGGAATGCTGTGTAACCTGGAAAGTAAATCTCTCCTGCTAGGACTGTATTCTTTGGAACGTAGAAGACTGAGAGGAGATTTGATGGAGGCATACAAAACTGTGAGGGTATAGATAGGGTAAATGCAAGCAAGCTTTTTCCATTGAATTTGGGTGGGAGTACAACTAGTGGTCATGGGTTAAGGATGAAAGGTGAGAAGTTTAAGAGGAACATGAGGGGAAACTTCTTCACTCAGAGGGTCATGAGCGCGTGGAATTTGCTGCCAGCATAAGTGGTGAATGCGAGCTCGATTTCAATGTTTAAGAGAAGTTTGGATAGGTACATGTATACTAGGGATACAGAGGGCTATGGTCCCAGTGCAGGTTGATGAGAGTAGGCAGTTTAACTGATTCTGGCATGGACTAGATGGGCCAAAGGGCCTGTTGTTGCACTGTATTTCCCTATGACTCTAATGAACACAGCTGATCACTCATAACCTTCAGAAACACAGACCACAGCCCCATCATGTCTACCTGGCCTGAACCCTTGTTTCTAGGTCACTGCCTTAAACCTCTTCAGCAACTGGCAACAGACAGCGACAGGGCAGCTTGCAGCTTCCATATATCCACTTCCACTGAAGGTGTACATAATACATACATAAATTCAGGGGCAATAACTCAAGTACCTTGCCTTGTCACTACAACACTTTTATATGAAAGTGTTCACCACTACTGTATGAAACCTTTGCTCTTTAGAGACAAGAGTGTGGCACTTCTGCCCTCTCAGAGGGATAGTGCCTGTCAATATGAAGCTGCCTTATGCATATTCCAGTGGGTTTGCATGCACATCTTTCTTTGGCTTGGTTGCCTATCCTGCTGTATTAACTTGTGCGCAACCATCCGCAGAAGCGACTCTGGTGCGAGTGGAGAAGTGTCTTTCACCGTGGAAACATACAGCAGCCTACTGAAGTGCCAACCGTCCTTAAGCGTTCCCTACAGCGGAAAGCCGGAGCAAGTATGTGAACAGCCCTCTAAAGTGTGTCGGTGCAGTAAATGGAAGTCAACAAAAAGCTGGCCAATCAATTTTCTGAGTTAGGAGAACATGAACTAATTTCAGCTGCCAATGTTCCAAATAAACGTTTCAAAGGATGACATGACACTGGAGGACATCCTACGCACCAAACATCTGATGTCAGCTGGCTTGTACTGTGACTGGGAGTGCCAGGTTGAATTTCTTGAACTTAATGACACTTGCAGTGTGATTGCATTTTCACACTTCATACACAAATATTGAACTGCAATCGTGTGCGTTTAAAAGCACAACACTGTATCATCCAATTTCTAGGCAGTAGGCTTTTGGGCGAGTGTTTGAATGAGAGATCATAAATAGTGGCACGTTAGGCAAGATTTTAATGTTAGTTTCGGGACCTAGAAATGAGAACCATGCTATCTCAGGGCATCTGTGCCCTGATGAGTGATGTGGTAAAATTAATAGCAACAAAGACACTAGCATAAACATAGAGAACAAATATTATCTGTGAACTAGTATTTAATAAACTCCAGCATCCTGACAAGCCAATTAGGAAGAGATTATAGATCATGAAATTTTTATTGAAGAGTTTAAAAAAAACACATTTGAATGGAGCAGCATGTGAATAGACTAGACCAACATAAACATGAATGTGCTAGAATAAAAAGAAAGACAGATGATAATGAAACTTTTCTATAAGCAAAATATCCCTAAAATGGCACAGAAAACTATTCATTTATTTATCATTGTTATTATTGTTGTGCTCAATTCACTTCACTCTAAGCGTGCTCTTTGCATGTTACGGACTTTGTACTAAAGGTGCTATGATGCTACTTAATTGATTTGACAGAAAACCTGACCTAGACACAATGTGCAAGGATTCTTTACATGGAAGGAAGGCAGAGTTAGATATCAATACCTCCTACTTGGATGAAGATTTCTTTTTATGCACTATCTTAATGTGTTTCACTTATACATTTATATTTGGTCACATGTCTCTGTCCTTTCATGTTCTCTTAAGGTTTCTATAATTAATCATTCCCTGCCGCCCTTACGACTGCTCCAATATGCACTGCTCCTTAAAAAAAGTGAAAGTAAGTACCAGGCTCTGTCAATCTAGTTTCTGGTATTAAGATAACATATAAAAAGAAATCTTCATCCAAGTAGGAGATATTGATATCTAATTCTGCCTTCCTTCCATGTAAAGGATCCTTGCACACAGTGTGGCATTAGTGATAATCACTTGTCTCCAACTTTCTCTGTTGGAAATAAGACAAATCAGCTTTCAATGTTATGGGAGATGTCGATCAAAGGCTGTTTGAGGCAGACAATTTCATCATAGACTCTCTAAATTCAATTGAATTTGGATGCAAGCAAAAGCCTGGTTCTGATATACTTCCCAGTACATGGCAATGAGGTTAAAGAACTGATTAAATACATCAGAATATACTTTGAATACTTGAAGGAACACTGGTAGAATGCTTACTTCTCAACTCAAATGCAGAATGTTTAACTCCCTGTAGTATAAGGTTCAAAAACAATCATACTGTGGTACTCAGCTGCGGCCTGATATAACTAAGATGGGCAGCTGGTGGACGAGCTTGGAAATGTTTCAATTGCATTCACATTGAACTTTATTTAGTCCATGGCTGATTTGCTAATCTTGTTGAACTATTAGTAGGAGACTCTGAATATCTCAAATGACCTCCTCATCAGAGCAAGATCACTGAGAACCTGTCTGTCAAAATGCCTGGAGCAAAATCATAAGCAATAAAAATCAATTTTGTAGAAGAATTATATTATAAATTTATCTTGCAGCCAGAGGTGTAGGCATCTGTAACAGAGGTCCAAAGAACATGTGCTGAGATGTAATAGTTAAAGATGCTACAGAGAATGAGTGAAGCAGGGCCTGAGAGGATTCATGAAACTAAATGATACTAATTCAATATTTTTCAGGAAAGTGAGGCATTAGAAATTACCAAAGATAGCTGTTGAATGAGAGTGTGGCACAGGAAGAGACATCAGAATCTGAAATGATATGGAATTTATAAAGGTTGGGTGAGGGGTTTGGAAGTGTGTTTAAGGACCAATCTCTCTGTTTGCTGCTTAGACAGTGTGGTGTTCATTGATCTGAATAAATACAAAATCTGGATCACATGGCCCAAAGTTTTGAGATAAATGCTAAAAGAACCAACCCTTTTAGGATGTAAACATTAGGGGAATCAACATTAAATGGCCAAATCAAGAGGGAATCTGGTGATAACAATTAAGTGTGAATGATCCTAATCAGATTTGCAAGTGTGTCAAACCCACATCAGGTAAAGTTGGACTCTTCCTTCTATTTTTGACAATTTTTAAAAATAGTGTCATTGAAAAATGACAACTATTGCCTTTTAAGGATAAATTATTTGTTGATTCTTCTATATTCCTCAAGTGAAATCTATAAGTTAAAACATATTACATATTCTAGTAAACAAAAATAATCAAACTAAATTTTCTCCATATCCCTTACAATCTCCATTTAATAATCAATTCCTACAGTTACTACTTCTCCCCAAAGTACCATCAATAATTTATTCTTCTGATACACCATTAGTGTTTCCAGGGCTGTGAATCTTGGGGAAACTATTTGCATATAGCGATATATGCTAATATGTCCTTTAATGAACTTAGAGCAAATTCAAATCCTGTGAATCTTAATGCATTTTAATTGAAACGTGAAACCCGGTTGTGTTAAAAACAAAATACAAGAGAAAATAGTTTTCTCTACTATTGTTTAATTGCTATCAGATTGTGATACTAGTTGGTGACTGACTGAGCAGGCAGCAGATCAAAGTCAATAACCACAGTCCTTTGAAACAGAAAAAAAACAAGCACTTCTGAAAAAATATCTTTATTAGAAAAATATTAATTGAAATTTTCAACATAAGATTGGGAGAAATAGATCTTCATCACTGTTGGTACTTATATATAGTCATTTGAATGTGCTATAAATCAGTCTTGTTCTAGTTTTCTGTCTACATGTCCCAATGGCTCTGACTGACATATGGTACACAAGGTACTATCATCTCTCCACTACTTTACTCAAATGGGAAATTATTTTCTAAAGCAATTGAAACTATGGATTTCTTTGGGGTGTGAAAATGGTGCCAGTAGATTGCATGCACATTGTAGCCCTCACTTGCCTGTCCTTTAATTGGAAATCAGGATGGGTACATAATAGGCAGGGGATTTCTTGCTCCCCTTTTTATTAATCCACTTAAAGTTCCATCTTAAGAGCAGCAAATGATTTAAGTGGATGACACACAACTGAATCCAATTTAGTTTTCACCACACTGTTGTGGTTATTTAAACAGCGATCAAGATAAGGAAACATAACTCATTTTGTATCCCATCCTCATTCCGTACCTTCTTAGCTCAGGAGTTGCAACTCCCTTGCTCCTGACAATATCGTGGAAAATAAAATCAACGAATTTGAAACCTTTCTTATCTGTATAACTTGGTAACATCAAGCAGTTATGTCTATTAATCTAAGCAACCGCACATTTGAATCTGAGCTGTATATTTTATTTCTAGGAGTGCTGTACCATGTCAGCTGAGTCAAGTGGGATTAGGAAATGGGAACAAATGCTTGATAAGAAATTGTGACAAAGGGGAGAAGGAATGTAAATAGGATTATAACTTGGGTGAAAAGATGAAAAAAGTAATGAGAAAAGAAAACACTGAGATTGAAACACAATGTTTAGATTAAATGTTGTACGGGACTGGTGGGCTGGGAGAGAAATGAGCAAAATTACAATGGGATTTTGGACTTGCAATCTGTGCTTACACCTGTTTGAGGTCACTCGCTCTTTATTTTTAATCTTCTGTCGATTGATTCAAATGTTTTTCTCTGTGGCATTTATTTCTTAATTTTTTTTGTGTATTTTAGAAATTCCGTGAAGTTTTATTGTGCTAGGAACCTCTGGTTCAATAATTACTCTCTTCTGACTATAATTCCTCTCTCTCTGTGGTCTTCCTTGTCCATCTGATGTAAGTAATTCTAATTTTGAGGACATTGATCTCTTCCACCAGATTTCTTGCGGTCGATTTTTTTAATTGAAAGAATTGGGTGATGCGACCTGACCCAGTTGAAGTGTCCAAAGACATCCAGTTCCACTGTGAAAGCAGAAACTGCAAGGCTAGTGGTTACCCGTTAAACAATAGAATGCAAGGCGTCTCAGAAATGTTGAACTTTTTGTTGCAAAGATATGGAGGAGTGAAAGCAGGAATAGTGTGCCAAGTTTCAAATTGTAGGAAAGTTCTAAATTAATAAAACAGTTGATGAAAAATAAAATGCAGAGACTTTGAATTTGTGGTGATGGAAGTTTGATAGCACAAGGACTTCAACATGTAGGATACTTGGTAAAACACTGGATTTTACATTGAATCTGAGCGTTACCTGACAGTGATGTGTTAAGGAAGCCTGACAGTGATGTGTTAAGGAAGCCTCACAGCATGACACTAACTACAGCTATGAAAATAATGACAAAAGCAGCAGCATTAATGAGATTCCAAATAATTTTTAAATAGCATCATATCATGATGGGGGCCTTACAATTAAAATAACTACATGCAAATCACCTGAAGGGCTTCCATAATAAAAAAAAATAGTTTTCTCAAATTTCAGCTCAATGATACCTGGGTTTTCAGATGAGGTAAATGTCTATCCCCCAACAATGATGCTGCTATTGAGCTATAAAGCCAGATATGCAGAAAAGAAACAACTGGAAAATATATTCATGTTTGAGTTACACTCAGTAGCCACTTTATTAGTAGCCAATGAGTGTATACACATGGTCTTCTGCTTCTGTAGCCCAGCCACCACAGGATTCGATGTGCTGCGCATTCAGAGATGCTCTTTTGCACACCATTGTTGTAACGCGTGGTCATTTGATTTACTGTCACCTTCCGGTCAGCTTGTACCATTTTGGCTATTCTCCTCTGATCTCTCATTAAATAGGCATTTTTTCCCACAGTACTGCCCCTCACTGGATGTCTCTTGGTTTTTGCACCAATCTCTGTAAACTCGAGAGATTGCTATGCGGGAAAATCCAGGAGATCTGCAGTTCCCTAGACACTCAACTCGCCCCATCTGGCACCGACAATTACTCTATGGTCAAAGTCAATTAGATCACATTTCTTCCCCATTTTGATGTTTGGTCTGAACTTCTGACCTACTTGACCATGTCTGCATACTTTTATGCATTGAGTTGTCGCCACATGATTGGCTGATTAGATATTTGCATTAACTAGCAAGTGAACACTGAATGTACAGTGTTTTGCTCTGCTTCATATATAAATTTCATATGAGGGAAAGAAATGCCATTGTGCTGCAACAGGCTACAGTGAGATCTTTTCAGGTCCATAAAACAGGAGTCTGATATTCAGGATATCTGTCATGATTGTGTCAGAGGTACAATGCAAAGTAATTAGAAAAAAATTTGGAAAACTGTATTCTTCAGCATTGACATCTCATGTCTAATTGAACAAAACCGTGTTTAACATCTTTGCACTGAAAAACATTAATAAAGCAAAACTAAAGTTCATTTTATGACATATTGTCAAAATGTGAATGAAATCCCTGCAAGATGTGACATTACAAAAGGTCATTTCACCCATCAGAAAAGCAGATCAGCAGCTTCAGGGTTGTAATGGTACTTATACTTTGACAATTATTTTGTTGGAAAAAATAAACAAAATTTTGTATTGACAATACCAGGGACAAATTTTTAAATTAAAGCTCATAACATTTAAAGGCCCTGTTCTCCATAGTCCTGTATTTACAAGTAAAATAATTCCTACAGCATATTTTGACTTTACAGAATTAGCTAAGGACTTAGAATAATGTTGACTGAATCTGTTGTGATTTTTCTGATTAATTGCTTTAACAGAACACAGCTGATATTAAAAGCTCAAGGAGACTTTTGTGTAAAGTGACATGGAAATCATAAAACTGGTAACTTTGCCAGAGATAAGTAAGTTCTCTGTCTATGAGTAGAATATACCTGGTTATTATGAAGAGTTTTCCAAGCGTTGATTGTGGAAGTCCTAACCATTTCAATCCACGTCCCAAACCATTATAGAAAATACATTACAATATAGGATTAAAAAGAACTGTCACTAGATACTTCACTAGTAGAAACTGTTAGATACCTGTGAGTAACATAAAGGCAATTACCATATTGAGATATTTAGATAATAATTCCATAAACTTAGAACCAAAAACAAAGTGGTGCCGGATTGCCACAAAAGGCTCAAAATAAGGATTATAATTTTGAAATGATTCCAAGCTATACATTTTTTTGCATTAAATTCCATAAACTTAATTTGTCCATTTGATTTTGATTGTGACGTATAAGTATCATCAGCAGCCAATTATCAGTTGATCAAGAAGAATGGATCATTCTGTCTGCCAAGATGTCAATTTAAGGTGAGATGTAGGTTCAATTTATTAAAATAACTATTTTATTTTAATAAGTATATAAAATAATTTTATTTTAACTTCAAATAATACATACCAGGAAAATTTAAAAAACAACTAAATATACTTTTACAGGACGGTCAGTGCTAATAGCACGCAGTTGTGAAGAAAATCTTCCTGCTTTCAATGCTGATGGAGCAGAGGGCAGCACAAGTGATTATGGGAGGGTGGTCAAGGATGCCAGAGAGGGCTCCAAGTTGGAGGCTTTGTTTCCTATCATAGTATATCCTATTAATTCCTACAAAAACAGGAAGAAGGCAAAAGCTGACAGAAAGGAGAGTAAAGGGTAAGCAATCAACTGAAGAACAAAAACAGCTGAGAGTCACAGAAAGGTACCACAGTAACCGTTCCCTCCAAGTCAAATTGGTTTAATTGGTTCATATATTAAATTTATTGTAATGTGTAAATGTTACAGAAGCTGTCACAACCGTATGCCTTTCCTCTTCATCATTTTGTTGAACTCATAAATTCCAAGCAAGATCACAGCAATGTTCTGCATTTCTAAAGGACCTTCCAACATGTTCCAATGTACTTCAGGACCAATACAGACCTTCCAGATTTGCAGGGATAGTTTAAATATAAGGGGAAATGTAGCCAAGTTCAGCACAGCCAGCTCTGCAAACAAAAATGTGATGATGAGCAGTTAATCTGTTCTCAATGTTAGACAAAGGATAAAAATGAGTCAGGATACTGGGGTGAACTAGGACTCATGAACCTGGATTTGAAAGTGGGTTAATGCCTCACTGAGATGGCCCGTCTGACAGTTCTTCATTTCTCATCCAAGACTTTTGTGTTTGTACACTTGATGGAACCTTCTAACTCAAAGGTTAGATTTCCACTAACTGACCCACATTAGGTGGCTAAAACTGTTGTTCCTTATATAAGTTCAGTAACCACACAAGAAGTTTACTAACATATGTAAGTTATAATGGGCATATGAAAGTAATTTTAACAAGGAGTGCAATGATGTTACTTCTAAATAATTTTGAAAACCGGTTTCTCCAACTTCTGGTAATTTCTCCCCCCCCCTTCTCTCTTTCTCCATTCCCCATTCTGGCTCCCCTCTTACACCTTCTCTTCATCTAACTTGCCTATCACCTCCCTGTAATGCCCCTCCTCCTTCCCTTTCTCCCATGGTCCACTGTCCTTTCCTATCAGATTTCATCTGCAACCATTTACCTCTTCCACCCAGCACATCCCATCTCCTTACTTCATTCCCCCTCCCCAACCCATTGGCCTTCCCTCACACCTGGTTTTGCCTATCACCTGCCAGCTTGCACTCCTTCACCTCCCCTTACCTTCTTATTTTGGCTTCTTCCCCATTTCCTCTCCTCTTCTGATAAAGGGTCTTGGCCAGAAATGTCAACAGTTTATTCCTCTCCATAGATGCTACTTGGTCTGTTGAGTTCTTCCAGCACTTTATGTGTATTCTTCAAATAACATTATAGACTACTTCAAGGTTTAAGCATAATCAGAAACATCATATGTGCTTCCACTGTTCCTATTTTATCAGGGAGATGCACTGATTTTCTGTGGTGTGAAACACAGAGAGTCTAAGTCTAGGTAAAATAGCCCACGGAAAGTTTCTGCTAATACACAATTTGTTCAAGGGCCTCAGCATATTGATGTTGGGCCTTCTGAATTTACTGTCCTGCTTCAAATAGGGATGAGGCTGACAGAGGTGAATCTTCATTACTGAAGTGAGCTAAAGAAAATCGTTAATAAATGCTGCTTTCATTTACAACTGCTCTCCATCAATTTTCACAGCCTTTTGTTTTCATATTGAATTTTTTCCTTGTTTTTTAAAAGATTTCTGTTTGATTTGTGTCTCTCCAGGAATTCAGTGTCCAGAGAATAACAGATGTTCTCTTCCTTCATGGCATGGGACATTAGTGTGCCAGTGTGTTGGTTAGTGCCAGGTATTGTTTTATTTTAAATGCTTTTATTTTCTTTAATTGTGCTACTGTACACTGAACCCATCTGTTTCAGCTTCTCACCATCCTCTTTCTTGGCCAAATGCTGACAATCAGCTAGCTGCATGATGTCTGGTAAACAGGATCAAGCTGGCTGTTGGTAGTTGGGAAAATGCTGCTGCTGTCCTTGTCAGCTGTCAGCATTGGAAATGGCAGCTTCCTCAGGTGATAAGGGACACTTAGTTCTGTACCTGTGGTAACAGTGTTTACTTCCAACCTCCCACCAGTAACCATGCTGCCAAGGAGCTTTGATTATGGCCGCAGCCAAACTTGCTGTTGTCCTTTCTCCATCTCTGTTTCTGTGTTCCTTCAAGGATTCTACAGTCATTTTAATTTTAATCTCAAGATAAAACAATCGTGCTTAGGAATCAGCAGCCCATGTCACACAGTTTGTGATTTAGGCCTTGGTGGTACAGTAAACTGTGCTAAATATAGAATGGGTGTTGATTTTTATCATATTCTATAGCGAGTGAAATGTAGTTAAAATTATCTCCTGTTAGGATACCTTAATGGCATTGCCATGGGTCTCTCCAACTAATAATCAGCACAACTATTATTTTCAATTGTGTTACTGAGCTGTCATCGGCCTCACTATTCACACCATTTATCTCTGGTCAATAACATGAGCCATATGGAATAATAACCCCAGTTCTTAACTAGTCATTTTGTTTTTATTATTATTTTGTTTTAGAGATTAAAGCACTGAACAGGCCCATTGGCCCAACAAGCCACACCACTCAGCACCCCACATATTTAACCCTAACCTATTCACAGGACAATCAACAATGAACAATTACTCTACTAATTGGTACATCATTGGAATGTGAGAAGAAACCAGAGCACCCAGAGGAAACCCACATGTTCAGTGGGAGAACATACAAACCTTTTAAAAATTATTACTGATTGATCATCCTGCTTGTCTATCTCACAACATTGATGGAAACTTCTAAAGTTTCATTTAAACTTGCCTAATAAGCAGGATGATATTCTCCTGGCAATCCCTTTTACCTTCCAAAAATTGGGAGACAAGGAAAATGTAAGCCCAACCCCAAGCAACAAGGTCTGTTCTTAAACTGTAAGGAAGTACAGGAGCCTCAGGTGCCAAACCACCAGGTTCAGGAACAGTTATTACCCTTCATCCATCAGGCATCTGAGGCAGTGTGGATAATTTCACTCACCTCAACTCCGAATTGATTCCACAACCCACAGACTCACTTTCAAGGACTCTACAACTCATGTTCTCAGTATTATTTATTCTTTGTATTTGCATAGTTTGTCTTCCATTGAACACTGGTAGTTTATCAGTCTTTGTGTGTAGTTTTAATTGATTCTATTGTATTCTTTGTTTTAATGTGAAAGCCTGCAAGAAAGAATCTGTGATATATACTGTACGTACTTTGATAATAAATTTACTTTGAAATTTGAACTTAAAAGTCTGTCTCAATTGGTTGGGGTCCCACACAGTTTCTACTTCTTTCAGGTGATGAATTCCTTGGAAGCTCCATCAGTTAGCTGGACACTGCTGAGATGAAAGGGGAGCTCTGTTATGCGCTTGGAAAACAGAATCATTTTTTCAGTTATTATGTGAAAATTATGGTAGGCTAGCTGAAGAGCTGATAAGGAAATTTGACCTGTCATTTATCTATCTCAGGATTTAGTTCAATCATACAAGGCATTCTAAAAAATTAAAGTAGCACAGGCAACTTCCGCAAAAGAAGCCAGTAAAGCATTAAACTTTTATGTAACTGGATCCCTTCACAGTTCATTGGGCGATACATAGCAGCATAACAAATTTTCACACCCTGTTGCATATATCAGGTCACTATTTGCTAATAGAATGGCTATCACCTATTTGAACTGAAAGCCTCCAGCACCAGTAAAGGGCTGCCAATCATCTTTCAAGATGGCTGAATTCCCAAGAGTGCAAGTTTCAATAATTCTTCTCATGTAGCCACATGAGCTTCTGTCACTGGTACAATGGGATTTATATAGGTTTTATGAATGGAAAGAATTCTATTCAATAAATATACTGGTTCTGTGTGACTATCTGTGCCACATCATGCAAATTGCCTATCGAGAAAGGAAGGGATAGTATCCCAGTTGGACTGTAACAGTGAGCGGCTGTAGCATTGTAGTTAATGGCAGAACTTGCATTAGCACAATGAAACAATATCTTTGGTCTACATTTGAGTATGAAGGATGGCTTATGTAAGTTGCTGAGAATTTACACATGGAGTTATTTAATCTTTACTGATACATTTCCATCTTCACAAAGGTTTGCAGAAATATTTATCTTCCTTACAAAGCAACCTCTCTGCAACTAAGTTCCTCAGAAGTTTTCCTTTTTGAATCTCCTGATGCCGATATCCATTACTGGCAGGCACAAATATTGTCAGTCTATAAAAGTATGGAGAATTTTGAATATACATACGGTACATACTTGAATAAGGATTTCCAAAATAAAACTGAAGCACAGGGCAGTTTGTTTTCCTTTGAGGTGTAATGTTGACCTACCAAATTCTAATATTGTAATGTGACAAGTCTTCCATGTTCCCAATTTCATCTTCTGTGCTCTGGGAAGATACTGATTTTCCCATTGAAATGAGGGGAATAAAAAATCTCAGTGAAAAATACAAATAGTTAGTGTAGTAAGTAGCAAGTAGGTCAGGCAGCATTTCAGGTTGATGTCCTTTCATCAAAGGAAGAGTCATACTTGTATCACAGGACAGCTACTGTACAACTAAATAATAACGTATATACAGTGGATTCTGGTTAATTGGGCCATCAGCTAATCTAGGCAGTTGTGTATTTGGGACAACTCTTAAGGCGCAAAAACTAAATTCAGAAAATAGCCAGGATACCTTTCATTTATTTGCAACACAATGCCGCTTAATTGGGGCAGGGGACTGTTGCTGAACAGTTTCTAACTAGTGTCAGTTGTGTGCACATGCATGGCCTTTGAACACTACACAGTGCTTAGAGCGATAAGATTTTAAATAACATCAGTTGTATGTACTTATGCTGAAAAAGCAGTGATTTTTGTCACTGATTGTTGGTGAGAAATAATGCAGTAAGACAATGTAGAACTGTTTTGCTTACCATGGTTTCAAGCATCAAAGCTTGGAGATGCCAGAAATGGCCGGAGTGAAAATGAAACGATTTCACTACTTCAACAATTAAGGAATTATGCGAAATTGAAGGTATCAACAATCACCTTGAACGTTACAATGAAAATTAAGATTTGGAGGATGTAGTCATCTAAAGCTTTATATGAAAGCAGTCCATTATCTACACTAGCTGCCTGCATTGGTTTTGTTCATTTACAATCATTCAAAAGAATGCATACACTGGATGAATTCCTTTGTCGATAACTGTTAGAACTGTAGTTTTATAGTACTGTAGATGTATTGGTAGTGTGCTAATTTGTTTTGTATTTAATTTAAATATATAAATTACTTATCAGTTAAACAATAGTTCGTGTTTTTTATATATTTTAACTATTTTCATGAACCTTCGGCTGATTGGGACAGCTGCTAAATTAAGCCAAAAATATTGGTCCCAGTATAAGACCATAAGATATAGGAGAAGAATTGGGCCATCTGGCCCATTGAGTCTGCTCTGCTTCTTCTTCGTGGGTGATCAAATTTTCATCTTAGCCCCAATCTCCTGGCTTCTCCCTGTATCTCTTCATGCCCTAACCAATCAAGAATCAGTCAGCCTCTGCCTTAAATATACATAAACACTTCGGCTGCACAGCTGCCAGTGGCAAAGAATTCCACAGATTCACCACTCTCTGGCTAAAGAAGTTCTTCATCATCTCTGTTCTAAAAGGATGCTCCTGTATACTGAGGCTTCTTTGCCCATTCTCCTAATGTATGTCTAAGTCCTTCAACAGCATCTGTATTTCCTCAAAACTACCTACCTCTCCACCTATCTTCATATCATCTGCAAAGTTTGTAACAAAGGTATCAATTCCACTATCCAAATCATTGGCATATAATGTGAGAAGAATTGTTACCAACACAGACCCCTATGGAAAACCACTAGCCACCATCAGTCAAACAGAAAAGCCTCCCTTTATTTTTGCTCTTTGCCTCCTGCCAATTAGCCACTGCTTTATCCATGCTAGAATCTTTCCTGTAATATCATGGGCGTGTAGCTTGTTAAGCAGCCTCATGTATGACACCTTGTCAAAGGCTTCTAAAAATCCAAATACACAACTTCAATTGCTTCTCCTTTGTCAATCCTGCTTATTATTTCTTCACAGAATTCCAACAGATTTGAGAAAACCATGTTGACTATGGCTTGTTTTATCATGTGCCTCCAAGTATACTGAGACCTCATCCTTAATAATCAACTCCAATATTTACCCAACCACTGAGGTCAGACTAACTGGCTTATAATTTCCTTTCTTTTGCCTCTCTCCCTTCTTGAAGAGCGAAGCAATATTTGCAATTTTCCAATCTTCTGGAACCATTCCAGAATCTCGTGATTCTTGAAAGATCGTTACTAATGCCTGCACAATCTCTTCAGCCACCTCTTTCAAAACTCTGGGGGTGTACACCATCTGGTCCAGGTGACTTATCTACCTTCAGACCTTTCAGTTTTCCAAGAACCTTCTCCCTAGTAATGCTAACTTCACACACTTCATGACCCCTGACACCTGTAACTTCCACCATACTGCTAGTGTCTTCCACAGTGCTATGTCCCACTTAACTGGAATCCACTGTATCTGTATTTATCATTGAATACTTTATGAAAGCTTAAAGGAAGAATGGAATAGGATTTTTATAAATGTTAAATAAATCACATCTTAACAATAAAGCAGTACCAACTGACTTTACTTTGATAGAATTGAAGGGAATTTAAAGGAAATGTATTCAAATATCAATTTATATATTTCTTAGCTTATGGATGAATATGGTAAAGATTGAAATAACTTGTATTTTTTGCACCTTCCATTGATAAAAAATACTACAAGCAAGTGTTATATTAACCATGAGGTCTAAAGGCTTTTTTGTGAACACTGTTTTAATTCCAATATTGGATACAGATGTGATGATACACAATGTAAATGATCTACCTTCCACTACAGGCATTCCTTGGCAACTTGTAGAGTAACTGTGAGCATAGAACTAAGTTTTGGAATTAAAACCAGAAAATGCTGAAAACACTCAGCAGATCAGGCAGCATTGATGGAAAGAGTAATTATTAACTACTTAGATCTGGAATGCTTCGGCAAAACATTAGATTCTGATATCATTTTGAACTTTGTAACTTTCTTTTAGCATGCAGCCTCTACAAGTTTACACACTTATACAAAGTAGTTAAATGTCTAGACCTAAAATAAAAGCATAACTACTGGAAATAGTCAGCCGGTCAGGCAGCATGTGTGGAAAGGGGAACCCGGTCAGTGTTTCAGGTCAATGACCTTTCATTAGTGCTAAGATATTAAGTCTTTCTCTTGTTGAATATCTTCAGCATTTTATTTTATTTTCATATTCCAGCATCTACAGTTTCACTTCTTACCCCTTTTAATGCTATTAAATATTTTGTAACAATACAAAGGTAGTGATTTCCTCCAGAAAGCAAAGCATTCAAATATAGGGAAAAAATTACTTAATAACTTGCTGTGGATAGCTCAAGTTTAATTGTCATTCAACAATATGTGAATACCCATGAATACAGCCAAATGAAAGAGCATTATTCTGGGGCCAAGGTACAGAACAGATTACCAACAATCACACACAGAACAAAGCACATATAACCCATATAAGAAAGCAAGCACATATAAGATATCAGTAAAATGCAGTCACACAAAAAATATAGTCCTAGACCCTGAGTCCATGAATGTTGCAGCTGTCTACAGTAGAGCACAATACAGCTTGTCTTAAGCTGAGTGAACAGCGGGGGGCAGCACCGACTCCAATGACTCTCGCCTGGGTGGCTGTAAACAGGCGACACTGCAGATATAAGAAGCTATTTGTATGAGTTTGCAAATATAAAAGTGGCTGGTAAAGGAGAATGTGGTCAATTAAAAAGAAATGCAGCAAACACTATAATGGACAAAATGGAAAATGTCAGACTAAATAAATGAGCACTTATCATTTACTTTCACTGTGGAACAGGAGGACAATATACCAGCCATACAACTGCATTAATAAGAAAAGCCATTTTATGAGTTTCATCCAGGAAATAAAATATTGGGTAGTGAAACCAGGGCAGGACT
Source organism: Mobula birostris (assembly GCF_030028105.1). Taxonomy (NCBI): domain Eukaryota; kingdom Metazoa; phylum Chordata; class Chondrichthyes; order Myliobatiformes; family Myliobatidae; genus Mobula; species Mobula birostris. Next base: position 43,451,962 of record NC_092384.1, read on the forward strand.
TTCACAGTGAACATTAGGGCCCTGAGGAGCATTGTACTACAGAATGATCAAGGAGTACAAGTTTGTTGTTCATGGAAGGTGGTGTCACACATAAACAGGGTGGTGAAGAAGGCATTTGGCATGCTGCCCTTCATCAGTCAGGGCACTGAGTAAAAGAGTTGGAACATTGTTTTGCAGTTGTACAAGATATTGGTGAGGCCACACCTAGAGTATTGCTTATAGTTTTAGCTACTCTGTAATAAGAAAGATGTCATTAGGCTGGAAAGAATACAAAAACATACAAGACTCTTGCTAGGACATGAGGGCCCAAGTTATAAGGAGAAGTTGGGCAGGCTAGGAATTTATTCATTGGAGTGCAGAAGACCAAGCAGTAAACTTACAGAGCTGTATAAAGTCATGAGGGGCAAAGATAGAGTGAATGCACACAGACTCTTTTGCCAAGGAAGGTGAATGAAAAACTGGAGGGCATAGATTTAAGATGAGAAAGATAGATTTAAAAGAGACCAGAGGAGCAATTCTTCACTCAGAGGATGGCTGTATATAGAACGAGCTGGAAGAGGAAGTGGCTGAGGCTGGTACAATAACAGCAATTAAAGGACACTTGGACAAGTATACGCATCAGAAAAGTTTAGAAAGATACAAGGCAAAAGCATGCAAATGAGACTAGCTTAGATGGGTATTTTGGTAGACAGTTATGGGCTGGGGTGAGGGTTCTGTATTTGTTCTGAAATTATACCCTCATGGTTATTTTCTTTCCCTGGTTGCAGGTGAAGGAGGGGAACACAAGTAATCAGATGTGATCCCCCAGTCTCTTGGCAGCTCCCACAGCCTTATGATATTCAGCAATTAAACACAGTACTTAACAGTGCATATTTAAAGACAGCAGCAAAAGAATGTCTGCATATTGATACCTTAAATATCCTTACCTTGACAGTTTTAATCCATGTCATGAATGTCATTTAGGTTTTATTAGTTATGGAGCAAGAAGAGGAAGAGAGGTAAGGCACTCAGGGTGCACTGCTACCGGACTCGTACCCGACTGTACCACAGGACCTTTGGTAGTGCACCCTCAGATTAGTCTGGTTTAAAAAAGATACTTTCATTTTCATAGTAGCCCATGAATCAGACCGGCTGCACTGCGGGGTGGAGAATTCATCTTAAGGATGAGGGATATGATAATGCAGGTTTTTGTCCACATGCTGTCTGGAGGCCCATCAATCACTGCTGCATAACGAGGAGACTTTCAGTTAGCTTTGTGGCACCAAAATTGTGCGGAATGGGCCAGATTAAGAACAGATTTTGTAGCACAGAACTGGGCACCCATGAGGTATTGTGGCTTGTTGTGTTGTATTGGACTCTGCCTAAGATATCATGGGCACATCTCCCTCCACCATTGCTAGTAGGCTAATAGGAGGCCTCAAGAAGGCAACATTTATTGTCAAGGGGCCCCACTATCTTGGCCATTCCATCTCTTTGCAGCTACTATTGGGCAGAAGGTACAGAAGCCTGAAGTCCCAAATCGCCTTGTTCAAGAACAACTATTTCTTTACGTTCAGTTCTTGAGCTAACTATCCAAACCCTAGTCACTACAATGACCACTTTGATCATTTTGCACAAAAATGGACTTCTGTTCCTCGTGCATTCTTGTAAAAATGTTGCATAATTTATGTTTAATTGATGCTTTCCTTGTGAATATGACTGATATGATGTGATGCTGCCACAAGTAAGTTTTGCATTGCACCTGTGCGGATATGTACTTATGACCATGAAACTTGACTTTGACTTTAACTGCTGAAAGGGACACCTCCACAATCCTTGCTCCTGATTGTACTGTTGCGATGACACCAGGGAGTCAACCTTCAATGAGTGAGGAATGCAGAAGGACGTACTGGGAGCAGCACCAGATATATTTAAATATATAATGATGTACCAGCCTGGTGGGGCTGCAGCACCTGAGTACGTGGCTGCCTCACAGCAAAAACAGATGTAATAGACAGTGTTAAATAATGTCATAGTCACTCAATCTTATCAAAACCTTTCTACATCTAATGAGCAAAAAATAGTCTTCAAAAATAACTGGATCCCCTTTGATTACAGGGCCCAGAATGTGAAGGCAAGGCTCAACCACATACAAAAAGTGTGCAGAGGGTGGTTCATCTCCACTTCCTCCTGATGTCCTTCCCATTAAAGAAATCAATTGTCAACCGGTTAAATTCACTCCACTTGATATCAAGATACAGTTGACAGCACTGGATATAGCAAGAGCTATATAGACAAAACAGACTTCAGATGCTTCAGTCTGGAACAAAGTAAGAGGAAATGTTGAAGGAAATCAATGGTTGTACAGCATCTGTGGAAGCAAAGGGATAGTTGATGTTTTGAGATCAAGACCCTGCATCAGGACTTTGGTGGTGTTTATACAGCTATTTCTTTTTGGGACCAGACAATATCTCAGCTGTTGAACTGGAAACCTACTCTCCAGGGTTGTTGTGCCTCTTGTAAGTGCTGCATCTGGTTGTGAGTCTGGAAAATTGCCCAGGTATGCTCTGTTTACATAAAACAGATCAATTTGCTTCCCTATTGCCTAGTCTGTCTCCCATATCTTGGAGACAAATTTTAAGAAATTCCCCAATGACTTTTGGGAGTCTTTGCAAATACGTCTGAAAGTGAATTGGGGCCCTCAGGATATTCTTAAAACCATAATCTATAGGAGCAACATTATGCCTTTTGGCTCATTGAATCTTTTCTGCTATACAATCGTAACTTTTTTTTCCACCAACATTTCCTGCGCTCTCCCCGTAATCCTTAACAGCCTTACCAACCAAGAACCTATTAATTTTAGCCTTAAATACACGCAATGACTTGACGTCCACGATCCTTTCTGGCAAGGAATTCTGAAGACTCACCGCCAACTGGCTGAAGAATTCAAGATGGATTAGGAGCACACACAAACCCAAATAAAAAAGCAACACCTCATAAATGTCAACTACCTCCTGTGGAAAAGTTTGAGGATCCCACATGTTTCACCAGTCACATTGGAACACATCGCGCTGTAGTGCAAGTAAATTATCCTTGAACAGAAGTCCAACCTGAGCCATACCAAAATGATGAAAGGTGTTAACACGGCGCTGTAAAGTAGTACTTACTCTCCAATAACTTAGTTGCCAATGTTTATTTTGGATTTTGCCAGGACTGCTTGGGTCCAGATCTTATCACAGACTTTAAATAAGGAACAATGTGCTGAACTCCAGGTGTGATATCGGAGAAACTGCCAACTGTCAAGGTAACATCCGACTGTGTGCGACATCCAAGAGCCCTGGTAAAGTTAAAGCCAACAGACATCGACTGGAGGACCCTCCAATATCTGGAATCGCACGTCACAGAGGGAAGATGATTGCATTTGTTGGCGGTGGCCGCCCCTGTTCGGAGATGCTTCAATCCATGCACTACCACTGCTGATGTCCTGAACCTCCTTGGCACTAGCATTTAGACATGTCACGGTCGGCCGAAGCTGCCAGTAAACCCTACAGGGGAGCATGAGCTTGCGCAAGCTACAGCTCTCTTCTCTTCTGCCCAGCGCCCGGAGCAGTCACTGGGGGTCCTCCGTGGGCCAACCGAACCACCGCAGCAACGGCACTCGCTTGTGAAATTCAGTGCCCCGACCTATGGAAACAACAACGATAGCACAGAACATGCGTTCTCCCGAGCGTATCAGTCACTACAACGCCCTTGATAAATCAGAACACACCGAAACTCTGTCCAAGATACTTTAAACACGCACCTCCTTGGTGCGGAACGCAATTTCAGTCACTCAAACCTCGAGTCTTGCCAGATTGGCGCATCATATCCAGACTGGCCAATAAATTGTGCTGTGGGCTCGGATTTACTGGGAACTCCAGACCAGATGCGCACTGAATTAAATACCCAACTCTCAGAGATCGGGAAAAAATATTGAGGTAACCAACCTGTCTCTCGGGAACAGGTTTCATGCGGGAGGTTTTGTCGCATCTGGGTTGAATGAGGAGGGTCAGCACTCTGCAACCAGGGACGCGATCACGGTAACCCTGCGCCACCCGCCAGCTCTTGGGGCTGGCATTCTTTGATAAGGCGGTGACAGAGAGCAGTTTACCTAAACTTTACTCCAAAAATAAACCAATCCCTTCGAAAGAATACCAAGAAAAAAAGGCATAGCAACTATAATTAAATTGAAAACAGGACGATGCAGTAAAGTGCTGCGACTTCAGCACTAACCAGTTGGTAGGTGTCGTTTGAACGTCTAATAAAGTCAATACGATTTCGCTACTGGTTTTAAGACTTCGAACCCATATGTTTCTTCCGGTTTTTTAAAAATTCGGATGTCCAATATCAAACTCCTTTGCAGTAGACAATCTTACTTGTAAACACAATCGAATGTCTTTTAACTCTTGGGCTCTTCACTTTCCAACGAGTTCTCAAAGCAAATCAGGAGAGTTCGCTCATACAGAACAGATATGTCTTGCTCACTGTAACCAGACTTGGTTCTGAGTAGATAAATCTGGATGACTTGATGGATTATACTGAGTTTATAACACGCTCTCACTCAATGCCTCCGTAGTATTTCATTTCCATTACGGCGCTGGCGCAGGCACTCAGAACGTTGCAGCTTTCCAGTAGACGCGACCGAATCTCTGTTTTTGAAAGGAGAAATTATCGTTTCGAAGACAGAGTACTGGATCTGAAGAATGAAATGTGCGTAACCTTTAAACAACACGCTTGGTTTGACTCGGTTAACTTCAGGAACTGAAGATGTTGTCAGACGGATCAGTGATCATCGATAGCATAATCCATTGCACAAATAATTCACTCATTTTACGTTAAACAATGCAAAGATAAGGCTAAGTAACGATGGGATATATGTAAGGTAACCCGTTATGCTTGATTTTCGGCACAATTTCAGTCAGGGGAAGATAATCTTTGTAAATTCTTGATAGGGCAGTTATCGCATGAAAATATTCTGCTGATGGCGTCTAATCAAGTGAACGATCTGACTTTAAAAACATTTAAACTCATCTACCATGCGCTTTTCCAAAGAAGCGGTGATACTCTTGGATGTAAGTAGTTGTAATGTTAACTGCGTATTGCCATATTTTGGGCTGGATGGCATCAGACGCTTGGGAAACCGTGGAGGCAAATAGGTCATTATATGCACTCCATTGAATATAAAACAGTGTAAACTGCTGCAGAAAATAAACATTCTACCATTGTAATTAGATCTCAGGGGTTCTAATGGCTTTGTAAAGGGCTCTCCCTTTGATCTTACCATTTATTATAACATCAGAACCCCCTGACTGAATTGTTGCTTTGTAAGTATCCCACGGCATCACCTGCCAGGACTGAGTTTCAAAAAGGTCTGATGGCTACCGATAAGCAGTCAGGACCAAGCCAGGTATCATTCCTAGCCTATTCAGTAGTGGTCCTCGGTGACGGAGCCCAATTCTGGTGTCAACATTCTGGTGTCAAATCTGAAAACGAGAATATCCATTAAGCTGTGAAAAGCCAATTTAAAATTTCTTCCAAAGGGTACAGATGTTTGTGAGAATGTTGTAACTAGTATTGAAATGATGTACACTACAGGAATATTCTTCAACATTAACCCTGTGATTCTCTGTGTTCACTGTGTAAATAGTGAAAAAATTGCCACAATTAGCCTCATTTTGTATGCAACAGACAATTGTCAACACATTGAATCTTAGGGGTATTATAATTTGGTTCCTGCATTATTATCAAGATGTTAAAGACCTGACTAGATTTGCAGATTTTTGGCCTAAACTTGAAGAACTTGCTTTTGAAATATGAATGGATTTACATCAATTATTTTTGTGAGGCTGATGTCTTATCAGTAATATTACTGTACAGATAATAAAACATGAAAAAAAACAAACCTAATCATTTCTATCTATTAAATGAGTATATTTAGCTCCTGTATCTTGTAAATGAACAAAAATCACATAAATTTGCCAACATCTTTTTTTGTTCCTCTAAACAAAATGACAATTATAGGCATTTTTAATATGGTGTGGATAAGAATCAATTGGGAATGAAACCTGATAACTCAACTGTATGATACATGAAGATTTCAATTGCATTCATTAAAATTTGCTAAAATGATTTTCCAAAAGTTGTTCACACTGGGATGTATTAGACAATGTTAGTCACTAAATAATGCATTATCTTTGAAGTTCTTTCCCGTTTTGCCTTATTTCACGTATGAAGCTGTTGCCAGGGAAAAGGCAATGAATCAGAAGCGAAACAAATTGTAAAACTTTACAGTCACAATTATAATATTTTATTCATAGTTGTTTTTTCAGTCTAATATCATATTACTTTTATAATTTGGTACCTGAAATCTGTCATCTCATGTCCTCAGGCAGAATATGAAGGTAATGTCATAAGACTATGATGGAGAGTACCAGTTATTATTTACTATGCTAAACCATGCGCTAAGAAAATCACTTTCTTTTCCACTGATTGTGTGACGAGTGATTGCCTACCAACCAATCCAACTAATTAATCACTCACATAAGATTTTAATAGGTATAATATACACTCATAATATAATATACCTCCTGTACCTAATAACATGGCCACTGAGTATATATTCATGATCTTCTGCTGCTGTTACCCATTGACTTCATGGTTTGACAAGCTGTGCATTCAGAGATGCTCTTCTGCACACTACTGCTGTTATTTGAGTTACTGTTGTCTTCTTGTCAGCTGTTCTGGCCATTCTCCTCTGAGTGCTCTCATTAACATGGCATTTTCACCCACAGAACTGCCGCTCACTGGATATTTTCTTTTTGTTTTTCATGCCATTCCCTGTAAACTCTAGAAACTGTGGTGCCCTAAGATCCCAGAAGATCCACAGTTTCTGAGGTTCTCAAATACAGTAATCCTGTCTGCCATTAACAGTCATTCCACAGTCTAAGTCACTTAGATCAAATTTCTTCCCCATCCTGATAAATGGTCTGAACACCAACTGTACCCCCGACCATGTCTACTTGCTTTTATGCATTGAGTTGCTGTCACATGATTGGCTGATTAGATATTTGCATTAATGATCAGGTGTATAGGCGTGCCTAATAACGTAGCTACTGAGTGTAAATGCTGTATCTTTCAAGATATTTTGATAGGTTGCACATTCTAAGTCCTTTTTTAAATTCAATACATTAAATCTGGGATTGCTAGTTTAGATAGATATTTTTGTTTTAATTATTCCTACTTGCATGTACACTATAAGCTTAATAGTAGATTTTTAATTGTATTGCATTATGACGAAAATAATAATAAACTACCAAATCTAAATGACAGCAAGTAAACTGATTAAAGATGAATTCTGAAATCATGGTACAGGCATGCTTATAGTCCATTGATAAGAAGAATAGATGTACTCGAGGCCAGCTTCATAAAATAATTATGTACTGTATATGTTTTATGGGAATTGGAGCCCACAACCGAGATGGACACAAGAGTTTGATCTTATTATGATTACTTAATAACGCTAATTTGTAATCATCAAACATTTGGGTGCTGTAGTATAAAATTCATTGTTTTGCATTATAATGTCATGTTGCTTGACAGCATGATATTATCAATTTGAATAAATTAGCAGTTTTGCGAGATGTAGATTCAACCTGTATACAATTGCAGCGAGATCTTACTTAGTGGAATATGAAGTAAGTTAAAATAAATGTAAAAATGTTGTGATTATAAAAAAAATCCTTAATTTTTATGACCTTTAAATCTAATCAGATGATAGATACACCTCTTCAGTAGAGGAGAAATCAGATGGTGATTCAAAAAAGCATGATGGATGTGCTTTTGAGCATTAGTAAAAACATTAGTACAGGAGGTTATGGAACTGAGGGGGGTGTATCTGGGACGCCAGGTAGCACTGTTGAGCCCTCTGGAGACGTCGTGGGCTTATCAACGAAACGTCAAAGAAGGAGGGTGCCCACCTGATGACATCGATGACGTACCTACCCTCCCTCCTTGTCACCACTCCAAGCCCACTGCCAACATCGACAGTGCCGACTTACCATAGGGATTGAAACATCAACTCCTAGTAGCTCTACTTGATTGTAATACAACCTATAATATGAATCTTAACCAATGTGATATGCCAAACTAAGTTCTGAAATTAAAAATAGATTCTGTTAACATATCCTCAGGACTGTAGTTCAAAGAGCAAACGCTGATAAATGACCACAAATCGCAGTTGGAAAACATGTTGTAGTAACGTTTACAACAAGTTTGATGTTGAATATGTACTCTGTGAAGTAGAATGGTAACCTTATGTAAATCAGCATATTAAAGCTGTTCAGTCCTTAATAGTTTATAAATGTTATTACTTTTGAATGGCATATATTGTTCACATCCTTTACCTTATTGTCTGAAGCTTACCCACTCAATATGCTTGACTATATCATATATTGAACGGTAGATCTTTTTCATTACTTCTAAGGAAGGAATCTATTTAATTGTATACTTTTACAAGAAACCAGTTTATTGTCATGTGATTATGACTTTTAGGTTTATTCCCATCTGTTATTTGAATGATAGTTATATTAAATTGCCATTTTGTAGCAACATCTTATTAGGAAGATTTCTATTATTCAGAAGGATAACCTGTGCTGAACGATATTGTGCCTACATTTACTAAAACCCTTTCTCCCAGAGGCCACTCTTTAATGTCAAAAAGTTTCCTTATTAAAAGACCACTGCAACAAAGTTTAAAAGTAACAGAGAAACCAGTTGACACAAGTCTATATGATGTGAATACCACCCATTGAAAGGCACCCTTATAATATCTTTCAGTTTGTCATTTGATTCAAGAGTTCAGCTGCCTCTTTTGTATGGATGTGCATCAAAAACTGTATGCTAAAAGATGGGATGTGTTTCAAAATTACTCTGTTGATCGAATCTGACAGGACAGTGTAAAGGTACATTAATCACTATCAGTTTTTGTACTCATAACTTGATCTTGCATGAACTAGTAAAGGTGGAGGATATGGGTGAAAAGAATTGAAATACCTGAAAGGAAAATTTCTAAAAGGATAAATAATACATTAAGGTATTTGAATTTTTTATTTGTTTCTAATTTTCTTTGATTTTTTTGAGATATAACTGAAATAGAGAATTTTTGTGAGATATTATAATGCTGGTCTCCCAATCCATTCATTGGAAAGTTATCTTACTTGCTTCACTGATATTTCTATATATAATTATAATTATATAAAATTGTATACAATTAAATAAATTGTTCCCTTATATATATATATAACTCCATTCCTAGTTTAATGTACTTAATCAAGAAGGACTGTATAAGGCAGCATGGGTATTTTCTCTGCAAAAGTCTATTGTAGCTACCAATTTATGCTACACCTTCTAATTTGACTTACCTTGAAAGCAGTGTGAATCAACTGTGTGAAATTCATACTTTAACATGCAAAGGAGAATAAAGTGATATTTTTAATGTCAGTGAAAAGCTGATTCTGGGGATCAGCTGTAAGTTTTCAAAGTTTAGAAAGTACACTTCGTGTTGGTTACAAATATGGAAGTATGAATATATGAAGTATTACAAGTATGAAATTCAATATCGCTACTTCTGAGTAATTTTGCTTTAAAGTATACCTGTTCTTCCACACCTATGTTTCCACTTTTACTGGTCCATTTTACGTGTGAATATTTAGGGCACTGGGATGCACTCTTATTAACATATACAGTACTGGAAATATATCAGTGTCACCCGGGTAAAGATGCTACAATAGCGGTCTATTGGATGCAGAAGCTGCCAGATTTCTTTGCAAAAGCCAGAAGTTAAAGTTTTCATGAATATAGCTTAGGTTTGATGAATCATTTACAATGGACTTTGATTTCAGTTTATTCTGAAGATTGTTCATAATGGCCTATGATGTTATGTCATGGCAGCATGATGTTAGAATGCAGGGACAGCTACAGGAAAAGTAACACAGAATGCAGTTGGCCAAAGGACATGGTTACACTATCATTACAGATCTGTACTTAGAGCTTGAGATTTCTTTTTGCCAGTGTTTTTCTAATACTTTTCCAGTTTTCAAAATAAATGGGAGTCATTTCTCAGTGTGGCTCTCCAATTTCATTTTAAAAATAGAAAGCCTGACTGCATTGCCAAAATTAATTCCTCAAAATGGACCTAAGCAATTTCTTATAAACTATTTTACCCAAGGATCAGTAGCTTTCAGTATAAGATACAACAATGATCATTGTATGTATGTAAATGAAAACCAGGCTGAATCATTCTGAAATATGGCATACAATTGTTCTATAATGTGTATTTTGGTAGCACTTGTGATACAGTTTAATGCTATTTATGGAAAAGTTTAAATAGGCAGCAACTAATTATACTGTGTCTGCACCATTTTAATAATGGTTGTCAATCACAATTTCCAAAATCTCTTACACATGCACTTGAACACATAACTTGCATGGCAGTGCACACACATGTTGCTTTATGAAATAAGCACTGAAGCTCCGTCTTAATTAAACAAATTCCCTGTTGCTGTAACTTTTATTGTTTGCTGTCTCCTTTGAATGCTGATGAGATAAAAGGATAATCGTCCTCTTTGCCTCTACAGCTGAGGCCTTTGTCAGCAGTGTTTCTTTCACATTGGTTGGTGTGGAGACTGGTTGCTGCAATGGGTTAGACATTGACTTTTCACCTCTGAGACTAATGGGTTGAAAATCTCTGCTGCCTGCGTAAAAAATGTGTTTAGCTGTCTTAATCAATGGTTTAGTAATAACCTACAAGAGTTTAAGATTTTCCCTAATTTGATGGCAAATTAGCAATCTCACAGGATACCTGGTGAGCAGCTATAGAACAAAAGCTGTTGCTTTTATAACATTATTTCATCATGAATCAAAAATGCAAAAGTAACAGCTCTAATAAGGAACCACACTGGCAATTGGATTGCTACAGAACTACAACAAGCAGATTGAAATTCATTTTATTCAGGTTTTAAATTAGATTTCAAGTGACTAGAAAGAAGTGTAACTCCAGCCCGCAAAATCTGAGTGCAAAACATTACCTTGGAAGCTATCAAGGACACTGGATGCTAATTACAGTGCTGTCTTCTCAAAACGTTCAGACCATTCCATCCAAAGGGATGACAACTCAAACAAAAGTCTGCATGAGAAAACATCACGTTAACGTCCAACACAGCCAGGTCCGGAGCAATTCACTTCTGATCCACCCACTGTACACACAGCCGTGAAGATCTCAAACTGCAGCCTAAATTTAACTGCATTCTAATACTACACTTAACCATTCTATGCTTTGAATCGAGTAGTATTTTAAATTTTGTGTGCCGCGATAGGACACGCTCGATTCCACAGCATTTATTTGCTCGCCGTTCTCTAAGTGCAAATTCACATAAAGTTGCACTTTAAAACGCAAGACTAATTGGTGCAACTCCTCTCTTCAGTTTTCTTTTGGAGTTAATGAGGATATTAGTTCACTCAAAGGGCAATCTTGCACCGGACATATGACCAGCTTCCCACGTTCCTGTTTACAATTGAGTATGGTCATATTAAATCAGAAACTCAAACTAGAATCGTTACGACACAGGAGACCAATTTGTCCATCCACTCCATGCGGCAATCTAGGAAGTCCCATCCTGCCGCTCTTTCTTCGTAGCCCTGCAAATTACTTGCCCTCGTACCTACACAATTCCCTTGTATAAATTCTGCTTCCATTACGTTTGCAGATAGTGAGGTCCAGGTAGCTGGATCTAAGTATTTAACGTTACTGTCAAACGGTAATCAATAATAGAATATAGAACATGAAACTGTATAGCACAGGTACACTCTTCGGCCCACAAATTAGTAATTAAAATTAAAATACTTAATTAACATTAGTAACAGTATACTAATATCGTTTGAGGACATGTTGAATTTAACTCTACGCCCGCATTTAGTCTGGATTCGCTGGTATAGGCTGAATCAATCCGTTGAGTAACTTAAAGTTTATTTAGAGATACAAAGTGCTTCACATTCCGGGAGGGACGCAACGAGTTCCGGTCTGTGAATTCAGAGGTGGTGATCTGAACTGTCACGAAATACAGCTGACCTCTTTCCCTCTACTGGTGATAAACGGACATCTGTTGACCAGGGAACGTGATGGTCTGGAAAACATAACTTATATCAAGTTGTTTAAATGTTTAGGAAATGTTGGAAGTTAAAGCCGAACTCTAAACGAACTCCATAGTGGATCCTTTCTTTCGGGTGAACACCTGATAGAAGTCCAGTTTAAGAGTTGTGTAATGGTACCTCAGTGAGTAATTTGAGAGAAACTTGAAATGCGTAAGATTAGAAATGTCAGACTGTTGCAAAGCTAAAAAATAACCCTTTGGGCCAAGTTCTGTTTGACTTCAGGTGTTATGAAACACGCCAAAGTTTGTCTTTTTTTTTACTTTTCTGAGTATAGTTTACTTAATCTAAAAAGAACTTTAGAAGTTATCATCAATTTTGTGTGTCGAAACCTGGGAACGTGCGAAACTTTTTTCCCTCACTGACTCCACCCATCACACTTTGCATCTTGCTAAGTACTTTATTAGTAAATATGGCAAGTGTGATTTGTGTTTTCTTTATTTCCCAGACCAATCAGACCTATGCTATTTTAAAGCACCGACTGAAATCCTCTCCCTGTTCAAGTCATTAACAACGTTGAATTAAAATGATGTCTGTGTTTTTATGATTCCAAGCGATCCGATCCTGGTCTTGGTCACGGTTAACCACACGTGTGCCAGTTAATTTTGGGAAAAAGTAACTACTTTAAAAAGGTTAGACCGCCATTTATTATTCGTGATAATGAGCTGCATATATTCCCAGTGTTGTTCAAAATGCCTTTGCTAATGTCCATATGGTAACTTCCTTTCGATCTGCTTTCCCATCCCACTTTCTTTGTCGATCCTGTCACTGATAAAGAATCGCCATAGCGCAACTTGACTTACAATAACAAGTTCAAAAGAAAACAGAAAATAATCAGTTGAGCCATGAAGAATTGGAATAAAGCATGCCCCATTGGTCGTCCTACTGTTTTTGTTATCATTCTAATAGAAGTGGTGTTATTATTGATGCGGTGTCTGTGTCGATTGTAGTAGTTCCCGGGCATTATTAAAGGAAAGCCATATTATTGAAACTGACACCTCTGCAGAATGTGTCCATTTGAACTTGGAGTTCGTGGGAAGATATAAGTTGCAACAGTCCGCGTGCTATGTGTGATTATAAACTTTGCTTTCTTCATCCTCGTAACCTTTATATGAGTTGGTAGAGAACTTTGGTGTGATGAGAGTGCACTGGCGTTTACAGGTTGTTCCAGTCCTTGAATGTCTGCGTTTGGCTCTATAACGATCAGAGGTTTGTCTCGCACTATAAATCAAAATGCCGCAGACAATGCTCTCGTTATTACAGGCCACTTCCAAAATGTGACGTTGTTTCTGGGATGAACATTTGTGTTTGGATTACACAGCTCTCATTTCAGAGTTTTCTGCTTTTATGTCTCACGAAATATATGGAAGTTCGACAAAAATATTTTTTGTTGGTTTAGCTCTTTTTTTAGAAGTTCCGGCAAAATTATGATTATGTCAACGGTGTCTGTAATAGTATAGGGATCTGAATCTGAATACGCACATGAAATGAAATTTGCATTTAGATTTTAATTTATATGAGTCATTCAAAGATGGAATCAGGTCTACCTGCAGGAACGCTCGAATGACAGGCTGCAATTCGACATCTTGAATGATCTGTCTATTGACTTTAATCATGCGCATCAGACGAGCCTTTATTCATTGTCAAGCCTTCACAATCATGCGTGTTTGTTCTTAGCATGTTACCAATGTCACATTCAAGCACACGCTTTAAAAAACAAGATGCCCATTCGAGTATTTTGATACTTTTTATATTACTAAACGTTTTCCCATAATTACAGCATAATCATTATATAATCCCACAACAAAGCCTCTATTGAGGCACCAGTTTTTTTTGTCAACTAAGGGACACTGAATCCATAATTGCATTATTCAGCCTTTTGCTATCACATTCAGTGCTATAGAAACATAACCCGACCAGGCTGCGGGAAATCTGCGGTTTCTATCACTTCTTCCATATCGTTCACCTCCAAGGAGCAGAAAGAAAGTAAACCAGCAATTAACTGAGTCTTAAGTTTATCCAAGAAGTTTACTGGTCGAAAAATCGAGATGGATCTTTTCAAATGAACCAGAATCGTTACCACGCAGCCCACCATGACGTTTCCCCCCTCGAAGTTTAATTACCGTATGCTAATTTCCTTGGTAGCTACGTGATTAATTAAGAAAATTATATTTTGATGTTCATTTGAAACAAATTTTGAGAGTCTTTTGAATGTTACTCTCATGTACGGTTCGTATATCACGTTAGTTTTGAGCGCTACAAAGCTCAGTTGAAGACATTTGTGTCTGTACGCCACCGATTGCGAAAAGAACTAGCTTATTTACATTAAATACGCGACAAGGTTACAGTGGAGATCAACGTCATTTTATCGCTGATTACTTCTCCTCAGCGTCGAAGCTGTGACTGATGCTTGTGACCCACTGTCCATGAGGATTTAACCTCAGCATCTTGACAAGAAAATACTTTCATAGTGTTTTTTAAAAGGTAAGACACTAGTTTGTAAAAGGATAAATTTTCGCCCAGCGAAAACCGTACAGCTGCCGCTACGAGAGGGGTAATCAAAAGCAAGATGTGTTATGTCTGAATAGCAAGTCTGACAATCAGAGTGGGTATTGGGAGAATGATAGGACCTAGATTTTAATAAGTGTGTTTACAGCAGCTCAAGGTCAACATCAGCCTTGTTCCGTGTTAATGTTTGCAGTGGCTACGTTGGGGAAACATGGTAGATCATAGAACATTCTTTGTACGTTATTATATCAAGGGCTGAGCTTTGGCTCATCAAAGCTAAATGCCGCAAGACCTATCTAGTTGCTGTGAATTATGCCAAGACGACAATGGAGTGCTTTTTAATGGTACAATGCATTTCACCTACCAGATAGGGGGAGTCAAAGCTAAAAGATGGGAATGTCTTGTGATGTTTTGTGATCAGTATCAATGAGCGTGTTTATCCCGAAAGAGGCAGATTAAATAAAAGATCCTTTCTCGGGATGCGTGCGATACAGTTAGCAGCACAATCTTTAAAGGACAAACGTGACACGTTGAGCCACTATTTCCCCCTCAGTGCAAGAAAATGATCAAGTCAATCATGTGGACATGCTTCATTATTCATTGAACACAATCTTTTACAACGCTTCATTTACGTGCAGGAGTTTCTTCAACGCTTTGCTTTTAAAATTAAGGTAAGGAGGAAGGATGCGGCGAGTCGAGTTGAGATTTGGGGGACCCAATGTGTGGTTTGCGGGGATTTAAAGTCAGTTTGTACTATTTTTTTGTTTCTTTGTATGCAGCGCAACGGGGCCTACTTTTCCACCGTGATTAAAAAATACAGTATAATTAAATATCCATGCCAGTGACGTTTGCATGCAGGGCTGTCAGGGGAAAAAACAGAAAATAATAAAACCAGCGAGAAGCCATTGTATGGCGCTGTAGAATTTGCGTATGGTAATGATACATTTTAATTTTAAACAACAACAAGAAATGTTGCTGCCTTAATAGCTCAGTGGAATGAATTAATTCAGTTCGGAAATGAACAGCCGCTTTCAGTGGTGAACATTCCAGAGTGAAGCACAATGCAAAATGGCACTTAGCCAAACTTTTGACCATTTTAAAAAAAAATCTACTTAACTTTGTTGAGCCGCTCTTATAAAATCTCTGCGCTCTCCTCTCCCCCTCTCCGCTGCACAGGTACATCTATCTTCCGTGCACCTGATTTTAAGCTCTTCCCAAATCTGGTATCAAGGGCGGCTCAAGTCTGGGCCATGTGTCAAAACTTGGGACAGGCAACTGTCTGCGCGACCTGCCATTTTGTGCTCCGGATCGACCCTCACTTTTGAGTGAAAGGCACCAGCCTCAGCTTCCCGGCGAGCTGTACGGATGTCTGAAATTTAATAGTAAAATCGGAAGCATTTTTACAAGAGAGCGGCGAATGCATCCTGAAGGGGAAAACACAGACAGGTCGTGCGGGAAAACACCTGTTCATACTTGCAGCGATCGTTCGCAGGCAACACTTCTTTATAACGCTTGAAATTGTGCAGTGGTCGAGGTGGGTGGTGGGGGATGTATCATTTTACACGTGTATGTCTATTAATCCCTAGGCCAAAATCATTCTAGTGGTGTCACATCTCACTTTAAAAGTCAAATGAGTTGAGTTGCAAGTCAGCGAAAGGTCTTGCACAAAGTCATTTAGTAGTTAGTACTTTTCGGAAAAGCATCTGTTTAAGCAGGTGAATGATGAAAATAGCGGTTAATATGCAGGTATCCATCTCCCCATCTGTTGCAGCCATGGACATTAGCGGGACCAACACAGGGCAGCGAAACAATAATGGGAATGCAGTGTGTTTATTTCCTACGTCATTATGTTCATTAGAGAGCACCAAGCCGCTGTCTACACTAACATTGACAATGTGTATCTGTCTTTAAACAAGTGCAGTAAAACGGATCCGCTCCCTTGAAGTAGTTGCGAGGCTGGGTTTTGTAAGTCGGGGGGGGGGAGGATGTAGAGGCGCTCGCTATATTGTTTAACGGTTCTTGCGGGGCTTTGACTGTTGTGTGTGGGATAGTGGCGGGTGTATACGTGATTTGTCAGCTCTCTGGGTGCTACTTCTGTACAAATGCGCATGATAGAGTGCACGGAATTTCAACAGCGATCTCGCCTTGTATCCCCCCGGGGCCCTTCGTAAAGTCTCAGACACCACCCTTTCAAAGCCCTCTCCTTCTGAATGTCTTAACTGCTCTCAGCCACGAGGGAAAAGGGGTCGCTTTCTCCGGGCCGATCCCCGCCGTAGGGTCGGCTGCGCACGGTTTTAATTAATTTCAAGAGACATGACTTGAAACGTAACGCTGACGTCGTATTGTAAATCTCCCCCCAGTGCAGTATTGTGTTGAAGCATACTGTACATCATCGTATTAACAATCATCTCTTTAGCCTCTTACATTACATCTTACGAAACTTGTCGTGCCTAAAGGTGAAGTCATGCGGAGGGGGCCGTGCATGGTTTAAGGTAAATCATCTTATGTACAAAACTTTCCCCACCCACCCCCTCCTTGTGTACCAAATAACCGAGCGACCTGCAGTCCAATATCAGCGGCATGTGTTCCAAGAGACGAGAAGTGCTTGTGAAAAGCCTTTTACATTCCGAGGCTGGTCTCATGGGTTATTAAAGTACAATCGCGGGATTTTTATAGCCTGAGGGATTTTAGGTTTTCTGTCGACTTTCATAACTTCCCGCCTGCTTACAGGTGAGGCAGTGTGCTGGAATTTCTGAGAGAGAGGGAGGAGGAGATTGAGGCTGGGGGGGGGGGTGATTTAAATAGGAGCGCTGTCAGTTCAGAGGGGAAAAACACTCATTTGCTCAGCCTGTGCTGTTTGAGCTTTCAGTGTTTACAGCCACCGTGTCACAATACACTACCGACTGCAGCTTTTTTTTTGACCGCGCAGCAGTTTAACGCCCTACGTCTTTAATTATTCAAAGACCATTTTGCTTTTCTTTTAATTCTCGCCCTAGTTAACACATCACTTTCCTCCTCGTTTCTACCATTCCTTAGGTGGTTTTTAGTACAGTCGCCGCGTAGTTCCTGGAGAACTGTGACTACTAGAGCTGGGTGATCAAACTGCCGATTTTACCGAGGAGTTTGTATTTGTTTCTAGGGGCGAGAGAGGTGGGTTAGTCGCGTCCTCACACCGCTTTTTATGCCCTTTGGAAAAGTTAGGCAACGTCTGGTGGCTGTCGCGGACTGTGGGAGAGAAGCGCACATCTATTTCTGAGACATCAGGCGAGTGTTTAAGACCTCTTCAGTTGACAAGCGTTAATGCTTGGCTGTTTCACATATGATGTCATGGTGATCCTGGGAGTGCAAATGTCTCCTGATTCCACCATTAAACGCATGGCTGATTTGCCTGATAATGATAGCATTGCACCGCCAGACAGACCCAAACCCCGTGAATTAGCATCTCTCGACCAGCGAGGGGAGCTTGGTCGCTCGAACAATCGCTAGCTTTCTCTCTCTCTCGCTCTCCCGATCTTTATGCTGGAAAAGGGTAGTCGCGGTGTGGGGGAGGTCGGGAACCCGAAGGCATGATCCACCGGTCATGTGAGTTACTTTGGAAAGCTGACAAATCTTTAGGTGAAATAAATATATTATTTTCCTCATGACCTTCGTGATAATTTGATATCCACTACTAACTCGTTAAATCCAAAAAGAAACTAGGAAGAAGTGAAGGACGCTGTCTATATTGTAAAATTACGGTATGAGCGAATATCTATGATGTGTTCATTCATCTCGGGTTGCGTTCATGAATCACATTTCGCGGATCTCACAATAATAAAATAACTTTGTGTGAACACCTGTTTCTAAACTTGATTTCTAAGGTAGATTCCATACATGATCACAACATTCCCAAGCATTTAATTGGTTTCCAGTGTTCCTATGACGCTATGTATAAGTGCAATTTTAATATCAAATATTATTGGGGATTATGGTGCATTCTCTTACCTTGTTTTCGACATTACAACTCTGCTCAAATGGTTGTGGAGTTTTTCCATATTGAATGAAAGACAGTTAACTCACTAAACAACTCTGAGTAAATATTCCTTCAGGAATTAATAGGCATTTTGTTAATTATTATGTAAAACGATGCAAGCGCACCTTTGCTGCAAGTGACCGCCGGATGTATTTTGTATTCGTGGCGTGTTTGTCCCGTTATGACTTAACACCTAAAAGTAAAGCCTGCCAGAGAATAGGGCAAATTTTGAAATTTTCGTCGCACATGGTCTCGTCTTTAAAAACAAACTTTTCGAATGGGTCCTGCAGAACATGCTGTAAGCCGATTGCTTGGCCGAGTAGAATCTGAAAAAGTAGTTATTTTGGCGATGAAATGATGGATGGGATACATTGGTAGTGTTGGATGTCGGAGAGGGAAGAAATGGTCAGCTGATGAACTGATAATGGATGATACACCGACAACTTCTACAAAACAAACCAAATATTCAATGCAGAATCAATTTAAAGCAATGGACTGCTATCTAATGATAATTATGAAATCATTTCATAATTTTATGCGTTGATGAGGAGTTTTTGAAATATATACCAGGTATAGAAAGTAGTTCATTCTTATCACAGGCCTTATTTTTCAATCATGGATAGGATATTTGAGTTTTGTAATTATTTCCTTCTTAGAGCAAGTCTGTAAAATATCCCATCATCTTGTTACCGTTTTAAGGACTTTTATACCACGTGCTATCCTTTCAGAGCAAAGTTGGTCCCTTTGATCTGGAAGATGCGATTTTTATTACCTGTTTTTGCAGATTTACAACGTCCCGAGAGTAATGCTATTGCACGCAGAACAGCTCGCTACTGGAATAAACATAGCACATTGACATGTACTCTCACTTATTCTGAATTGGTGAAACATTAAATAGAAAGCAGAACTTTTGCAGACCAAATACAAACTAGTAAGATTGGTTGAACAAAGTAAAATTATAGAAAAAAGGACAGCTAATAGAGACACTGAAAATGCAGTCATCAGTTAATCACATGTTTTTATCAGGTTTTCCCAACTAATCTAACAGAGACCTGGAATTAAATATCGTTTCATAATTACTGAAATAACATAAACAAATAGTTTATGTGACTTTAAATATCAGATTAATGTCTTGAGATATATTCTTGCGGTAGGCAGTTTTGCATGAAATACATAAATCACTCAGAGTCTTTTCATCTGTCTAATCCGCAGAATTTTAGCACAGAAGAGCAGCAAGACCCTGGTTTGTCCATTAATTTCTTTTGAAATGCAATAGCTATCAATGATTTGCACGCATGGCTATAATTTGATGATTTTGAAGGATTGCACTTGTACCCAGTGTGCACTGGAGCCAGCCATTTTAGCAGCAAACAACAATAACAAAAACAATATGATCTTTGTGAAATTTTGAACAGTCATGTATTTCAAATAATCAGGAAATTTAGCAAAGTGACTTAATGGTTATACAATTTGCCCAGGAAAATCAATTATCACATAAAGTACACATGAACCTCTTTGAAGCTGCCCATTCATAATTTAAATACGTACCTGGGTAGAAGGGCTGTAATGATAGATCAAAGTCTCCTTGTTAGCAGTTTCTTAGATGTGATGTCCTGCAAGAGTTTTAGATATAAAAAGAAAGTATAAAATTAAAGATACAACACCCTCTCAATTATTATACGAAAGATGTCTTGATTGATTTATCTAGCAATAAGGAAACTGCACATAATTATAAGTGTATGGCTTATCGTTCTAATGTAATCTCATGGGCTTCCAGCCTGCATTCACGTACAGACCCTTTCGCAATGGTGAATTGATCATCACTCTGCTTATCAGATCCACACTGATCTAGAGAGATTTCAGATCAGGATGCACATCAATAAGCAACACACGCAAAGTTGCTTTGGATTTCCAGCATCTGCAGATTTTCTTGTGTTTGTGCACATCAATAAACTATATTGGCAGAAGTTGGGAAGATTGAAATGATTATCAATTTGATCTTTTCACTTGCATTCAGCTATTTATAACTGTGATATCCAGTCACTATAGAAAACTCCCAAATGGCTTATATATGTTTTCTTATATAGGTTGACATAATAACACAAGATAATGTCTGTCTTTTAAGATTGAGATGAATGCCACAACAAATTGAACACACTACCTTATCTTTTTGCTTTGTGGAAAAAGTAATCTTCTAGATGTGTTTCCTAGAATATTTCATGCCTCAACTTACACAGTTCAACATTTCTGCCACGTGATTAATTGCAGTTTTTTTTTGTAACATAAATACATTTAAAGCATGACTGAAAATAATATGTTATGAGATGAGGACAATTGTATGAATCCTATCCTTTGTATGCTCGGCAATAAAGTGCAAGCAATAAACCCACCAACTCTCAGCTGTTAATTGCAACTGAATATTCTGTGGTAATTGTTGTACAAATAAAACATGCTTAAGATGCTGTAACAAATGCATATCTTCAAGCCCAATATTACCTTGGTACTTTTGCAATTGTATCATGGTATTCTGAAGGATGCAGGGCAGAGACATTAATGGAGTAGTATTTAATGACCATGGATTTTGAAGCCAATTGAAAAGGTAAAATTTCCTTAGTTTTGTTAGATAAGTGTGTAAAATGACTAAGATATTAGTCTTTTTCCTGGTAGATACAAGTCCACAGTGCATACTTGCCAATTGTAGAAGACTGATTAACATTAGTTGGGGAGGTAGAATATACAATAAATGTTATTTTGCTGGAGTGTGAAATAGTTAGAAATATATATAATTTTACTCCGAATTACTAATTCTGCATTGGAAGTGAGAATGTTTGAAATATACTGTATGTAGGCTGTTTTAAATAGGGGTTCATTTGATAAATTTTACAAGCACCTGAAAATGAATATAAACTGTCAATTTTGGGAAGATAACATTTCACGATTAAATTATTTTATTTTTGTTTTATTAAAACATTATTAATTTCAAGTTTTAAGAAAATGCTGTATTAGCATTATACAATGTAAGGCACTCTGCAGAAGATGGTAAATGTTATACTGTATAGATTTCACATGTTTATAGATCAGTAATTCCCATCTGTAATTATATGGATACAAACACAATGCCCAAATGTTCCTGTGAAGATAAATCATGTACTCACTTTTGTGTGTGAGCTTAACCTTCTGTTGGTCTGTCAGCATTGGAACTCATTGTTCGTTTATTCTCTTCTGCACCAATTCTAATATCTTCTCGATCAAGTACTTAGCTGGAATTCCAAGCTTGCTTAGTTTTCAGCTAAGTTGTACTTTTCTTGGGTGTATTGTGCTGGTTGAAGTGAATGGAGCATAAACACCAGGAAATACTCAGCACTACAAGCTCCACACAATGTTTGGGAATAGATAGAATTGGGAGCAAACATACTGAAATTCCCAGCCTCGAGTACCAATCTTTTTATCTGAAACAACATAACTTAATAGTTAATAAGTGATGAAATGAAATAAAATATGGGAAGCCAGTAAAATAAGTAAATGTAAGTCTTCTTTCTCCAGGGTAAAACTCCTTCTGCCTTTCATCATTCTTAGTTCTTCAAGTAATTTCATTTAGTTGTTGACCCTTACTGTAGTCATACTGCTCATTCAAGTAAAACGTACTTGATTCTGTTCTTTGTTAGCCTTCTTGTAAGGCTCAGTTTTCCATTATTCCTGAAAAATCTTCCCTTGCTCATTCTTTGTCAGCTTGGTGAAGTTGATCACTTTGCCACATTTTAAAATGTTTCCTGTCTGCTTTAAGCAGGAGCAGGTGCATATACACAGGAACAAGAAGTTACAGACTTTTTTCTTATATAACCGTAATAAAGAGTCATATCTGACGTGTGTGTGATCTGTTTACTACATTGGTAAAATAAAACTTGAACAATGCTTTTATTTCTGAAGAACCAATAAAAAAAGGAAAATAATGGATTCAGTTGGATATCAGCTTCCATCTATATACTTCTTACCTATATAAACATAACACAGGTATTATCAAATAGTTTGAATAAAATACATGAATGTCATTTTTGGTTTTGCATTAATGACCTAGTGTTAATGTTATCAGTTCACAACACATAAACCTTGATTAGTTGATAATCAAAGTAATCAAACTAAATTGTTAAATTTTCCAAGGGTTTTCCAGAGTTAGCTTCAGCAAATTTCCTTTGGTGTTTCTCCGGATGTTGTGATACTTAGCATCTGAAACTGGTCCATTGAAGGATGAACAAGGCAGCGGAGAAGCTTTTCGCAATCATATGCAGAGTTGTACTGTAGGAAAATTCACCTCTGCATCAGAGAATAGGTGTGAGCAATATAGAATATAGGAAAATACCCAAGATGCTTCAGAGTAACAATTAATTGAACAGAAGCAAGTACAATAAACTTTTGACCCTTTATGGAACAAATAGGAAAAAACCATAGTACATAGGAGTGGCAGTAGGCTATTCGGCCCATTGAGTCTGCTCCACCACCTAATCATTGCTCATCTATTTCCTCTCATTATGGCCAAATATCCAAAAAAAACTTAATGTTGCCAAACAACCAGTAAGCCTGATGATTAGATAAATCTCAAGAATTTAGCCAGGGGCGATCAGCATAAGTGGGAGTACAATAAGAGAGTTATCTAGTAACATGATAATAAGAGAGTAATCTAGAAGTTTCTATATTTGTGTAAAAGAAAGTGGCCTAAGTTAAGCAACACACAAAAATTGTTGGAGGAACTTGTTAGGTCATGCAGCATCTATGAAGGAGAATAAACTGTTGACGTTCCGGGCCAAGACCCTTCATCAGAGCTGGAATATGAAGGGTCTCAGCCTGAAGCATTGGCTACTTATTCCCGTCAAGGCTGCCTGACCTGTTGAATTGCTTAAGCATTTTATGTGTGTTGCTCAAGATTTCCAGCATCTGCAGAATGTCTTGAGGTGCAAGTTAATACATTTATCTCACCTTACAGACCTAGTCATAAAAATGAGGTGATGAGAAAAATGTAACACATTTTTTGTGTCTATCTTCATGAAAGAAGACACAGAAAATTGCTCAGATATAGTGGAGTCCAAAGGGCCAAGGATGATTGAGGAGCATAAAGAAATTAGCTTTATTGAAGTAAAAGTACTGGAGAAATTATAAAAGGGACAAAAATTTAAAATTCCCTAGGACCTAACAGCCAACATCCCAATCTTTTTCAAAAGGTGGCTTTGGAGATAGTGAATATAAAATTCTGTAGATTCTAGAACAGTTCCTACAGAGTGGAAGATGAAAATTGTAGCTTCACTATTTAAGAAAGGAGCAAAATAGAAATTTGGGAACTACAGACCAATTATCCTAAGTAGAGTAATTGAATCATGGACTCATAGAGCTCAGAAACAGGAGCTTTGGCCATGTTGACCATCAAGTGTCTACCTATATTAATCCAATTCACCAACACTTGAACTTCTAAACTTCAATGGACTATGGCCTTCTATTTGTTGGCAGTAGAAGTGCTCCTCCAAATATTTCTTAAATATTGTGAGTGTACTTCACAGAGTGCATTCTAGAATCCAACCACATTCTAGTGGAAGAGATTTTCCTCATAACCCCTCTAAAATTCAAACCCCTTGCCCTAATCTATGCCCTCTAGTTTAGATCCCATTGTTGTGGGACCAGTTTTCTACCATCTCCTCTATCTCTGCTTTTCACAATTTTGTATACCCATCAGTTTCACACCCAACCCTCCCCCCGCCCCCCTGAGTATTCTCCACCCAAATAAAACAAATCCAGTCTCTCCTGAGTTGCAAGTGAAACTCTCCATCCCACACAACATCCTGGTGAATAACCTCCATAGCCTTTCCAGGTGCCAACTTTATTGCAATAACACATCTTTACTCTTGCTCCTGAATCTTCTTCTAATGAAGTCTGGCATACCAGCAAAAACAAACTACTGGAAGAACTCATTGGCTCAGGCAGCACCTGTAAAGGCAAAAGTTTCATGGCTGTTTTGTGCTGGGACACTGCAGCAGGACTAGCAGGTATGAAGAGGTGAGAAGGAGAGGTGAAGTACAATGAAGCGAAGAGGGGTGAGGCAGAAGCTGGGGAGTGATTGGTGGAGCCAGGAGTCAATGCGCAGATGGGTCCAGGTGGGGGTGACAGTGTCAGAGATTGGGAACTGATTGTGGAAGCAACAAAGGGAATCTGATAAAAAAAGGTCACAAACAAGAGAAAATCCGCAGAAGCTGGAGATCCAGAGCAACACACACAAAATGCTGGAGGAACTCAACAGGTCAGGCAGCATGGAAAAGAGTCAACAGTCGGTGTTTTAGAACCCTTCATCAGGACTCCCAACATTTTGTGTGTGCTGCTAAAAAAGGAAGGTGGTGTATGAAGAGAGATGGTTGGCAAAGTAAAAAGGGAACGGTGAAGGAAGGAGAGGGGAAGGGACACTGAGTGGGCAAGGTGAGCAAGTACTAGGCAGAACAGGTGGGGAAGGGGAAAGAAAAAGAGTCTGAGAGTGGAGGGTGAGGTTGGAGCTGGGTACATCCAGCAGAAAAGAGGGGGCGCGGGTTATCTAATATTGGAGAATTCAATGTTCGTACTACTAGAGTGCAGACTGCCCTGCCAGAATCAATGACACTGCTCCTCTAGTTTGCATTTGGCTTCACCCTGACGACCGAGGAGACCAAGAGCTGGGATGGGCAGGGGAGTTGAAATAGCTCATAACCTAGAGTTCCAGTTGGCCATGGAAGACTGAGTTCATGTGTCAGGCAAAGCAGTTTCTCTATTTAGTGTCTGGTAATGGCAATGCAGAGAGGGCCACATCGAGTGAGCTGAATGCAAACACCAAGGTTGAAGAGGTGCACGTAAATCTCAGCTTTACCTGGAAGGGGTGACGTGGAAGAAGTATGATGTACTGTTTGCTGCCTCAATTGCCTGCTATACCTGTACATCGAGTTTAACTGATACCCAGATACTTCTAGCCACTGGACGTCAACCCCAATGAATCTGTCACCATTAAAAAAAAACTTCACTTTTCTGTCAAAGTGGATAACTTTACATTTCAACACAGACAAGGGGTCAGGGTCTCAATTAAGTGCCATTGATTCAGGATGGAGCTAAGAAGAAAATTCGGGATGGAGTCATCCTCCAGTTGGGAGTTCTGCGGTGATTCAGTCACAAGACAGTTCAAGACAAGAAACAATAGATTTCTAGAAGGGATCGTGGGTGATTGAAGGAAAATAGGGTTGAAATAAAATATCTGCCATGAACCTATTGAATATTGGAGCAAAGATAAAGATTCACTTGGCCTGCTCTAGCTTTTTATATTCTTATATGATGTTCTTGGATTCATACCATGCCAAAGAATGCATTATGAAACAAGTGCCATGCAGAAGTGTATGGAGGGAGAGAGAGGCAGGGTGTCAGATAGATCGAGTGTGTCTGAGGCATAGTCCTCAGTAGTGAGGGATGTGAATGATGGTGACATAGGTCTCAGACTTCAAGGAATGTTAGACCTATGGAAAGGTATTTGTTGATGAGATTACAGAGTCAGGGAGGAGAGAACACAGTGAGCGATTTTAATATGTGAATTTTAAGTTGTTGAATGGAACTTGATTTGGGTTAAGATAAAGGAAATAGGATTTTAATCGAGCTCAAGTTAATAGGATTAAAGATTGAAGACTGGTCATGTGAGTGTTGAAATGTAATATAAAAGTTATTCCATGGAATACTGTTTGAGGTGATGGTGGAGGTGTATCATGATGCAAAGGTGGAGACGAGAAATCCTTGTGGTAGCAGTGATATGTTGAAAGGATAGGTCATAACTAAATGGGTTGTTCGGAGTTTGAATGGTCCAACTCAGGCTGAGATGATGAGTGGATGGGCAGCTAGAATAGGATGAACTGTCATTAAAGAATTAAGCTTAATGGATTTCAAATGAAACAATCAAATATTTAGGAAGTACTAACTCTTTGCAATGGTTCCTGCTTTCTGGCATATGCCAACATTTAAAAATGTGTCAATTTGGCAGAAATTATTCAGAGCGATGAGAATTTCAACACTTGTATTTATTACATCTATGCTTTCAGTGCTTTTTGATATATATAGCTTTCCAAATGTTAAGCATTTTGTACTCCTGTGAAGTTTTATGTATATTTTGAAATACATGCAATTAAAAAATAACCCATGGTCTACAAAATATTGTTAGATATACTTCGGTATCTGTCAAGCCTTGGTACACTCCAAAGCATTTCCCATGGAATGGATCCTTTCTAAAGTAGTATCCCTTTTGTTTTGTGGGTGGCCATGCTGGTCAATTTGTGTCCAACAACGTCCCCCAAAATGCAAATGAGATGAATGACTAATTAAACTGTTTTTGGTTGAGGTATGAATATTTGCCAGGACACCAAGAGATGTACAGTACTTTCTTTCTTCACATAGTGCAAATGGATTTTTTTTTACCTCCAGCTGCATAGGTAGGTAGGGTTTCAGTTTAGCATCTCAACCAAAAAGCAGCATTGCTGACTCTACTACCCTTCCTTGGTTCTGCTGTCAGTCAGATTATGTGCTCAATTTGGAATAGATCTTGAACGAGTCAGTCTGCTGCTTATGTTTCTCTCTCTTAACTCAAAGGGAGGAGTGCAAGCAGCAGACCATGGTTTTAAATATGCACATGTGATTTTTTTTTTCTTTTTGGCTCCTGCATGGACACACAAAATTACCCTGCAATTACATGCTATGATATATTGTGACAACTGAAACATTTTAAAATTAAATAATGAATTCAATAAAATCTAAGCATCCTCATTGGCACAAGATTGTTCCTAGTCATTGGACTGAGTTATTGAAGTATGTACAACATTGTTTTGATATATTTTCCCCTATTTTTTCTTCTTATTTTCTATTGCAGGTTACTTGCTATGACAGATCATCGTTGATTTGAGGGGATGCAAAGATCTGGGATTTGAACATTGGTATGATCATTGCCAGAGCTCCTCTCTGATCGTCTTGCAAGACATATAATTGGTGAGATGACTGGTGCCAATTTATCACTTACACATTTAATATTGAATCTATTATAGAATATTTCTGATCAAATGAATGTTTAAAACATTTCTTTACTGAAGATAATATGCAAATATAGAGAGGGTTGAGATTTTTGATGTTCACTGGTATGTCACTTTTCCTCTCTGATATGAGGTTTGCCTTTCAGTTTTTTAAAAAATCTATCATTCTGATCACATGAAAGATAGTAAAGTATGCAATTTGACCTCTATGCTTCAAGAGATCTTAATTTGAATTCTGAGGAGGGAGGCACAGATTTTCTCCGAAATTTGTTAATCCTGATGTGCAACGCTTATCTGAAGTCTTCTTGCAATTTACAATTTCAGAGAAAGCAATTACTTTGTTGAAGAGGCAGCATAAGTCTGGTCATTATTCAGAGGTCAACGACCCTGGATTTAAACACAAGTGACACCACTGCCAAAAGTGTTGAATTTTTTTTACCCTGGAGTGGTGGCTGAGTCCAATTCACCAGAGTAAAGTGTACAATGTAAGCACAGCTGGCAGAGTGTAACATCAGCTTGCTAGAGAATTTAAACCTGTGAACATATTAGTGAGGTGAATATCTAGACTTGAATTTTGCCAGGTGACTGTACTATTCCATTTTGGTACACAAAATGAGGATAAATGGCTCTGTCTTTCAAGTTTCATCTACCGACACTAATATGAGAGAACTGAGGTTGTGCTGAATATTGACTGTTCTTTGTGCTCTATGCTTGTTTTGACACATACACTTGAAGAGAATATCACTGCAAGAGATTCAGTTCTGGAGCTCAAAAAATATTTTCAATGTATTGAAAAAGTTTCTCAGTCGAAAACGTTACAACTCTTTTAAAGGAACTCACAATAAATCTGCTTAAAGATTTGGAAATACAATTACTTTAAAGGCAAGCCAGCATTGCCCAATATTCAGAACTGTATATAAGGCCTTAGTTTAAACACGCGTAAACTTGCAAAAGTAAGATTTACAACTCTGTTCTACTGAAATGTACACATGGACCAAATGTGTTTGGTGGTCTAAAATATTAGATCTCTGCTACTTGAATGTTTTCACTTATTCAAACCGATTAGGCAGTTAATCTTTGCACTATTTATTCAGTAAAATAATTTGTATTTAATTTATATCTATTAAGACCTGATTCAGAAAAGTTAACACTTACTGTTGGTATATGATTGAAAATACTAAAGGTAAGTTGATATCAGATTAATGCAACTATCTGTGAATATGAATGCAGATTTGAGAGGTTTGGCTACTGAATCAATTGACTCAGTTTCAGAAGACTTCAGACTGCCTACAGTGGATCCTATTTACTTTAGCTGAGCAATTATCTTCAGTATTTTACCTGAATAACATTGAAAAACTATATGTTAGAAAAATCTTCCATCTTGGGTAGAACAAATAAAAACTGGTGCAATACAGTTTGCTCATGTATTGACGCTCATAGTCTCTTGATGATCAAGAAAGTGTCATCATCATTTGTATTGAAAGAGAAACAAATACCCCTGATTAGCTGCAAAATGGTCACATTTGGCAAGTGACCTACAAAGTGTTGAATATTTTTGAAGAAAACTGTAAGAAATGATAATCATGGGATCTAAGGATGCACAATTACAATTTTTAAAATATGGAATAGTTGCGCTGTTATATATTTGAATATAGGAAAGAATGACTGGGTTCATTACCGGTTCAATAGAGAATGCGTTACAGCTTTCATATTGGCAATACCTTTTCATTTTAGATCATTGCATGTGCATTTGTTGCTTTTAATTATTTCGAGACCGCAAGATCAAGTTAGACTGGTCTTTTTGGGTAATTGGATTAACCTGTAAAAATACGACAATAAATTTAAAGTAATCATAAAAAAGACCTTGATGATAACAAAAAAGTATGTA
This sequence comes from Mobula birostris, assembly GCF_030028105.1. Lineage (NCBI taxonomy): Eukaryota > Metazoa > Chordata > Chondrichthyes > Myliobatiformes > Myliobatidae > Mobula > Mobula birostris. The sequence goes on from NC_092384.1 coordinate 43,481,651, forward strand.
TTTTGCACTCTACGAAGAATATGCACCAAAATTAATTGAAGGTCAATAATTCTCTGCAACTGAAGTATTTTTGCTCTGAGGTATGTAGTTATTTGGTACTGGTGATAGTGTATTTGTTATTATTTACAACTAAAATGCAATTATTTTAGTATAAAATATGGTTCTGAGTAATTTAATAAACAGTAAACAGTGATGCAGTAAAGGAAAAAAAGTAACTCCTGTTTGACATTCGGGCTGCTTAGTATGCTGTTGTACTAATTGTAAGTGAATGTCTGCTCCATTGTGCAGCTAGTATTTTGAACTGTAATTTATTGAAATCACTTCTTTATCCTTTTGTTTCATAAAATAATCAATTAATGATCCTGAAAAAGAAGATTTATTTCACCAGGGAAAGGTTTCTGAAGTCCTGGTTAGTTCTGGCTGAGTTGATGATAACAGATTTCTGCAGCCCTGACCCATGCTCCATTTATGTAACTTTCCTGTATAATTAGTCACACTGGAGAATATTGAGCCCATGTGTACCTGCAACACAGTGATTGAAACCTGAACACAAGAGATTCTGCAGATGCTGGAAGTCTTGAGCAATACACAGAACATGCTGGAGGAACTCAGTAACTCAGGCCGATTCTATAGAGGGAAATAAACAATTGATGTTTTGGCCCGGCACTCTTCATCGGGATTGAAACCCTTCCTAATGAAGGGTCTTGGTCTGAAATGTTGACTGTTTATTCCCTCCATAGATGCCGCTTGACTTGCTGAGTTCCTCCAGCATTTTGCATGTGTAGGACAGCTGAGTTCATCCTGATTCACAGTAACCGAAGTGTAAAGTCTGCCCATGCCCTCCTCTTCTGCCACGATGAGGCCACTCTTGGTGTGGAGGATTAACACATTGTGCTGCATCTGGGTGGCCTCCAGCCTGGTTGCATGGACATCGATTTCTCCAGCTTCAGGTTTTTTTTTCCTATTTCTCCCCCTTCCCTCTTCCTCATTTCTCCACTCTGCCCCCCCCACCTGCTTCTCGCCTCCACCTGGTGCCCCTCCACCTTCCATTTTCCCTCTGGTCCTATTAGATTCCTTCTCTCCAGCCCCTTTACCTTTTCCACCTATCATTTCCCAGTTTCTTACTTCCTTTCCTCCTCCCCCACAAACCTTCTAACTTGTACTCTTTCCCTCCCCCACCCCCCCAGCCTTCTTATTCTGGCATCTTCCCCCTTTCTTTCTGGTCCTGAAGAAGGGCCTCGGCCCAAAATGTCGACTGTATTCTTTTCCATAGATGCTGCCTGGCCTGCTGAGTTCCTCCAGCATTTTGTGTGTGTTGCTTAGATTTCCAGCGTCTGCAGATTTTCTCTTGCTGGTAGCGTTATCTTAGTATTTTAAGAAGCGAAACAGTTAACTTTTCATCTGCTTTCTGAAACCAGTTCCTAAAATGTTATGGTGGGCAATTTGCATGTGTAACCAACTGTTTGTTAACTATTCTGTCATTTTGTGGGCCAGTACCGAAAGTCTTCTCAAACTATGTTGTAATATTTGCCTGGAATAAAATAAGTAATTGAGACAACTTATTTCCAGGCAATCTGATGCTGGCACATAGCTTGGGAAATGCAATTCTGAAGTGGTATGCTTGTTCTGCATTTAATATTCACCAGGTCTACTGGAAGGGTGTACCAGCTGGGAAATATGAAACTGGTATATTGGTTGAGAAATGTGGGCCTGGTATACTGGTTGGGAGATGTGCTACTGGTTGGAAGATATAACATTGGACTGACAGTTCAGAAATATGACACTGGTTGAGGGTTGTGATACTGGAATAATGGTTGAGAAGTGTGATACTGTGATGCTGATTGGGGGATGTGATATTGATATAATGATAGGACAACGTAAAGTTGGTTGGGAAATATAATATTGGCTAGGAAACATGGTACTCGAGTGGTACGCTGATTGGGAGATGCAGTAATGGTTTACTTGTCAGGAATCAGATTTTGTTATACTTCCTGGAAAATTTCATAATAATGTTCCTGTCAAGGGATGTGTTACTGATATATTTTACAGGAGGTGTAATATTGCTATTACCTGTTTTGAGATTGATAAGAATATATGTCTCTGATGATTTGATGCTGGTATATTTGTCAGGAAATTTAAAACCAGAATATTATCAGGAATCTGGTATATCTGTCATGGGTGAAATACAGTATGCTTGTCTGGCAATGTGATAATGGCATACCTGTCAGTGGTTGTGATGGTGGTGTACATGCCTGGAGATATGATACTTGGCATTGTCAGAAGATATGATATCGGTATACTTGTTAGGGACTTATGCTGGTGAGAACATTTAAAATGACATGAAAACAAATTATTGCTTGCATAAGCTGTTGGAAAAATATAGTTTTGATGAATTTTCGATAGCAAAATCTTGCAGAAGTTTTGGTATCATCAAGGATTAACATTTATACATTAAAGATGGTCTTGTTTGAAGTCATATACATTCTGCAGCATTGCCCACTTATCAGAACAGATACTCTGATAATAGAAGCTCTTATTTTGGTCTTTAACTTTCTTAGCAAGTAGGACATATTTGCATTTATCATGTACTTAAAAGAAGAAAATACTACAAACCAAAGGATTGCTTTTGAAGTGTGATTGTTGTTGTTATATTGGCAGACATGATTAACATACCATAATGTTTCATAAAATAGTGAACAAATGAAAGATCTCACACTGTGTACTGTAAAAATGCTATTCCCTTTTCTCAGTTCCTTCATCTCCACCGCATCTGTTCCTAGGATATATCCACCTTCTTAAAGGGTTTCCCTTCATCCATCATTGATGCTGCCCTCACTGGCATCATTTCCTAGATCTTAGCGCTCAGCCCATCTTCCCGCCACCTTAACAGTGATAGAGTCCCTCTTGCCCTGACCTAGCATGCCATGAGCATCCCATCCAACACATCATCCTCCGCAACTTCAAAGTTCAAAGTAAATCTAATATCAAAGTACATCTATGTCACCATATACAACTCAGAGGTTAATTTTCTTGTGGACATACTTAATAAATCCATAATGGAATAATAACCAGAAAAGAATCAGTGAAATTCATCACCAACTTGGGTGTTCAACCAGTGTGTAAAAGACAACAAACTGTGCAAATATAAAAAGAAAGATATAATAATAATAAATAAATAAACAATAAATATCAAGAAAATGAGTCGAAGAGTCCTTGAAAGTGAGTCCATAGGTAGTGGGAACATTTCAATGAGGAGGCAAGTGAAATTGAGTGAAGTTGCCCCCTTTGGTTCAAGAGCCTGATGAGCCTGAATGACTGTTCTTAAACCTGGTGGCATGACTCCTGAGGCTCCTTTTCTCTCCTTCTGATGGCAGCAGCAGCTGGAAGAGAGCATGACGTGCTGGAGGGACTCCCTGATGATTGATGCTGCTTTCCCGTAGCAATGTTTCATGTAGATGTGCTCAATAGTGGGAAGGGCTTCAGTCATGATGGACTAGGCTGTATCTGTATGTAGGACTTTCCATTCGAGGGCATTGGTGTTTCCATACCAGCTGTGATGTAGCCAGTCCATCTACTCTTATACTTCCACCACCTCGAAAGCGAACCCACTACCAAATACATCTTTACCTTTCCCCCCCGCTCTCTACTTTCTGCAGGGATCACTCCCTTCGTGATTTCCTTGTCCATTCGTTCCTCCCTACCAGTCTCCCTCCGGGCACTTTTCCCTGCAAGCGGCCAAAGTATTACACCTGCCCGTTCAACTCCTTCTCCCTCATCCATTCAGGACTCCAAACAGTCCTTTCAGGTGAGGTAACAGTTCACCTGTGAATCTGCTAGGGTTGTCTGTTGTATTCAGTGTGCCCAATGTGGTCTCCTCTACATTTGTGAGACATGTTGCAAACTGGGGGACCATTTTGTTGAGCAAATCGGGTCCATCTGCCAAAAGCAGAACTTCCAATGTCCCAACATTTTAATTTCTATTCCCATTCCCATTCTGATATGTCGGTCCATGACCCTTGTGACACGATGAGGCCATCCTCAAGGTGGAGGAGCAACACCTAGTATTTCATCTCAGTAGTCTCCAACCGGATGGAATGAATATCTACACTTTGTACTTCTCCTTCCAGTAAAAAAATTACCCTCCCCTCTTCTTCTATTCCTCACTCTGTCCTCTTATCTCTTCTCACCTGCTTTTCACCTCCCCTGATCCCTTCCACCTTCCCTTTGTCCTATGGTCCACTTTTCTCTCCTATCGGATACCTTCATCTCCAGCCCTTTACCTTTCCCACTCACCTGGTTTCACCAATCACCTTCTAGCTATCCCTCTTCCCCTCCCCCCATGTCTTCCCCCTTCCTTTCCAGTCTTGAGGAAGCGTTTCGGCTCAAAATGTTGACTTTTTGTTCATTTCCATGGATGCTGCCTAACCTGCTGAGTTCCTCCAGCATTTTGTGCGTGTTACTTTGGATTTTCAACTTCTGCAGAATCTCTTGTGTTTATGTAAACAAAAGAGCTGATCGTTCGTTTTGGGGTGTGATGTTTGGAAATGGAGTGAAATGAACACGGCACCTGGTGTAGAATCTTGCATGATAAATGGTACAGGGAACCAAGCAATACCCCTTTAGTTCACTCACACACTGTCAGGTGAATTTACATAGAAAAGATGATAAATATTGGAATTGCTTCACTGATAGGATTTTGTTAGTTATTATATCCTTCTCATGTCCAGTATTATGCATAGATATGATTTTTCTAAGCGTGTGTTTCAGTGAATTTATTATTGGTTATATCAGTGGAAAGTCTACATTGAGATTAGAGGTGCCAAGAAGTTTTTTGCTAGAAGGATAGAATATCATTGGCTAAGTACTTGTCATTTCAGTGTGCTTGGTGTTCTAATGCATAGAAGGAGTTCAGCTTGTTCAGTGATTTTCATAGATTCATAGAGCAATACTGCTGCTCAGTGAACCCATGCTGACCACTTTGCCTACCCAGGTAGTCCCAATTTCCTGTGTTCAGCCAATACCCCTCTAAGCCTTGACCCTCCATGTACCTATCCAAATGTTATCTTGAAAATAATATGTCATGCATGTCGTGCATTATTTTCAACAACATGTATTACATGTCTGATGTCCCTTCACAGGATTCTGCAATGCAAATAAAAGTTGTGAATAGTGCAAGTTACACATTCTGAAGTAACTCTTAACCAGAGGGGTGAAGCCTGCTTTGGCATTAGTTAAAGAACTTGATTTTACCTGGGTCACTGTGGCCAAGGTATCTTTTCTAACTTATAGCTTTGCCATCAATTCTCCACCAAAACCTGAGGTTATGCCCCCCCCCACAAACCTCTCAACCACCTGTCAAAAAAACCTGGCCCACACCCCATTTCCCCACCCTGTCATCCCTGTCAACTGTGTACACAAATCGCAGAGAGTTACCAGAGAGATACAGAAATTCAGGAAGTAAGTGCTGTGATGGTTTTCATCATGAAATATTAAGAGTAAGAAATGAAATAAGTTTTGTTCCAGATTTCCTTGCAATATAGACAGAGGCCTTTTGGCCCTCCTCATCCATGCTGACCCTGACGCCCATCAACACACTTCCCTGCAATAGGCCCATATCCCTCATACTCATTTCCTAACCAAATACCTACTAAAATGCCTTCTAAACACAACTGTTTTCACATCTGCCACCTCCCCTGGCAGCTTGTTCCAGATAACCACCACTCTTTGAGTGAAAAATTAATACTTAGATCCCCTTTAAATTAAATCCCTTTTTTTTCCCATAATCTCCACCTCCGGTTCTTGACTCCCTCTCCTGGGAATAGTACTCTGACTAGCTGTCCAATCTATACCTGTCATAATTTTATAAACCTCCGTAAATTTGCCTTTCAACCTCCTGTTCCTGTTTAATCTTCCATTGAGAATAAAGCCAGTCTGTCCAATCTCTGCTTATAACTACAGTTCTCCTTTCCAGAAAATATCCTGGCGAATTCCTTCTGGAATCTTTGCAATTCAGCAACAAGCTTACTGTAGTGTGGTGACCACAGCTCTATATGATATTCTGAATGCACTGCAATCCCATTACCCCACTGATTAGTTTCCTGTAATCAGCGCTTCCCACATTCTCATCAACACCTTCATCTTCCACCACCAACAGGGGCAATTTACACTGGCCAATTCACCAAACAACCTGGTGTCTTCGGGCTGTGGGGGAAACAGTGCATCCGGAGGATATTAACTCAACCACAGTGAGAACGTGCAAACTCCACATAACCAGCACTAGGGGTCAGGCCCGAACCCAGGTTACTAGATGTGTGAGGAAGTTGCTCCAGTAGACGTATTATTGTGGTGATTATACTCCATGTGGGACCAAGGATGAGATAGCAAATGGAGTATTGTTTTCTATAATGAGAAGAACAAATGAATAGACTTGACATGCAGTCTTTAATGCCTAAAAGAACGAGACCTTATCTTATCGTAATACAAAATTCTTTATGGACTTATAAATAAGCAGGGCTGATGTCCCTTAATATGAGGTAAGTAGAATCAGGAACAGTGAATCTTTGGAATCATCCTATGAGGGGCTCCATTGGTCGGCATCGACTATGGATGTCATGTTCTTGCTGTCTATGTGGACAGTATGATATGGAGAGCAAGCTGTTATCCATGCAACAGGCTCCTCCACTCCACATAGCTGATGAATCTAAAGAAACAACGGAGACCAATGCAGTTCGGCACCAGGGGTGTCGCAGGAGTTGTCAGTCAGCCTTGACCTCAACGTAGGGCAGCCTTTGGATGTTTCCTTGTGATTTACTCCCGAAGCCTTCCCCATAAGTGGGTATAGCCACAAGGCAGCAGAGGTTTGAGATCAGAGTTTTCCTTCTCCTGGATGAGCTTCCAACCATGGCTGGTGAGCCCCATCTGACTGAAGTGACTGGTTTTAAGAAACCAGTAACCCACATTTTCCCCTCCTCCTGTCAGTGGAAATGGTTCTGTTGGGCTTAGTAGCTAGGCCACTCGTGAAGGCCGGGAGCTGGGCTTGGTTGTCAGAGGCTATTTGAGATGCACACCAAAGGGTGAGGTAGTGGGAGTTGTGACAACCTAAAGAAACCTTCATCCTGTGAGGCTTAGCTACTGAGGATATTCAGTGCTGAGGCTAACAGATTTTTGAATGCCGAAGGATAGTGTGAGAGGATGAGCTGAGCTGAAGAAACAGTATACTGTTACTGAATGGTGAAGCAAACTCTGAGGGTTGAATAGCTGGCTTCTGTTGGTTTTCATTTTCCTTCTTCCTCTAAATATTTCATCAAGACTTCTTGGAGTAATTCCCATTCTGTCTCATATTTATAGTTTTCACATAAAACCCAAAGTTTTGTTAATCATTTATTCCAGGGTAAAGATACTACTTTATCCTCATTGAAGTAGGAATGATTTGTATTTTATTTGTAACATGTACATCAAAATATTGAACTATATAATGAAATATGTAATTTACATCAAACCAAATCAGCGAGTGTTGTGCTGGACAAGTGTCATTACATTTATGCTGTTAACATGGTATGTGCACAACTCACTTCCCCTAACAGTACGTGTTTCAGAATGTTAGAGGAAACAAGAGCACCTAGAAGAAACCCATGTGGTCAGGGACGGTATACATGAACTCCTTATAGTCAGAGACAGGAATTGAACCCCAGTCAGTGATTGCTGGCACTGTGACGTGATGTGCTAACCACTATATGACCGTGACACCTCACAGTAGCATAGCTTATGGCCTTTAATGTAGCAAATGCACTTCACATGAACATTAACAAAACACATTGAAGATGGGGAAACGTAAAGGAGGAAAGGAAAAGAGATTTAAGTGAGGAATTCAAGCGTTTAAGGACTTGGTAGTTGAAGGCACAGTCAGCACAGATGGAGTAATTTCAGTCAGGATGGCTAAAGAGTTTTAAACTGCAGGAATATAGGCATCAAGTTCAAGTTCAGATTATTATCATTCAACCATACACATATGCACTGCTAAACAGGACAATGTTCCTCCAGAACAAGGTGGACAACACAGTACATATAACACACACAGCACAAAGGTAATTTTACCACAAATAAATTAACCAGTAATAAAATGTATTTGCAACACAAGTCAAAAAGTAAACCGTATATGCTAATGGGGTTTCATATATGATGAGACCTGGGTGGGGGCAGGGAGTTCAGTCGTTTCACGGCCGGATGTTGGAGAAGCTGTTTCCCACCCTAATGTTCCTTGTCTTAATGCTGCTGTGCCTTTTGCCTGATGCTAGAGGCTCAAAGGGATTGTTGGACAGATGGGAGGGATCATTGACGTTGCTCAGGGCCCTGTGTATGCACACTCCTGATAAACTACCTGGATGGATGGAAGAGCGACCACAACAATCCTCTCAGCAGTCCTCGCAATCCTTTGTAAGGGTCTTGTGGTCAAATGACTTGCAATTACAATCATGGACAGTAAGTATTCTAGCACATTGCAGGACTGACTATGGATTGAAGGAAGGAAGTATGAGAATTTTAAAGTTAAGCTGTTGCTTAGTCAGGAGCCATCAAAATATGGATATTGTTGAAAGGCATTCCCTGATTTAAGATGTGATAACAGAATTCTGAACCTCTCAAGTTTACGAAGAGCAAAATGATGCAAGCCAGCCAGGAGTTTGATAAAACTGTCAGATCCGGATGATCAGAGGACAAGAGTGTCATCAGCACATAAGCTGAGACTGGAGAGGAAGCTGGAGAAGTAACAGAGTTAGAAATAGGCTTTCTTATGGATGTTATAAATTTGTGATCTGAAGCTCATCAAGAATCAAATACGCCACATGTTCAAGCTGTATAACTCATTCCAGAGTATTGTCGTAGATGCAATATGTAATTAGGGAATGAAGTTTGTGTGCTTGTGGAAGACAATGGATTCAATATCCTCCATATTTACTAAGAGATAATTTCTGATCAAATCACACTGGATGGTTATAGGCAGCTGGCAGATTATAGACACTGAAAGAGTGAAAGGGTTACAAGAATATAGTAAGATAGAAATAACACAGAGTTATTCAGCTCCTTCATTCCGCTCTGAAATTGAATGAGAACCTGACTGATCTAGGATATAAATTCATATATTCATAATCTATAATAAATTTGCTCCACAAAAATATTTCAGTATTTGGCTGTAAATTAGCAACTAGTGGGAAATATTGGTCTTAATAGTCAGACGGAAGTGAAGGCAAAGAGCTGAGAAAGCAAAGCGGTAATTGCTGAACTATCGTAGGCTGTAGAGGGTCAGGGCTAGAGGGCTGGGAATGTGGACCTGTAGACATATGTACATAAATTGAGATAGTGTTTTTTCCGGTTTGCAGGGTTAAGAAGAGCAAGGGAATGTAGAGGTATCGTTATTTGGATTTACCTGTAGTTGCGATGTTGTAAGTAGTAAGGTTATGTGAGCCGGGAAAGTTATGGAAGGAATTATGAACTTGGATTGGTGAGTTTATATGGAGGGGAAGTTTAAGGTGTCAGTTGGGTCAGAGAAGAGTAAATACAAATTTGGAAGGAGATTGAAATCATAATTGAGAAATTGCAGAGTTAAGAATCAAAGTGAAGGTGGCAACAAAAATCTTAAGGAACTACCTTTTGGTACAGGCATGCGGAGCGTAATGAGTTGAACAGACAAAGAGAAATGCTCAAAGGGATTAGTGTGTGGTGATGGTCATACTAAAAAGATATCACTGACATAATCACTACACATGCATCAAATGATAAGTTGATTATCAGGACAAAAATTAATCAAAATTCATATAAACACATCAATATAATGAGTACCTAATTGTCCACTTTAATGACTTCCAATAATGGGGTAATGAACGTTCTAGTCATTATCAGTGAGTAATGGGTGGCAATGTCATCCTTGCAGTGTTCTTTTAATGATTTTGCTTTTACTCAAGGTATTAGACTTTTTTGAAGGTTGATTTGTTGCCTCTCAAGCTGTCAGGGCTGTTTTTGTGAGCCAGAATACTTTTTTGCTTCAGGCACCCAAAGACAGCATTAAGTATATGAAAAAATAACATAGGGATCTGAATTACTCTACAATACCTGGCCAGTTGTCATCAAGAGACAACAAGGTAAATGGTTTCAGGGAGAGTAACAGGTCTTGTCTAGCAGGCAGCTGACACAAATCTGTGTGATCTGATATAAGCCATTACTATAAGACAGGAATCAACACCATTGTGAACCTGCTCACAACAGCTACTTACATTTATGTCATATGTTGAATAAAACCAAGCATTATAATGTGCTTCACTGGATCTTTTCAAATAATATCTGACATCAAGCCTCACAAATAAATATAGTGGAAAGAACTTGATCAATGAGTTGGATTTTAATAGAGGTTTTAAAAACAAAGGAGGTTATTGAGGGAATTCCAAAGCTTAGGGCCAAGTTAGCAGATTGGAAGAGCACTAGTGGCAGAGTACAAACAACTGGGAATAGAGGAGGCAAGAATTAGGGTTAAGGTTAGAATTATGTAGCGTGCTCAGTGGTCTGTAAGGGTGGAGAAGTTATGCGATAGATAGGGCTGAGGCTCTGAAGTAATTTGATATTAGTATGAGAATGTTCTTGTTTGTGTGCTTCATTTATAATTTGCATACACTTACCACACATTGGTTTTCTTTGTAGCTCAGCACATAATTGTTCACGTAGAAAGACCAAGTTAAGTTACATGCGTATTTACTCATGAACAGTAGCAGTCCAAGGTTAAGGTGTCCAGTGTAACCTGCTACAGTTTGCTTATTTATTCATTTATGTTCTATGCATACCACTGGCCCGGTCACTTTTTATTGTATATTTTTAACTCTCCCTGAACTGTGTGGCCCAGGGGTGGAGTCTGGAATCACATCGCAGACAGGCCGAGTGAGGATGTCATACTTAATCCTCGGAAGAGGACAGTCAATCATTTTTTTCCCAATAGTTTCATAGTCATCATTGCTGATTCCAGCTTTATCTAGTTTCAAATCTGTTTAATTACATGAAGTTAAATCCCTCAGTTCCACAATGGGATTCAGATTCATGTCTTCAGATCAGTCATCTAGACCTTTGTATACTAGTCTAATCGCTTAACCACAATGTTACCCTGCCCCTAAAGCAGCGCAATTTGATGTGTCACACTTATACTGGTCATATGGGTTTAAGTGTTGAATGAAGCCCAAGAGGATACTACATGTTACAATAGTACATCAGTTTTCCATGGCTGCATTTCCTATTCCAAGATCAAACTTATGGCCTCTCTGATTGGACATGATTGTGTACTGCCAAATTGCACTGTATTGTGGCATTTCCGTGCTGTCTCACATTGCCATTAGAAGCCAGTTAAGTTTTTTGAATTCATTTTGCATTAATTTCTTAGACTGGAGAAAGGAGGTCTTTGATTTATTACCATGGCTGAATTCTCTGATCCTAGTCCCGGAGTTTGTAAAACAGTGTATCAACCTGTGCAGTGCTTATCCTCATTTTTGTCTCAAAAGTAAACATTTTCTTTCATGCTGTCACCTGAAATATTAATTGTTCTCATTGGTAAAAGCAATCCTGACCTGAATGCTTACTATTTGATACTTTCCGAACTTGGTTTCACGGCACATCCATTTTTCTCGAATATTCCTTTTTCACTCATCAACAATGGCTTATTCTCTTTCACTGTCTTTATTGCTTTGTCTGTGGTATGTCTTAGAGATAGTATTGTGTTTTTGTTCTCTGGTCATTACTACTTCCTGTAAGATTGATTGCAGTAGAAGACTTGATGCATGGACAATTGGTAGGAATGGGGACATGTGAGGAAGGAATTCAGGGCTGTAAGTGTTTTCTCCTTCCCAAACCATAAATCCTTAATCATTTGCAGATCTATACAAAAGTGTATAATAATTCTGAAATTAATGTGCTCCTTTAAAAATCTATATGTACTTGCGCAAATCCTTTCATTGGGCTGAAGTAAAAGTTTTGCCCATTTTACCACAGCATAAAAGCAGATATACAATATGTCAGAGCTGTGGAACTTTAAAGAAAAAGAGCAGCGCACATGATTGAATAAGAGAAAGTAACAAATCCCTGGAGTATGTGGCTGGGCATCAAGGGCGTTACTGACTATGTAAGGAAAAACCAGTGTTGCCTGTAGCTGTGATGCCTCCTTCCCTGACACTAAGACAGCACCAGACACAAAAGCTACCCTGCTCCCAGATGAGCAGCCACAGCCTGTAGCAGCAGCAGCAGCAGATATGTGAAAGACTCTGCAGAGAGTCAACCCAGTAAGGCGGCCAGGCCAGATAGCATCCCACGCTGTGTACTCAGGGAGTGTATGCAGCAGCTCACTCACGTCCTCATGGATATCTTCAACACTTCACTCTTCCAGGCTGCTGTCCCACATGCTTAAAATCAGCCACCATCATCCCACTAGGGAAAGGGCAATTCTGGATTGGGTGTTGTGAAATAAACCAGATCTGATTAGAGAGCTTAAGGTAAAGGAATTGTTAGGAGACAGTGATCATAATATGATAGAATTCACCCTGTAGTTTCAGAGGGAGAAGATAAAATTAGATGTATTAGTATCACCTCATCTTAGAAATTTTAGAGACAGGAGTGAAGAGCTGCCAAACTTAATTGGAAGGGGTCATTGGCAGGGATGATGACAATTCAAAAACTGCAGGGTAGACTCATCACAAAGAAGAAGTATTCTAGAGGGAGGATACCCATGACTGACAAGGGAAGTCAAAGACAGCATAAAAGCAAAATAGAAGGCATAACATATAGCAAATATTTTTGGGAAGTTAGAGGATTAAGGGCTTTGAAAAACCAACAGAAGGCAACTAAAAAAGCAATAAGGAAAAAAAAAGATAAAATATGAAGGTAAGCTAGTTAATTACATAAAAGGGGTTACCAGATGTTTTCTCAGATATATAAAAGGTAAAAGAGAGAGGAGAGTGGATATCAGGTCACTGCAAAATGACACTGGAGAGTAGTAAAAGGGTCAAAGAAATGGTGGACCGACTCAATAAGTATTTTGCATGAGTATGCACTGTGGAAGACACCAGCAGTATGCCAGAAGTTCAAGAGTGTCAGGGGGCAGAAGTGAGTGTAATTGCTTTAACTAAGGAAAAGAAGTTTGGGAAGTTGAGAGTTCCGAAAGTAGGTAAGTTCACCTGGACCAGATGGATGACATCTAAGGATTCTGAAAGATGGAGTTGAAGAGATTGCGGAAGTATTAGTAATGATTTTTCAAGAATCACACAAATCTGGGATGGTTGTGCAGGGCTGAAAAAAATTGCAAATGTCACTCCACCCTTTGAAAAGGGAGCAAGGCAAAAGGCAGGAATTTATAGGCCTGTTAGCCTGCCTTCAATGGTTGGGAAGATACTGGAGTCCATTATTAAGGATGAGGTTTCAGGGTACTTGAAGGCATGTGATAAAATAGGCCAAAGTCATCATGGTTTACTTAAAGCAAAATCTTGTCTGACAAATCTGTTGAAATTTTTTGACGAAATACCAGGCAGGATAGACAAAGGAGAGGCAGTAGATGTTGTTTACTTGGATTTTCAGAAGGGCCTTGAAATTGTGCCACAAATGAAGCTGCTAAACAAGATAAGAGCCCATGGTATTACAGGAAAGATACTAGAATAGATAGAAGGTTGGTTGACTAGCAGGAGTCAAAGAGTGGGGATAAAAGGAGCCTTTCCTGGTTGGCTGCCAGTGACTAAGGATGTTTTACAGGGGTCAGTTTTGGGACTGCTGCTTTTCCTGTTATATTTCAATGATTTGGATGACAGAGTTGATGGCTTTGTGGCTAAGTAAACAGAAGATTCAAAGGTAGGTGGAGGGGCAGGCAGTGTTGAGGAAACGGTTAGTCTGCAGAATAACTTGGGGCAAGGGATTAGGGCAAGAGACCAAGAAGTGGCAGATGAAATATAGTGCGGGAAAGTGTGTGTGATCATTCATTTTAAATGAAGGAATAAAGACATAGACTGTTTTATAAATGGGGGGGGGGGGGTGAATTCAGAAATGAGATGTGTAAAGAATATGGGAGCCCTCGTGCAGGATTCCCTGAAGGTTAACTTGCAGGATGAGATGGCAGTAAGGAAGGCAAGTGCAATGTCAACATTCAGTGATGTCCTCCAGGAGTCAGTGTTGGGACCTAAAGTATAAAAGCTGAGTTGTAATGCTGAGGCTTTACAAGGCAGTGGTCAGTCAGCACTTGATATATTGTGAGCAGTCTTGAGCCTCTCACCTCAGAAAAGATGAGCTGGTGTTGGAGTGGCTGCAGATGAGGTTCACAAGAATGATTCTGGAAATGAAAAGATTAACACATGTGGAGCATTTGAATACTCTGGGCTTGTACTCACTGGAGTTTAGAAGAGTGAGGAGGGGATCTCATTGAAACCTATTGAATATTGAAAGGCCTAGACAGAGTGGATGTAGTGAGGATGTTTCCTGCAGCAGGGGAGTCTAGGACCAGAGGCCACGGCCTCAGAACAGAGAGACATCCATTTAGAACAGAGATGAGGAGGAATTTCTTTAGCCAGAGGATGGTGAATCTGTGGGTTTCATTGCTGCAGATGGTTGTCGAGGCCAAGACATTGGGTATATTTAAAATGGAGGTTGATACGTTCTTAACTATTAAAGGCATCAAAAGTTACGGGGAGAAAGCAGGAAAATGGGGTTGAGAGGGATAATAAATCAGCCATTTTGGAACGGGTGAGCAGACTCAATGGGCTGAATGGCCTAATTCAGCTTCTATGATATATGGCCTAAATTCAAACTGTGATGAGACAAAAAGTGAATGTAAAAATAACTTTAGACTAGAATGAGCCTTACATAGGGGAATGAACTTGCATCTAGTAGTAGTATACTCTTTTTGGTATCTATGGCTCTTATGATATGTAAAGATAGCTGTCAGGCATCCTTATGATCAAATTATTGATTTCTCACTCAGTATTGTTGCCTTCGCACAGATCTAAATACCATATTTCTAACAGTGTCTTTTGGTGCTTCATCCACAAAGAGGAGTGTCTTTCTGCAGCTGTCTTCCACCTTGAATGGAATCTAGAGATGAGTGAAGCTGGAAGTCTGTTCTTCCTGTTGTGATGAAGCCATGCTGTTGGAGGGTGCTGCACTCTCCGCAGCTGGGTAAAATGCAGATTTCTCCCTCACATGTACAGTGGCTTGATGCCACACATTTATAGACATTTAAAGAGTCAGGTCTAGTTCACAGACGTAGATCATGTCTCATTAAAATTGTTTTTCAAAACCCAATGTGGTAGGAACTGTGAGCAAATTGGAACAAATAATTGGCTACCAAATTGGCACGGCGGCATCGTCTTTCTATAGATCTCAGCTTGCACGCTTATGAACATCTAACTTAGGTGAACTTCTGCTGATGACTCTGCTGTAGTATTGTCAATGGAACACAGTAGAAGTCCACACAGGAACAGTCAGGGAATTAATCTTCCTGTAACCTTAATTTGATGCCAGCCCTGGTAAAATTTGGTGGACATAATCCAGCTAAAGCCTTTTGTTAACCGTGCATGGGAAGTTTGGCATTTAGGTATAGAAAGAGACTCCATCTTCCCCTTTCCTCTTCATAGACTCCCTATTTAAATTAATCATCAGTGACAAATCAGTGATAACACTGGAGTTGATTTACTGGGAAGACTGATTATTCAGGAGGTAATATTCCCTAAATTCCAAAGAGAGAATGTTTATCTTGAGTTGGTATGGTGTTATCTAGTTGTACCTTCAGATATGTTTGCTTTCTTGCAGTAATGGACACATTGGTGGTTCACCAATAGGATTTTTCTTTCTTAAGCAATCACTTGAGATCAGGGATGACTTGCACCTACTCCATTCTGTGGACTACACACAGTACTCCTGCTGAGGTCTGACAAATGCTTTATAAAGTAAACCTCTTGCTTCTATATTCATTGCTCTGACTAATGAAAGCCAGTATCTCTATGTCTTTCTACCTGTGTTATCCACCTGAGTTACTAATTTCAAGGACTTATGGATGTATTCAAACGTCCCTCCATTTTTCATTACTCCCTAAAACCCACAAGATAATGTATATCCAAACTGTACTGACACTCCTAAAATACATTACTTCATATTTGTCTGGATTCAATTTCACATGTCATTTTTTAGTCTATTTCACTAACACAGTGATATCCATCTGCAACCTAAGACTACCTTCCACATTATCAACAACTTTGGCAATCTTTATGTCATCCACAAACTTACTGGTCACGCCTCCTACCTCCAGATCCAAGTTATTCATATCCATTACCAAATAAAAAATGTCCCAGCACAGATCCTTGTGAGACACCAATCATCATAGGCATCCAGTCACTGAAAACCTCCACCACCACACTCTTTCTCCTTTTGATAAGGCAATTTTGAACTATTTTGTTCACTTGCTCTGGATCCCATGGGCTGTAATCTTTTGAACCAGTTCCTTGGTGGAATATTAGTAAGACCTTAGTGAGACCTTGTCAAAGGCCTTACTAAGATCTGTGTAATCTACAACCAATGCCCCAGCCCATAGCTATACACCTTGTTAACTCTTCAGAGAAGTCAAAATGGTTAAATAGGATCTGACTTTGACAAAGCCAAGTTGGCTATCTCTGATTAGTCCCTGCCTTTGCAAATGATCATTAATCCTCATCCTCAACTTTATCCCCATATCTTCCCTACCACTGACAGTAGACTCACAGGTCTGTAGTTACCAGGTTTTTCTCCACTGCCTATCTTGAAAAAAGAACTGTTGTTTGTTGTCCCCCATTTATCTGGTACATCACTTATAGTCAGAGAAGATACAGAAATGTCAGCTAGAGTTCTAGCATTCCCTTCTCTTGCCTTCCAGAACAATCTGAGATAAATCTCATCCAGTGGTGTGATCCTTCCACATTTAAGGCCGCTAAGGTGTACTCACCTCCCCTTTATTTAGAGACCTGCAAGAGACTTTCACTTACTCCTTCTCTGAATTTTTCAACCACAAAGTCTGTTTCCCTTGTGTATACTGATGAAAAATATTCATTTAGTAGCTCTTTCTTGACATACAGTTTGCTCATGTTGTCCATAATGAGACCTACCTTTTCCTGGTTATTCATTTGCCCATAATATACTCAAAGAATGCCCTTAGAATTACCTTAATCATGTCTACCAGTGATTTTTAATGGCCCCCTTTTAGTCTTTCTAATTTCAAGTACCTTCCTGTGCTATTTTATACTCTAACTAGGTCTCTTCCGTCATCAGTTCCTTATACCTGTGATTTGCTTCCTTTTTCCTCTTTATCCAATTCTTAATAGCCCTTGACTTCCAAGGTTCCCTATACTTGTTATCCCTGGTTTTAATCCTTACAGGAACATGTTGATCTTGAATTTTTATTTTTTTTTTATTGAACGCTTCCCACTGTGCAGATTTAGACTTACCTGCAAATAGATGTTCTCAATTTGCCTTTGCCAGATCCTTGCTTATGTTAATGAAGTTGGCCTTCCCATATTTAGATTAGATTAGATGAGATTCAACTTTATTGTCATTGTGCCAAGTACAGATACAAAGCCAAAGAAATGCAGTTGGCATCTGACCAGAAATGCAAAGAATAGTGTTATTTACAAAATAACTACAAATAAAAAGTGCTACAGCACAGAAATATAAAAGTACTGAGACAGTACAATATGGATGCAATACTGCTTAGCGCTGTGATGTGAGGTTCAGCAGGGTCACAGCCTCAGGGGAGAAGCTCTTCCTGTGCCTGCTGGTGCAGGAATGGAGGCTCCTGTAGTACCTACCGGATGTGAGGAGAGTAAAAAGTCCATGGTTAGGGTGAGATACATTCTTGATAATGCTTTTCGCCCTGCCCAGGCAGTGTTTATGGTAGATGTTCTCAATGGTGGGCAATTGGGTGCCGATAATCCGCTTTAAAGAACTTTGTTACTGGCCCATCCCTATCCTTTTCCAAAACCATTTAAAAATATATAGTTATGGTCAGTATCTCCAAAGTTATTCCTCATTGACAGTCCTTCATTAGACCAGCCACGTTCCCCAAGATAAGGTCTAGTAATGGTTCTTCCTACATTCTTATATATATGTACAGGGTCGAAAGGCCCTACTAGACACAACATAGACATTCTACCCCTCTGAGCCATTTAACCTTTCCAAGGTATTCTCAGTTAATATTTGGGAATTGAAATCCTGCAGTATGATCAACCTATTTTCATTGAATCTCTCTGACATCTGTTCCTTTGTTTATTTACTTATTGAGATACAGAGCAGAATAGGCCCTTCTGGCCCTTTGAGCCTCACCACCCAGCAATCCCCTGATTTAATCCCAGCCTGATTATGGGACAATTTACAAAGACTAATTAACCTACCAACTGCAAACATGAGGAATTCTGCAGATGCTGGAAGTTCAAGCAACACACATCAAAGTTGCTGGTGAATGCAGCAGGCCAGGCAGCATCTCTAGGAAGAGGTACAGTGGATGTTTCGGGCCAAGACCCTTCGTCAGGACTAACTGAAGGAAGAGATAGTAAGAGATTTGAAAGTGGGAGGGGGAGGGGGAGATACAAAATGATAGGAGAAGACAGGAGGGGGAGGGATGGAGCCAAGAGCTGGACAGGTGATTGGCAAAAGGGATACGAGAGGATCATGGGACAGGAGGCCCAGGGAGAAGGAAAAGAGGGAGGGGGGGAAAAAACCCACAGGATGGGCAAGGGGTATAGTCAGAGGGACAGAGGAAGAAAAAGGAGAGAGAGGGGGTCTGTTTTCGCCATGACGCGGAACTCTTCTTCCGCCGTCTCCGTCTCCGAGCCTACTTCTTCGGCAAGGACTCTTCCACCCCCACTGATGACTCCCTCTCCAGTCTTCAGCCCTTCTCCTCTTCAAGGACACCCCGCTCTGGTCTTCTGCCTGCTCTGGATCTCTTTATTGCTAACTGCTGACGGGACATCAACCATCTCGACTTCACCGCACCTTGTTCCCATTCCAAACTTACTCTTTCCGAACGCTCTGTTCTCCACTCTCTCCGCACTAATCCTAACCTTACTATTAAACTCGCCAATAAGGGGGGTGCTGTTGTAGTCTGGCGTACTGACCTCTACCTTGCCGAGGCACAGTGACAACTCGTGGATACCTCCTCTTATTTACCCCTCGATGGTGACCCCACTAAGGAGCACCAGGCCATTGTCTCCCACACCATCACCGACTTTATCCGCTCAGGGGATCTCCCATCCACTGCTACCAACCTTATAGTTCCCACACCTCACACTTCCCGTTTCTACCTCCTACCCAAGATCCACAAACCTACCTGTCCTGGCCAACCTATTGTCTCAGCTTGCTCCTGCCCCACCGAACTCGTTTCTGCATACCTCGACACGGTTTTATCCCCCCTTGTTCAATCCCTTCCGACCTATGTTCATGATACTTCTCACGCTCTTAAACTTTTCGATGATTTTAAGTTCCCTGACCCCCGACCGTTTTATTTTCACCATGGATGTCCAGTCCCTATATACTTCCATCCCCCATCAGGAAGGTCTCAAAGCTCTCCGCTTCTTTTTGGATTGCAGACCTAATCAGTTCCCCTCCACCACCACTCTGCTCCGTCTAGTGGAATTAGTCCTTACTCTTAATAATTTCTCCTTTGGCTCCTCCAACTTCCTCCAAACTAAAGGTGTAGCTATGGGCACCCGTATGGGTCCTAGCTATGCCTGTCTTTTTGTTGGCTTTGTGGAACAATCTATGTTCCAAACCTATTCTGGTATCTGTCCCCCACTTTTCCTTCACTACGTTGACGACTGCATTGGCACTGCTTCCTGCACGCGTGCTGAGCTTGTTGACTTAATTAACTTTGCCTCCAACTTTCACCCTGCCCTCAAGTTTACCTGGTCCATTTCTGACACCTCCCTCTCCTTTCTAGATCTTTCTGTCTCTATCTCTGAAGACAGCTTATGTACTGATGTCTACTATAAGCCTACTGACTCTCACTGCTATCTGGACTATTCCCCTTCTCACCCTGTCTCTTGCAAAAATACCATCCCCTTCTTGCAATTCCTCCGTCTCCACCGCATCTGCTCTCAGGATGAGGCTTATCATTCCAGCACGAGGGAGATGTCCTCCTTTTTTAAAGAAAGGGGCTTCCCTTCCTCCACCATCAGCTCAGCTCTCAAAAGCATCTCCCCCATTTCACGCACATCGGCTCTCACTCCATCCTCCCGCCACCCCACTAGGGATAGGGTACCCCTTGTCCTCACCGACCACCCCACTGGCCTCTGGGTCCAACATATTATTCTCCGTAACTTCCGCCACCTCCAATGGGATCCCACCACCAAGCACATCTTTCCCTCCCCCCGCCCCGCTTTCCACAGGGATTGCTCCCTATGCGACTCCCTTGTCCATTCGTCCCCCTCATCCCTCCTCACCAATCTCCCTCCTGGCACTTATCCTTGTAAGTGGAACAAATGCTACACATGCCCTTGCACTTCCTCCCTTACCACTATTCAGGGCCCCAGACAGTCCTTCCAGGTGAGGCAACACTTCACCTGTGAGTCGGCTGGGGTGATATACTGTGTCCGGAGCTCCCGATGTGGCCTTCTATATATTGGCGAGACCTGACGCAGACCAGCAGATCGTTTTGCTGAACACCTATGCTCTGTCTGGCAGAGAAAGCAGGATCTCCCAGTGGCCACACATTTTAATTCCTCATCCCATTCCCATTCTGATATGTATATCCACAGACTCCTCTACTGTAAAGATGAAGCCACACTCAGGTTGGAGGAACAGCACCTTATATTCCGTCTGGGTAGCCTCCAACCTGATGGCATGAACATTGACTTCTCTAACTTCCGCTAATGCCCCACTTCCCTCTCGTACTACATCCGTTATTTATTTATATACACACGTTCTTTCTCTCTCTCTCTCCTTTTTCTCCCTCTGTCCCTCTGACTATACCCCTTGCCCATCCTCTGGGTTTTTCCCCCCCTCCCCCTTTTTCTTCTCCCTGGGCCTCCTGTCCCATGATCCTCTCATATTCCTTTTGCCTATCACCTGTCCAGCTCTTGGCTCCATCCCTCCCCCTCTTGTTTTCTCCTATCATTTTGGATCTCCCCCTCCCCCTCCCACTTTCAAATCTCTTACTATCTCTTCCTTCAGTTAGTACTGACGAAGGGTCTCGGCCCGAAATGTCGACTGTACCTCTTCCTAGAGATGCTGCCTGGCCTGCTGCGTTCACCAGCAACTTTGATGTATGCAACCTATCAACTGGTAGGTCTTTGGACTGTGAGAGGAAACCGGAGCACCTGGAGGAAACCCACACAGTCACGGGGAGAATGTACAAACTACTTACAGGCAGGAATTGAACCCAGGTCACCTGTAGTGTAAAGCGTTGTGCTAAACACTATGCTACCGTGCCATCCTCGTCTCCTCTTTGTCTCGTCTTTACTGTTGAGAGGTCTGTGATGTCCAGCAAAATGACAACACCAAATTTGTTTTTCATCTCTATCCATATGGTTCAAGGAGCTCTCCTTGAATTACTGATATTTGACCAACAGTGAGTGCTATACCTCTTCTCCCTTTTACTTCCTACTCTGTCTTGAGTGGAAATTTTATACCCTTGGATCCTAAAATGCCAATTCTGCTTTTCCTTCGTTCACATCTCAGTAACAGCAACAATATTGTTGACCTCTGTGCTAACTAAAGCTTTGAGTTCATCTACATTACGAGTTACACCCCTTGCATTAAAGTGAATGCACATCAACTTTAAATTCCTTTGATGTGCACTTGCTCACTTGCACTACCTCCTGTACTTACTATTCCCCTTTAGATGAATGTAGTTTTCCATTTAAACATCTTCTCCGAGCCTCCGTCCCCTGTCTACTCGACCTGTAGGCTTTCCCGAATAGTTTGACCTTTACAGCAGACAGAAGTTTAATGATTGGCAGTCCATCTACCACAAAGAGTGTTGCCTTCCTCTACCAGCCTTACGTGACTGTAGCTGCTGTCTGTACTGTCTAAAATTTATCATCTATTTGCTCAGATCTTTGGAAAGCGTAATCTTAAAAACTGATTTTGATTGAGAAATGCAATTATAGTCATTCTTTTGACATCAGAAGCAGTGCAACAGAGTGATAATTTACTAAAAAGTTACTCTGTTTGGTTTAACTCATAAGTTTGTGGAAGGGGGTTGTTCAATGAAATGTAAAGTCATTCTCAGAATTATTCAAAATTAAGTATCTTAGAGGCATGATTAAGGTTTGAGAAACAGAGAACATATATCTGAATACATTTTAGATTTAATTCTGAAGGATCTGAGGATATTCAAATTGGTTAAAATATTCAACTGCTCAGATCGTGTAAAAAGCATTCTGAAGGGGGAGACAGAACAGGCAGAATCATAGTACATATTGGCACTATCAACATAAACTCAGTGGCCACTTTATTCGATGAAGGAATGGAACCCATGTGGTCTTCTGCTACATTAGCCCATCCACTTCAGGGTTCAATGTGGTGCGCATTCAGAGATGCTCTTCAGCACACTGTTGTAGTTAGTGGTTATTTCGGTTACTGTCGCCTTCCTGTCAGTTTGAACCAGTTTGGCTGTACTCCTCTGACCTCTCATTAAAAAGGCATTTTCAACCACAGTACTGCCGCTCACTGGATTTTTTTCGCACTATTCTCTGTAAATTTCCAAAACTGTTGTGCGTGAAAATCCCAGGAGATCAGCAGTTTCTGAGATACTCATACCACCCAGTCTGGCACCAACCATCATTCCACAGTCAAAGTAACTTAGATCACATTTCTTCCCTCTTCTGATGTTAGGTCTGAAAAATAACTGAACCCCTTGACCATTTCTGCATGCGGCACTGAATTGCTGACATATGATTGGCTAATAGATATTTGCTTTAACGAGCAAGTATACATGTGTACCAAATAAGGTGGTCTCTGAGCTAGGTAGACAAAGGGACGAGGTCCTACAAAGTGAATTTAGGCAGTTGGATAGAAGGGTAAAAAGAAAGACCTAAAGGATTTTAATCTCAAGATTACGCCCTGTGCAAGGATTGAAATAGGAGGGTAAGAGAGATGTATGTGTGGCTAAGAAGCTGGTGTAGAGGGAAGGACTTTAGTTATTTGGATCACTAAACTTGTTTCTGGTGGGGGACAACATGTTCAAGAGGATGGGTTGCACTTAAACTGGAGGAGGGACAACATCTTTGCAGGGTAGATTGCTCACACTATCCATGAAGGTTTAAACTGATCTAGCAGGTGAGTGGGAGCATAGAAGGTGATGTGGATACCGACTAAGATGTAGAGGATAAATCAAGCAAGTCTAGTGGCCAGACAAAGAAAAGTTTAATTGTGTTTACTTTAATGCAAGGAGCCTTGCAAGTAATTCAGATGACCTTAAAGTATAGATCATCACTCAGAATATTATTACAATCGTGAATACATGGTTGAGAAGGTGGCAGGACTGGCATCTTAATGCTCTGAGTGTGAAGTATCAAATGCAAAGAGAGGGAGGGGTTGGTCAGACTACTGATTAGGGAAATCACCATGGCAGTATGTAGAGAAGATGTCCTGGAGGGATCACTTAATGAAGACAAATGGGCAGAACTTAGAAGTTAGAGAGGGGCAATCACTTTACTGGGGTAATACTATAGGACCTCAATAGTCAGTGGGAAGGGACATATGTATAAACAAACCACAGACAGCTGTAAAAGCAACAGGGTTTTACTAATACAGTAGAGGATTTAAACTTTTCCTATTTTGACTGGGATTGCTTTTGTGTAAGGGATCAAAGGGGACAAACTTTTTTGAGTCCATCTAAAAGAATGTTATGAAACAATCTGTGTAGACGTGGACCAGTACTTGACCTTAACTGAGGGAACAGCCATGGGCAGGTGGTGGGATTGTTGGTGGTAAGCATTTTGGGAACAGTGACCATATTTTTCTAAGTATCAACGTAGTTTATGGAAAGAGGTACAGTTGGTTCTCATGTCAAGGTAAGTTCCTAAGTTGGAGGAAAGCTGATATCAATAGCACAAGAGAGGACCTGGCAAAAGTAAATTGAAAGCAAATGTTTACAGGTGAAATAGCATCTGTCAAGATAGAGTCCTTTAAAAGAGAATGAGCAAGACTTTAGGGCCAACATGTTTCAGTAAGAATGAAAGTCAACGACAATAAGATTAAGGAATCTTGGACGATAAAGGGTAATGGAAGTTTGATCAGGAAAAATGGAGGCATATGACAGGAATAGGCAAAAATAATCAATTGAATCTCCTGAACAACACAAATGGTGCAGGAGGGAACTTAAGAAAGAAGTTCAGAGGGGAAAGAAGTTGCATGAAATGTTCTTGGCAAGTAGAATTAAGGAGAATCTTAAGACGTTCTGTGAATTCATCAGGAGCAAGGAAACAAATTTAGAGAGACTTGGTGGCTTAAAGATCCAAGGGTGGAGCCAGCAAATTTGAGCCAGTTCTTAAATGAATACCTTTCAGTTGTATTCACCAAGGGGATTAAAGAGATTAGCTTTTTTTGTTACATGGATATCGAAACATACATAATGAAATGTGTTGTCTGCGTCAAATCAAGTCAGTGTGAATTGTTCTGGGGGCAATCCCACAAGTGCTTCTGGTGCCAACGTAGCGTGCCCACAACTTAAATAACCCGAAACTTAACGATAAACCTTTTGAATGTGAGAGGAAACCAGAGTACCTAGAGGAAGCCCACATGTCATGGGGAGAACGTTACAGACAGTGACGGGATTTGAACTCCAATCGATGATCGCTGGAGCTGTAAAGTGATTGTGCAAACCACTATGCTACCGTGCCACCCTAGAGAAGGACATGGGAGATAATGATTTGAGAGAGGAGTATGTTGATTGTTTAGAGCATGCAATTATTAAGAAGGGGAAGTGTTTGAAGACATGAAGGGCCAGATGAGTTGTAGCCTGGAATCTACAGGAAGCAAAGGAGGAGATAACTGTAGCTCTGACAGAGATATTTCTATCTTTGTTAGCTACAGATGAAGCATCATAAGACTGGTGATTAGCTGATATTGTTCCTTTGGTCAAGAATGGGAGCAGAGAAAAGCAGGTTACTACAGGCCTTACGTCCATGGCAGGGAAAGTTCTAAGAGAAAGGATTTATGTACATTTGGAAAAATAAAGGGTGAGAAATAGTCAGCATGGCTTTGTGCAAAGGAAATCCTGTCTCACCAATTTGATTGTGTTTTGAAGAGGTAATTAGGAGTAATAAATGCATTTGACATGACCCCTTATGAGCGGCTGGCCCAGATGGTTAAGGTACATAGGATCAAGAGTTAGCTGGCTAACTGGATGGAAAATTGGCTTTGTGATAGGAGGCAGAGCATGGTACTGGAATGATGGTTTTCTGACTGGGGGTCTTTAACGAGTATTGTACTGCAGGAATCATTTCTGGATACTTGTTTCTAATATATATTAATGATTTATTTGTGAGTGTAGGAGAAGTGATCAGTATACTTTCAAATGATATGGCCACTAGTGTTGTGAAGAGCAAGGAACATAGAACATAGAAATCTACAGCACATTACAGGCCCTTCAGTCCAGAATGTTGTGTCAACCATGTAACCAACTCTAGAAACTGCCTAGAATTTCTCTGCCACATAGCCCTCTATTTTTCTAAGTTCCATGTATCTATCTAAGAGTCTCTTAAAAAAACCTGTTGTATCTGCTTCTACCATCGTCACTGGCACACCCACCACTCCCTGTGTGAAAAACTTACCCCTGACATCCCCTTTCCCACCACTGAAATAAGACTAAACACAAAATACTCTGCAGATGCTGGGGTCAAAGCAACACTCACAACATACTGGAGGAACTCAGCAGGTCAGGCAGCATCTGTGGAAATGATCAGTCAACGTTTCGGGCTGGAACCCTTCATCAGGACTGTAGGGGGGAGGGGGCAGAGGCCCTGTAAAGAAGGTGGGGGGAAGGTGGGAAGGAGAAGGCTGGTAGGTTCCAGGTGAAAAACCAGTAAGGGTAAAGATAAAGGGGTGGGGGAGGGGAAGCAGGGAAGGGATAGGCAGGAAAGGTGAAGAAGGAGTAGGGGAAAGCACAGGTAGGGGAAAGTATTAGTAGGCAGAACCATGAGGGAGGTAGTAGGCAGCTGGGGGAGGGGGAGAGTAGAACTGAAATAAGACTCACTGGTCTCCTGGGTTGTCTCTACTCCCTTTCTTGAACAAGGGAACAACATTTGCAACCTTCCAATCTCTGGTACTCTGGTACTTCTCCTGTCCCTATTGATGATGCAAAGATCATTGCCAGAAGCTCAACAATCTCCTCTCTCACTTCTCATAGTAGCATGGGGTATACAGTATCTCATCCAGCCCTGGTGACTTATCTCACTTATTACCTTTCAAAAGCTCCAGCACATCTTCTTTCTTAATGTCTATACACTCAAGTGTTTCAGTCCACTGTAAGCCATCCCACAATTGCCAAGGTCCTCTTCACTGGTGAGTACTAAAGCAAAGTATTCTTTAAGAACTTCCGCTGCCTCCTCCAGCTCCATGCACATGCTTTGACTATCGCTCCTGATTGGTCCTATTCTCACACAGCTCATCCTCTTGCTCTTCACATACTTGTAGAATGCCTTGGGATTTTCCTTAATCTTGCTCACCAAATCCTTCTCATGGCCCCTTCTAGCTCTCCTAATTTCATTCTTGAGCTCCTTCCTGGCACCCTTGTAATTTTCTAGAGCTGTAACAGTGCCTAGTTTCTTGAACCTTTCATAATCTTTCCTGTTCTTCTTAAGTAGATTGTCTACAACCTTTGTCCACCACGGTTCTTTTACCCTACCATCCTTTCCGTGTCTATGCAGAACGCAAATGCTCCTTGAACACTTGCCACATTTCTGCCATGCATTTCCCTGAGTGCGTCTGCTCCCAATTTATGTTCCCAAGTTCTTGCCCAATAGCATCATATTTCTCCCTACTCCAATTAAATGTTTTCCCAAATTGTCTGCTCTTATCCCTCTCCAGTGCTACAGTAAAGGAGATAGAGTTGCAATCACTACCTCTAAATTGCTCTCCCACTGAGAGATCTTTCACCTGACCAGGTTCATTTCCCAATGCCAGATCAAGTACATCCTCTTCTCTTGTAGGCTTATCTACATATTGTGTCAGGAAACCTTCCTGAACACACCTAACAAACTCTACTCCATCTAAGCTCCTTGCTCTAAGGAGTTGCTAATCCATATTAGGAAAGTTAAAATCACCTATCAGAATAACCCTATTATTATTGCACTGTTCCTGATCTGCTCCTCGATATCCTTTTACTAATGGGGGGGTCTGTAAAAAAACACCCAGTAGAGTTATTGTCCCCTTCCTGTTTCTGACTTCCACCCACAATGTCTCAGTAGACAATCCTTCCATGACTTCCTCCTTTTCTGCAGGCATAATAGTATCCCTGATTAGCAATGCCACTTCCCCACCTTTTTTGACTCCCTCCCTGTCATTTTTGAAACATCTAAAGCCCGGCACACTCAGCAGCCATACCTGTCTCTGAGTCATCCAACTCTCTAAAATGGCCACAACTTCATAGTTCCATGTATTGATCCACACTCTAAGTTCATCTGCCTTGCTTATGATACTCCTTAGATTAAAATATACACATCTCAAACCATCTGGCTGAGTGCATCTTTGCTCTATCATCCACTTATCCTCCCTCACAGGCTTCCTGCAAGATGTCTCTACATGTGTGCTAATTGCCCCATCCTCTGCCTCTTCACCAGTTCTCTCCCCCCTGTAAAACTAATTTAAACCCTCCCCAACAGGATTAACAAACCTTCCTCCCAATATATTGGTTCCCCTCCAGTTCAGGTGCAACCATCCCACTTGTATGAGAGGTGACCTGATAGAGGTGTATAAGATGATGAGAGGCATTGATAGTGTGGATAGTCAGAGGCTTTTTCTCAGGGCTTAAATGGTTGCCACAAGAGGACACAGGTTTAAGGTGCTCGGGAGTAGGTACAGAGGAGATGTCAGGGGTAAGTTTTTTACTCAGAGAGTGGTGAGTGTGTGGAGTGGGCTGCCGGCGACGGTGGTGGAGGTGGACACGATAGGGTCTTTCAAGAGACTTTTGGATAGGTACATGGAGCTTAGTGAAATAGAGGGCTATGGGTAAGCCTAGTAATTTCTAAGGTAGGGACATGTTCGGCACAATTTTGTGGGCCGAAGGGCCTGTATTGTGCTGTAGGCTTTCTATGTTTCTATGTTTCTATGTTTTGTACAGGTCACCCCTTCCCCAGAAAAGGTTCCAATGATCCATGAACTTGAAACCCTGCTCCCTGCACCATCTCCTCGGTCACTCATTCACCTGTGCTATCTTCCTGTTTTAACCTTGCCTAGCTCATGGCACCAGGAGTAATCTGGAGATTACCACCTTGGAGGTCCTGCTCTTCAGCCTCCTTCCTAATTCCCTAAATTAACTGTGCAGAACCTTCACCCCTCTCCTGCCTATGTTATTGGTATCAACACGTACCACGACCTTTGGCTACTCACCCTCTCCTTCAAGAATATTCTGCAACCAAGAATATTCAGAAACATCCTGGATCCTAGCACCTGGCAGGCAACATACTATCCTGGTGCCTCTTTTGCTGCCACAGAATCTCCTATCTCTCCCCCTACTATCGGGTCCCCTATGACTATTGCTCTGCCTGACTTCACCCTGCCCTTCTGAGGTTCAGAGATGACCATAGTGCTATTGGTCTGGCTGCTGCTGCCTTGCCCAGATAGGTCTTCCCCCTCAGCAGTATCCAAAGGGGTATACCTGTTGCTGTGGGGAATGGCCACAGGTGGACCCTTGTACTGACTTTACTTCTCTCTTTACCTCTATCGGTGCTCACAGATCTTTTCCCCCAAATTTTGCATTCTGGGTGTAACCACCCGCTCAAAAGTTGTACCTATCAATTTCTCTGCCTCCCAGATGATCCTAAGTTCATCCAACTCCAGTTCCAGCTCCATAATGCGGTGTTTCATGAGCTGGAGAGGTTGCACTTCCCATAGGTGTAGTCATCGGGGAGACGATCAGGTTCCATGAATTCCCACATCCTTCAGGAGGAGCATTCCACTGCTATGTCCGCCATCCTGCCTGCACTGTACAATGGGCAACCAGGACCAAATCTTCTAACCTGTTTCTTTGACCTCAGCCTTTTCTTGTTGAAGCCTCTTGAGTCAAAGCCTGACGCTTCTACTCTCACTGCTGGCCTACTCCCAACAATGGTCACCCCACTTCTGTACTTTTATCTAATTCGTAGTGCTCTGCTCCTGATGCTGATCGGGCTCCGGAATGACCGAACACCCGCGAAGCTCGCCGTTTATATAGGCTTCACTGACCTGTGAGTAACCTCTGCTCCCGACGCTGATTGGGCTCTGGAATGTCCAAAGGCCTGTGAAGGTCTCCTTTTATACAAAGATTTTGTAAGGCTGCAGCAGTATGTACTGTCTGTCAAATGGAAAATTGGGTGGAGCATTGGCAGATAGACTTTAATCCTGATAAGTGTGAAGTGATGAATTTTAGGAAATCCAATAAAGGTACGACAAATACAGTAAACAGTGTACATTTGATGACAGAGTGACCTGAGGTTCACGTCATAAAAACCCTGAAATATTTAGGGTGGTGGAGAGGGCATATAACATGCTTATTGACATAGATGAAGACATAGAATATAAAAGTTTGGAAGATTTGTTGGAGCTTTAAAAAGCACTGATTAGATGTGTTGGAAGCATTGTGTGCAGTTCTGATTGCCACACTCCAGGAAGGATATGATTGCACTATAGAGAGTGCAGAGGAGATATACCAGGCTAGTGACTAGACCAAAGGACTTCAGTTATCAGGAGAGATTGGGTAGGCTGGTCTTGTTTTTCCTGGAGTGAAGGAGGCTGAGTAATGACCTGATAAAGGTATATAAAATTATAACCTGCAGAGATAGAGTAGATCGTCAGAATCTTTTTCCCATAGTAGGGGTATCAACAAAGTTTTAATGTGAGAAGCAGGGGACCTGAACACAGAGAATAGTTGATACCTGAATGCACTGGCAGAGAAATTGGTGGAAAGAACTTTTGGACCCAACCTGACAAGGGAAGGCATGGAAGGATGCAGACATTTTTGAGGGGAAATAGGATTACTGGGCAAAGAGGTTGACATGGATACAATGGAACAAATGGCCCATTTCTGTGTGCTACTACACTATGATTATGGGCTTACAATGATAATGGTAGTCATATTTGCCATTCATTTATCACACTGTTGTGAACCTTTTTTCCATCTCTCATTTACTCCTGACTTTGTTTCTGTGGAGCTATGAAGATTTAGGGATGTTGTTTACATTCTTGTATGTCTAGCAGTACTTAAACAAAATAAAAATCTGAAACAAATGCATCATCTTATTTCAGTAGATTGAGTGCTGAACTTTTCAGCATATGCAAATAAACTACCACCTACAGTAAAATTACAGGTTTATAAAACCATAACAAATCACATCATATCTGCATTTTCTGAAAGGAAAACAATTGATTTTATGATATCTTTCTGCATTGTTTCTACAAGAAACTCAAAATGATTTGACTTTGATCTGGTACAAATTCTGTCATTTATTCCACAATTAACATTCCCTCAATAGCAAGTGGACCGTTTTTGATACTGTTGTGGGGGGTGGGACGACCTACTGGGGGGAGCTGCTGTGACCAGGTCCCTGGTACAGTGGCACGGAAGGGAAGGGGTAGAGGAGGGATGCACAGGTGATGGGAGTTTTTGTAGTTAGAGCATTATGAGGGGTATAGATAGGGTGAATGCAAGAAGGCTTTTTCCACTGAGGTTAGGTACAAGTACAACTAGAGGTCCTGGGTTAAGGGTGAAAGGTGTAAACTTTAAGGGGAACATGAGGGGAAGCTTCTTCACTCAGACAGTCCTGAAAGTGAGGAAGAAGCTGCCAGCTCAAGTAGTGCATTCGAGCTTGAGTTCAATGTTTAATGGGAGTTTGAATAGGTACATGGATGGTAGGGGTATGGAGGGCTGTGGTCTGGTGCAGTTTTATGGGAGTAGGCAGTTTAAAAGGTTTGGGAGACTAGATGTGTTGAAGAGCCTGTTTCTGTGCTGTACTCTTCTATGACCCTATGAGTAGATAGGAGAGTCTGTGAATGCGATAGAGAGATGTCGCTGCCACCCAGGTGCCAGTGTCAGGGGCTTCTCGGATTGTGTCCATGACATTCTTAAGTGGAAGGGTGAATAGCCAGATGTCTAGGTATATTTTGGTACCTGTGACATAGGAAGGGAAACCGAGGAGGTCCTGAAGAAAAATTTAGAAAGCTAATTAGAAAGCTGAAAAACAGGACCTCCAGGGCAACAATCTCTGGTTTGCTGCCTGTGCCATGTACCAGTGTGCGGAAGAATAGGAGGATTTGGCAGATGAATGCGTGGCTGGGGAACTGGTGCAGGGGACAGGGTTTTAGATTTATGAATCATTGAGATCTCTTCTGGGGAAGGTATGACCTGTACAAAAAGGACGGACTACATCTGACCTCGAGGGGGAACAACGTCCTTGAGGATAGATTTGCTAGAACTGTTGGGGAGGGTTTAAACTAAGGTGGCAGGAACTGGAGTGATCGGGCTGAGGATAAGGATGTTAGTTTGCAAGCAGTGGTAGTGTATAGTGAGACTGTCAGATAGTGAGACAGGCAGATGATAGGGCAAAAATCAAAGTCAGTGAATTGTGTCGCATTGTAAAAGGGGGACAAAATTGATCAGAGTGATATATGCAGGACTGAAGGTGTTATATTTGAATATATACAGTATACAAAATAAGGTAGATGATCTTGTAGTGCAGATAGAGATTAGCAGGTATGATGTTTTGAGTATCACGGAATCATGGCTTAAAGACAATTGGAGTTGGGAACTTAATATCCAAGGATGCGCAATCTATCGAAAGGACAGACACGTAGGCAGAGGAGGAGGAGTGGGTCTGCTGGTAAAAATGAAATGAAATCTTTAAAAAGAGGTGATACAGGATTGGAAGATGTAGAATCCTTGTGGATAGAGTTAAGAAACAGCAAGAGTAAAAAGACCATGCTGGGAGTTACTTACAGGCCTCTGAACAGTAGCCTACAAGCTATAGGAGGTGATAGAAAAAATATGTCAAAAAGGAAATGTTGTGTTAATCATGGACGATTTTAAGATGAAGATAGGATGGGAAAATCAAGATGATGCTGGATCCCAAGAGCAAGAATTTGTGGAATGCCTTCGAGATGTCTTTTTGGAGCAGCTTGCGTTTGAGCCCCCTGGGGGCTCAGCAATTCTGGATTGGGTGTTGTGTAATAAAACAGATCCGATTAAGGAGATTAAGGTAAACAAACCTTTAGGAAACAGTGATAATAATATGATAGAATACATCCTGTGATTTGAGCGGGAGAAGCTAAAGCCAGATATATCTGTATTACAGGGGAGTAATGGGAATTATAGAGCCATCAGAGAGGAATTGGCCAAAGTTGATTGGGTGGGGATACTAGCAGGGAAGATGGCAGAACAGCTGGATTTTCTGGAAACAATTTAGAAGGTGCAGGATAGATATAGCCCAATAAAGAGGAACTATTTTAAAGGCAGGATGATGCAACCGTGGCTGACAAGGGAAGTTAATGCCAACATTAAAGCAAAAGAGAGGGCATATAATTGAGCAAAAATTAGTGGGAAGTTAGAGGAATGGGAAATTTTTGAAAGCCAACAGAAGGTAACTAAAAGAAAAACATGAGGGGAGGGATTAAGTATGAAATTAAGCCAGCTAATAATATTAAAACTCATACCAAAAGTTTTTACAGATATATAAAGAGTAAAAAAAAAGGTGAGAGTAGATATTGGGCCACTGGGAAATGATGCTGGAGAGATAGTAACAGGAGACAAGGAAATGGCAAATGAACTGAATAAGTAATTTGCATCAGTCTTCACTGTGGCAGACACAGTTAATGTGCCGGAAGTTCAAAAGTGTCAAGGGGCAGAGGTGCTCTTACTAGGAAGATGGTGCTTTGGAAACTGAAAGGTCCCTAGGTAGATAAGTTACCTGGACCAGATGGATTACACCCATGGGTTCTAAAAGAAGTAGCTGAAGAGATTGTGGAAATATTAGTAATGATCTTTCATGAGTCAATAGATACTGGCATGGTTCCGGAGGACTGGAAAGTTGCAAATGTCACTCCAGTCTTCAAGAAGAAAAGGAGACAGAAGAAAGGGAGTTATAGGCCAGTTTGCCTGAACTTAGTGGTTTGGAAAGAAGTTGGAGTTGATTGTTAGGGATGTAGTTTTGGGGTACTAGGAGGCACTTGCCTAAATAGGCCAAAGTCTGTGTGGTTTCCTTAAAGGAAAATCTTGCCTGACAAATCGGTTCGAATTCTTTGAAGAAATAACAAACAGGATCGACTAGGGAGAATCGGTGCATGTTGTGTACTTGGATTTTCAGAAGGTGTTTGAAAAGCTGCTACACATGAGGCTGCTAGGCAAGATAAGAGCCCAAGGTATTACAGGACAGATACTAGCATGGATAGAGATTGGCAGGAGGCAAAGTGTGGATAAAGGGATCCTTTTCGGATTAACTGCCTGTGACTAGTGGTGTTCCACAGGGGTCTGCATCGAGACCCTACTTTTTACATTGTATGTCAACAATTAGGGTGATGAAATTGTTGGATTTGTGGCCCGGTTTGTGGATGATATGAAGATTGGTGGAGGGGCAGGTAGTGTTGAGGAAGCAGAAGGTCTTAGACAGATTAGGAGAATGGGCAAAGAGGTGGCAGATGGAATACAGTGTCAGGAAGTGTATGGTCATGCACTTTGGCAGAAGGAATAAAAGCATAGTCTATTTTCTAAATTTCAAAAATTCAAAATTCCAAAGTACTGAGGGATTTGGGAGTCCTTGTGCAGGATTCCCTAGAAGTTGATTGGCAGGTTGAATTGGTGGTGAGGAATGCAAATGCAATGTTAGAATTCATTTCAAGAGGACTAGAATATAAAAGCAAGGATGTTATGCTGAGTATGTATAATGCATTGCTGAAGCCTCACTTGGAGTACTGTGTACCGTTTTGGGCCCTTTATTGAAGAAAGGATGTGCTGACATTGGAGGGGGTTCAGAGAAGGTTCACAAGAATGATTTCAGTAATTAAATGGTTATATGAGCAGCAATTGATGGCTCTGGGCCTGTATTCACTGGAGTTCAGAAGAAAGAGGGGGGATCTCATTGAAACCTATCCAATGTTGAAAGGCCTTGATAGAGTGGATATAAAGAGGATGTTTCCTTGTGTGGGGGAGTCTAGGATAAGAGAGCACAGCCTCAAAATAGAGGCACATCCATGTACAACAGAGATTAGGAGGAATTCTTTTCGCCAGAGGTTGATGAATCTGTGGAATTTGTTGACACGGGGCAGTGGAGGTTAGGTCATTGGGTGTATTTAAGGTGGAGGGTGGTAGGTTCTTGATTAGTCAGGGCACAAAAAGTTATGGGGAGAAGGTAGGAGAATGGGGTTGAGAGGGAAAAGGATCAGCTATGATGAAATGGCCGAGTAGACTCGATGGGCCAAATGGCCTAATTCTGCTCCTATGTCTTATAGTCTTATGGTCTAATTACAATTTTAAGATCTGCTATATCTATTCTGTCCTCAGAATAGTGAATTGTTTTGATCTATTTTGCTTCATTTAAAAAAAGACATATTATGCCACACCTTCCATCAGCTCAGGATATCCAAAGTAAATTACACTAATTTTTAAAGGAGTATGGTACTTTAGGAAATATTTCTTTCCCACTGGGAGGTGGTTATGACTTATTCGCTTTACAGTTCCACAGTTGGTGGCATGTCAACTGGTATTCATTTCTGATGTGTCTTGGGGCTGTTTGTCCGTGAAAAGCGGCAACCACTCAGCATACTTTTGCCCTTGCATGTATCCACATAAGGCAGGGGTTTGAATAAACAGTAATTGCACACATTAGCCCTAGACAAGGGAGTGGGTTGAAGCTCGTCTAATGCTGTTACAAACTTAGCATATACCACAGTGTGAGTCTTAGGCTTCCTGGTTTGTATTATCCTCTGTAATGAACTGTGACCCTGTTAGAGGAACTTGGTGCGTACCCTATTATTCACAAATCCTAAACTATACACTACAATATAACTAACGATCTTACTGAAAACTGAAACCAATTGACGTCACTGTTATCAAGGGAACATTTAGCTTTATGCTTTTCCCTTTCGGATATGAGAGCATGCAAAATAGGTAATTAATGCTAAAATTATAGTCTCTGCATAAAATTTTTATTTGCAACCTTACAGGGAAATAGTTGCCTAACTATGTATTCCAGACGTTAATACCCCTGTAATGTTCATCATATCAGTTCTGCAAGTTTTACATTTTTATATTTTTCTGCAAAGCTACTACAAAGAGAATAAGATTCACTCATCATAGCTTGGTGAAGATTACAGGGCATTAATAAACTAACCAAGGAACGGCTGAGAGAATAGATACTTTGTCAGGGTTACTGACTGATCTCCTTCCAGTAAGTTTACCTACATAGTTTCATTTCTGGCTAAAACATGTAGAAAGTTGTGATCATTTCAGTAATAGTGCATTTCATCTTTTTGTCAGATGTTGAAACTATGGCAAATATGATAATCTAGCAAACTATAGTGATAAACAGGATAGAGTTGCAGACAGATTATCAATGGCTTGAAGAATAACATAATCTTAAGCTATCGATACTTGAAATATTAGAACTGAACTCTTCCAGTTATGAAGTTATATGAACTCCTCAGGCAGGCTGAATATAGTGCCCTGCAGATTAGCTAATTGTACTAATAGGCTTGCACCTTAAACTCCATTACATTTCTCTTGTAGTTACAGTATACAGCTCATATTAGACCATTTTCTTTATTATAAGATTAGGGCCACTTCTTTCATTTATTTACAAAATTGCTATAAAACACTGTGGACACTTTTGTGACCTTTGTGGCGTGATTGACGACCATCACCTCACCCCATGAAACAAAATAATTAAAATATTCCATATTTAACTGTGTATGCCAATATTTTTCTTGCTGTTTACCAGTGAGGAAGAGTCTTTGTAAATCAATGTGAAAAACTCATCAACCCAAAAAAAAAAACAAAGCAATTGAACTCTGAGCAGGGAGCACGTAGCCATACTCTTCATTTCATCCTTAGGAAGAGGCACATTGTCTCAATCATTTGCCCCAAATCATCATTCAGTGACTTTCTGATGAAATATTTTCTTGTGTTAGTCATTGACTGGAAACAAAATTGAGTCTGTTCTGAGGACTTGATAATTAAATACTGCATTGAAACTCACTACCTGAGCTCAGGCATACGGCTGTACTCATACGAGTAGCTGTGAAGTTCACCAGGAGACAGTAAATAAATAAATCAACTATCTGATAGGCAAAATTCATTTCAAAATCAAATCTAATCTCAAGTTTTCAGTCAGTCCTATAACCTATGTAAACTTTACTTCCATGGTTTATAACGTCAGTTGAGGTTCTCAAGGTGATTACAGCCTTTTATTATACTTCATTTACATAATGAACATATACTTAGTCAGCCAGTGATACATTTGCAAAATGAGAACGTCAGTGCAAACTGTGAACTTTAAACACAAAATAATCTGCAGATGCTGGGGTCAAAGCAACACCCACAACACGCTGGAGGAACTCAGCAGGTCGGGCAGCATCCGTGGAAAAGGTCGGTCGACGTTTCGGGCCGGAGATGTCCTGACGAAGGGTTCCGGCCCGAAACGTCGACCGATCTTTTCCACGGATGCTGCCCGACCTGCTGAGTTCCTTCAGCGTGTTGTGAGTGTTGTGAACTTCATCCGTTTCAAACATTCTGTTTGTTAAACACTGCTTATCACAGTTATTACTAAGATACTTTTTAATAACTTAGTAACAAGATTATTTTTGTTCAATTTGCTCATTTTTTAAGGTCAATGCCTTGCAACTTCCATTCCTTAAGGACAGAGGTCAATTCTTTCCTGATGATCCCTTTCAGCCAATTTGCTTTTCCAGCAGCATTGCATTATGGTTACTTGTCATCTGGAGTACTGTAGCGTCTGTAGCTTCGGTGGTTCAAGGTTCAAACTTCAAAAGTTCAAAGTAAATGTACTATCCAAGTATGTATCTGTAACCATATACCAGCCTGAGGTTTGTTTTCTTGCAGATATTCACAATAGAACAAAGAAACACAATAGAATCAATGTAAAATTACACGTAAACAAGGCCTGACAAACAACTGATGTGCAGAAGGAGACAAACTGTGCAAATTTTAAAATAATAATAAAATAAATAAATAATACTGAAAAGATGAGTTGCAGAGTCCTTGCAAGTTACTCAGGGTTAAGGTGAGTGAAATTATCCTTGCTGGTTCAGGAGTCTGATGGATGAAGAGCAATAACTGTTTCTGAACCTGGTAGTGTGGGATGTATCTCCTGCCCAATGGAAGCAGCAGGAAGGGAGCATGGGCTAGACTTGGGCCCTTGATGATCAATGCTGCTTTCTTGAGGTTGTTATTCTTCTGAGTAAAAGTACGTTTGCTAGTTTGAAATCAGTGATGTTCTTGTTTTTATAGTAAAGAATTCACCCTCACTGTGACCTCTTGTCCAGTAGGACCAAAACCTAGCATATGAACTTTGAGGAGAAGTGGAAAAGCTGGGGATAAAGATTCATTTTGGAACTGTAGAACTCATGACAGTGGATGTCTCTTATACATTTCCTAACCCTTACAAAATCCAGCAACAGACTTGATCCACTGCCCAGCTTGCACGTCCCAGCAAAAGTTTAGGATCAATAAGTTGGATTCAAATTTTGTAGCCTGGAGAA
The DNA here is from genome assembly GCF_030028105.1 of Mobula birostris. Lineage (NCBI taxonomy): Eukaryota > Metazoa > Chordata > Chondrichthyes > Myliobatiformes > Myliobatidae > Mobula > Mobula birostris. The sequence continues at coordinate 43,519,577 of NC_092384.1, forward strand.
AAATACACACACAGGACAACAAATACTTTTCTGAGCCTTAAGTTCCTTTATCTGTTTTAGGTGTTTTATTGCAGAAAGAGGGTATCAAAATAAAAACAACAAAATAAATTTAAAACATAATTCCCACTATTACAATCTCAGTTTAACTTTGGACCACACACTTGTCACGTATTCAGTATGAAAATAACTAAAACAAAATACACAAAACCAACATGGCAGTGCCAATTCAAAAAAACAATATAAATTATGTTAGAATTCCACCAACCCTGTACCTTATACACAACATCAAAAATATGGATAAATACATCTCATCTTAACTAAGAGATATACTCACATTTGGCACACAAGTGCTTAACTTCCAAACACATATAGGTTAGACCTTGAAATGAGTTCTCCTCGCTCACGCTAGTAGGCCGATTAAGAAACTTTGCAATCACGCAATCCAGTGCTGATCAATTTTACTCGCAAAAATCTTTCTCACCGAACCTGGGAAAAACATTGGAACGTTCTACTCTACCTGTGCAAAACGACATCACCCGTCTTCTCTTAAAGGCACAGGCAGCTTTTTTTTGCACTACCAGGGTGAAAACATAAGTGCAATTTAACACTAAAAAATTATATTCAATGGTCACCTGGTTGCACAAAGGTAGGAATTTGATTCTTGGTGTTTGATCATGTCTCAATATTTGTATAAGAAGTCCAAAATCAGAAAGGAAACAATAACAATGAGAATATCCAAAAATTTAGCAGTACTGTAGCACTAAGTAAATGTCAGCTCCTGGTTGTTAAAGCAACATGCAAGTAATGATTTGATTTGCAAACCACAGGAGTAGAATGTTTTGCACTGGAATGAAAACCCACTAAGGTGACCAAGGTACAAATGAATCTTCAAATCTTCAACCTTCAACCTAACCTTATTCATAGACCTGCAAAGCCAATGCATTTTTTAATCATAAGTGCCAGTTTCCAAATTGCTGATAGTGCTCAAATGAAATATAATTTGCAATTATGTTTATATTTCCTCACAACTTAGAAGGAAGGCTCTTAGCCTTATAAGCCCATTAAATTCCTATTTCTCTTATAATAATAACTATTTATATAGCACCTTTCATACATTAAGATGCAGGCTCAATGTGCTTTACATAGATTGTAGAGATAAATCAATGTAGTCATAAAAATACAGGACAAAATTAAAAATCTTAAGTAAAGACAAACATTATATAGAATAAAATATAATCAAGTATACCAAATTATATAAATGTCCCCAACATCAACAGGCCTTAAATAATTTTAAAAGTAGGCCAGATTTAAAAAGTAGTTTTTTTTTAGAAGTGTTTTAAAATGTTCCACAGCAACAGCCTGGCATATCTCAGTCGGTGGAATATTCCAGATTTTTGGTGCATAAGAGCAAAAGGCCCCATCACCAGTTCTTATATGCTTGGCTCTAGGAACACTAAGCAAACCAGTATTTGTGGAGCTAAAACAGACATCCCACCTCTCCTGGAAGTTCCGGGAGCCTCCCGCATATTAGTAGTGGCTCCTTGATGCTCACAATTTATATACAATGTCCCGGAAATCAATTTTTTTGAGAGCGAGCAAGCGAGAGAGAGAGGAAGAGAGCATGAGAGAGTGTGACAGAGAGCGAGCGAAAGAGCACGCGCGAGAGAGACCACGAGAGCTAGCGAGAGAGAGAGAGAGAGAGAGTGACTACGAGAGAGAGAGACTGCGCACCATAGCAGAGTGTTCCAAAAAAAGAAAACATAAGACATACGTCACCCCAGACTACACTAAAGTGTACCCCTGCCTAATAGGGGTCAAAAATAATGACAGTGTTGCTCGCTGCACTGTTTGCAACAGTGACTTTTCTATTGCCCATGGTGGGTTAAGACTGTAAAAGACATGTTGAGGTGAGTTTAACAGGTGTCATTCGTTCATTAACATACCTAACATTATTTAAACTAGCTGGCTAGCTGCTAAGGAGCTACTCTATTGCAGACATCCCACCTCTCCCAGAAGTTCCGGGAGTCTCCCGCAAATTGATAGTGCTACCTCCCTGAAATGGGTTTTTGCAGGGTGGGATGTCTGCTAAGATTATGATTAGGAATGTGCAGGGATAGACAGTACAAAATATATGGAGGAGCTAATGGAGAAGTTGTCATCCACTTACATTAAGGGTAATTAACAGGAGCAACTAATTCACCCACAGAGCAGAGAGCCTGGAGAAAAACCTACAGGCAATCAGAGAATGCAAACTCCATGCATAGAGAGCAAGCAGTCAGGATCAAACCTGGATCCACTTGCTACCTAGGCATCTTTTGAATCACAGTCTTGGCTGTAGAGCCAGCAATGACTCAAGCTGGCGGGACTGTCAACTGCCATGGAACTGACCTCTGAACTGTAGTCCAGAGATGATTTATGTGCGGGGAGTTCTGTGAGTTTTATTAAACAGAGATTAGCCACATCCTCTGGCAGGTGAAGAACAGTGGTATGGCCTGGCACTGTAGAGATTTCCCAGCGGTACACAAGGAATCCACCTCTCTGATCATACATTGATCAGATTAGTGAGAAGTTGCTGGAATTTGTATTATTTACTTTTTTAGTATTTTACTTCATTGCCGTAATTGTTTTGTTTAATCATTTTTATTTTCTAATTGATTTTAATTTATTAAATTATTTTAAAATACAATTTAAGTTACTGGAAACATCTGTAAAGCAGATAAATTTAAAAAAAATACTGCAAAGGCTCCCGGCTACAAGAAAAGTCAAATTTCCAACCCTTGCCTGGTTCCTGTTGAAGGCCTTCAGTATGGTTTGGGAGCATGGCAGGATGTGGAATGGTTGGTGGGCTCTTGGCAGACTTGGCTGAGGCTTATTCATAAAGGAGGCCTTGCCCTGCCTTGCTAGATACACCCCAGGTCTGAAGAGTCAACATGATTGGCCCCTCACATCCAGCCAACAGGTTATTATGTGCCATGTAAGTGGCCAATAAGTTCAGATGATGGGCTGCATCCACCTTGACCTAGCCCTTAACTGTGGGATCTGTGCACAGAAAAAAAAAACCCTGACAGGAATTTGGAAGCAGTTTGAATAATCTTCTGCAGACATATGTACTGCGGGATGCTGGAACCTATCAGATGATTCCGTATCCAGTGTTGAAGTTGGGCAAATTGCTAGAACAAGCTTCACACAGTTCCTCTCACATTTGATTTTTATGCACTGGACCATGCACGAAGAACATGATCCTTAATGCATTTCCTGCTCCACTTGCCTCACATCCAACAGCAAGACTCAGTGGGACATACATGCAAAGCCTCACCCCACATTTCTTTTGCACAAAGATCCAGTGCCTCAATTGTTTGAGCATTGTACATTTTAGTACAATGTGTTCTAAATTTTTATCTCCAGCAACAGTTAAATAGGTTGAGCATATATAAAATGAGCTTTTTGGTCATTTCATATCAGCTCAAACAGGAAGCAATACATTTGAAACAAACATTTGTTTTCAGAACAAAACTAAAAACATGTAATTTTGTTTTTACATAATGTTATGATCTGTTACACTGTAATAGTTAAAAGGATTTATGAAAAGGAAGTCACAAAGATAACAATCACACTAAACAAAATTCGGAGTCTGACTTATTGTAATCAGATTTTGCAATTATAATTGTGCAACTTAGCCCCCTAAGGCAACCAAACAAAGTTGCAGCTAGCCATAGGCTTCTCTGTTAGAAAATTAAATATGTTTGTATCAGTTGCTAATAAACAATATCTAAGGAAATGGTGTTTGACCTCCTTATGCCTTAAAGGAACAAATATTACTTGTAAACTGGGGCTCATTATCCTAATTACCATATGTGGCTCAGAGATGAAGTTATAAACTGGTGTACAAAGTAATAGCTTGATGTCTAACGATATTTTCCAAATCAAGGGATGTGTCTGTAATAATTATTTAAAAAATATGAATTTATTCTTGCGTTAACTACTACTTAACTAAATGAATCAAGATATTATTTAAGACTGGTTTACCTCAATTAGCTCAGTAGTGGATTTATTTGGCTGTTTTTGCACCTAAGGTGTTTTTAAGTAACTTGCAAAATATTAGCTGTCGTAACAAATGTGCTAACCTAGCATATTAGCCAATACTGACCAGATGGATTAAGAAAGATGGTACAACATTCGAAAATCTGCTGACTGAGAAGTAGCCCTAATAAGTCAACAAAGTGTAAAAACAAGCCATTATATGGATTTTGATATTGAAAATGTAGACGTATATAATGTTCATTTGTATCCTGATGGATAGCAACAGTGGTTTTGAAAAACCAGAAGTGGGAAAATTAAATGTTAGTGGTACGAACCAGGTGTAGTAGGTGGATTGCTCCTTAGACATTTTTCAGATTTTACATAAAAACTTGTTCATTCTGGTTAATTTAAAAATGTTCATGAATTTTGATTAAATTCAAGCAGTCCTGGGGATTGATAATTTTGGGCAGGTGATCCATAGAGTCCCGGTCCCTTAACAATGGAGCCTGAACCATTTTGTTAATTTTATTGTGCTATGAATTAAACACAGTGATCATATTGATTTTGCCTGAGTGTATTTGCGTATGAGATTTCAGATATCTACGGAGACCATGCGACAACCCACTTCACTTCCATAGATGACAGAAATCTAGCTTTGCCACCACTTCAGCTTTGTCGACAAAGGCAAGCCTTTGTACAGTATAACTCTACACCACTGGGGCACAGAGTTTCTTTAACCAGTGTCATTGCCCCTTGGGTAAAGATGGGAAGGGCAAAGTGCTCACTGTCTCCTTTTCAGACGTCCAAATGCTGTGCTTTGAAGTTGTTATTACCCATCTGTTGTCTTTTAACAGGAGGGCACATGTAGTATACCACTCAAATGATAATACATTCTTCTGCCAACTTGAATGAGAATGCTCCGAGTGGTTGAAAGAAGTTGTCAAAAGCCTGCATTCCATGAATTCATATTGAGAAATATTATTCTGCAGCAGAAACAGAGTCTATCTTAAGCAGATGGTCTGATAAGCAAATCTATTTGTAAAGTAACATTATGCAAAATCTTACATTTCAAATGATATACAGTCAATTCCTGTTGAGTAAAGAACCTGTTTGCCATGACATTTTATTAGCTTATCAAGAATTCACAGTGATATGTTAATAATATTCAGTTGCACATTTACTTGCCTGCATTTAATTGGAATGAAAGATTTTCCAAAACAGAGTGCTTCAGACATTAATTTCTTATAAGTTGCTGTAATTTGGCAAAATGTACAAATAACAGAAGTCATGCAAAATGTTACACTAAAGGTGACTATGTGTGATCTGGGCTGTAAACATAGTAAAATGCATAAGCTGGAAAATAAAAAAAAATTACAACTAAAATTATTCCATCAGCAGCAATGAATATGTTGTGTGCAAACAGTGACAGCTTTTTCATTTCTGATTTCTGTTCGCTGAAGTGGATCTGACTGTGCCACTTAAAAGTAGTGGCTTATCAGCAATTTGAAACCTTTTCAAGTCCTTATGATATGTTCTGCACTTTGATTGTTCTTCTCAAGTTAAGGTTGCACCTTGAGGTCTGCTTCTGCAGATTGTCTCAGGCACCCTGTCCCAGTACTTTGCCCTCATGTGTAAGTCCACTTGACCTTCCCCTTAGCAAATCCATGTCGACTGACTTTGATTAACTCGCACCTCCCTAACGCTTGCCGTCAGAACTTTGTTCATAAACTTGTCCATCTGACTGACCTCTAGTCAGCCATTCCATCCGTTTGTTCCCTCTATATGACTGCAATATTTTTGTCCAAGTTTCTCTTTTAATCCCCAATGTGATCCTCACCTACCACGCATTTCCCCTTTCACCTTCCCTACACATGATATTTCCTGCACTGAGGATCTCTCCCTTGACCCTCACCTCTCACAATCTGCTTCCCACCATTTCCCCTGTAACCTCCAGTGCTTGCCTTGGTGAGAGATTGTGAAGGAAATGCTTCATGTATGTTAGTGCTTACAAAGCAAAAGTGTTGCATATGATAGTTTTTTTGGAATCATTGCTATGGGATCCCTGTGTCTTACCTTCTCTGTAATTGGAAACATTTCTAGCTTCATTGTCTTAACGATAGAAACCAGTGAATAAGTAGCAATGGGTTGGGTGCTTAACTTTACTCTCCCTTTTAATGCAACAACGGTGAATGAAATTGTAACAACCCAACTGCCACCGAGCAAAAATTACATCTAAAGTCTTAGAGTCAGATTGTGTCTTGCTATACTTGGCAGTTTTTAAGCATTGGGATATATATATATATATGGGCCATTGAGCTCCTCAGGCTGTTCCATCACTCAATAAAATTGATGACTTTAGGTCCACATACCTGCCTTTTCCCATACCTGTTACTGTCATCCATTAACGTGTCAACCACAAAGTTAAAATGAATAATTGATTTGACATTATTTATCACTTTCAGATGAGTCGCAAACTTCTACCATTCTTATGCAGAGAAGCATTTCCTACTTTGACTATTCTCTCAGCTTGACAGTTTGTGCTGTTGTTTTAGATAGCATTGAGTTGTAGAAAAATACAACACAGAAACAGACCCTTCAGCCCATCTAGTTCATGCCAAACCATTTAAACTGCCTATTCCCATCGGGACCATAGCCCTCCATTCTGCAACCATCTATATACCTATCCAAACTTCTCTTAAACATTAAGATTAATCTCACGTGTACCACTTGTGCTGGCAGCTTATGCCATACTCTAATGACCTACTGGGTGAAGCAGTTTCCCTCATATTCCCCTTAAACTTTTCACCTTTCATCCTTAGCCCATGACCTATAGTTGTAGTTCCACCCAACCTCAGTGAAAAAAGCCTGCTTACATTTACCCTTTCTATACCCCATATAATTTTGCATACCTCTATCAAATCTCCCCTCAATCTTCTATCCTCCAGGAATAAAGTCCTAATCTATTCAATCTTTGCTTGTAACTCAGGTTCTCCAGTCCCGACAATATCCTTGTAAATTTTCTCTGTACTCTTTCAACCTTATTTACATTTTTCCCGTGGCTAAGTGGCCGAAACTGTACACAATACTCCAAATTAGGCCTCACCAACATTTTATACAACTTCAACATAATACCCCATCTCCTGTACTCAATACTTTGATTTATGAAGGCCAATGTGCCAAAAGTTTTCTTTATGACCCTATCTACTAATGATGCCATTTTCAATGAATTATGGACTTGTATTCCAGAATCCCTTTGTTCTGCCATACTACTCAGTGCCCTACCATTCACTGTGTAAGTCCTATCCTTATTTGTCCTACTGAATTGCAACACCTCACAGTTGTCTGCATTAAATTTCATCGACCATCTTTCAGCCTATTTTTCCAGCTGGTCCCAATCCAGCTGCAAACTGTGATAGTCTTCCCTGCTGTCCACTGCAGCCCCAATCTTCGCCACAGATTTGCTGATCCAGTTAACCACATTATCACCCAGATCATTGATATAGATTATAAACAACAATGGCCCCAGCATCAGTCCCTGTGGCACTCCACTAGTCACAGGCTTCCAGTCAGAGAGGCAACCATCTACTACCATTCTCTGCAACACACATCAAAGTTGCTGGTGAACGCAGCAGGCCAGGCAGCATCTGTAGGAACACGTGCAGTCGACGTTTCAGGCTGAGACCCTTCGTCAGGACTAACTGAAGGAAGAGTGAATAAGGGGTTTGAAAGTTGGAGGGGGAGGGGGAGATCCAAAATGATAGGAGAAGACAGGAGGGGGAGGGATGGAGCCAAGAGCTGGACAGGTGATTGGCAAAAGGGGATACGAGAGGATCATGGGACAGGAGGTCCGGGAAGAAAGACAAGGGGGGGGGACCCAGAGGATGGGCAAGAGGTATATTCAGAGGGACAGAGGGAGAAAAAAGAGAGTGAGAGAAAGAATGTGTGCATAAAAATAAGTAACAGATGGGGTACGAGGGGGAGGTGGGGCCTAGCGGAAGTTAGAGAAGTCGATGTTCATGCCATCAGGTTGGAGGCTACCCAGACGGAATATAAGGTGTTTTTCCTCCAACCTGAGTGTGGCTTCATCTTTACAGTAGAGGAGGCCGTGGATAGACATGTCAGAATGGGAATGGGATGTGGAATTAAAATGTGTGGCCACTGGGAGATCCTGCTTTCTCTGGCGGACAGAGCGTAGATGTTCAGCAAAGCGGTCTCCCAGTCTGCGTCGGATCTCGCCAATATATAAAAGGCCACCTCGGGAGCACCGGACGCAGTATATCACCCCAGTCGACTCACAGGTGAAGTGTTGCCTCACCTGGAAGGACTGTTTGGGGCCCTGAATGGTGGTAAGGGAGGAAGTGTAAGGGCATGTGTAGCACTTGTTCCGCTTACACGAATAAGTGCCAGGAGGGAGATCAGTGGGGAGGGATGGGGGGACGAATGGACAAGGGAGTTGTGTAGGGAGCGATCCCTGCGGAATGCAGAGAGAGGGGGGGAGGGAAAGATGTGCTTAGTGGTGGGATCCTGTTGGAGGTGGCAGAAGTTACGGAGAATAATATGTTAGACCCGGAGGTTGGTGGGGTGGTAGGTGAGGACCAGGGGAACCCTATTCCTAGTGGGGTGGCGGGAGGATGGAGTGAGAGCAGATTTACGTGAAATGGGGGAGATGCGTTTAAGAGCAGAGTTGATAGTGGAGGAAGGGAAGCCCCTTCCTTTAAAAAAAGAAGACATCTCCCTCGTCCTAGAATGAAAAGCCTCATCCTGAGATCAGATGCGGCGGAGATGGAGGAATTGCGAGAAGGGGATGGCGTTTTTGCAAGAGACAGGGTGAGAAGAGGAATAGTCCAGATAGCTGTGAGAGTCAGTAGGCTTATAGTAGACATCAGTGGATAAGCTGTCTCCAGAGACAGAGACAGAAAGATCTAGAAAGGGGAGGGAGGTGTCGGAAATGGCCCAGGTAAACTTGAGGGCAGGGTGAAAGCTGGAGGCAAAGTTAATAAAGTCAACGAGTTCTGCATGCGTGCAGGAAGCAGCGCCAATGCAGTCGTCGATGTACTACCATTCTCTGGCTTCTTTGACAAAGCCAATGTTTCATCCAATTTACTACCTCACATTGATGTGGAGCAACTGAACCTTCCTGACCAACCTCCCATGTGGACCTTGTCAAATGCCTTGCTGAAGTCTATGTAGACAACATCTACAGCCTTGCCTTCATCAGTTTTCCTGTAACTTCCTCAAAAAAAAGATCCCACAACCAGTAGAAATATTTTTCTTCTATTGACCTATAAGTTCTCCCTGTTTGCTGCATGAATTGGCTTCTCTTTGACAGTTACATCCATCCAAAAACATGATTGTATTGGTTGATGTGTTTTTTTAATTAGTTGTTTAAATCAGTGGGTAAGTTGAATTTATAACTCATTTCAACTAATTATATAAACAAGAAGTGAAAATAGAAATCAGTTAACCAAGTGACAAAGAGCTGACAGCTGATTTAAATTAAACACAGAAGATATTTTACAATCTAACAGGCCCAACACCCATGAAGTAGATGTGGTGTATGTCATCCAATCAGAATTTTATTATGTTTGTGTGTACTCATATATAGCGGATTGCGGTTAATTGGGCCATTTGTTAACAGGGCAACCGTTTATTTGGGACAACTTTTAAAGAACAAAAACAAATTGAGAGAATAGCTGGGATTCTTTTCATTTATTTGGGACATGATGCTGCTTAATTGGGACAGGAGACTGTTGCCAAACAGTTTCTAACTGCTGTCAGTTGTGTGCGCTTGTGTGGCCATTAGACGCTACATTGTGCTTAGAACAAACAGTTTTTAAATAGCATCAGTTGTGTGTATTGTGTTCAAAAATCAGTCATTTTTGTCACTGATTGTTGAGAAATAAGCAGTACGACAAATCAGAAATGTTTTACTCACTGTGGTTTCAAGCATTCAGGTTTGGAAATGGCCAGGAGTGAAAATGAAAGGTTTCACTACTTCAACAAGTTAGGTACTACAAAGAATTTGAAAGTATAAACCATCATCTTGAATGTTACTTTTGGTCCCTGCAGGATACTCAATTTTCATCTCTGGCTCCAAGTGGCTGCTTGCATGTGACAGGGGCCACACTCCAGTACACCGCTTCAACAGGCAGGCTAAACTGGGTGAGGGTAGCCGGCGGGTCTCAAACCCTGGTAAAATAGGGACGTATCCATCCTATCATTTTAAGTCACGGCCGGCTGACTGGGTGGAAGAGATCTACAGTAAGATCCAATGGCCAGGAAGGCAGTTCTGCAATACTCCATGGAAAGCGAAGGGCAAGACAAGCCACAGAAGTCATGGTCATCCCTGGCAACCATGGAAGACCCCAGTTGTGACAACTACTCATAGCACTGGATCCAGACTTCAAAGTTTGAGAGGGTGGAACTGTCTTAGTACAATAGCCTTTCCATGTTAAAATCTCTCCCATGCAGGTTTACTGTCATTGTCAAATATGATGGACAACCACCAGTGTTCTCATTTGTTCTGTATTTCATTTAAATACATAATTTGTTACTCAGTTAAATGCTAGCTTGTCTTTTTTTATTCCTTTTTAACTATGTATTTCTATGAAACTTTGACTAATTGTGGCAGCCACTTAACTGGGCCAAAATGCAATAGTCCCAATGTGTCCCAATTAACTGGAATCAACTGTATTTTGAAACAAGGTAAATGAAAAAAAAATAGAAATCAGGTCAGATCAATTAAAAACAGAAAAAATAAATCCTATAGTCCTACTTGATGAAAATAAACTGATGTTAAAGCAAGCCTATACTAGCCAGAATTCTATGCTTAATTAGTAATATTTTCTGAAGCCAGATCAGGTTTTGCAGTAGCTCATTCTATTTTAGAAATTTTCCAGCCTCTTATGCACTATTTTTACCCTTGATATTGTCATCAAGCAAACCCTGGTGAGTCTCAACAGGAGCCTGCTACAGAATAGTTCACTTCATACTGCTCCAATAATGTACCTTGGCCAGATCAATCAATGGGGCAGTCTCTGTGACATCAGTGTGATTGTTTTCATTTCCACCATCTGTCCTTTAGTTACACATGAGGAATAAACTCATGGGCGTTTGGAAACGTGTCCATTCCCGTCGCACAAATGTGTCAGCTGGCAGTTAGACCATATTCTCAGAGGTTAAAGGGCATCAAATTGTTTGAATGTTCTGCTTTCATGGGACACAGTGTGCAGACTGTGGAGTTTGATGGACCACGTATAGAACATAAATCTTGGGTCTATTCTTTGAATGATTCAGGTGCCAGAGTGATTCAGATGGGACTTGAGTGATCCTCATGGAAACCTGTCACTTTCTCCTGTAATAATGTAACATTAGAAAGGGGAAGGATTTCACTACAATGTCTGTCAAAGTGAGTAGAACCATGAACTTTTCTTGATCAGTTATCTGATGCTGTAAATATTTAAAACGTATCACACTTTAACACCCACAATTGCACAAGCGAGGTTATTGAACCTCTCTGTTCAAAGACATCCAATAAGTCCCGAAGTGTTGACTCTTTATTCCACTCTGTAGATGCTGCCTGATCTGCTGAGTTCCTCCGGCATTCTGTGTGTGTTACAATCACATTTCTGTTCTCTTTTTTTTTAATCGAGAACGGGAGAGACATGAGTATGCTGGGATTGGGGCTTTTTCATAGTTTTAAGTGCCATTGACTAATTGCTCTACCACCAGGAGATGTACCAGGGCTGAGGGAGTGAAACGTCAATGAGCAGTGGTCCCCGGTCGATGTCCCTGCAGCTGACCGAAGGGAACTGTTGGAGGTGCGGCAGGCAACAATGCCAAGCAGAAGACAACATCTTTCTGTAAATCTCATTATGTGGCGTGATTGATATGTTTGTGGCCTAAGGTAGACGGAGTCAATTTTAGAAAACCTAGCACATTTATTTTTCAATATAGTCCCCTCCTACATTTACACACTTAGTCCAGCGGTCATGGGGTATGCAGATCTTGGACCTCCAGAAAGTGTCCGCAGATGGGTGATTGATAAGCTCGTGGCCTAGGGTAGAAGGAGATGAGTTATACAGCTCTCGTTACATGCACGTGCAGCTCAACTCTTTGAGTGATTATGCAGAAAGTTTGAAGTTAATAATTCATCTCCTTCTACCTTAGGCCACAAACTTATCAATCACCCCTGCTGTGGACACTTTCTGGAGGTCCAAGATCCGTATGCTCCATGACTGCTGGACTAAGTGTGTAAATGTAGGAAGGGACTATGTTGAAAATAAATGTGCTAGGTTTTCTAAAATTGACTTCTTCTACCTTAGGCCACGAACTTATCAATCACCCCTCATATGTTAACTTATAGTCAAAGCAAGTCTGCTCGAAAGGGACTGCACTCTGTCAATATCTAGTTGTTATGTGACCATATGAAGCTCAGTCTTTTGGTAACAGCTTTTGCAATCCCATTTGGTGTCAGTTCACAGTTGAAACCATTATGGAAAAACACTTCTTGTATTAATAGGTAGCAAAATACAATGCGTGGCATGTTAGCAATGAAATATTTAAGAGCAGATGATTGTTGTAGTGAAACAATGCCTCTATTGCCTGGTCTGCTCTGGAGGAGCCCTGCGGTACTGACTAAAATGGATAGACTGGTTTGATCAATAATCCTGTCCTAATAGTTTCATTGGCCCTGATCATCAAATATATTGAGTGGCTGAAGAGCAGGAGAAGTGAGAAGAGAAATGGAGTATGTGATCTAGATAGGGCTTTTTGATCATGGAGTAGGTTAATATCTGCCAAAGGACCTGTACGATGCTGTTCTGTTGTATGTTTCAGACTGCACCATTTTCTTAGCTGCATCCTAAACTGGCTATTTGACTAGCAAGGTGGAAGAGCAGAGAATGAACACTATCACTCTGAAAGGGGACAGAAGTTTCATTCTTTCCTCAGTCACTGTGACAAAATGGCACCTCAACACTCCAAGTAACGTTGTGGAGGTTGGATTGAAAGCTTGCTGTCTAAAGTTTCATTTGCGAAGTTATTCAAGGTCATGAGCTGTTTCAGTCTGATTTTCACTGAAATTGCCCCATGTTCATTGCCTTCTGCTTGCAATGAAAGCTGAGCTATGGGCCATGAAATTATACTCTCCTATATTTATATGGCTTAAAATTGTATTTAGTACCTCTTCAAGAAAGTAGAACTAGGGCTTGGTCTTTCATAGAAACTGTCCAATAATGCAACAACCATTTCCAGCCCTTTAGCACTGCAACACTTACACTAGACAAAGAAATATTAAACATTAAATAAATCTGATCTGTAAGATTTTTCTAAAAATGTACTTTATTCATAAAATTATCAGTCAATGTTACGGGACGGTCATATGGTACAGTGTTTTGCAGAAAACTTGTTGTCCAATTTGCTTACTAGATTTACATGATATAAGCACAGCTTTGATTTTTCTTTCACAGATATTCCAAAAGGTTTATTCACATGCTTTATCCCCTCATTATGCAGTGGCAGGAGGAATTTAACCTATGGTTGTCTGAGCTTGAACTGCAGCTTTTTCTTTGTCTTACCAATGCGGCCCACTCTGAGTTTGGCTCCTTCAAACTACTTTCCCAACATCTCCAGACAATTGGGTGTGATGGTGAAGGGAATGGAGGACGAGTGAGACAGGTTGCCAAATTACGTGGCGTTGTTTCTTTCGATGTGATCATCTGGTCCCCGAGGCCAGATTAAATTGGTCACAATATTCATCAAAACATGGACTATGAAGAAGAGTAATGTCGTCCAAGCACAGGGAGACCTTGACCTAAATAGCTCCACTACCTGGGATCATTTCCCGTTTTATGCTCACACGCTTCCTCTTGAATTTTTCAGGGATCTTGATACAATAAGTAGTGCGATGTAGGAACAGGCAGAGTAACTGCTAATTCAAACTAGACTCATCAGAATTCCATTGCTGTGTTGCAGAGGAGAACCTGTTGCTGTTGGATTCCTGGACCTGAGCTGCACTGAGCTCATTGCCTCCTTTCTGGTTTTATGGCTAGTGTTATGTTTTGTAACTCCGAAACTAATTGAAAGAAAAACATACGAGAGCCAGTGATGACTTGAGTACTTACTTCATTTTTACTTGAGGGAGGTGCACACTTGTGATGTAGTGGCGTAATGATGGTTGCCATTCACATACTTTTACATATAACCCATAATTGTATTGCACAAAGAAAGAAAGAATGCTTAATCAAACAATATATCTACAACCATTACTCAAACTGTACTGATATATTAAATACACAACATTTGGGACATCATTTCAGTTTCCTTCCTCTACCTTTTACATTCCTGCTTCTTTTGTCAGTGGTGCTGATTTCATTGTGCTACTTCATCGTGTGAGGAACAGCTGCTGATGTTGGTCTGGGATATTTGCTCCATTTTTTTTGCCCGGTGTCCCGATGTACTATAGTTCTCAATGGCCTTTTAGGTTTCAGAGAAAAGATTTTCATTCACTTTTTTCTCATCAGCTGCCAGCACTCACTTGTTGCCCTGCTGTCTTCATCTCAGCCGTCCCTCTGCTGAGGCAAGAGTTGAGGATTGGTGACTGGGGTTTGGCGGTTTGCTGTGGCCACATGTTCCTCTCTTTCAGCCTCACATTCTCAAATAGAGCCTTGACAGAGGAGGAGAGTTAGCGTCTTTTAGCGGAAGCCATGTTGCTAGTTCTCTTTCTTGTTGTCTCTGTGTGTCCGTAGAGGTGGCCTGTGTCATTGGTTACTTTCCTTACAATGGTATGGTGAATTTCCTATCTGTAATTCCTACCGATGAAAGCAGTGCAGGTGGATACCAGGTACCCAGGTTGACACAACCTGGGTTACTCTACATACTCCCTGTACCGTAACTTCCTTTGATTGTGAAGGTGGAGGATGAAAGGATGTTGACATCTTTACTCTGCACTTAACTATCACCAGATCTCAAGGAGATCTTCATTTTAATGCTGTTTCCTGTTCCTTCAACACATCTGGGAAGGAAGGTCAAACATTTATAGTTCTACATGTAATGATATATTGACAGGGCTCTTGGCCTAAAGTGGGTCACCTCAGAGTTAATATAGTCTTCGCTCTCATTTTGGAAAAAAAAACACACATTATTAAGATTAATATAACTTCTGATAGTCCTTCTTGATTTTCTCCTGAAAAAGATTGTTGTACTTTTATTAGACAATAGATTGAGATGATAATACCAACATTTGAAAAGTGACCTTACATGAAAAAAGTAACAGAGAAGGAAATCTGAAAATTTGCCTCTTAGGCATTTGAAACAGATCCAATAGATTACTTTGGCTCTGCTCCATGTTTTAGGCAGCTACCTCTTTTCCAAGGTGAGCTCCACACCAGTAAGAAACAAGTCCAGTAGTCCTAATAATATTATTTATTTATTGTGACAACGCTGGTTACAGTTCCCATCAATTATTTAAGATTAATCATATTCAGCATCAATGCAATTGTCGATATAACATGATGATTAAACGTCCATTAAAATAAATTGCAACCTTAGCTACGTTTTAGTGGCAAATCAACCGATGACAAGAAAACGTAAGGTACTTTCTCAAAAAAGTATTTTCCTTAAGGAAACCATGACAACCATTTGGTTGTTCATTGCCTTCTGGCTACAGTGGATGAGACCAAAATCCAGAAGAGTTTTTGATACATTGGTTATCTAAATGCACAGCCTGCTGCCCCTAATGTAAAATACAAGGCACCACATTCTGTTGTTTTTTTCTACCTTCCATCAAAACTCTTTTCTTAATATTTGTAAAGTCCTTTTACATCTTTTCTTTACCTTTTTGAAGCTACAGGGTAGTTAGACATTTACTGTAATTCCCTGTAAACCCTTATATTTTTGTAAATTTTGAGCAGTTTAATCACATTGTAATTTAGTATGAAGGTAGCACTGAGATACTTAATTTGCTAGTGCCTAGCCATAAGCACAGGGGAAGATAGTCTCCAAAGTATATTCCCTGTATTTCTTTTGAACTAGAGGTGTTATACCTGTTGCTGGTGTGGTGTATTTTTAATTTGTGTTTCCATTCCCTTCTTCCCATCCTCTCTTTTTAGTGACTCTTTTTCCTTTCTCATTGTCAATCATTTCCTGCCGCCTCTTCCTTCTTCAGATGACCGTCACACATCTTTTCCCAGAGCCTATTTTTCTGGAGTGAGGTGGACAGTGAATGCTGTTGGATGCTGTACAGCTCAGGGCAACACATCCTGGACTGATCCACTCCTGACTCAATCGCTATATAAACTAATATTGATTAATTTGTCTGATCCGATTTAGATTTGAGAAAAGGGATTTTGAAATAAATAGATAATTTAATTTAACAGGTCAAAAAATGGTACTGCTTATCTGATAGGAAAAACATTTTATAACTGTTTATTTTCTTTACCAGGGGGCTGACTGACCTAGAGCCATTTCAACTCTTTATGTTGTTTGAATGGTGGGGCAGAGATTAGAAACAGGGGAAAGCTGGGGTGGATGATGTTAACGATATGAGGGTGAGACCTGTACTTGATTGACAGGAACTCAGCTCATGATTTTGGAGGTGGGGTAGACAAAATAATTAAGCTAAATGCTTTCATCCAACTTTCTCTCATCATGATGTAGTCAAAAATTAGATGAACTGATCGCAGCACAAGTGAACAGAGTGATTCAGGAATGCAAGTGGGAGACCTTTGCAATAAAAGTCTGCAGGGACACAAAATTTGGGCCCAATCTAACTGTTCACAGTCTGAACCTAAGGCTTCCCTGGGTTTCCAGAACAGACTGTTTCCATGAGTGCACCTAAAGTCTGCAGGTCACCTGCTATGATGTTGGGGATGTTGTCTGGTTTGGGATACTAGGCCTAGCCAATGAAGCACGTCCCTCCCAATTCTAGGCTGAATGTTTTGTCTGTGCTTGCACTTGACCAGGCCGAGACATAATGCATGCAATCAGGTTCCATTGAGCTCGGTTTGGGTAACTAATTTTGTAATGCAACGTAACACAAGTCTAAATACGTTAAGGGTCTTAACAAAGAGTAGTTCATTGTGAAGATAGCTGTGCTAACAAAACAGGAGGATCTTTATGGTGCTTGAAGATAATTTCTTTACTTAAAAAGTGAGTAATATATGGGGAAAATATTTGCAGTGAAATTATTCCACCAACATTTTCTTCTCCTTTTAAATAAAGTCACATGGCACAGAAATATAAAATTAAGAGTCCTCAAGTGAGATTAGAATAGAAAGTTGTATCAGTATCTATTTAAGAATAAGTTGTATAATATGAGTGGGAGGAACAGCCACAGACAAACAGTTCTTGACTCAATTAAAACAATACAGGTAATGGAAATTTGAAGTTAAGACTGCACATGCTGTAAGTTCCTCAGCAGCCCAGGGGAGCATCTGCATTCAGAAAGTTATAGTTAGCATTTCAGGGTGCCGACCTTGTGTCAGAATACTTTCAAGGATAGTAAAACATTTCAGTGTAATCACTAATTTGGATCAGGGAATCAAATGAAATAGATGCAAGATTGCTGATGAAACTGAGAAAGATGGCAATCTATGTTGTGAGGAGAAAGCAGTGTTCAGGGAATATGAATGGGGAACTGTATGGGCAAGGACATGGAAGGGAGAATATAATGCAAATGTGCTCGATGAAAAAAAATTTCAAAGGCAAAGTGGCGAGAAATGAAAACGTGATATTCAGAAGGACAAAATAACTGAAAATTAATGTGTTGGTACAGCAAGCAATTAAGAAGCCCAACAGTATATTACAAGAAGAAAAGAGGTCTTGCTCCGATTATGTAGGATTCTAGTGAAACCATGCTTGAAGTATTTTGTAGAGTTTTGCTGTCTCTATGTAAGAAAGGATATAAATGTGATAGAGGGGGTATATAATAAATGTCTACCTTATCACATTGAATACTTTCCAGAAATAGTGAAACATTTATTATAACAAAACATAATGGCGAAACATTCAAAGGAATAATGAAGCACATTTTTTTTTCAGTGAGTGGAGATCATGTAGACTAGCCTAGCACTGTTGAGTTTAAAAGAATAAGAAGTGACCTCATTGAAGCAAGAAAATTCCAGTTGGGCTCAGTCAGTTTTATCCAGCAAACAGTGGTACAATACCTCTTTCTCCAACTCAAAAATCAATTAAAATAAATATATAATACTAAATGTAAGAGATTCTGCAGATGCTGGATATCTTGAGCAACACACACACAAAATGCTGGAGGAACTCAACAAGTAAAGCCGAATGTATAAAGGGAAATAAAAAGTTGGCATTTTGGGCTGAGACCTTTCATCAGGATAAGAAAAGGAGGGGGCTGAAGCCAGAACAAGTAGAAAGGGGGAGGGGAAAGGGCGCAAGCTGGTGGATGATAGGTGAAACTCAATAAGGGGGAAGGTGGGTGAATGGGGGAGGTAGAATGGAGTAAGAAGCTGGCAGGGGGGTAGCTGGAAGAGGGAAAGGGCTGAAGCAGAAGGAATCTTGTATGAGAAGACAGTGGACCATGGAAGAAAGGAAGGAGAAGAAGAAATGAAGAGAGGAAATGGGCAGGTGAGGAGAAGAGAAAGGTTAAGAAGGTAACCAGAATAAGGAATAGAAAAAGAGAGAAGGAGGAGGGAGAAATTATTGGACGTTGGAGAAATTGATGTTCATGCCATCAGGTTGGAGGCCATCATGCGGTATGTGAAGTGTTGCTCCTCCGATCTGAGTTTGGCCTCACTGTGGCAGTACGGAAGACCATGGACAGATATGCCAGAATGGGAATGGGAAGTCGAATTGAAATTGGTGACCATAAGGATATATAGTACTGTGGGGTTCGAAACACGTATTATATATTTGCTTACAAAAGTTGTCAGATATGATGTCTCAGGCCAGATCCAGCTTTTCCTTGTAATTACTGACCAATCTTAATATATTGAAGCAGTAAGAATACATCACAGTTAAAGTAGTATGTGCTCTCATGAATAGGATGCTTTGAAATATCTCCTGGTCTTTTCTTATCCTGTACTGCATTGATAATCCACAGCTCTGGAACTAATCATTTTTTTAAAAAAATATTCAAACATAAATCTTAGTCTCCAGACTGCTGATCAGTTTATTTCATGGTCTGATCTGATGGACGTAAAGATCAATGAAAACTGGAATCTCTTTTGTGTACTTAATGTAAAATCTTATGGTTTAGCTAGTTTAAGTCATGGTCAGTGCTGGATCCAGTTGACTGCTTTTGCTTTTAGACTCCTTGCCAAACTTTATTACGATATTAACATTCCTGCTGAATTTTTCCATCTCCCTTCTGGACCCTGAGCTCTCTTAGATCTGGCCTCCAATCTTCCTTTAGCTTATGATCTTTGCTTTGTCCTCTATTTTATGACCAATAATCTTTAGCTTCAGATGTTCACTCAGACCTCCAATCTCTGGTGATTTTCTCGCTAGCCTCAGGTCTCTGACCTTAAATCTTCTCTTCAGATGAAGACTCGCTACTCCAACTACTGATTATTCCCTGAACCCAGCAACTGGTTTCTTCTTTCCTCTGGTTCCTCTAATCACCTAATGCCTGCTTCTGATTTATTCTCTGTCCTGAATGCTAGTAGTAGATCATTTAATTGGAGTATGATGTTTTCCTATGGTGTGTCTACTGGTAGATTTTCAGATGGCTGTCGATGCATTTCTAGGATCCATATATTCTGGTACAATGTGGCCAAGAGTAGGTGGTGGCTGTGGCTAGTGGTTGGATCTTTTGGTTGTTCAGTCTTTCCTTTCACAGCCGCCACTTATTCTCTGTGGCACAGCGGACATCATTCTCATGTAGAAAAGATGCTTCTTCCAGATGCCAACTACTGCCCCTGTACCTTCCATTCCTCTCCTCTGCCTCTGATGCCAGACATCCAAAGCCAGCAAAGATTTAAGAACAATGATGTAAGGCCAGAGTAAAGATCTGAATTCATAGATCATAGTCTGGGCTATAGCCCTGGTCTCTGGTTACCTGTCTACTCTAGATCCTGCTCACTGTCCCATCGCCAGCTCTTGAATTTTCTGTCCCATTGCCTGCCCTTTTCCTGAAGCTGGTCTTTGATCATTGCTTGCCTTGGACCCAGGGATTTCACCACCTATTCTATGTCATCATTAATATGATCATGGCTAATCTGCCTTAGCCCTCAGTTCCTCTCTGGTTTATTTTTCTCATGTCCTGGAATTCCTTTAAATATAAAACCTAACCTTCTGCAACCCTATTTCCCGATTTTCCCTCTAGCTTCCAATCTTGTATAATATTTTCTTGTGTTCTCTCAGTGGCTTCTCCTCTTTCTGAAAACTAGAGCAAGTTAGTCAGGCTCTTCTTGGTCTGGTTGGTTGTGTCCAGGAAGCAGAGATCAGAAATGGTCTTATGGTCTTAATATTAAACTTGATTAGATCTGAATGTCATCAGTTTTTCTTGGTTTTCAAACTGCACATTACCGCAATACTTCTCTCTACATCTCCAGTAATGCTGAATATTTAATTAACAGTTTAATAGCATTGTACCTTCAATGATCAGCTTTAAATAAACACTGGATGTCAAGGTGGAACTGACAGTTGGTTCAGTGTAGATGGGAAATTGACTGCTCTGTGTCTGAATTTTATCCATTCTGAGGAATTAGGTTTGATGAAATCCCCCAGTAAAAATATAAATCCATAAAAGGATATATATACTATTTGCTTCTTCTTCTTCTTAGGCAATCCTCAGGATTGAAAATGAATTGCTTCCACTGTTATTTTGTGGATTCTGAGATGATGTAGCCTGCCCAAAATAGGCAATTAAAGAAACTGGAATTGGTGCTGGAGATGATGGTCTGGGAGAGGATGTTGACACTGATCCACTTATCCTTCCACATTACTGGATGTTTTGCACGGACAATCTAGTGTTCAGTTGTACTACAGGGGCTTTTTGGTGATTAACAATTTAAGTACTTTGTGTGTAGTCTGCTATTTGGTGAACAGTTACTTTATGACAAAATGTGCTAGATGCTAAAAAAAAGGGTATTTTTTTACATGTCGAAGGTGTTTATTTAAATTAAATGAATATGGACATATATCAGTGCATAGTTAACACAATGTAACTTGCTAATCAGTGCTGGAAAAGGAGTCAAAGCTGGCAAGTTTGACTTATTTTGTACAAACTACCCAAGGCCGTATTGGTTTTCTATAACTTTGGACAGCTTGAAGATCTGTTTATAAGTTCTGAAGGTTATATCAACCAGCACTTCAAGAAAAAAATTTTTCCTTTATACTTATAATGGTTTGCTCTTCCAATGTATTCTATGTATGCAAGAATGACAAGTGTTACAAAGTGTCATGAAAACTAATATGAATTTGATCTTCCTCTCACCCCAACCCTCCCCTCTCCACTGACACCACCAGCCTCCCTCCCCCTCCCCCCTCTGATCCCAGCTCTCATCCGTGCCGGGTCTTTACCATCCCCTCTGACCTTCAACTCTCTGAGGCAGAACGCTCTGTCCTCAGTAAAGGCCTCACCTTTGTCCCCCTTCACCCACACCTCAGCGAGTTCTGCATTCGCCATGACGCTGAACTCTTCTTCCGCCGGCTCCGTCTCCGAACCTACTTCTTCGGCAAGGACTCTCCCACCCCCACCGATGACCCCATCTCCCGTCTTCAACCCTCCACCTCTTCATGGGCACCCCGCTCTGGTCTTCTGCCTGCTCTGGATCTCTTTATTGCCAACTGCCGACGGGACATCATCCGTCTCGACTTCACCGCATCTTGTTTCAATTCCAACCTCACTCCTTCTGAACGTACTGCTCTCCACTCCCTCCGCACTAATCCTAAACTTACTATAAAACACGCCGATAAGCGGGGTGCTGTTGTAGTCTGGCGTACTGACCTCTACCTTGCCGAGGCACAGCGACAACTCGCAGATGCCTCCTCTTATTTACCCATCGATCGTGACCCCACTAAGGAGCACCAGGCCATTGTCTCCCACACCATCACCGACTTTATCCGCCCAGGGGATCTCCCACCCACTGCTACCATCCTTATAGTTCCCACATCCCGCACTTCCCGTTTCTACCTCCTACCCAAGATCCACAAACCTGCCTGTCCTGGTAGACCTATTGTCTCAGCTTGCTCCTGCCACACTGAACTCGCTTCCGCATACCTCAACACGGTTTTATCCCCCCTTGTTCAATCCCTTCCTACCTATGTTCGTGACACTTCTCACGCCCTGAAACTTTTGGATGATTTTAAGTTCCCTGGCCCCCACCGCTTTATTTTCACCATGGCTATCCAGTCCCTATATACTTCCATTCCCCCATCAGGAAGGTCTCAAAGCTCTCTGTTTCTTTTTGGATTCTAGACCTAATCAGTTCCCCTCTACCACCACTCTGCTCCGTCTAGCAGAATTAGTCCTTACTCTTAATAATTTCTCCTTTGGCTCCTCCCACTTCCTCCAAACTAAAGGTGTAGCTATGGGCACCCGTATGGGTCCTAGCTATGCCTGCCTTTTTGTTGGCTTTGTGGAACAATCTATGTTCCAAACCTGTTCTGGTATCTGTCCGCCACTTTTCCTTTGCTACATCGACGACTGCATTGGCACTGCTTCCTGCACGCGTGCTGAGCTCGTTGACTTTATTAACTTTGCCTCCAACTTTCACCCTGCCCTCAAGTTTACCTGGTCCATTTCTGACACCTCCCTCCCCTTTCTAGATCTTTCTGTCTCTGTCTCTGGAGACAGCTTATGTACTGATGTCTACTGTAAGCCTACTGACTCTCACAGCTATCTGGACTATTCCTCTTCTCACCCTGTCTCTTGCAAAAATGCCATCCCCTTCTCGCAATTCCTCCATCTCCGCTGCATCTGCTCTCAGGATGAGGTTTTTCATTCCAGGATGAGGGAGATGTCCTCCTTTTTTAAAGAAAGAGACTTCCCTTCCTCCACTATCAACTCTGCTCTCAAACACATCTCCCCCATTTCACGCACTTCGGCTCTCACTCCATCCTCCCGCCACCCCACTAGGGATAGGGTTCCCCTTGTCCTCACCTACCACCCCACCAGCCTCCGGGTCCAACATATTATTCTCCGTAACTTCTGCCACCTCCAATGGGTTCCCACCACTAAGCACATCTTTCCCTTCCCCCACCCCCTGCTTTCCCCAGGGATCGCTCCCTACATGACTCCCTTGTTCATTCGTCCCCCCCCATCCCTCCCCACTGATCTCCCTCCTGGCACTTATCTGTGTAAGCGGAACAAGTGCTACACATGCCCTTACACTTCCTCCCTTACCACCATTCAGGGCCCCAGACAGTCCTTCCAGGTGAGGCAACACTTCACTTGTGAGTCGGCTGGGGTGATATACTGCGTCCGGAGCTCCCGATGTGGCCTTCTATATATTGGCGAGACCCGACGCAGACTGGGAGATCGTCTTGCTGAACACCTACGCTCTGTCCGCCAGAGAAAGCAGAATCTCCCAGTGGCCATACATTTTAATTCCACGTCCCATTCCCATTCTGACATGTCTATCCACGGCCTCCTCTACTGTAAAGATGAAGCCACACTCAGGTTGGAGGAACAACACCTTATATTCCTTATATTCAGATAGCCTCCAACCTGATGACATGAACATTGACTTCTCAAACTTCCACTAATGCCCCACCTCCCCCTTGTAACCCATCCATTTTTTATTTCTTTTTCTCTCTCTCCTTTTGCTCCCTCTGTCCCTCTCACTATACTCCTTGCCCATCCTCTGGGCTTTCTCCCCCTTCCTCCTTGCCTTTCTCCCTAGTCCTCCTGTCCCATGATCCTCTCGTATCCCTTTTGCCAATCAACTGTCCAACCCTCCCCCTCCCACTTTCAAATCTCTTACTAGCTCTCCTTTCAGTTAGTCCTGACGAAGGGTCTCGGCCCGAAACGTCGACTGTACCTCTTCCTATAGATGCTGCCTGGCCTGTTGCGTTCGCCAGCAACTTTTTTGTGTGTTGCTTGAATCTCCAACAGTGACTTTATTGGATGATTCAAAGTGGTGAAGCATTCATAGTGGGATTCTGTTTAGCTAGGAATACTCAAATCAAATTTACAGTGAGATGGATGAAATATACAACCTTTGTCTTTCCTCTTTCTTTATTCATGGAATGCATGAGTTACTAGCAATGCTGATAATTATTGTCCTTTCCTAAATGTCCTCAACTAATGATACAGTTAAGACCCAACTATATTGGCTGGGTTGGAATTTATCTTAGTAAGACCATGTAAGAATGGTTGATTTCTTCCTTTGAGGGATGTGGCATTGACTTCTTAGAATATGCATGGAATTCTTGCTGATACTGGACTGCCGTGGAGGGTAGAAATAAACTGTGTTGGATTGTGACTTTAATACAAAAAAAATTCATCCAGTGAAGTAAATTTGAAGTTTACAGAGACCACTGTAAAGCAACTTCAGTCTATGCACGATCAGCTGTCGAAAACAATGTACCAAACACTGAATCACTTGTTTTAGCTGTTGGTTAAATGTTAGTGAGGATACATGAATGCCTTCCTTGAAAGTTGCCGCTTGAGGTGGGGGGGGATGGTGGGGATGGCAGAAAAGGTCTTGCCCCAAAATGAAAGACAGCATTTCCACTGTTGTCGTCCACTTTTTGCATTGTACCAAAGTAACAACCTTGACCATGTACTGAAGACACAGGGGCAGGTCTCAAACTCATGACTGACTGACTCAGACAAGAGGGAGGCGCTGGTTATGATAATCCCAGATGGTTTTGATCCTGAAGTTGAGGAGTTTGTTTTACATTGAGGAACAATTTATCCTTTCGCTTCCCAATTCCCAAGAGGACAGCAGCGTGCTGTTATATTCCCCTGTCAATCAACTGAGATGGCTTGCATTGCTGGAGATGGTTGGCCCATTTGAAGTGAGGGGTCTATCATACTCCGCAAGCAGCTGGGAGCCCTGTTCTCAAGCTCCACCAGCGATAGATCAGGACCCTAACATGTTTGGCCCCTGAGTACAAAAAGCAATATTCCCATTAAGCTAATTTGCCTTTCATGGTTTACAGAAAAAAGTTGTCTCCATCTGCTTCTTCAGGCACTCATGGTGCCTATTCACTGAAAAAATAATATGCATCCTAATGACTTCCCCATATTTTGAAATCTCTCTTTTGAAATTGTTCTTGGCAGATTATTTGCAGGTACTTGAGTTGCATCTGTTTGTAATTTTGTAGATGCGGAAGACTTTAATGTTGAGGGTTGTGAGAGCATTATTTTAATTCTCGAAAAGCACTGGCTGTCATCAAAAAGGCAGATTTATCTTTCGGGACGCAGGGTGAATGTTTAATGTTAAAAGATAGTATAAGTTCAGGGTCAAGGTTGCATGTTTCCCTTTCACAATATTGGGCCTGCTGGCTGTCACTTCTTGTGTTATCCGTTATTCCTTCCATTTCAAGAGTCCGTCAATCAGGAGATATTTTCCAGATAAAACCAAGATCAGGAGGTGAGTAAAGCTGCAATAATTGTGGCTCCAATCTGCCTGTTATACTTACTGCTGCCATGTGGCTAGCAGCTGACCAACTTAAGCTTTGTTTTAAACTTTTAATACTGAACGGACTTGTCCAACGTGGATTTAAAGAACTGCTTTTCTTACAGTCCTGTAATTCCACAAGTGATTGTTTTCAAAATCAATTAAATGTGACACAGAATAAACCTTGTTCATGATCTTTAATTGCTTCATGTAAAACCCAGCACACAGAAACTACAGAGTTAAAAAGGTGCACTTTTCAACTTTTCGTACACTTGAATAGTTTATTTGAACAGTAATGCTAGAAGATTATTTTAAGGCAGGAAGAAAGGATCGAGACATAACTACCCACAATCGTCAGTCCTTATTAAGCTCTTTTTCATGCATATTGAACTCAAATCAGAATGTTTAACGGTGACTCTTAAAGCTAAAAGGCCACCCATCTTGGACTCCCTTGAGATGATCAACCCGCCAACTGAATGCTTTTTTAAATGATGCTAATCAGTCCAGAGAGGCCGAGCCTCTTTACCCACCCCCGCCCACCACCCAGTCAGTATTCTGTAATGTGTTTCTGCAGATAACTTTGAATTGAATCTGTCAGAATGTAGTTGTATGAGCAGAAATGAAAAAAAAACAAGCAGAGGTGAGAATCAAAGAGGTTAATAATTCATGCTTTGTGGAAGTTGCCAGTAAGAAAACAATAATGCCTGAGATGTACTCACAATGAATTGTGTATTTACCACAGTGTGTAATAAGGGGCCATTTTGATGACTATATCACTCATACAGATATGCAAGCAAAGAAAGAACTTGGCTGAAATGGCTTCCTTTTTTCAAATTCTAACAACAGTATCTGCTATGGAGATGCTTATATATGGTGTATGGAAAGCTATCTGGGAATGCATCTTCATAGTTGTCAGATTTTATTATGCAGGAAGGTGTCATGTTTGTTACAACACTGAGTACAGATGGCAGAGTGGAAGGAATGGATCACTAATTTTAAAAATGATTAATGAACAAAGATAGAATATGAATTAGAAAGGATGATTGGAAGCACAAGTGCTTTTATGCAAAAGTCTTTGTCTCCTGTGCAATGTTTAGTAACAAAAATGATTGCTTTCGACATATAGAAGTTGAAGTGATGTGCGGATTATGTTTCACAACACCCAATCTTCTTTATTTGAATGGAATGGGATGCATAAAATAAAAGCCTTACTGTATAGTACCAAGTCTTAAATTGTGATTGTCCCTTTTGTTATTTATTATTGGTCTCATACATGGTTTTTCAACTAAGAATGCCTCATTGTTCCTGTTTTGGTCAAAAATAAACATCCATAGGTTGTGTAACACAACTGCATTATAAATTTACATCGAAGGACGAAATAGTGTATTTAAATTGTTCACTTACAGTTCATAAGCTGTTGAAAATGAATAAAGCACAGCATAATCCTCAGCGCACTGACTTGGTCAAACTTCCCTAATATAAAGTTGACAGAAATTGCCTCCAGGTGCTCCCGGCACTGTATCGTCAGTGTTAGTTTAAGCCAAATCTGCACTTTAAAACTGTTTTAAAATGATGAAAAGTAAAGATGTTGACTTGTCCACAGGGATTCATAATTAAAAATGAATATCCCTTAGTATTGGAAGTGAAAGTTTCTGAACTGATATGAGAAAAATTCTTGAGATTGTTGGGAAAACAAGACAAGGTGACAATTATTGAGAGCATCTTCAGATGATAAACTGTCAACAAGATTAATTCCCATTTAGTGTCTGCCCAGTAAAAGAGTTGAAGTGTCCACAAGGATTCGTCAGCTGGAGAACAATAAAGGAAATCATTGTTTTTTAGATTGCTTACTCATGATCCGGAACATCACTACACAGTGGATGGTGCTTAACCTATCTCTCATTTCTGACAGGGAGAAAATGATCACAAGTTAGCAGGCTGTTGTTCAGTAGAATGAGTATCACTTCAGTGTGTTTCATCTTCAGCAGTTCACTGGTTGCTGGAAGTTTGAAGGGAACTTTTGAAATACATCAGGAGACTTGCCAGGAAATTTTACTAAGACTCACCAACATTTCTTCCGGAAATTCTCTGAAGCTCTCACCTAAACCATTTTACAGAGACCAAGAGGAGAGAAAGTAAAATTGCTTTGACAGTGGTATCTGACAGGGGCACTGGCTGGTCAACCTTCGAATGGGAGGAGAAGGTAAAATGGAATAGAGTAGCAGCAGCTGCTGTAAGAGAGACAATAAGGGTAGGCAAGTGCTCATCTCCCTTCCATAGAAAAGGGACGACCTCCTTCACCATATCTAGGAACCTGAGCTGGAAGTGTCCTAGTAAATCTCCTCTTCCATAGTCCATAAGCCATGCTGTAGCCTGTCATTCAAAAATGACAGCCAGCACATTCCACACGTCCAGTGACAGTGTCTTCATGGAGCTGACAATTACTGCTCCAAGAAATTTCTTCTAACAGGAGCCAGAGTGCTAAATCTGCAGGTGTCTGTTTTAGCACCTCCAGGCAAATTCAAATTATGGTAATCAGCAATTAGAACCAAAATTGTGTACTTAATCCAGATTTTCAAACAGGCGTGTCTTATTAGTACAACACTCACTTAGCGCCTGTTCGCACTCTTTCACCAAATTAACACCATCCACCCCCTCCCACAACCTCCTCGACCCAACACTGAGCATAATGTAGTTTGTAATTTCACTCCAGCGATAGATTGTAAAGGTGACTCAGAAGCACAGACAGTGAAACAGAGGCCACATAAACTAATATTACCAGCTCCATGTAATTCCAGGGAGCAGTACTCTTATGTTAGGTTCACGGAGTCATTGAGACCTATAGCACAGAAATGTCCGCTGGCCCACCGTGTCTATTTTGCCCATTTGCCTGCATTTTATCTGTACTTTTCTATGCCTTGCTGCAAAACAGCCTGTCTAAGTGTCTCTTAAACACAATAATTATATCCTATTCCATCACTTGTGCTGGCAGTGAGTTCCAAATATCAGTTACTCTCTGTGTTTAAAAAATAAACTTTCCCCTCAAATCCACTTTTAAACTTCCTCTTACCTTAAAATTATTTCTGGATTTTTGATATCCCTTTAGGGGGTAAACGATTCCAATTATCTATCCATTTATGCCTCTTGTAACCTCATGTATTTCTGTCCAGTCACCACTCAGCCCTTTCACTCCAGACCAATGTACTTAAACTCTCCCCATAACTAATGTGTTTTTGATCCAGGCAATATTCTGGTGCATTTCCTCTGCACTCTCTCGAGCACAGTCTTATATTTCCTATAGTGTGGTAACCAGAGCTGTACACAATACTACAAGTCAAACCAGTGCTTTGTAAGTTGCAACATAATGTCCTAATGTTTATATTCTATCCCTCAATCAAGGAAGGCAAGCCTACCACATGCCTTGTTCGCCACCCTGACGACTTACGTTACAGGTTAATCTGGACTTGAACCCCGTTCCCTCTGTTCATCAGCATTCCTCCATGCCCTACCATTTACTGCATATATCCTACCCCTGTTTGGCTTTCCACTTGCTGGGATTAAGTTACATATGCCAATGCTCTACCCATCTTTCCAACTGGTCCTGTAGTACAGTGGTCCCCAACCACTGGGCCGTGGACCGGTACCGGGCCGCAAAGTATGTGCTACTGGGCCGTGAGGAAACGATATGACTCAGCTGCACCTTTCCTCATTCCCTGTCACGCACTGTTGAACTTGATGATAGGGTTGCCAACTGTCCCTTATTTGCCAGGACATCCCGTATATTGGGCTAAGTTGGTTTGTCCCATATGGGACCGCCCTTGTCCTGTATTTCCCCCGCTAACGTAGAGCGTTCCTATGAACCCTTTCGTGCCGAAATGGCGTAAAGCGAAGAAGCAATTACCATTAATTTATATGGGAAAGATTTTTGAGCATTCCCAGACCTAAAAAATATCCTACCAAATCATACCAAATAACACATAAAACCTGAAATAACACTAACATATAGTAAAAGCAGGAATGATATGATAAATACACAGCCTATATAAAGTAGAAATAATGTACGTACAGTATAGTCGGAAAGATTAAGCCAAAACCGATTTGTGGAAAAAAATCGGCACGTACGCACATGTGCACATCACATATGTGCACGTCACGCATGCGCACACAAGTGCCCGCGCAAGGCTTCATGGTCATGTTAGTCTTCCTCGGGGTAAACACAAGTGTCCCGGGATTTGACTGCTACTTTTGTCCCTTGTTTGGGAGTGAGAAAGTTGGTAACCCTAACTGTAAAAGACATGTTGAGGTGAGATTAACCCTACTTGAACGCCCCCTCCAGTCGGGTGGTCCGCAAGAATATTGTCAATATTAAACCGGTCCGGGGTTTCAAAAAATGGTTGGGGACCCCTGCTGTAGTAGCAGCCTTAGACAGTCTTCCTCACTATCAACAACACCATCAACTTCCATGTTATCTGCAAACTTGCAAGACATCCTTCCTATATTTATATCAAAGTTGATAATGTTGCATTCTAATAACAGAATGTATCATTGATATTTAAATAAAAACATGGCTGAAAGGACCTCTAGTTGTAGCTCCATTGATTACAAAACTAAAGGTGTAGGAGTTGTTGGCAGCTCTCTAAACAGCACTTTTGATCCATTTAACTGATCTAATGTCCATTGAATAGTGGATACACACTAAGATAGGATGGTGACAGAAACATAGAAAACCTACAGCACAATACAGGCCCTTCAGCCCACATTTCTGTGCTGAACATGTCTCTACCATAGAAATTAGTAGGATTACCCATAGTCCTCTATTTTTTGAAGCTCCATGTACCTATCCAGGAGCCAAGTAAATGACCCTATCGTATCCGCCTCCACCACAGTCACTGGCAGCCCATTCCAAGCACTCACCACGCTCTGCGTAAAAAAACTTACCCCTGACATCCCCTCTGTACCTACTTCCAAGCACCTTAAAACTGTGCCCTCTTGAGTCAGCCATTTCAACCCTGGGAAAAAGCCTCTGACTATCCACACGATCACTGCCTCTCATCATCTTATACACCTCTATCAGGTCTCCTCTCATCCTCCGCCACTCCAAGGAGAAAAGGCCGAGTTCACTCAACCTGTTCTTGTAAGGCATGCTCCACAATCCAGGCAACATCCTTGTAAATCTCTTCTGTAGACTTTCTATAGTTTCCACATCCTACCTGTAGTGAGATGACCAGAACTGAACACAGTACTCCGAGTGGGGTCTGATCAGGGTTCTATACAACTGTAACATTACCTTTTGGCTCTTGAACTCAATCCCACGGTTGATGAAGGCCAATGCACCGTATGCCTTCTTAACCACACAGTTAACCTGCACAGTAGCTTTGAGTGCCCTATGGACACGGACCCCAAGATCCCTCTGAAACTCCACACTGTCAAGAGTCTTACCATTAATACTATATTTTGCCATCATATTTGACCTACCAAAATGAACCATCTCACACTTATCTGGGTTGAACTCCATCTGCCATTTCTCAGTCCAGTTTTGCATCCTATCGATGTCCTTCTGTAACCTCTGACAGCCCTCCACACTATCCACAACACCCCCAACCTTTGTGCAAATTTACTAACCCATCCCTCCACTTCCTCATCCAGGTCATTTATAAAAATTGCAAAGAGAAGAGGTCCCAGAACAGATCCCTGAGGCACCCCACTGGTCACCAACCTCCATGCAGAACATGACCCATCTGCAACCACTCTTTGCCTTCTGTAGGCAAGCCAATTCTGGATCCACAAAGCAAGGTCCCCTTGGATCCCATGCCTCCTTACTTTCTCAATAAGCCTTGCATGGGGTACCTTATCAAATGCCTTGCTGAAATCCATATACACTACATCTACTGCTTTACCTTCATCAATGTGTTTAGTCAAATCCTCAAAAAATTTAATCAGGCTAGTAAGACACGACCTGCCCTTAACAAAGCCATTCTGACTATTCCTAATCACATTATGCCTCTCCAAATGTTCATAGATCCTGCCTCTCTGGATCTTCTCCATCAACTTACCAACCACTGAAGTAAGACTCACTAGTCTATAATTTCTTGGGCTATCTCTACTCCCTTTCTTGAATAAGGGAACAACATCTACAACCCTCCAATCCTCCTAATTTCATTCTTAAACTCCTTCCTGCTAGCCTTATAATCTTCAAGATCTCTATCACGACCTAGTTTTTTGAACCTTTTGTAAGCTTTTCTTTTTTCTTGACAAGATTCACAACAACCTTTGTACACCATGGTTCCTGTACCTTACCATCCTTTCCCTGTCTCACTGGAACATACCTATGCAGAACTCCACACAAATAACCCCCGAACATTTGCCACATTTCTTCTGTACGTTTCCCTGAGAACATCTGTTTCCAATTTATGCTTCCAAATTCTTGCCTGATAGCATCATATTACCCCTTACTCCAATTAAACGCTTTCTTAACTTGTCTGTTCCTATCCCTCTCCAATGCTATGGTAAAGGAGATAGAATTGTGATCACTATCTCCAAAATGCTCTCCCACTGAGAGACCTGACACCTGACCAGGTTCATTTCGCAATACCAGATCAGGTACAACGTCTCCACTTGTAGGCTTATCTACATATTGTGTCAGCGAACCTTCCTGAACACACTTAACAAACTTCACCCCATCTAAACAGCTTGCTCTAGGGAGATTGAAGAAATTGAAGAAGCTTACTCTGCCTTGCCAATCTCCTGCAGGGTGATCATTTGGTAATAGCATGGTTGGTATGTAAGGGTGAAAGGCTTTTTTTGGGAACTGTAAGGGCAAGTGCAGATGACATTGATCCATACTATATTGAGATACTGATTTTTATTTTGTTCCCACCACTGATACTCCAATGAGCAAACGCTTCATTTTTTTTTTACCTGTTTTGCTAACATTTTGAGCTCATTGGGAGCGAGGGATAATATAGCCAATGGCAGTTTGGTCAATTTATTCCATAGGTTTTGCTTATATTTAATATATTGGCAAAGCTGGCATACAGCACATTGGCACTGGTGGTAATCATTGATTTGGCACAGCTGGGACTTCAAATTATTGGCATTGCTAACACTTCCACTGGCAGAGCTGGCAGTCAATATCTCTACAGTGCTGGCATGCAACACATTGGCACTCTGGCAACAGACGGGCTCCCAATATATTGCCCCTGCTGGCACTCAGTTCATTGGCACCCAATTTCTTGGCCTTGCTGATGCTCAATATATTGGTGCTAAAACCATTCAGCGTAAAACTATAGACGGAACACATGAACGTTGCTGCTGTTATAATATGTTAAAGAATGAGATGAGATATCTAAACATCATTGACTACTTTAAAGAACAAGGTAAGAAAAAGCTCCTTGGAGCCAATTTAGAGAGTGATTTAAGGCAAGCAGTGCTTTTTGTGTCTGTTTCTTTTGGCACACAGTAGGAATAGCAGCAGTGATTGGAATTTCCTAGCAAGCACAAAGGGTGGCCTACACCGAGACTTACATCTGAGCAGGTCTGCTGTGGGTTGCTCTCACTAGTAACCAACTAGGCATATGTATGGAAGTTAGATGCAGACACCAAGCTGAGAGAAATACCTCTCACAACCCTGCTGATTTGCGTGTTCCATTATTATTCTTCTGTTCCCTGAGCACTTTTCTCACATTTGCCGATTGCTTTCTGTGGCTTTGTGCTTTGTTCCATTTCTTTTATGGCAGTGAGAGATTATAGGTTATGAAAGCTGTTTTTCAGATGTAATCCATGGCCACAGACCATCGCTTTTTGCATATCTTAGTCTTTTTACAAACATTCCCCCCCCCCGACTAAATCATGTTGTTGTGAATACTTAAACATGTCAGTATCGTTAACCTTCCACAAACCAGTGACAGTAAAACTACAGAAGTTGCACTTATTACACAGGAAGAGGTTTAGCAAATACGTTGATTTGTATCTGTGCCAAGGATGTAATAACATTTTTCCCTGCTAATGTTGTTGTTTTATTATACTGTTTCAAAGAAAAAGAACTGTATTACATTACTTTATGATTGGGATGTAGCAGAATATATGCAGGAACAGAGGAGGTTTATGATTAACATCACAATCCTTTCCCACACACACTTGCAATAACGTGTTTAATAACACGCTGTGGTATCACCAGAAACCTTACAAATATTGAGGAAAGTTGAATAAACATAGTTCAAAATGTTCTTTAAATAATGCTGAGAATGGAAGGCAGTAATTTTTTTTTATGCTACTGAGTGGACGGAAATGGAGACACGACTATTTCTGGGAAAGTTCTTTATTTGCATGGAGATGGTCCAGAAACAAATAAAGCTGTACTTGCCACGCTGATATTTTCTGAGCTCATGATTTCACTGAACACCTGTTTGGATTGTTAAACTTTGTAACATTATCTCAGGAGGTAAAGTATTGAACCTAAGAAATTGTCCAGGGGTGGATTGAGATCCACTATGATTCCTCCATGGAGGAACAACTTGCCAGCTATTTGATTTGACAAAGGTATTTTCATCAAGGCACACTCAAAGAGACTACTGAAGGAAGAAACCCCTCCTTGCCTTGTAGCCCTGTATTTGACCTGTGTTTAGTACTTGCCGGCTTCCCTGTTGAGAGGGGGGCACTTGTTAACTAATCTTACAGAGAATTATTGCCTTGATAAGATGTCGGAAGGTATTAGCATTTGTGGAACCACAATTCTGTATGAGTTAGTACTTCTGTGCAGAGCTGGGAAATAAATACATAGTTAATATTTGAGACAAGCATTGGTACAGTTCCCAAGGCACTCTCACATACCGAATTTATATATCCACAATCTTCTTTAGAATCAAAGAAATGAAATTAGCTCCCACATGGTTTGGCTTATTACTGTAACTTGAGGCATAGAGATGAACTATACAGTCCAGGAAAACCCCCTTTTGAATCCGTGGTCAATGTTAATTTAGCTACATCAAAAGAAGCAGCTGTTAGAGTAAGAAAAATAGCTACAATATTCCTGGACTAGAGGGGGAAGATGTTATCAATCATGATATTTAATACCCTCCCGCTGCATTTATATGATAAAAACCAAATTAGTTATGTTGTCGTCTTGGTAGAAGAGGCTCTCAATTTTGATTCTGCAGCCTCAGAAATGAACAAGATCCTTTGGTTAAGATGCTAGAAGTTTGCCATCACCTTTGGAGATGTATCCCAATGCAAGTCACTCCAACTTCAAACAAGAGTGGAGAAATCTGGTGAAAAGAAGCAAGCAAAGTGAGCATCAAGAGTTGCTGCTGTTTCCTTGCCATTAAAATGATGTGTGTGGTGGTATGTTTCAGAAGGATGAAAAGTTTTCTAAGTATTGATTTAGGGAACTCGTAATCTGTATTTTGACTAAAATAATGAAACCACTGTCAGCTCAATTTTTCAGTTATTTTAAGGCATATTTAGTTAACCTCAGAGATAAAAAGAATAAAAAAGCCTCAAAGGAATCAGGCATTAGGTATAGTGATTTTCCATATTGATGCTAGCTGTCAAAAAATGTTGCATCCAAGTAAAAGATAGCTCAAGGAGACAGTAAGAAAAACAGGTGCAGTCATTATTGGTAAGGATTGTGGCAATATATTTAGATCTGTTAGAGTGATGGAGATCATGTGATTGGTAGGTGAGTTATCTACTTACATCATCTAAATGCTGAAGCCTGCTGTTGGTGCAGATCATTATTAAAAAAAAAACACTCCTCTTGTTTTGTTTTAAATTCTGCATTCAGATTCAAGGAAGTCCAAATGAAGAAATTGTTTGCCTCAAACATGTTAGACAAATTGAAGTCAAAAAATTCATGTAAGAATGATGTCAAATATTTATTGCGGTCAGCTGATGATGTCATAAAAGCATCATTTTAGTTAAAGGCATTTTTTAAAGAATCTTAATTTGTGACACCAAAGTGGCTTTTCTCTCAAAAGCAAAGAACTTCTTCAGTTTGCCTTCTGTAGCTACCATCTTAACAACTCAAACGCTGAAATAAAAATAAAATCTGCTTGTTGCTCTTCTTTATTCCAGATTCTAACTCCCATTCTCTCTGCTTCATTCTCTCTCATTAAATTCTAACTACTTTATTAAAATTTAACTCACCCAGTCTATTAATCCAATTACATTTGTGGCTAGCGATACAGCTGCTCCGTTGTGCTTTGAGTCACCGGTCTCTGAACCTTTGGTTAAGAATGGAGGAGCTGAAGCATTGAATGCAATTTTAACCCATCATCAAAAGATATTTTCCAAACCAAACCAACTCATTGAGTAGATGCACCATTGTAGCTTTTGAGTACTTGGAACAGAGCTCTTATTACTTCAGTAAGTCTAATTGTTACCAGTATGTCAATGTCGTGTTAGCATTTATCGAACCTATAGTAGACATCAAATATTCTCAGGAAAAATATTACAAAGCAAGTGAATTTTCCTTTGTTCTGACAAATTAGCTTCAACCAAATTCAGAAGAAAGTTATCTATTTTATCGGTGTAAACATTTCCACTGGGTAATATCGATACTCTTTGTTAAATCTACTAAATTTGTGCCAGTTCTTTCTAAATTATGAGTTTCCTTTGGCTCCATTGCAGCTACTGTACTAAGATTCTAACCCATTCCATCATCTCATCTTAGGCTCTTACAAATATTTGCATCAGAAGGATAACACTATTTGGTGCATAACACATGGCATTCCTTTTTGTAATTTTGGAATATTTCTCCAGATTGTATGTATGAGTTCATGCCAGTTTGCAAAGAAAATCTGTCCTTGTTTTCTCATCTTGCCCTGTTTGTCAGACTTAGTTGACTCAACAGTCCTTCCCCAAAACCTGTCCAGCATGGTCCAGTAACACACTCTTGTCTCTGTACTTACCTTTCTGTTTGTTCTTCACATACCTGCACAGCTACATCCCAGTGTCAAATGTGATCACTCTTGAGAAGTGCCTTGCCACATAAGGGTATAAATTGTGTTATAAATATAAATAATGTTTATAATTATTTGATGGAATAATAAATAATTTTATTATTTTAATAAAATAATATTAAAGACATTATTTTATTTCTTAGATTCTGCATTCTGTGTTTTATATGACCATTATTGCACAGTTTAAGACAATTTGCTTAAATATTGAAAGTATTGAAATTCTACTTATTGTAGATTTTATCATCTTGGAGCAGTAAACAGCTTTAATTAGAAGTAGTCAAGAATAATACCAGCAATTTAGTCTAGCAATTTACTCAAATTGGAACTGCACTGGATAGGTATTATTTGCTGCAAACAAAATTATCCTTGGGATAATGGTCTAACTTTTAAACCAGTCAGGGAAATTCCCATTTAAATACAGTATGAGTTATTTTAAGACAGCAGCAAGAGCTGGAGGTTGACAGATCATCCCTTTAAATACCACAGGTTAGGAGAAATGATCCGGCGCGCCAGCTGATAGCTTGTGGTATTCCTTTAACCGATTTTAAGTTTCAACCATTTCTTTTAAACTTGACAACCTGTTTTTTTTTAAAAATTCTAGCACTTAATAATGATTATTCAAGCCCCTTCACCGCCTACCATAACTGAGTTCAATTTTTTGTGCTAAATTAGCCAATCCTTTTTCATTATTGAAATGCTAACGTATTTTGTAGATCACTATATTCTACATATCATGCAATATAAACCAACTTACCTTCCAGTCAGATTACTCTTTTAGTAAAATTATCACTCCCATTCAGATCTCTGGGAGGGCTACAAAATGTATCCTGGGATCCTGAAGCATGATTAATCAGCATCTATTCCACCTGATGCAGAGCAAATATCAAATTCATGCTGTCTGCTCATTATGATGAATCCTAACCGTGATGTTGATTGTCTTATTGCCATGAGACTCAATTTGTTGAATGTCTAGAAAAAGTTAGTTCACGCTGTTTAAAGACAGCCACCTCTTAAAGAGGAGGTGATTTGTGGCTATAGCAGGAGATGAAAGTTCTTAGACCTGTTATTACAGCTTGATACAAAAGATGACACAACCTAGGAGGAAGCACATTTCGTAATTCCTCACTCGGCTTCGGAGGACTTGGTCATTAAGATGGGAAAGGCCTTCCACCCGCAAGGGTATGAGGCTCTACAGGCACTTGCTGAATGGGCAGGAATGGCAGTGGATGGAGCATCCATTGGTGGAAATGATGCAAAATATCCCCACACACAAGGACAAAATCATTAAATCAGACATCCCACCCTGCAAAAACTAATTTCAGGGAGGTCTCAACCAGAAGTCTCAACCTCATAACAGTCTGTGTCAATGAATTCATTAATTTTGCAAGACATCAGATTCAGAAGTGTTTTGTGAGACAGCTGACTTCTGAATTCTGTCTTAATGTGCCATGTTCACAATAGCTGCTGTCTTGGTTGATGAGCAGACATAGTTTTTTGCTATTTCTGAATAGTTTGCCTGTGTGCTTCCACACCTGGAATGGCAGGTTATGCTCTAGATGTCAAGTACAGCTCAGCTCTGGTGACCTTCTCTGTCAGACATTGGTTTTCTGCTGAAAAGAACTGTGAAATACTTAAGCAAATTGTCACCGCCAGCCTTGGAAATTTCTTCGCCAGGCTTTTGTACTTTCCCTGCGTTTAGCCTCCCTAATATGTTGTGGTCCCTAAAAGAAATAAAAGCATAAGGTATCCTTATTACAGGTGTGCGCCACTTAATGTCCATTCGGACAACGTCCGAGCGCATAAACGTCCATAGTCACACACAAACATTGCCTGCAATAGTCGGGATCAGAAGTTACTTTTTTACATCAAAACGGGGGATTTTAAATGAGTGATTTAGAAGTTCTGTATCTTCAAGTTCAAGTTTATTGTCATCTGGCTGATTGTCCACAAACGAAACAACCTCTGTCCGGACCGCGGTGTAGCCACAATACATATACCACGCACACCACATAAAACAATATATTACCATATTATTTAACAAAGTGTAATTCAAAATGCATATAAAGTGTGCAGCACAGGTGAACTGTTCACTGTCCTAATGACGAGACCTCGATGGGGGCTGGGTATTTATTAAAAATAATTTTTTCTTCTGAAAACGGCTGCGCTTAAACCCAGCCCATCTCAGGCTTCAATGTACCTGTAAGTGGAAGTGCTTCAGGAAAAAAACCCCGAAGAATTTGCTTGCTGCAAGTGCGTTTTTAAAGATGTCTTCGCGGACGATTTTGGAGTTTTGCTCCAATTTAAACCCCACTCTAATCCCTTTAAGACGCCAACACGCCCCACTCGTACAGGACAGCCTCACGTAGTCAGGTTGTCACCGCCAGCCTTGGAAATTTCTTCGCCAGGCTTTTGTACTTCATCACCGACAGTTGTCCGGTTGATTTCAGCGTCATTACAGATGGCAGTAACTGAACTGATGGACTATGGAAGAGAGAGAGAGGTCGACTGTAAACCACACATACAGGGAAAACTGATAAGTCTACTTAGCACAAAGAGAAACCAAGCAGGATTCATTAATTTTCTTTCTTTCTTTTTCTCCCCTCTCCCTCTCCCTCTCTAAAAAGTTGATTTCCGGGATATTGAATATAATTTGCGGGCATCAGGGAGCCACTATTGATTTGCGGGAGACTCCCGGAACTCCCAGGAGAGGTGGAATGTCTGTTAAATACAGTTTCAGACACCATGTTGCAGTGACAATACCATGACCTCTGTTCATATCATACTTGCATCATTCATCTGCCAAGAATCTCTTTCGTACAAGGATGGTCTCCAACATCCCCAGTCCCTAACAGGTCCTCTCTCTTTTATCACTTCTCCTGGTCTAGCACCAACACCTTATTGATGGTTGACAATTATTTGACCTTGACAATGATATTGCCCAACAATATTCTATGAATCTCACCAATACACTTCCCTCTCCCCTACCGATGAAGTGTGCATGTAACCAGCAAGAACAAGAACACGCAAGGCACATCACACAAAACAATCTTCTGTCCTTGGACTCACTTTACACCGCACACTGTCGGAGCAGCGCTGCCAGGATAATCAAGGACATGACCCACCCAGGCGACACACTTTTCGTCCCTCTTCCCTCCAGGAGAAGGCTCAGGAGCTTGAAGACTCGTACGGCCAGATTTGGGAACAGCTTCTTTCCAACTATGATAAGACCTCTGAATGGATCCTGACCCGGATCTGGGCCGTACCCCCCAAATATCCGGACCTGCATCTCGGTTTTTTTGGCACTACCGTACTTTACATTTTTTTATTTTCTATTAATGATTTATAATTTAAATTTTTAATATTTACTATCGATTTGTAATCCAGGGAGCGGGAAGCGCAGAATCAAATATCACTATGATGATTGTACGTACTGGTATCAATTGTTTGGTGACAATAAAGTATAAAGTGTAAAGGTATAAACCAAAGGGCCCATGAGGTTTCATAGCCTTACTCTTAGGAAGATAGTTCCCTTCACTACAACAATGGTCATTAAAGAGTCTATGATCAAAGACAGGGCTGAGACTGTTCAAGGAATTGGTTTGTCTATACCCATCCCTTCAATTCACATTCTACTTATCCCTTAAATCATAAATTAGTCTGATTTAATGGTTGTCTGCCATATAAGCCGGTGTCTCTTAATCTCCCTCCTCCTACACCAGAACCCTATCTGCAGGAGGACAGCTCTGACATTTATTTAGAGACCCTCTTTGCTGGTCAGCCATGTGGTGCAATAAGCCTAGATCACCCAGGACATGCCCCTTCTTATTGCTACCATCAGGGAGGAGGTACTGGAGCCTGAAGACACACACTCAAAATTTCAGCTTCGTTCCATCTGCCGTCGGATTTCTAAATAGAGAATGAACCCATGAACACTTCCTCAGTATTTTCCCTCAGTTTTTGCACTACTTATTTAATTTATACGTACTTCTTATTATAATTTATAGATTTTATTACTATGTGCCATAAAACAACAAGTTCCGTGACACACACCAGTGATGTTAATCTTGATTCTGATTCTGATTCCTCTGATAGATCTGCTCAAGTTCTCTTCCAATATCATCTTCAGTCTCCCTCAGTGAAGGTCAACAGCCAGCTGCAGCCCCGGGGGGGGTCGGAAATCGCCTTGTGGGAGAGGTGGCAGGCAAATGCATGGACAGGGCAGGCACTGAGGAAATGAATAAGCAATGCTCATCGGTCAATTTTTGTTGTGCATGTGGCATGATTTAATATATAAATGTTGAATTTATGCAGGGATTAATTTATTTCTGTGGCTAATTGAACACTGTGATGATCAACAAGAGAGGTCAGCTAAGATGAGAGCCACTGCAGAACTCAGATCGGGATTGTAGTCGTGATCAGGTCTGCGGCATGTTGGGCAGTTTCAACTTACACTGCAATAAAAGATGAGACTCCTGCCAGTGCTGGTGTATTGTGGTGGATTTGGCTCTGAGGCTTTAGCTAAAGTGTTTCTCTTCATGGTTTCTCCTTTCCTTTTCCTCCTCCTCCTCCTTTCAGGAGATCCTGGTAAGGTTTGATCATGCATAATAGTGAGATCATGCAGCATTTAAATGACCGTGAGTCTTGAGAATTGCTCTGCTTTTTGTCACAGCGTGTTCTGGTCATAGTCAGTGTTCTGGGAACACATGAGACTGCAGTTGCTGGATCCTAGAGTGGAAAAACAAAGGCGGTGGGGAGGAGGGGCTCAGTGGTTAAGCAGCATCTATTGAAGGAAAGTTTTGGTCAACGTTTCAGGACTGCTACAACATTTCCTCTTCTCCCCCCCAACCCCACCACAGATTTGTTGAGTTCCTCCAACAGTTTGGTTTTTCTTGTTGAATTTGTTGGGCTGTGATTGATAATCATTGTTTTCATGAGTGTGATGATTGTCATTCCTGTAAATAAGTTTTTGTTTAGGTGCTGTGCTCCTGTTACTGAATGAGAGTGATGTACATACCAGCATCAACATAGATACATTGCACGCCAGATTGGAATCTGCTCAGCCCTTATGGCATGCAGAAGATGGATACCACATCCCTGTACATTGCTGCTTTGATCTTTGAATTTTATCCGTATTAACCATGGTTAAAATACTGCAATATCTCAAATATATGTAAAATATGTAGTGCACAGCTTGGAATATGTCACAAGGTAGTCATACATTAAAAGGCCAAGAAGAGGTAAACTAGCCAGCAAAGCCTATACGTTCATTAGCATCATCTAAACTCTGAAATACTTTCTTTAGCTCATGGTAGAAGTCATAGTATTCAGTGCCAGATTACAGATTTCTGCTGTCAAATTGTGTGATATGAACTATAGCACTATTGTCCTATGATATTTAAACTGTAATAAAGGAAATGGAATTTGAACTGTTGGTAATTTTTGTAGTAGCTTACTGCCATCTGGAAAA
This sequence comes from Mobula birostris, assembly GCF_030028105.1. Lineage (NCBI taxonomy): Eukaryota > Metazoa > Chordata > Chondrichthyes > Myliobatiformes > Myliobatidae > Mobula > Mobula birostris. Next base: position 43,561,564 of record NC_092384.1, read on the forward strand.
TTACAACGCAGGCTGCAAGGCTACATTCAGCAGTGTTAACACAGGTCTCCAAGTTCCAGGGGAGGTTTAACATGCCAGTAAATCATTTTATCTTGGAGAACTGAGAAGACCAATTCAACCGTAAGTAATTTCCAAACCCACCCTCAAAGTGTTACAAATATAATTTGGTCTGCTCCTCAATATAAGGACAAATTAAAACTGAGCCTGTTGTCCTAATAGGCAAAGGAACATGTACAACGAAAGAGTTATCTATGGACGTTCAAGATCTGCAGTTACCTATGGTCTGGCCTATTTAAAACTTTACACAATATTTACACGGAAATCTTTTTTACGTTACATTAATAATGATGCTTTATTTTGAAAGAATGTCACAGATGTAATTGAATCATTTTGCAGCATTAATTGACACATTCTTCCTGTGAATCCCTTGTGCTTCATCTCGAGCAGTCTTTTGGGATTGAGAGTGACTCGCTTACACTCTGGTTCCGTGGGTTCCGAGGTGACTAATGAAGCCAATGCAGGAACTGCAGACTTTGTTGTACACAGCATGGTACATTGACTGAATTTGCAAATTCCAGATCTGCTCGAAGATGTAGAGGCAAGAGGTTAAAAAGGTTCTGGCTTTGAAACTGTGTGGCACCTGGAAAGGTGTATTAAATGGGAGACATGTGGCAGGCTAATGAATATTTTATTCAAGTGCCTGCTGCTACAGATTTCTTCAGTGCATAAGGCGCAAGGTGTTACTTGCTGTAGAACAGGTCTCTTGTTTTCAACTGAGCAAAGGGAAACGGGCAAGTCATGGGTCTCTACCCATAGCACAGCACAGACAGGCTTACAGGTTTACAGACCTGAAGGAGCTGCAGGGTGGTAGTCAGGCCATCAGTCATTGTCCTGTGACTGCAATTTGTGCTCGGAATCTGGAGTGTGAGCTCATTCTGGATTGGCTGTAGGAGAGGAAAAGTTGGGCCCACAGTTAAAGATGAACTGTCAGCTTGGGGGTTAGGAATGGGGTGGATGGTCCTTCCACCGTGGACTGATAATCTCTTCTGCCTTTCAGAACTGATTAATATTGTCACCCATGGGATTACGATGACATTCCAAATAAGCAAGTCCCTTGGGCCATTTTAATTGCCATTTCTTCAGCTTCAGTCTAAGCACATACAGTTAAAACAACTTTGAAATTGCATTTCCTAACTTGATCAGAGTTTAAAGACGTCACATCCTCCCTTAAGTCAGCCAACCAGTTTTTGGAACTCTTGTGACTTTTGGACAGAGGTAATTTGTGGATGAAGGATCATTTGTTCCTCCTCTGCCATTCACATTAAGTTATTCATCTCAAGTTAGATATTTCAAACTTCCTGTAGCCAGAATGTGCAGTCAGTGGTGAGCCATCCATGCTTGCTGTTGACTTTGGAAGTAATATACTTACAATAGGTAACCTTCCTTGAGAAATTCTTGATGACGAGGACCTGCCTGGCAACACGGCCTTCTGTGCTATTTTATGATTTCTTGGGATGGTGAAAATAAGCTCCACCCACTAAAAGAAGGGAATATAGCATTGACAGGCAGCAAAGCAATATCCCTTCACTTAGCCAGAAAAGAAAAAGGAGTAAAAAAAAGTTGAATATTTCTCAGACATGCATGATCACAGCAAATCACTTAAAGTGTTTAAAAAGCAAAAACAATGACAATAAAAAAACTCACAAAGAGACAAACATTTTAAAAGTACTGAAAATATACACTCAGTGGCCACTTTATTAGATTCACATGTTACACCTGCTCGTTAATGTGAATATCTAATCAGCCAATCATGTGGCAGCAACTCAATTCATAAAAGCATGCAGACATGGTCAAGCAGTTCAGTTGTTGTTCAGACCAGACATCAGAACGGTGAAGAAATGTGATCTAAGTGACTTTGACTGTGGAAGCATTGTTGGTGCCAGACAGGGTGGCTTGAGTATCTTGGAAACTGCTGGTCTCCTGGGATTTTCATGCACAGCAGTCTCTAGAGCTTATGGAGAACGGTGCAAAAAAGACAAGAGCATCCAGTGAGTAGCAGTTCTGTGGGCAAAAATACCTTGTTAATGAGAGAGATCAGAGGAGGATGGCCAGACTGGTTCAAGCTGACCAGAAGGCGACAGTAACTCAAATAAACACCCATTACAGCAGTGGTGTGTAGCACAGATTCTCTGAACACTCATCATGGCAAACCTTGAAGTGGATGGGTACAGCAGCAGAAGCCCACAGACAGAGACTCTGTGGCCACCTTATTATGTATAGGAGGTATCTCATAAAGTAGCCTGAGCATGTTTGCGAAGAAAAAGAATTTCAGGATGTATATTGTATACATTTCTCTGACATTAAATGTACCTGTTGAAACCTATTGTACTTCTGATATCCTGGCATTCTTAAAAAATCTAAACTAGGTAGAATGTTTTACATTATAAACTTATCCGAGTCTCTTGCAGCCATTTCCTTCCATCTAATCTGAGGTGAGAAAACCAGTGGTGCCTTCTATTAAATGGAGCAGAATCGGCTTCCAAAATGGAGAAAGTAGACTGAACACTGAGACAATGTAAATATCACCGTCAGTTGGGAACCCAGTGGCAACTCAAGGCCTGCAACTTGGAGATTTCAGTGTGAGAATGTACACAAGCAGAAAGCTGGAAATACTGAAGGTTATGAAGCAAATGTTTAGCAGTTTAGTTAAAATTTCCCAATGAAATCTATGCCACTATTTTGTTAATAATATACACTGACAACTTGCATTTAAATATGGTGTAAAATATGCCAAAGCATTTCACAGAGGCAAAGTATGCTGAATTCTCAATAACATTGAACTTGTCTGGTTTCACACTTTAGAGTCTGTTGGAATCAATTTAGTTCAAAAGACAATATTTAATGAAATATTTCACCAAAATAAGCAGTTTACCTTCAATAATAATTGGTCACTTTTTCAAGTTAGTCTCCAGTTTCTTTTGCCTCTGCATGATGTCAGATTCATTAGTAAAATTACTGCGCATTGAGGCAGTAAATTTGCATTATTCTAACTAAAATGTGATTGGACCTCTTAACTTACTGCCACTGCTGATTTAAGTTGCTATGGATCAGAATGTACATGTTCCTGCTTCCACTTACAATTGCTTAACTGTTGGAGTTGATATAATGACAACAAATCAAAATATCACTTTGCTGTACCTTATTTCACTGTGTGCTCGACACTGGTAGCTGGTTGGTTCTAACAAGACCTGTTACTGTCTGTTCAATTGCGATGGTCAGCTGAACCAAACCTTCAGATGGCAGAGATGCAGCCTAATGTCAGTGGATAATATTATCAATGAATTCTGAAAAAGAAAAAAAAAGAGACGAAGGGCAATGTTAAGCAAATCAGAATCAGGTTTATTTAATATCATTGCCATATGTCATGAAATTTTGTTACCTTTATGGCAGCAGTACAATGAAATACACGATAGATATAGAGAAAAAAATCTGGATTACAATAAGCATGTTTATTAAATAGTTAAGTTACAATAAGTGCAAAAAAAAACCCAGAAATAAAAAAGTAGTGAGGTAGTGTTCATGGGCTTAATGTCCATTCAGAAATCAGATGGCAGAGGGGAAGAAGCTGTTCCTGAATCGCTGAGTGTCTGCCTTCAGGCTTCTGTACCTCCTACCTGACTGTAACAATGAGAAGAGGGAATGTCCTGGGTGATGGTGGTCCTCAATGATGGATGCTGCCTTTCTAAGGCACTGCTCCTTGAAGATGTCTTGGCTACTAGGGAGCCTAGTACCCATGATGGAGCTGACTAATCTTACAAGTTTCTTCAGCTAGTCAGAATGCTCTCATACATCTGTAGAAGTTTTTGAGTGTTTTAAGTGACAAACCAAATTTCCTCAAACTCCTAATGAAATGTAGCTGCTGCTTTGCCTTCTTTATAGTTGCATCAATATGTTGCATCCAGGTTGGTTCCTCTGAGATACTGGCATCTGTAATGTATGGATCTATTCTTTTAGAGCAATGACCAACCCTCCCACCCTAAGCACTATGTATTAATCTGTTGTCTACGCATGTGCATTGTTCTCTCTCTCTCGCTACAATACAAATACACCAGTTAAAGCCATTTCCCGCATGCGTGCTTTTACTTAATTGATATGTAGTTGTTCACAAACACAAAAAATTGACGATGAGTATGAACCTGAATGTCAGAAAATAACATGAACTGCACCAATAGTTATGGGACAAAACAGCGAGAGTTAAACACTGCGGGAACTCCGAAGGACCCGTAAGTGACAATGAAAGACATGCAGAATTTAAAGTGAAAATAATGTGCCAATTCCTTCAGTGGGGAGAGTTGATGAATTTGATAATGCTAATGACGACTGGGAGCTGTATCTTAAGAGGGCTGAACTGTATTGTAACATGAGCAACATGGAAGAGCAGAAAAAAGACCCTGCACTTCTTAGCTTAATGGGCAGAAGAACGTACAGTCTCTTATGCAAACTAGTAACCCTTGAAAAGCCAACAAGCAAGATGTTCAACGAAATTGTTACAATTTTACAAAATCACTTGAGCCCTAAACTGCTGGCAATAGCTGAGAAATTTAGATTTTACATAAGGAACCAGTCAAAAGATGAAAGCATTTCTGAATACATTGCAGAACTGCATAAACTCTCCAAGTGCTGTGACTTCAGAGATAGATTTTCTGATTCATTAAGGGACAGGCTTTTATGCGGCATGCACAGTCAAAACATTTAAAAAAGGCTGCTGTCTGAAAGAGACCTAACCTTAGAACAGGTATTGACCATTGCAATATCATTAGAGACTGCAGCAAAGGATGCAGCGGAACTACAGAGGTTAGAATGTGAAATGCACAAAATGTCCGATGGTACTAAAAGCCAAAGGTATTATCAATGTGGCAAATCCTCCCATGATGCAGATGACTGTTGGTTCTAAGAAAAAGTCTGCACAAAGTGTCACAGACAAGAGCACATAGAGAGATTGTGCAATGCAGACAAAAAAACACAACCGATTGAAAAGTCTCAAACACAAAACTAAGCAAATGCATAAAGTTACCAAATGTAAACTGGAATCAGACAACACAGAGTCTGACAAAGGTTAACTGTCATCTTTAGAACTGCATAGTATTACTGAAGCAGACTGCAATATACCATGGATCACAATCGATGTGTTTGGTGTAAAACTAAAAATGGAACTGGATACAGAGTCAGCTTTGTCCATAATTCCAGAGGCTGACTACAACAGACTGTTTTCTAAGATACCATTAGAGAAGATCTTAGTGATGCTACAGAATTACACTGATAAAAAGAGTGTCTCCCAAAGGCAAGCTGAAAGTATGGAGGCCAAACACAACAGTTAGAGCTTTATGTGTTGAAAAGTGGAGGGCCAGCACTTTTCGGATGTGAATGGTTGAGAAAAATCCAACTAGACTGGCACTCAGTCAAAGCTGTCAGAGTGATACCCACAGGCATCGGCAGCCCAAAATGGTCTCTAACCAGAGACTCACACTGTTGCTCAATGCTAATGAGAAGGAGTTTGAGAAGGGGATTGGTAAACCCAAAGGCACGAAGGCTAGAATTGAACTGGATGAAGCAACAACACCAAGATTCCATAAAGTGTCTCCAGTGCCTTACACACGACATCCTAAAGTGGATGCAGAACTTGGATGCATCTGGAATTCTCTCCAAGGTTGAGTAGAGCATTGGGCCACACCTATTGTCCCGGTGACCAAGAAAGGGAAGGCCAGAGCCGTTCACGTATGTGGGGATTTCAAGATGAGCATCAGCGCAGTGCTGTGTACTGTGCAGTGTCCCCTGCCATGAATAGAAGATATTTTTGCATCTTTGGAAGGCAGGGAGAGGTTTTCAAAGATTGATCTGTCACAAGACTATCTGCAAATGGAGATTGAGGAGTCAAGCAGGAAGTTCCACACAATCAACACTCACAAGGGGCTGTTCCAGTATAACCATCTCGTCTTTGGCGTGGCATCAGCTTCAGGAATTTGGCAAAGAGCAATGGACCAACTGCTCCACGATATCCCAGGGACACAATGTTACCTTGATGACATCATCATGACTGGCAAAAATCATGAAGCGCACCTCTAGAACCTTGGTAAAGTGATACCAGGCTGAGTGAGTATGGTCTGTGCACAAAGAGAGAGAAATGGGAGTTTTTCCAGAATGAAATCTCAGATTGTGGACATGTCATTGACAAGCAAGGCTTACATAAGTCACAAGAGAAGACCTGAAGCAGTGCTACAGGCACCAAAGCGGAAAATGTGTCACAACTCAGGTCATACTTGGGCCTTGAAAACTACTACCACTGGTTTCTCCCAAACATTGCTACAGTACTGTTACAGACAGGATCAAAGAGAGAATGGTCAGAAAGATGTGAAAAAGCATTCAAGAAAACAAAGAGACTAATAACATCTGATGAACTGCTCACCCATTATAACCCCTCGAGCTGCCCATCAGACTGGTGTGTGATGCATTCCCTGATGGCATTGGAGCCATTTTGTCACACATTATGAAAGATAGATCTGAAAGCCCGATTGTTTTTGCTTCAAGATCACTGAACTATGCACAGATCAACCAGAAGTCCATTAGTCTAGAATGGGGAATAAATGAGTTCCACCACTACCTCTATGGATGAAAGTGACAGATCAGCAGCCTCTTGCATCCATTTTCAATCCCAGGAAGTGAATTCCAGTGATGACTGCTACCCAGTAACAACATCGGGCACTTTTCCGAGTGGACATAGAGTTCCAGGGTACCAATACCACACAGCAGTGCCAGTGGCTTGTCATATCTTCCACTATTTGGAAGTGAAGAAGAAAAGTCTTCATACTGTGACCCAGCAGAAGTGTTCCTCACCGCATTGGTGGATCAGTTGCCAGTAACCAATTCCGAAATACAAAGTGAAACAAGGAATAACCCGACATTGTCCAAAGTCTATGAAATCACCATGCCAGGATGCCCAGCTCATGGTAATCCTATGTTTCCAGAGTTCTCAGCGAGAAGAAACCAACTGTGGGTATGTCAAAGGTCGCTGCCATGTGGATCTTGTGTTGTGGTTCTTTCTAAACTGCACATCAGAGAGAGTTAGAAAATCTGCACAAAGGACACCTGGGTACAGTCAAGATGAAGACTCTCACCTGAAGCTACGTGTGGTGGCTGGGAATAGATAAACAGATTGAAGGCTTGGCTAAGAGCTGTTCGAGATGCCAAAAAGTTCAAAATGTATCCTCACAGGTACCATTACACCTGTTGGAGTGGCTGTCAACACCTTGGCAAAGAGTGCCTATGGACTTTGCTGGGCCATTTATGGACTCTATGTTTCTGATTGATGTGGATGCTCATTTGAAGAGGCCAGAGGTTACACCAATGAACTCAACCACCTCAGCAGAGACTGTCTCTGCTCTGAGGACTATCTTCACTAGAAACGGCTTACCAGACCACAGTACACGTCAGAAGAATTCTGACTGTTCATTAAGAAAAATGGCATCAGATATTCCAAGTCAGCTCCTCACCACCCAGCAATGAATGGGTTAGCTGATAAGTTTATCCAGACCTTTAACAAGTTCATTAAAGTGACAGACAAAGAGGACATTTCTCTATAACACAAAGTGGACAACTTCCTTTTTATGTATCATAACTCTGTTCATGCGACGACAAATCAAACATCTGCAATGCTGTTCATAAGTGGGAATCTGAGATCTCACGTAGTTCTCCTGAAACCACATCTAGGGAGGTAAGTGCAGAATAAACTGTTCAGCTAGTTGCCAGGTGAAACTGCAAGAAGCTTCGAGATTGGACAGTAAGTCCTAGCATGTGATTACTAAGAAGACAAGTGGACACCTGGAAGAATAGCTACAAGAACTGGACTTCTGATGTACACGGTGGATGTTGGAGATCAGACACGGAGACGTCATGTGGAATAGATACTGGATTCTAAACAGAAGATCACACCTGAGTCGATTGCATCCAACAAGACGGATACATTACGGTTACCAGACTCACCACAGTGATGTCACTGACAGCAACATGACACTGGAAACAAAGAATGTTGTCTTGGACAAGACACCTACCAAACCTGATGTCACTCCACAGGTCCAGAGGCATGACAAGAACATTATTGTTGACATGATACCTGCCAAAGTGGATGCCACTGCACTGGTGCAGAGGCGCTATCCTGAAAGAAACAGAAAGCCAGCCAAAAGACTGAACCTTTAGAACTGCGAAGTTATTGTGAAACCATGTTTATAGGTTTATGAAAAGGAAATTGAATTTGTATATATACAGTTTTATGTTGCATTAACCTAAAGGAGGAGGAAGTGTAACGTTTTGGATCTATTTCTTTTAGAGCAATGACCCCCCCCCCCCCAGCAATACTTGTTGACCTGTTGTTTGCACCTGCACTGTTTCTATGCATGTGTTTTGTTTTCTTTCTCATTGCAATGTGGATACACCAGTTAAAGCCAGCTCCTATGTGCGTGCTTTTATTTAATCGATATGTAGTTGTGCACAGACACAACAATATCCAGGAACTTGAAATTGTTTACTCCCTCCCCTTCTGATTTCTCAATAAGGAAATGATGAACAATTGTAATAAAATGAGAGAAATACTTAAGTTAGGAGAAAGGAAGAACAGTTATGAACACTGGATTTGAATGTATTCAAGTTATAGCTTGACAAAAGCACATAAAGAGTAAAGTATGAAGAATTGGAACAGTGTCAAAGGAACGTGTCAAAGAAATGGGGCTGGAAGGATGCAGAGAGATATAGAAGATATAGAAGATTCTTTGAAGAAGCACATTGAGAAAGCAGGTGAAGATAGTTGATTGGTGGGACTGAAGAGAATTTGGGAAGAGAAAGCGTCTATCAAAGTTTCAGTGATCATTGGTACCCAGTGAAGCATTAAGAACACGTCTAGCATTCAGGTAGCAGCAATTAAAAAGGCAGCAGCTTTCAGTAGTACTGAAGTCAGTCACAGCTGCAGAAATTCAGTAGCACTGAGAGAAACAGAGAGATGTCAATATCCATTGAAAGTATAGGAGAATTAATCACAGGAGAAGTGAACCCTTAAATGAGGTAGCATCACTGTTTAGGGGGAAGATGGGCCAAAATGGTGACTCAAGTACAGTCAGGATATATAAAGTACCTGTGAACCTACAGGCACAGGAGCCCTTTGCAACTTACATGAAGATAAAGAAAATGAACTTAGTGGAAAATGACATTCTAGAGGCAAAGGAAGATTGCACAGGAACAATAATACTGCCATAAGAGACCTATAATATTTATTCTATGACAGAAAATGGCTCTGAGACAAAGAAATGCTTATTAATATAGTGGCACCACAGAAAACCAAAGATGTTTCAATCACAGAATTAACACAAAAATTGGTGGACTATTTGGGTAGCAGAAAGTCTCATGTTTTGGCAAGAGGAATCAAGCTGCAGGAAAAGCAGTCAGTAACTGTCTTGTTGTCTTAAAGGATTTGTCTAGACATTGTATCTTTGCTTATTGACATTGATAAAGTCTTAAAACTGTTGTGAAATATAGATTTATGTATGATTTACATGAGGAGTGGATTTATCCCCAGTTGTTAAGCACAAAGAATCTTCTGTTTGACCCGGCTTGCAAAATCAGAATCAGAATCAGGTTTAACATCACCGGTGTGCATTGTGAAAGTTGTTGCCTTTGTGGTAGCAGTACAATGCAATACATAATAAAAGGGAAAAAAAACTAATATGTGTAATAGTTATATTAAATAGGAAATGTAAAAATAGAAATAAAAAAGTAATGAGGTAGTTTTCATGGATTCAATGTCCATTCAGTAATCGGATGGTGGAGGGGAAGAAGCTGTTCCTGAATTTTTGAGTGTGTGGCTTTAGGCTTTTGTACCTCCTTCCTGATGCAGCAATGAGAATAAGGCATAACTTGGATGATGGGGGTCCTTAATGATGGATGCTGCCTTTTTGAGATATCGCTGCTTGAAGATATCCTGGATACAACCGAGGCTGGTGTCCATGATGGAGTTGACTAAGTTTACAACTCTCTGTAGTTTATTTTGATCCTGTGCAGTAGCCGCCGCATGCCCCCGCCACCCCCCCCAGCACCCCAAACTAGATGGTGATGCAGCCAGTTAGAATTACCATCCTGATGGAAAAGACAGCAAAAAAAATCATGGAACTTCATCTGCTGCTGCACTCTATGACAAAAAAAGCCACTGATGGTCAGAAAGCAGCTTCAGATTTTAAATACAGAATGTGTGTCGCATTGGTGTAAGTGACATGAATTTTTGCTACAGCCTCTCATGGCTGTTCAGTTTATTTAAGGCAGCAAAGTGCCAGGAAAAGTGATGTACATCAGAGGCTTCTAAACCCAAGGCAGCTAACCAGAGTTTAGAGAATCACTTCACAAAGAGAAAAGAATCACACAGAATAGGATCAAGATCGTGCAGTCAGGGTTCAGAAGAAGCAGATTGTATAGCATGGATTCTACAACTGGACAGGAAGCAGCAAAATTCCAAGATCAAGGTACGGATAATGAGCGCTCAATAGAAATGAATACAGTCACAACAATGGAATAAGAGAACTACAGTTGTCTCAGGACATATGAAAGTGAAGAAGTGAAAGTACAGGGTCAAATGAAACGCAGCATGTGTTTTACTGACCAATGATTTGAATTATTAGTTGTCATACTAACTACACAGAAAAACTAATTCTATTAGCCACAACTTGGTGAAGAAAAGTAATGGTCAGTTATGTGTTTCTGTCCACATACAGAATAGCCCCCCTACATCCCTCCCAGTGTCAGTAACTCAGTTAGGGAGTTACTGTGTACATAGATACTGCAAAGTTAACTTTAAGATACAAGTTAAAAGAAATTATTAAGTGTTATACATGGTTTTCCAAGGTGTAAAATTGGTACATTGAAAAAAAAGTTAAGAATGTAAACTTGGTGAAAAGTTCCTCTAACTGAGTGGACAACCTCATTACAGTGGTACTGAAGGTGCAAGGCAATTAGATCATCTGGTGAGTTTGAGTGATCTTCAGCCAAGCAATTGAAATGCAAGTGACATTTCCTACAAAAGATCTTTACACAGAATTGTGGGGAGCTGAGTTCTTCACAAACTTCAACTTGTTGCATGCACCATAAATAAACATAAATTTCACTATTCTAAAGCAAAATTGCCATTGGAGTTAACCTGTTACTGCAAATCTCTAGTTTACAATAGACAAGGCCCTGCAAGGTATAGGCCATTGACTGGCTGTCCAGAAAAGCTGTCTAACTGTCATTACTACCAAGCAAAACAATCTTGATTCAGAAGAGACTCTCAAAGGCTTATGTAACCACAACATGCAGCACAACCTAAATATGTGTTTTTTGACATAGCAGAGCTCAGTAGTCTTGGGCATATTTCAATATCATACATGATTTTTACCAGATCGAGAAGTGCTGCTCAACCCATTGCACCAGTCGCTGATTAGGAATGAAAAGAGGAAATGGAGGAAGGATTAACAGGGAGCAGCAGGCATGCAAGTAGACTTTAGGCAGAAAAATCCTTATTAGTGTATCACGGCACAATGAAATGAACACAAATAGCAAACAACAGGAATTCTGCAGATGCTGGAAATTCAAGTAACACACATCAAAGTTGCTGGTGAATGCAGCAGGCCAGGCAACATCACAAATAGCACTTGTGTCTTGCTCTTCAAGTTAATTCAACCAGAGTTATGTACAGACATAGAAAGAAGGAATCTTTGAAGAGATTTTATGAAGATTTTTCTCTTCTGCTATGGGTTGCAAACTCTCACCAATCACAATAACTCTGAATCAGAAAGCAGAACTGTATGGTTACCACAACAGTGATACTGGCCTTCCAAGCAAAGTACAATTATGGCTGCGTATCCAGGCCACCACACTATGATTCTTACAGAGCCAGTGAACTCAATAACTGGGAAAAGAAATACATCATTTATTCCTTGCATCCACTCCACCATTCAATAGAGATCATGGCTGATCTTTTAACCCAGGACCATTTTTCTGCACTAACCTTGAATCTTTTGATTCTTTTGATAGCTGAAGACCCATTAATCTCAGGGAGCATGATTGTTACCTTACAATAAGAAATGGTGACTTTTCAGTCACAGTTACATAAATCATTGAGTCTGCATAGTGGTGCACTAGCTGTGTTTATTGCTACATAGTTTTCAGCACCCTGGCTTGATCCCAACCTTTGGTATTGTCTGCATATTTTCCCTGTGTCTATGTGAGTTTCCTCCCTTATCCTAAACTGTGCTAGGTGATAGGTTAATTGACTGCTGTATGTTATCCCTAATGTAGGAAAGTGATAGGAGGAGATAATGTGCATGTGAGAAAGAGTAGGCTTCAGGGAAATCAGTAGGGAAATGGAACTAATGAGAATACTCTGAGAAACTACATAGACTTAATGGGCTGAGAGGTCTCATTCTACATTATACTGTAATAGAATAGAAGTAACATATTTTAGATGGGAAGATAGGCTTCAGAATAGAATCTATGAACACATTCTCAAAGGTTGGATTAACTTACGTTTGTAGAAAAAATGTCTAACTCTGAACGTGTAATCATTTTACAGTAGAAGATTCAAATTCCCTACGTATCATCCCCATATTCCTTTAATTACACATAATTTTGGGCAGGTTTGTTAATGCACCTATTTGCAGCACTTAGTTTGCACTACCAGACAGGATCGATTTGGATCTCAGTTACTTTGTCATAGTCTTGCTTCAGAAGCAGTTCTAGTGGTTTACTAGTAGTCTATCTGTAGCATAATATTTCAAGTTTAATTGTGCTTACAACCCAAAGAGACACAATGTAAAGTTCCAATAAATAATAATGCAGAGATCACGTGTACTTTTATTCTTCTGTCCTTGTGATGGGTTGATTCCATAAACACATTCTTGATCACTCCCATGGTGATTCACAGATCTTGGGTTCGACACCTGGCTAAAATACTGGTGATCTGTTACCATTAGTTACTCTTTCACATTTTATTCAGCCTAACCCTTCTCTACCAATTAACACCAGCTAAATAAGTTTACTGGTGAATGATCTAAATGGTGTATGTGGGATCTCGATTGGCTGCTGTGTGTGCCTACTTAACAGTGATTACATTTGAAAAGTAATTCATTGGCTGTGAAGTGCTTTAGGATACCCCAAGGGCATAAAATATAAATGCAATTTCTTTCTGGAAAAAGAGTATCATTTTATGGAAACAAGGAATAGATATCAGCTTGAGAGAGTGCATGTTTTAAGAGGACATAAGGATGGAAGAAAATGCCACAGAAGAAATAATAGAACATTAGCATAAATGGTTGCATTACAAAGAAGCTTAAGTCTGCTGCCTTATATTTGTAGGTAGGATAAAGTAATTCTTGGCAACACCAGAGAAAGCTATGGTGATAAAATTAATCAATTCAGAATTAAGATGCTTAACGTCACTAAGTCACCTGCCTGAGGTGGTCAATATTTCAACATAATGGAGATTAGTGATTCTTGAGATACAGGAATTGTATCAAAGGAATTGGTGAGTAGAAAAAGTAACAACCCCATTGATAAACGTTGAAAAGTTCAAGTTGTGCCTCTTATCAGTCCTATATTGGTAATAGTGAAATATCCAGAAACCAAAATGATTTATTCCCATCCATAGATGCTGCCTGACCTGCTGAGCTCCTCCAGCACATTATTGCTCTAGATTTTCAGCATCTGCAGTACCTCTTGTGTCTATGATTAATAGGCCTCGAGTCCACCAGAAAGGTACAATCTAATGAAAGACATTGAAGCTTTAGACAGGACTGGCCATATTACATTAAGTCAATCAAAGAATAATCTGAGGAAATGATGACATCTATTGGAATAGGATATGCACTGGATGTAATATGTCATGTTTTCCTGAAAGATTTTGCAACAGGAGACCATTGGCAATTCTTGGTTGTGTGCAGTAACCTCATTATCTAGTAAATATGGCTGTTGTACTTTGTTTCTAAAATCTAAATCAAACCCCAACAGTTTTAGAATGTCAGGACAGAAAGAGGAAAGGATGATGGGTAATTGTGGTGCACTCTTCATTGTAAAAACTCAAGTAATCTGAGCATAGGATTTTAAGGAATAAATGCAATATTGGAAGTCATGGTAAAGTCAGCAACATGCAGATTACAGATAGAAAATATAGCACAAGAGTGGACAGAATTATGGCAAGCACACTTCGATGTAGATAAAAGCAAATTGTTGGTTTCAGAGGAGAATGGAAATAAACCTTATATGATATATTTTTTTCAGTGAAATGGAATAAATAGATTAAAGGATGTAGATGTATTGATATTGTAGAGAGGATTGAATTGGGTAAGGCTCTATAAATGGCATATGGTTATTATACATCAAGTATCAAACATAAAAACAGAGGAGTGATAAATCTTTACAGCACAGTAATAAGGCCACTGAATACAAAATGTAGTTGTGCTTATCATTGCAGAAAGTTTCTGAAACCATGGTGATGCTAAGCGTATGACAAAAGACGTGAGAAAATAACTTATTTATTGGAGATGAGAATGTTAAGTGAGTAACTAACAAGAATATAGAACATTGGGAAAGGTTAAAGCAGTAAATACTACAAGTTTGTTTTGACTCGCTAGTGATTCAATAAAGAGGATAGAAATTTAAATGAAATGCAGATACATAATGGGAGAGCTGGGGTAATTTTTTTCACAAACATTTATTCGAATATGCATGCAGGTTTTATGCTGGATGTGCCATGGTATGCGGTCATGTGCACAAATCCCAAGACGCATATTTGCCCCACAGGCTGCAACTTGCAATACAATCTACTGGTTCCAGGAAAATGGTGTGGTCTTGGTCTCATTTGAAAAGGGCCTCAGTAACCTATGTTCTTTGAAACTGGACAAAATATTTAACTAAGTACCTAGGAGGAGCACAGATACACTAGGTAGCAACTGCATTCCAACAATGGTTCTCTAGTACTGTAAGAGTCTGATAGAAGCGCAAGTGAGGTTAAAACTCTCTTACAGTGTTGCTCCCTTCCACAGTTCAAACCTTATCATGAGTGGGATGAGACTCCAAATATCATTAATGTACAGAAGTGTCAATTTTAAGACTAAGTCTTTAATTTCTTGGTGGTGTGTTTAATTTATGCAACACTTCTTTAAATTATCATGGGAGTAAGCCAGAAGTGTTTGCACTTAGCAAAAAAAAATATTTCTCTCACGTAGATTTTGGACAGTTTCCATTGGTGCAAGGAAAGAGGTTACAATGATAAGCAGTTTGTATTTATGCATTCACGCTGAGCTTATGATATCAAAAGTATACTAGGCAATTTAAAGAGAATCATATGTGTATATTCATCAGTGTATGCTATGTTATGCAGTGATACTTTGCTTCATTATCAATTCACAGTGAAGTCAGCTTTTGCAACACTAATTATTACTGCAATGTAAATGAGGTAAGATTTCAAATAAAGGGACAAAATGTTTAGTTAAG
Source organism: Mobula birostris (assembly GCF_030028105.1). Classification (NCBI taxonomy): domain Eukaryota; kingdom Metazoa; phylum Chordata; class Chondrichthyes; order Myliobatiformes; family Myliobatidae; genus Mobula; species Mobula birostris. The sequence goes on from NC_092384.1 coordinate 43,577,122, forward strand.
CCTTGCCAACTCCATCTCCTCCTGATTGCATTGAATAGGCAGACTAGTTTTTGGTATTTCTTTACATTGCATAAATCATTAATTTTTCTCAAAGGTCCCAAACAGCACAATAGATTATCCATTATTAGCAAGATGAGCTCTTTCAGTGTGTGGGCCGTAATGAATAAAGTACTTCAGCTTCAGAATGAACAGACAACTGAATGCAAGCAATCAAACTTATTTTCGTCTTATGACAAAACATCACTGGTAGGCATAATGCACTATAATTAATTCCAAAAAATAATGATAAAACAGTACAAAAATGAAATAGCTTCACAAAAATGCATTTAACGTTTTCACAAATAATCAAGGACATAATGTCCTCTAGAAGAATCAGTTTCAGTCTCTTGCCATCAGATTTTTATAAATAAGAAGCTTTAAAGGGCTGTAGTAGAAAACAAAGGGTGATTGTTTTTCCCAGATGTTGCTTTTGCACAACAAGCAGGATACAATTTTCCCACAGAGCTGATGAGCCCAATCAGTGAAATGATTAAAAATTGATTTTGTCCCTGTAATTACAGTATGTAAAGTACTTAGCCTGGATTGCAAAGGAAGTGATTTTCTAATTACGTATGTACTCTGGTGTCTAATGATTGTTTTTTTCAAGGTAATGAAGAGAGAACCCTAACGACTCCTTGGTGTTCTGTTATTTGCAAAGTCCATTGTTTGGGTAAGCAAGAGCAGAAAAGTGCTTAAATATGATGTGCAACACTAAGGACATGCAAATAGATCTATTTTGAATAACTTTCAGAGATATAGGGCATACCTCATATGGTGAACTTAGTTGTCCATGATTAGCTCTCTGAATTTTATTTGAATTAGTACTGTTGACGAGAAGCAGTGACGTGATGCATCTTACCAGACCTGTTTCATCGTATTGGGAGGGGCACATGGAACCAGTGTTGCCTGTTCAAAGTATCTTAAATCATTCACATTTCAGAGCTTTCTAACACTTTACTCATTCCTGGATGAATGTGTTTATAATTTCTGAATGAATTATGAGAACTGACTGATTTTTTTTGAGCTACAATGTTCAAGTTGTCATACTGTGTATGTACAACAATCCATACAGGAGGGATATATTTTTGCCTTTTGGGCTGTATTAAAAATTTATAGCTATTAAATTTAGAGTATTTCTCAAAAGTGATGCAGATTTCAGATCCTTTTCATGGTGAATGAACAAATTAACAAATCCGATATGATATGGATGTTGTAGTTGGTGGTGTGAGCTGGTAGTTGTGAAAGCCTATTGCTATCATTGTAATCAATATAAAGATATACAATTCAGTTCTATTTGATTCTTAGTGGCATTTAATACCATGATCAATTGAAAATTCACATAGTGCTGAAACCCAAAATTGTCAATGATTAAATATTAATTATTTGCCTTTCTATCTTCAACTGTTTTGCTCAATGATTATAACTTTTTTTGTGAGGGTAAGGAAACAAATTAAGAAATATTAACCTTGTTCTATTTCTCAAAGTCAAATCAATTCACTGAATTTGATCTTGGACAAGGAATTTGACAAAATCTTCCGTATATCAATGCTTAATTTATGCAGTAATGGATGAATTGCTGCCATCTAGTTCCTTGGCACATCTGGTACTCTTCCTTATCCATTCTTCTCCTGTCTACACTGAACCCAAATCAGTGCCCTGCTTTGATAGTGATGATAAAGTGAAGGCGGCTTTCAATGCTTTTAGTGCAGATGGTCCAAGTCTTCAAATTGATACCTAGCTTTGAGCTGCTAGAATTATTCTGAGTCCATTCCTTTTAACAAGGTGATTGGACCTTAAAACACAACACAACATGGGTGCCCCCTGTTAAGGTGAAGTAGTGTTTCACTCATAATTTCTTTTAGTTGCCTCTATTTCTCCATGTCAGTTCCACACTTTCTTTAGCCTCCCACTCTGTTCTAGTGAAGTCAAATGCAAACTTGAAGAACAGCAGCTCATCTTGGCACATTGCAGCTCTCATGATTCAACAATTCAGACACTTCTAGCTCGTAACAGAAAAGATCATCAACCTGTTACATTTACTCAGTTTTTTTCTCACCACAGATGTTGCTGACCTGCTGAGTATTTCTAGTATATTATCTTTTATTACAGATTTCCAGCAACTGCAGTGTGTTTTGTGTCTCACTGTTCCAGCATGTTCCCCTCCCCTTTCCTCTGTGCTCATTCATCTCCTTCTAGTTACATCATTGCGAACATATCAGGTGTGATTTACAATCCTTCACACCTTCTTTCCACTGCTACCGCCAACTTTTGTGTCATTCAGTCTTTGTCCTATTCCTTTGTTTCTTCTAGCCCTCCTCCTTCCCTGCAATTTCAAATCAAATTAGTTTGATTTCTAACCTTTTCCATTCTAATAAAACCTGAAACATTAACTCTGTTTCTATCCCCACTGTGGTACAGCGAGTAAAGAACTAGGGACATAGTTTGAATCTGACCTCCTTTGCTAACTCTGTGGAGTTTACACGTTCTCCTTGAGACTGTGTAGGTTTTCTTAGGGTACTCTGGTTTCTTCCCACATCCCAAAGTTGTGTGGGTTGGTAGGTTAGTTGGCCGCTGTAAACTGCCCCCGGTGCGTAGCTGAATGGTAGAATCTGCGGAGAGTTGATAGAATTTGAAGAAAATGGGATTAAAGTAGGATTAGTATAAGTGAGTGGTGGATGATCAGTACACCCTCCAAGATGAAGGGTGTGTTTCAAAGAGAAAAAAATTAGCTTTATTTGTCACATGTACATCAGAACATTGAAACATACAGTGAAATGTGTCGTTTGTGTCAAGGATTTGCTGGGAGCAGCCTACAAGTGTCAACGTGCTTCCAGCACCAATGTAGCATGCTCACAATTTACTAACCCTAATTTATGCCTCTTCAGAATCTGGGTAGAAAGTGGAGCACACCATGTGGTCAAGGGGAGAAAATACAAACTCCTTACAGACAGCGGTGGGAATTGAGCCCTGATCTTAGAGCTGGTGCACAAAGCATTTTGCTAACTGCTACACTATCATAACGCCCTTGTGCCAACCACATTCCTTACTGTATCTCCCAATGACTCTATGACTTTATATATGCCTGGCCTACATACTGAGTATTTTACACTGGCTTTGTTTCTTTTATTGTTGATTACTTTTACAGTAACATAATCACGTTTACATTCCTTATGTCATCCTGAAGGAGGAAAATGAGTGATAGAGACATAAATTGAGCAATGACAATTCAGAGGCCATGGCACAGGTTTCTGAATCGGCATCATCACAGTGCAAATTCAGTGCCCCGTGAAAATACGCACCATAAATTTGCAAGATGTTCTTCTTGATTTGTTGTGGTAGTTATGGTGGATTATTGTTAGTGTTTGCAAAAATGTTCTAGCAATCACTATTCCTAAGTTACCATTTTCAAAACGTCAGACTTAATGTAAATCTAGAGTAAAATGCAATAGAAAGAGTTCGAGAATATTGGACAACTATCTAGAAAAATAACATAAATATATTACTCAGCCTGAAATGTTGACTGTTTACTCGCTTCCATAGATGCTGCCTGACCTTCTGTGTTTTCCCAGAATTTTATGTCTGTTGCTTTGGAATTCTGATGATTGTGATAAATATTACTGGACTCCTTTAAATGAACCATTTGTTTAATAGATAAAATCAGGGCAGATCATATTTACTGCAGCAATAAATAATGAAATTCATTCTAATCATTTTCCCCAGGGTGTAAAGATTGTCTGTATAGAGCAGGTATTCTACGTTGGGGAGAGAATAAGGCAGAGAGGCACATTTTGGCACATTGATTAGGTTGATGTGCTGCAGAATTCATGGAGATACCAGTAAACTGGACCTTTGACCACTGAATGCATTCATACGAAGGTGGCATGACAATCAGAGAACCTAGTTGAGCTACAAATATAATAAATACTGAAAATAAAACATCCTGGCCCAACCTCTCATTAGAGAGTGCCAACTTAGGGTTCCCATGCAATTTTTGATGCCAGCTGAGCTTTCAGCTTTTGGCTCTAGACATTATAACACCTCTGTAAGGGTGTAATAGTTTATTGTTATAGCAGCCAGTATTGTGCAATATTTTACATTTTCACTATCTTTAATTCTATAGCTTGTAAATATTAATTAAAACGAAGTCTTAGCTATATTCTTGCCACGATGCTTAAAATTCTTTTGTATTATACAATTAGTATGAAAGAGAACATTTCATTCATATACTGTAAAATTCCTTTTCATAGATGCTGTCAGTGCCTTCAGTATAGAAATGATTAATGGGATCTGTAAATACTACAGTTATGTATCTCTGGAAAAGCTTTTGTTAAATATGCTCCAACAACCTATTCAAATTTCCCAAATATGTTCTAATAGTTTGATGTGACATTTGGAATTCGTGGAACAGATAATTTTATCATTTTTAAAAGATTGCAGGGTTGCAAATAACAGTTTGCAAAATTTTAAATAATTTATTGATATTACTATTGTCTCAAAACAACCTTTGGGCAAACCTTTTGTTCCATTCTGTTTGTGAATAAGACCACCAACTCATTATCCCAAACAGAAAGAAAAACACTGCAGATGGTGGAAGTTTGAAATTCCATTGGAAAATGCTGGATATGTACAGCAGTTTGGGCAGAGAGGAACACGGCTAACATTTCAAATCAATGATCTTTCATCAGAATCAAAAATTAGAAATCAAACATATTTTACGTTGCAGAGAAGGGGTAAGGGTGAGAAGGACAAAGAGAGTGTTTGTGAAAGACAACCCAAAGACATTAGTATAGGGGATACTGACAGTGGGACGGTCTTATTAATTGAAATTAATATTTCTAAAGAAGGTGAATGAGAACAGAAAAAATATAATGAAATTCTGAACTGCAAAGCATTACAGTAACTATAAATCAATGATAAAAACGAATGATGGAAATACTCAGCAGGTCAGGCAGTATCCATAGAGAGAGCAAAACTGAGCTATTGTTTACAGGTTGATAATTAAAACTAACCAGTTTGATATTAACTCGAATGGATGTGTCATGCATAGATGGAAGAGGTTAATTATTTTAACCTATTTTGGGCTTTGTTGGAACAGTAAAACTGTGTTTTTTTCTTGTATTATTTTATATAATTTGTGGTTAATTTATGTTTCTCCTATGAATGTAATGTGTCTGTGATGCTGCTGCAAGTAATATTCAACACAAGTCTCCCCCAGGATTGTGTGCTGAGCCCACTGCTGTTCATTCTGCTCACATATGACTGCATGCCCAGCACCTGAGCGATCACATCAAGTCCGCTGATGACACAACAGTGGTGGGGTACGGAAAATGCACTGCAGCAGACAGAAAGGCTCGACAGCGATTGGTCAAAATTGCCCAATGCATTACCGGCACCAGCCTACCCATCAGCAAGGACGTTTTTGCAGAAAAGTGCCAGAAAAAGGCTGGTAACATCATGGAGGATCTCACTCACCCTGTTCATGGACAGTTGGTCCCACTCCCATCAAGGAACAGGCTACATAGCATTCATCCCAGAACACCAGACTCAAAAAAAAATTACTTTCCCCAAGTCGTAAGTCTGATCAATACCTCCACCCACCAATTCCACCACTACTTTATTGTTACCCATCTGTCACCTTATGAACAGACGAGCGGCACTTTATGGACATACAATCAATCTATGTATGTAAGTGGTCTTATATATTTATATTTACTGCAATTTTTTCATTATAATATTCTTTTTTTTGTGCTGCATCAGATCCAGAGTAACAATTATTTCATTCTCCTTACACTTGCGTACAGGAAATGACATTAAACAATCTTGAATCTTCATTACACCTCTGTATCCATGTACTGGTGGGGCGAGGTTACAGGGAGACTGATTGCCAATGTGAAAATGAGCAATCCTGCAGCTCCCTGTAAGGAGTTTGTACGCTCTCCCTGTGATCGTGTGGGTTTCCTCCAAGTGCTCTGATTTCCTCCCACAGTCCAAAGATGTACCAGTTGGTAGGTTGATTGGTCATTGTAAATTGTCCTGTGATTAGGCTAGGATGAAATCTGAGGATTGCTGGGCAGTATGGCTCAAAGGGTGGGAAAGACCTATATTGCGCCGTATCTCAGTAAATAAATAAATAATGGGACTAAGAAACTGGTGATTATCACAGGAATGAGAAACTTAGAGATGTTATGAATGTATGAACGAAGAGACTGGACCAAAGAGAAAAGGAGCAGTATAAAAGTAGGAAATATGTCCTGAGCGGCAAGTACAGTTTGAGAGTATGGGTTTACAAGGACACCCTAGCTTGTGATCTTGATAAGGCGATAGAAGCAGGCTGTGTGTGAATAGTTAGTGGAATTTTAGACAGGAGATTGAGGTCAATGGCTATCTGGGAGAGTAGTCTGATGTTCAGTGACGAGATTATGATCCAGAGGGAGGTGTGAGAAATTGTCAGAGTTGGTGACTTGTCTCTGCAGGTTTTATGTCCGCTCATAAGAAAAGTAAGAAGTACTAGACAGGAGTAGGCCATTTAGGTATTTATATCTGATCCACTGTTTCAAAAGTTCCTGGACCTCCTTTTACATCATCGCTAATTTCCCTGATGACATAGGAACAGTGCTATGGCACATGCAGTAGAGACACCACCTCAGGACACCAGGGAGCTGGGGTCACTCCTGATCTCAGGTGCTGTCTGTGTGAAGTTTACGCATTCTCCTTTTGACCATGTGGGTTCCTCCCATCTAGATGCTCTGGTTTCTCCTTACACCTCAAAAATTGGCCTTGGTAAATAGCACATTGTGTGGTAGAATGTGGAAAGAATTGGTGGGGATATGGAGAGAATATAAAAAGGGTTGATGTGGGATTAGAATGAGTAGTTGATGGTTGATATGGACTCAGTGGTCGAAAAGGCCTGTTTCTATGCAATATTTCTCTATAACATCTTATTCCTCGATATAATTTCTCCTGTTTTAGCTGTTAAGGGATGCAAATTAACTTCAACTGTTCATTTTTTTCTCTCAATTATGGGTCCAGTGAAGCTTTTATAAAGTTTTTTCTCTATTTCATCCTAGCTTATTGCAAAATTCTACTTACCCTTTATCTATAAATGCTGCACTCAGTGGCTCACATCCACTTGCTGTACTCAGCCTCCTTCGGTCCCCATCTTATTACAGACACGGTTCTCTCCAGCTCTCTAACCTCTTTGCTTCTTAAAACGTGTATGATTCCCAACTTCGCAAACAGCAGGAATTCTGCAGATGCTGGAAATTCAAGCAACACACATAAAAGTTGAAGGAAGCTTCAGTTAGTCCTGACGAAGGGTCTCGGCCTGAAACGTCGACTGCACCTCTTCCTAGAGATGCTGCCTGGCCTGCTGCGTTCACCAGCAACTTTTATGTGTGTTGCTTGATTTCCAACTTCTCTCAGTTATGATGGAAAATGAGCAGCATACTCTCTGTTGTCTTCCCTGCCGGTTCTGCCAGACGTTTTGTGTATTTCCAGCTATTTCGTTTCAAAATTAATATTTTGTTTTAAATGTAGCGTCATCTGAATTTTTCACGTTTAAGTGATACAAATATTACAACAGATCCATGAAAATGACTGTTCTAACAGGAAAAAGTGATGTTTGACTGTAAATTCGCCGCCAAGAGCCACTTTAAACCATTGGGGGGGGGGAGAAATTTCATACTGCCTTTTCCTTTAAGGATGTGTCATATCACCTACCATGTAACCTCTTTATTCACATGCTTTCATAACTTCAGGTACTAACATTAGTTTCACTTCTTCTCAGGGTAGTTGGGGAGAAAGGAGTTTCACTACTGCAGAGGATTTTTCCCTGTAATATGCAATGCATTTGGGATTGCAGCCACCCCAGTTTTTCTGTTTCCGAATTTCTTTTGGAGAAATTATTGTTAAAATAATTTTCTAGAAATTAGATTGAACCGAAGTATATTTTGATGCAATGTACTGGGAAAAGTATTTCTAACTGAGCAAAGTTTAGTAATGACTTGTAAACACAAAATAATCTGCAGATGCTGGGGTCAAAGCAACACTCACAACACGCTGGAGGAACTCAGCAGGTCGGGCAGCATCCGTGGAAAAGATCGGTCGACGTTTCGGACCGGAACCCTTCGTCGGGACTGTAGGGGGAAGGGGCAGAGGCCCTATAAAGAAGGTGGGGGGAGGGTGGGAAGGAGAAGGCTGGTAGGTTCCAGGTGAAGAACCAGTAAGGGGAAAGATAAAGGGGTGGGGGAGGGGAGGCAGGGAGATGATAGACAGGAAAGGTGAAGAAAGAATAGGGGAAAACACAATGGGTAGTAGAAGGAGGCGGAACCAAGAGGGAGGAGGTAGACAGCTGGGGGAGGGGGCAGAGAGACATAGGGATATTTTTCATCCGTGGAAAAGATCGGTATTTTCATCCGTGGAAAAGATCCCTATGTCTCTCTGCCCCCTCCCCCAGCTGCCTACCTCCTCCCTCTTGGTTCCGCCTCCTTCTACTACCTATTGTGGTTTCCCCTATTCTTTCTTCACCTTTCCTGCCTATCATCTCCCTGCCTCCCCTCCCCCACCCCTTTATCTTTCCCCTTACTGGTTCTTCACCTGGAACCTACCAGCCTTCTCCTTCCCACCCTCCCCCCACCTTCTTTATAGGGCCTCTGCCCCTTCCCCCTACAGTCCCGACGAGGGTTCCGGCCTGAAACGTCGACCGATCTTTTCCACGGATGCTGCCCGACCTGCTGAGTTCCTCCAGCGTGTTGTAAGTGTTGCTTTAGTAATAACTTACTTGGTCTCCTTATGACACTTTGGAAGAATTGACTAAGTCATTTCTGAGCGAAGTTCCCTCCTGACACAGATCAAGTTATCGTGCAACACTTCTGTTAGAGTACAGCAATGTGAAATTGGACCCCAATCCCTGGAAGTGGGTATTCTTGCTATTCCTGAATTTTGTAGTGCACTATGGGATGAGAAGTTTCCCAAGGCAAATCCATACTTACATTTCTCCATTTTCTCCATCAGGACAGGGGCAGCACAAGACCGTGTGCACAGCTCCCTGCTCTACTCATGTACACTTATGACCATGTGGCTGAACACAGCTCCAAGGCCATATTCAAGCTTACTGACCACACCACTATCATAGGCAGAATCACAGGCACTGATGAATCAGCATATAGGAGGGAGACTGAAAATCTGACTGCAAGATTTTCAGCCATAACAACAACTTCTTACTCAATGTCTGCAAGACCAAGGAGCTGATTATTGACTTCAAGAGAAGGAAACAGACGTCCGTGAGTTAGTCCTCATTGGTGGATCAGAAAGGTCAGCAACATTTTAAATTCCTCAGTGTGATTATTTTGGAGGACCTGTCCTGGGTCCAGCAAGTAAGTGCAATTATGAAGAAAGCACAGCAGCGCCTCTACTTCCTTAGGAGCTTGTGAAGGTTTGGCATGACATCTAAAATGTTGACAAACTTCTATAGATGACTAGATGTATATTGACTGGCTGCATCACAGTCTGGTATTGAAACACCAATGCACTTGAATGGAAAATCCTACAAAAATTAGTGGATACAACCCTCCCCAGCATTGAGCACATCTACATGAAATGTTGTCACAGGAAAGCAGCATCCATCATCAGGGACTCCCACCACCTAGCACATGCTCTCTTATCACTGCTGTCATCAGGAAGAAGGCACAGGAGCCTTAGGCCTCACACCACCATGTTTTCAGGAACAGTTACTACCCCTCAAACATCAAGCTCTTGAGCCAGGGAGGATAACTTCACTCAACTTCACTTGCCCCATCATTGAAATGTTCCCACAACCAACAGACTCACTGACCGGTTATTTTTTTAAAAATTATTTCTTTATTTTTGTTTGTTTATTTTTGCACACCGGTTGAATGACTAAGTTGGTGTAGTCTTTCACTGATTCTGTAATGGTTAATATTCTATAGATTTATTGAGTATGCCCACAAAAAATTGAATCTCAGGTATGTTTACGGTAACGTATATGTATTTTGATAACAAGTTTACTTTGCACTTCGAACTTTGAAATTTGAGAATACTCACACCCACTAAAGACCTTCCCAATCCCTGAGTGCCAGGGCTCTAATAATTACACTGCTGTCCAGCACACTTGCTAATTTCTTCTGTATTAACTCAGGCCCACATTCCCTTCAGCCCCACAATTAAATGAGCCTTTCACTGACCAGCACAGGGTGTGACCTTCTCCATTTTCCTTGCATCGACCTGATCAACCAAGGCCAGTTTCACCACCTTCCCTCTGCAGCCATGAAAATGCAGTACTCCTGATTTAGATCCTTTCTAAATTCTACTAATGCAGCAGAAAACAGCCACAATAATTACACAAGGCCCCAATCATCCATTAAATGACCTCTTACTCAATAATTAGTTCAGTCATATATCCTTTCAAACAGAAACTCTTGCTTCCTTTATGTGCACATACAACCACTTTTCTGAGTGCTGGCTCATTGACTGTCTGTGCTATTCTGCCAGAACTGGTCTCAGCCCTCGATGGTAAAAGTTCAGTCTTGAAAAGACAATTTGGATGTCTTGGACTTTGGTGATATTGTGACTGAAAGGCACACTTAAGTGCTTACAGTCCAGTGCAATCCAAGTACTAGGTGTGCCCAAGATGCATAGAAGCTCAACAGTAATGGGGAGGAGGTCTGGCACTAATACTGAAGTGAGACCATGGTTCTGCTATGGATAAGTTGAAATGTCTTAGGCTTGCAATGTTGAAATGTTAAACTTCTGAGAAAGTTACTGTTGCCCTATTATTTACATGAGTTACTTTACTGTCCCTTAAAATTTTGCAAATTCTGTTAAAATTTTGTTGGGAATTTTTGGTAATGCCCTTACTTAATCCTTTGAAGTGCAGATTTGAATTCTGCTCTGTCAGATTTGTCAAAAAGACACAGGCCTGAAATATTAATTCAGTTTCTCTTACCACAGATGCCACTTGATCTCTCTTGAGACTTTTCAACGTATTATGTTTTTATGTCAGACTTCCAGATTTTACTGTTTTTCTTTGATTTTAATTTGCTGCTGAATTCTGCTGTCTGTGTTCTAATCTCTAGTTAAGGTGCTGTTAGGAGCTATGCAATAAACCACACTGCACTTGGATTAAGAATGCACGGTGTTACTGTTACAGATTAGTGGCCTTTCAGTGAAAACTTGATGTTCTAAAGATGCTGCCCGACTTGCTGGATATTTCCAGCATCTCTGTGTTTTTATTTGGGAGTGTCTGTAATACCCCTTTTTGTTAAATGGCATGCTAATAAGTCACACATGTAAAATAAGCACTCAGGTGTACCTAAACTGCATAGAACACGATCTGAATAAAGAAGCAGTGCAAAAAATTGGCAAAAACAGAAAGCAGCATCTTAAGTGCATCAAAAAGGTATCAGAATCCAATAGCGGGAGTAATGAGCCCAAACTGCAGTGTTCCTGCTGTCACCCTTGCTAAGATCAACTAATTCAGCATAGACTGGCAATCAAACTTGGAAGCCTCTGATCTGTATGGCACAGACACACAACACCTTTAACAACTGAGCATTCAAGGGAGCTACGCCAATGTCTCTTTTTTCGTTTCTCATCATTCACTGACAGAATTCACACTGCGAAGTAAGGTTTTGCAGCTGATATTTAGAACTCAAGAGTGGTTAACATTAAAAGTAATCTCTCATTGTCTTTGTCAATGATGAGATTTTGTTATTTATATAACTGCAATTGGTGTAAAGTGACTTGTTTCCAAGTTTTACCTCTCCTCTTAGTTCATCTAATTAGGAGCTAAGGGTATTGAGATATGCAAATTACAGATCACTTCCACTACACCTTCACACAATGCCTTGGGGTTTCACATCTATGTTTACTTATTTCCATGAGCATTTCCTTTTTCAAAGTTCAAAGTTCAAAGTAAATAGAGTCATAGAAAAGTACAGCACAGAAACAGGCCCTTTGGCCCATCTAGTTCATAGCAAATCCATTTAAACTGCCTTCTCCAATCGATCTGCACCAGGACCATAGCCCTCTATGTACCTATCCAAACTTCTCCTAAACATTGAAGTCGAGCTCACATGTACCACTTGCACTGGCAGCTCATTCCACACCCTCATGACCCTCTGAGTGAAGAAGTTTTCCCTCATGTTCCCCTTAAACTTTTCACCTCCCACCCTTAATTTATTATATAAGTACATACATGTCACCATATACTACTCAGATTCATTTTCTGGCAGTAGGTACAAAGAAACACAATAGAATCAATGGAAAACAGCACACTAACAGAGATGGTCGAACGACCAATGTGCAAAAGACAACAAATTGTGTAAATATGAAAAACAAAAAATGAATAAGTAATAAATATTGAAAACATAAGTTGTAGAGTTCTTGAAAGTAACTCTATAGGTTATGGATTCATTTAAGTATTGGGGTGAGTGAAGTTATCCACTTTGGTTCAGTGGCTTGATGGTTGAGGGGTAATAACTGCTCCTGAACCTGGAGGTATGGGACCCAAGGCTCCTGTACCTCCTTCCTGATGGTAGCTCTCCTTGATGATGGATGCTGCTTTCCTGCAACACCCTTCCTTGTTGATGTGCACAGTGGTGGAGAAGGCTTTACCTGTGATGGACGGGCTGTTTCCATTTTTTTTTGTAGGCTTTTCCTTTCAATGGTATTGGTGATTCCAAACCGGTCTGTGATGCAACCAGTCAGGGTACTCTTCACTGCACACCTACAGAAGATTGCCAGAGTTTCAGATGATACGCCAAATCTTTGCAAATTTCTAAGAACTTCAGTACCATTCTGATGAAGGATTATTTTGGAACAGAGGAATGATAAGAAATTTTTTCTGTATGTCTCTATTCATGCTTGCAATGTGTGAAGGCTTCCTTTAAAAAGAAAACAAGATTTTTACTATATCTTTAATAACTTAGCATTTAGGATGCAAAGGGACTTCAAAGGCACGAAACACTACCAATGTCCACAGGCTTGGGAAGAAATCAGCTTCAGGATTGGGGTAGCATAGTGGTTGGCACATCACTTTACAGTAAGGGTGACCTGGGGTTCATTTCCTACCATTGACTATAAAGAGTTTGCACATTCTCCCCGTGACTGAATGGGTTCCCTCCCACAGTCTGAAGATGTACCGATGGGTAGGTTAATTAGTCATTATAAATTGTCCTGTACTTAGGCTAGGATTCTGGGCATCTCCGTGCAAAGAGCCGATAAGGCCAATATCTCAATAAGAAAATAAAAGATGGGTTAACATGCAAGGGCTTTGTACTTTGTCCACCTGGAGTCCTAACCTGGAATAGGTAAGCATGCATTCGTGGAGTAACATTTACTAGACTTGTTTTTGTCAATTTGCGCTCTGTCACAGAGCTGTTCTGTTACTCAATTTGATTGCCAGTGTTGATTGAGGTAAAGCTTGGTCCTTTTAAGTCCTTTCAAGCATAGTCAGAAGCTCCGATCTCCAGAAGAGCGTTTTAAGTTAAGATCAGAGCTTCTGACTATGCTCTCGTAATCAGGGTGGAATGTCTAAGGTGCATTTGGAGGTGTGTTGTGTCCTGCTAAAAAGATGCCTGCATGAGAAAAGGCAGGAATGGAAAATATGCTGTGCAGCTATAGGTAGCTGAAGGATCTAAAAATGGAGTATTATTCAAGTATTCAGATGAATTTTGCAAAAAACCTCTCGTCTATATTTATGAACAAGGACGAACTGAAAACGTATCATTCAAAAAATGTTAGCAGATTAGGTTGCATTATGGAATATCTTTCCTATTTAAATATCTTTGTGGATGATAGTGAATTAAAAAGGACTCTGCACACAGCCAATGAGCATTTTCAAGTAAACAAGCATGCACTATAGTCTATTCTAACTCCCAACATTATAATAAGTTTTGCCATGTCAACCGAAACTTCAGGTCGTTGGCAAAAATGCCCAAAAAACATTGAATTGCAGTCCATTGAAAAAGAGAAAATTGAAAGCCAAAGTGAAAAGTAAAGGCTTATACAACTTTAGACTTGTCACCATCACTTTCATCAGGTGTTCAAGACATATGTTAAATTTACATGTGAATGCAATTACTTGATTGACTAATTCTCAAGCATTTCTGGACTGGACACAATCAGAAATACTTTGATCTTTTGTTCTATTGAATAAGGATCCTGCTGTGACCAGTCTACAGAAATATATCGCCTTTACTTCTGGTTCCTCCAACATTTCTGTACTCTGCCATGGTCTCTTTCTTCTTTTACACTTCCTCATCTTTTCGTCCATCTTATAACACTTCCTCAGCAGAAAGGGGCACTGTCTTGACCAGCTCTTAGCTCTCCTTAACTTTGTTATCTTAGCTGTTTTTTTGTAAAATTTTCTCGCCTCACAGCTTGGGATTGCTGTGTAAGAAATAGCAAAGAGCAGGTAGAGACAGTGGATGCTATAAAACCACACATGTCACGTCATATATGACAGTGATAATTAACCTGAACATGAGAAAATCTGCAGATGCTGGAAATTCAAGCAACACACACAAAATGCTGGCGGAACGCAGCAGGCCAGGCAGCATCTATAGGAAGAAGTACACTCGACGTTTCAGGCTGAGGCCCTTCGTCAGGACGAACTGAAAGAAGAAATAGTAAGAGATTCGAAAGAGGGAGGGGGAGGGGGAGATCCAAAATGATAGGAGAAGACAGGAGGGGGAGGGAAGAAGCTAAAAGCTGGACAGGTGATTGGCAAAGATATAGAGTTGGAGAAAGTGGAGGATCATGGGACAGGAGGCCTAGGGAGAAAGAAAGGGGGAGGGGAGCCCAGAGGAAGATGGAGAGCAGGCAAGGAGTGATTGTGAGAAGGACAAAGTGAGAAGAAAAAAAGGGGGGAAAATAAAAATAAATAAGGGATGGGGTAAGAAGGAGACGGGGGGGGAATTAACGGAAGTTAGAGAAATCAATGTTCATGCCATCAGTTTGGAGGCTACCCAGACGGAATATAAGGTGTTGTTCCTCCAACCTGAGTGTGGCTTCATCTTGACAGTAGAGAAGGCCATGATTGACATATCAGAATGGGAATGGGACGTGGAATTAAAATGTGTGGCCACTGGGAGATCCTGCTTTCTCTGGTGGACAGAGCGTAGGTGTTCAGCGAAATGGCCTCCCAGTCTGCGTCGGGTCTCACCAATATATAGAAGGCCACACTGGGAGCACCGGACGCAGTATATTACACCAGCCGACTCAACATATAATTCTCCGTAACTTCCACCACCTCCAACGGGATTCCACCACGAAGCACATCTTTCCCTCCCCCGCACTTTCTGCCTTCCGCAGGGATCGCTCCCTACACAACTCCCTTGTCCATTCATCCCCCCCATCCCTTCCCACGGATCTCCC
The DNA here is from genome assembly GCF_030028105.1 of Mobula birostris. Lineage (NCBI taxonomy): Eukaryota > Metazoa > Chordata > Chondrichthyes > Myliobatiformes > Myliobatidae > Mobula > Mobula birostris. The sequence goes on from NC_092384.1 coordinate 43,592,557, forward strand.
TCCCGGCACTTATCCTTGTAAGCAGAACAAGTGCTACACATGCCCTTACACTTCCTCCCTCACCACCATTCAGGGCCCCAGACAGTCCTTCCAGGTGAGACAACACTTCACCTGTGAATTGGCTCATGTGATATACTGCATCTGGTGCTCCCAATGCGGCCTTCTATATATTGGGGAGACCCGACGCAGGCTGGCAGATCATCTCGCTGAACACCTACGCTCTGTCCGCTAGAGAAAGCAGGATCTCCGTGGCCACACATTTTAATTCCACGTCCCATTCCCATTCTGATATGTCTATCCACAGCCTCTTATACTGTCAAGATGAAGCCACACTCAGGTTGGAGGAACAACACCTTATATTCCGTCTGGGTAACCTCCAACCTGATGGCATGAATGTTGATTTCTCTAACTTCCGTTAATGCCCCTCCTCTCCTCCTTACCCCATCCCTATTTATTTTTTTTTTCCCCCCTTTTTTTCTTCTCTTTCTGTCCCTCTCACAATCACTCCTTGCCTGCTCTCCATCTTCCTCTGGGCTCCCCTCCCCCTTTCTTTCTCCCTAGGCCTCCTGTCCCATGATCCTCCCCCTTCTCCAACTCTGTATCCCTTTTGCCAATCAACTTTCCAGCTCTTAACTTCTTCCCTCCCCCTCCTGTCTCCTCTTATCATTTCAGATCTTCCCCTCCCCCTCCCACTTTCAAATCTCTTACTATCTCTTCTTTCAGTTAGTCCTGACGAAGGGTCTCTGCCTGAAACGTCGACTGTACTTCTTCCTATAGATGCTGCCTGGCCTGCTGCGTTCCACCAGCATTTTGAGTGTGTTGTGATAATTAACCTGATCCTGATTCTGATCAGGCACTTAATAACAATAATGGGTGTGGATCTTGAATAAGAGTAGGAGGAGTGACCTTTAATAAGAGTTGGAGAGTGTGGCTTTAAACAAGACATGGAAGTGTGGTTTTAATAAGATTAAAGGAAATGAAAGTATGGGGAAGTGGGGCTTTAATAAAAGTAGAGGGCATGTGTCTTTAATAATGTTAGGAGAGTGGATTTTAATTGCAGGAGTGTGTACACAGCTTTAAATATTAGGGGAGTATTACACCATAATAGGGAAGCGTTAGGTTTTAGTAAGGGTATGGTGCAGTAGGGCTCAAAAATGGACAGTATGTACAATGTGGCACGTTAATACAATGGAAAGTGGTGGCTTAGTGACGAGGGTGGTTTGGATAATGCATTTCAATGCCAAACTTCAATAATTCTTCTTTTGTGTTCTGAGCTAAAGCCATTTGCCAAAAAGACCAAACAATAATTTTTGATGTGACTTGCATAACTTCTGCTGTCTGTTGTGTCTTTTGTAGTAGTCATAAGTGGCACAGTTGAGAAAGTCATAGGGCTGATGTCAAAATGTATTTGTCACAGGGTAGCCTGGAGCATTTTATTATGAGTTGTGGCATTGAACTATTATGTGGCCAGCACACTAAAGAAAGGGGTAAGCTGATGAAAATTCCTTACTGAACTGTTAGAATGTGTGACAACATTCCCCTAAATAATCTTTAAGATTTTGTGAACAAATAGTGTGCCTTCTCATTGTTAAGTGAAGTTTTAGAACATACCAGATGATTTGTTGCAGTGGGCCCGTCTGATTAAAATTCAGAATAGTATGTTAAATAAACAGCCACGTGTGAAATAGTTGGATGCAGTGGGAAAATCTTCAATGTGCGGTTATATTACAGATACAATGTGACATCATGCTTAAAAATCTGTGAAGTGGAGAGGGGTAGTTTCCAGAAAAATATTTTACTGTGAACTATTTTTTCCCCTGAATGATTCTGCAGCATTCAACAGCTCAAGAAATCATCCCTGCTCGAGCAAACTACATTCGTACATATAGAACACATTATCTTTAGATGATGTGTCTGAAGCTTGGTAAGGTTCAAGCTATAAACATTTTACTATCACAGAGGAATTTGCTTTAGATGAATATGTTTCTCTGTTTTGAATACTCATTTTGTTTTCTTGATAGAGAGGGTGTGGGGACCATATGCTCCCAGGCTTTTTTCAACATTGTTGTTGAGCCAGCTGCTAGATATTGCTTTGTGATGTCTCAAAGATACTTGCTGTTCAATTTTCCCACACTTCCTGTGATAAGTCGCCTGTCCTCTATTCATCTCATCGTTTTGTCACTGTAGACAAGACCAAAAACTTCTCAGGCAGAGAATTAACTCTGCGCAAGCCGCCAATACCCAAATGTTCCCTGTCATGGCCTCGTTTAGATCAACTAATATTCCTTCACCGTCAATTGTCTAGATATCTTCATCTTCATTTTGTTGCTCTGTTTTCTTTACTATGACTAGTTCTTTATAAATTATGTAGAATTAAACTAACAATGTACTAAGTTTATTTAGGTACTCAAATGCAATAATCCAGCGTTTTCAGCTCCTGTGGAACTCAATATGAGAAAAAGAATGTTCTCTATCATGGGAAGATAAAATTCACGAAAGAAACATGCCCCTGTATAAAACTGCTTCACGACTAATGTTAAACGAAAATCTTTAAAAGTGATGGGTTTAATACTTTGACAGCTGACAAGTGCTAAGATCTGGCCCTGGTTGTATCTACCTTTGACACTCACTATACTTAACAGTATTGTGTCTGCTGTGGAGACCTTCAGGTTTCTAGGTGTCACAATCTCCCAGGACCTGAAGTGGACATCCAACGTGGACACTTTTATCAAAAAGGCTCAGCAGAGGTTGTATATCTTATGTCAACTCAGGAAGTACAACCTGCCTCAGGAGCTGCTGATTCAATTCTATTCAGGAATAATCCAGTCTGTTCTCTGTTCATCCGTCACTGTCTGGTTTGGATCAGCTACGAAACAAGACAAGAATAGACTCCAAAAAACCGTCAGGGCTGAGGAAAGGATTACTGGTGTGAAGCTGCCCTCAATCCAGGACTTATATGCATATAGAGTCAGGAAGCGAGCAAGCAGCACCATTGTAGACCCATCACACCCTGGACATCACCTGTTCCAACTCCTTCCTTCTGGTAGACGCTTTAGATCACTGTATGCCAGGACAAATAGGTACAAGAACAGTTTCTTTCCATATGTCATCAGTCTTATGAACACTTGAATTATAGTCTATTATAAACCAAGTCCACCTGTACATACACAGGTATACCTCATTGTATATAGTTCCCGATTATTTGCACTATTGTTTTGTTTGCTTTTTGATTCTGTACAGCGAGAGCTCAGGGAAACCAGCATCAAATTCCCTGTATGTGTCCACATACTTGGTGATAATAAAGGATTCTGATTCTGATTCTGATTCTGACATCACCAATGTACTCTGGGCCATGGAGAGCACACAATGATCACCGAACCACAGTGGCATGGCTGCCTCTGGATATTAGCTGTCTTGGAAAGGTTATTGAGATGAGAAATTGAAAGTTGAAGTTAGCAACATACGAAGCATTCAACTCTTTGCAGGTCCATTGCAGTTTCTGGGATAAGTCTTTTTATTTTTATTTCCAGGTTTTGGAAAAAATGGAAGTTTTGAGATTTAAGACATGAACAGCCACATAGCATGTCTTTGCAATCTCAATCCTATTCTATATGATTATGGTTGATTGGGTTACAGTTCTGTTATCAGGTTACTTTGGATTCAGAAAGTAAATCTACTTAATATTTTTTGATAATTTCCTTGTGATCTACAAGTAACGTCTCAGACAGATACGTATGTCTTTTGCATTATGCCTTCTGTTTTCTGGCAAAGTACTAATTCCAGGTGGAATTAGGTGGCAATGAAGATAAGACCCATTCTCCAAAAATGCATCCCCTACCAATATATGCAATTGCTGTGTTCTAAGCTAAAATCTCGGCTACTGTATAATTTATATTGTCATTCAGTAATTTGAAAAACTTTAGGAGATAACTAATTGCTTTCAGATAGGGCTGGATTTAGTTAATTATTAATCATTCTTTTCAGTTCTGCTGCAAGTTCAAACCTCCAGTGGGTGCATGCATTTATATAGTGTGGGTCAGAGTGAGACACATCAGATCCCATATTTGACTCTCGTTATTTATTAGGATAATCCAGCAATATCAGTGCTAGGTTCCAGGCATGAAGTCATCATTCTTATTTGACAAAGACTGTTGGATCTGAAACTCTTTATCCAAATCTTTTCCAAGACCCAACCTGCTGAGAGTTTACAGTTTACAGTTAACACACATCAAAGTTGCTGGTGAACGCAGCAGGCCAGGCAGCATCTCTAGGAAGAGAAGGGTCTACGAAGGGTCTCGGCCTGAAACGTCGACTGCACCTCTTCCTAGAGATGCTGCCTGGCCTGCTGCGTTCACCAGCAACTTTGATGTGTGTTGCTTGAATTTCCAGCATCTGCAGAATTCCTGTTGTTTACAGTTACTGTTTTTTTTTAAATTTCAGATTTTGAGTATTTGCAGTTAAAAAAAAATTTCAACAGACTTTATTATATTCATAAACAGGATGTGAATGTCATTGGTAAGACAAACATTAATACTCATCCTTAAGCGTCCTTGAGAAGGTTACATTCTGAACATTTTCCCATTGTACAAGATTTTGATTCAGCGATAACGACAATAAACAAACAACAATATAACCAAGAGTGGAACTTAGAGATGTTGATGCTGTTGTCCTTGTAAGAGGTAGGGTTTTGATTTTGGAAAATGCTCTTGAAGAAGTCTCAGTGAGATTCTGCAGTGCATTTTGAAGTTGGTGCACACTGGGGGACAGTGCAAGGGGTAGGTGACTTACCAGAATGGTGTATAGTGTGCCAATCAAGCTTTGTTGTCAGTAATATTGAGTTTCTTTTGCATTGTGGGACCTACATTAATTCCAGCATTTGAAGACCTTTCCATCCTCTGACTTGCACCTTGATGGCATGGGCTTGAGGAGCTATACAGAACATTTGGTTCTTCATCAACTATTGCAGCAGAAGTATGGTGTTGGTACAAAAATAGCAGAAGGACTGGATTTTCTAGCTAAGTTTCTGGTTATCATTCTTTTCCATAAAGTTGGTAATGGATGAATTAATGGTGGAAGCAGTGTTGAACCATGTGAGGATATTACACTGTCTCCTGTTAAAGATGATCAGTTGCTGGCAGTGGCTTGGTGCAAATGTTAAGTGGCACTTACCAGCCCAAGCTTGAATATTGACCCACACTGAACTCCTGAAGCTAATCATTTATCAATGGAAGTATGACAAGTATGAATAGGATTGGTATAGTCTATGATGACCAATTAATGACTATCAACTACATGAGGAAGAAAGTGGAATATTCAGAAGTTATTATTGTATACTTATAGTTGCTAAAATATCAGCCATGTCCTGTTTAAATGCAGAACATGAATTGGGTATACTGACCTCTTATCTGTGGGAATTAAAAAATTTCCCCTAACATGGAGCACCAAGTGGGACAAGTTATTGCCGGAGACTGAGGAAATGTAGGCATTGTTAGAATTGGGAATTTATTGACACTGCACCCAGTGTTAATTAAACACTCAGAAACAGGGACTCTACACTTCATCTCCTTTTCCAGTCCTCGTGAAGGGTCTTGGCTGTTTACACTTTTCCATAGATGCTGTCTGACCTGCTGAGTTTCTCCAGCATTTTGTGTATGTTGCTTTGGATTTCCAGCATCTGCAGATTTTCTCATCTCCAGACTTCCAGAGTTACTGCTTGCTGGTATTTCTCACAGTGCTAACACAGGAGCAGCAGATCCCCAAGCCCTGATTTATCGTGGATTCCTAGTACTATGCGTGAGTTCAGTGTAGAACCTGGGCAAGATTGCAGATGTCCCTGATGGTCTTGTAGTAGATTAAGTCAGAGTAGCCATATCCCATTGTATTTGTATTCAACAACTTTTTACTTCCTATATATCAGCAACTGAGGATGGGATGAAAAGAGTAAATGGAGATTTAATGGTCATAATTTATGCCTCAACAGCAAATGTAACTGAATGAAATACTTATTCATCACATTCTTGATTATGGGATGTTGTTGGTGAAGAATGGTTGCCTTTATAACAACTGTCACTGAATTTACAAAGTGGTATGGTATTGCAAACTGTTCCCATGTGAATAGACAAAACCGTACTGAAGATATTAGTATTAGTACTGGTAATAATCTTATGTCTCTTGTGAATTATTTCACCTTCCAAGATAGTTTTTCAAAATGTAAAGGAAGATTTTAATATACTTATATAACCTGTATAATTATAAAAAACATCCAATATGTTTACCCTTACCTCACTTTTTAACATTTGACATCGCCCTTATTATAGATGATATTGTGTCTATTATAAGTTCAATTATAAAAAAATGTTTTCCTCTGCTTATAACAGAAATGCAGCTCATGTTCTTACCACCATGAGTAACCTTAATACCTACCCTGGCATTCTCTGCATGGTGACAATTGAGACATCATGATTTGGATCCTTTAACTGCTCAGTAGCTAAACATGGATTTATTTTGCTCTGAGGTACAGGTTTTTGTGACTGTAATCAAAATCACTGTAGAGATACTGAAGTTGTGGATGTGAATGTCTTTATTCATCATGATAAACAGACATTCTCTTGGAGATCATCTCAGTGGAGACCCCAAACCAAAAAGTACATTCATATTTTGATACCTTTAAGATCAAAGGTAACAGTAGGACATTCAGTAGTTATGATGACGATGTTTACTTCAATGCTTTGGGTTGACAAATGCTTCCTTTGAGGTGCATATTTACAGTGGAAACACATTGTAATTGATAAGTCACCTCTGAACGTCCAAATCCCTTTGCTAATTACAAGCTTCCGGAACTAATTTATGGTGGTGCAAATTACTTAGGCCCATAGATGTCTGGATTGCTGCAGGTCAATTAATACAACCCCATTGTCTTAACAATTGGCCGATGCATATGCAAACATCCTATGGTCACAAATTTGTAAACCATATCTCCTAGTCTGCGGGCTTTTAACTTCAGTTTGGTATTTGCAATTCACAAACTACATGAAGAGACTAGTTCTTGCTAGGATTAACATCTGCTATGTCCACATAACTCCAGAATACTCCCTAACACAGTTATTAGCATGCTCTAACTCGGAAAGTGATCATTTTGATCCTTTTACTTAATTTGGTGTTTTCAATTAAAAGACCAATTTAAACAGAGAGGAGAAATAGCAACCAAATATTAAAAGAGGAATTTTGCTGAGTTCAGGGCAAGGCTAGATTGTCAGGAAAATAGTCCAGACAAGTAATGAATCTTCAAAAAACTCTGGCTAGAAATTCAAATCAGTTTAATAAAGAATTAATTATAAAACATAATTGCATATTTTGTTACCTAACATACAAAGTGCACTGCAACCCAGGGAAATGATTCAAACTGGAAGTGAAAAGCTTGGAATATAATATAAATTAAAACTGTGAGATTTTTTTTTCAAGGTCATTGAGATAAGTGCAAAGTTGATTATTATATACTGATCCTAATAAAATTTAACCCTGTGGTGGTTAGTAACCCACAGTATATTGTATATCATAATGAATATATTATAAAATATTTGATATATGTTGTTGGGATTTCTTTGTAAGTATGGATAGCTATCAATACTTACGCATATCATAAATCTTATAACACTTTTTGCAATGAGTCAGTTATGCAGATGAAATTAGATTTAGTTCAGGATAAATTTAAATTCCATTATAATCATTGAGATGTATTCTGTCATCATGAAATTAGAACTTGAATTTGTGCAGTGGTTTAACATATCACTTAGAAGTATCTAGATGCTTCACATATCATAAGGAGGGCAAATGTGAAACATTAAGGATGTGGCTTGATATGTTAGATTTTCTTGCAACAACATTTTGTGCAAATGTGCTCAATCCCACCATTGCGTAGTCCGGTCTTTCATTGATTCTATTATGGTTGTTATTCTATTATGAATGTATTGAGTATGCCCACAAGAAAATGAATCTCGGGGATACATATGGTGACATATATATACTTCGACAATATTTGGAACTTTGTACTTTGAACTAGCTGTCTTGTTATGTAACTGAATAACAGCAAACATTTACAAATCCAATAAATGATAAAATCCTGGTATGATTTTGGTATTACTTATGCCAGAATAGATCAGAAGAATATTTGCAGTTCAAATTACAGGAACAGGAAGTATAACTATTACATGAGCTGCCCTGGCTCAAAAGCCCAATTGGAGTGATTTAACTGGTAAATTTCAAAGGTAGCAATTTGAAGACTTGTATTGATGTGCTAGTATATTTATTAAATAAGCAAAAAATAACTGTTTTACAAATCTAGCCATGAAGAAGTTTCAGGTATGAGTTTTGGTATAGACTCATGGAGTCATAGAGGACTACAGCACAGAAACAGGCAATTCAGCCTATCTAGTTCAAGCTGAACTGTTCTGGATAGTCCTATCGACCTGCACCTGGAGCATAGCCCTTCATGTCCTTATTTAAGCTTCTCTTAAATATTGCAATCAAACCCAAATCTACCACATCCTCTGGTAGCATGTTCTACACTCACTTTTGCTCGTATTATCAATATCCCTCATAATTTTGTATACCTTTATCAAATCTCCCATCATTCTCCTTTGCTCCAGAGAATAAAGTCCTAACCTATTCAACCTCTCACTATAACTCAGGCCCTCAAGTCTTGGCAACATCCTTGTGAATTTTATCTTTCAATCTTATTGATATCATTCCTCTAGTAGGTGACCAGAACTGCACACAATACTCCAAATTCAGCCTTACCAGCATCTTATACAACTTCAACATAACATCCCAGCACTTGATTTCTGAAGGCCAATGTGAAAAAAGTTCTCTTTATAACCCTCTCTACCTGTGACACCACTTTGAAGTAATTAACAAATCTGTAAACCCAGATCCCTCTGTCCAATTACACTCCCCAGTGTTCAAATCCTACCTTGGTTTGTCCTCCCAAAGTGCAATACCTCACCCTTGTCTGCATTAAATTTCAATTTATCATTTTTCAGCCCATTTCTCCAGTTGGCCCAGATCCTCCTGCAAGATTCAATACCCTGCTTTGCTGCCCATTACAGTCCCAGTCTTGGTGTGACCTGCAAATTTGCTGATCCTGTTTACAACGTTATCATCCAGGTCGTTGATATACATGCAACTACGAACTGAACACCGATTCCTGCAGCACATCACAGGCCTCCAATCAGAGAGGCAACCATCTACTTCTGACTTCTCCTGTGAAGCTAACGTCAAATCCAAATTATTATCTCATCCTCAATGTCGTGACTGAACCCTCTTGACTAACCTTCCATACAGGACCGAGTGAAGTGTCTTGCAAAAGCCATATAGACAACATCTACTGCTTTTCTTTCATCAATTTTCCTGGTAACCGCCTTGAAAAAGTCTACAAGTTTGGCTAGACATGAGCTACAATGCACAAAGCACATTGGCTATCCCTTTTCTGGTACTGTCTATCCAAATACGTGCATATCTATCCCTTAGAATACCTTCCCATAATTTACCCACCACTGACTTCAGTCTCACCAGCCTATAATGTCACAGTTTATTCCTAGAGACTTTCTTGAACAACAGATCGACATTAGCCATTCCCCAGTCCTCTGACACCTCACCCATTGCTAAGGATGTTTTAAATACCTTTGCCAATGCCCCTGCAGTTTCTGCACTAATCTCCCGCTAGGCCCAAAGGAACACCTTGTCAGTCACTGGGGAGGTATCCACCCTAACTTGCCTCAAGCAGATATTTTGTTCCACTAATAAAACAAATGATTTATCTATTGTAAAGAGTTACTTCCCATTAGGTGCAAGAAAGCAAATGGCCCATTTTTATTATTGTTTTAGGGGTTTACTTCATAAAATCATGGAAAAATTATAGCATGGGAGGAGGCCAGTTATGCAAACCCAGAGAAGCCAATCTGCTTCTGCACCCACTCACCATCGCTCTGCAGGTATTTTCTCTTCAATTGTTGGTCCAGTTCCCTCTTTAATGCTCCTATTAAATCTGCCTTCATTTTTGCAATTCCACCCCAGTTCACAGTTAAAGCATGATTTGGGGGTTGGGGCACGTGTGTGGTTTTTATATGAAAATCTCTACCCAATCCTGCACCCTTACTAATGTAATCCCTCAAAAAAAAGCGGTTAGAAATGCAAACAGAGTGGCCTTCTCCCATAGTGAATATGGGCCAGAGAACAAAGAACCAACAGAAGAATTGATGTTTGTCAGCTTCAGCTTTGTTGCTGAAATTCCCTGCACCAATTTTATTCCAGAAGTATTATGTTACAAACCCAAATGTAAACAAAAATAAATTAATTTTCCATTTTTGACTTAAATTAAGATGATCCTAATGTACTTCAGAAGCACTGCATATTTGAAATATCGTCACTGTTATGATGTGGGGAATGCGCAATCTCATGGATTACTACTTTATTTGGTAAATAAAATTGCCCTTAACAGCACAACCTACTTACTGCAGGTCATTAGACGCTCTAAAGCATCGCTTGAGGCACAGAATTGTGTTTAGTTGTTTGGTCACATGATTATCTGTGATCAGACAACCACGGTGCTTTGAAAATTAACAATTGTTTGCACTAGGGTGCCAGTCAACATGACTATATAACGTTAAAAGCTTAATTGTCTCAAAATAACTGGAATGCAAAATCATTTGAGAGAGTTAAGGAGAACCAAAGAAGGAATAGAATCATTTTGTAACACTATGCATTTTATTTTCTACTAACACATCAGCAAACTTTGACCAAAACCAAGGTGCAGAAGTCCCTCCCAACTTTCAGTTCAAATGTGGACAGCACTTAGTCAAGTTTATTATTTTCAGTCAGTGAAGCACATGACCTTGCATTGACATTTCCAATGTTCTATAGATTGGAGGGTAACTAACATTATCCAACTGTTTAAGAAAGGAGAGAGAGAGAAAACAGGCAATTATAGACCAGTTAGTCTGACATCAGTGGTGGGTAAGATGCTGGAGTCAATTATAAAAGATGAAATAGCGGCACATTTGGATAGCAGTAGCAGGATAGGTCTGAGTCAGCATGGATTTACGAAGGGGGAATCATGCTTGACTAACCTTCTGGAATTTTTTGAGGATGTACCTATGAAAATGGACATGGGAAAGCCAGTGGATGTAGTGTACCTGGACTTTCAGGAAGCCTTTGATAAGGTCCCACATAGGAGGTTAGTGGGCAAAATTAGAGCACATGGTATTGGGGGTAGGGTACTGACATAGATAGAAAATTGGTTGGCAGACAGGAAACAAAGAGTAGGGATTAACGGGTCCTTTTCAGAATGGCAGGCAGTGACTAGTGGGGTATCGCAAGGCTCAGTGCTGGGACCACAGCTATTTACAATATACATTAATGATTTAGGTGGAGGAATTAAAAGTAACATTAGCAAATTTGCAGATGACACACAGCTGGGTGACAATGTGGAATGTGAGTAGGATGTTATGAGAATGCAGGGTGACTTGGACAGGTTGGCTGAGTGGGCAGATGCATGGCAGGCGCAGTTTAATGTGGATAAATGTGAGGTTATCCACTTTGGTGGCAAGAACAGGAAGGCAGATTACTATCTGAATGGTGTCAAGTTAGGAAAAGGGTAAGTACAATGAGATCTGGGTGTCCTTGTTCATCAGTCACTGAAAGTAAGCATACAGGTACAGCAGGCAGTGAAGAAAGCTAATGGCATGTTGGCCTTCATAGCAAAGGGAGTTGAGTATAGGAGCAAAGAGGTCCTTCTGCAGTTGTACAAGGTTCTGGTGAGACCGCACCTGGAGTATTGTGTGCAGTTTGGTCTCCAAATTTGAGGAAGGACGTTCTTGCTATGGAGGGAGTGCAGCATAGGTTCACTGGGTTAATTCCAGGGATGGCGGGAATGTCAAATGTTGAAAGATTGGAGTGACTGGGCTTGTATACACTGGAATTTAGAAGGATGAGAAGGAATCTGAATGAAGCATATAAGATTATTAAGGGATTGGACATGCTAGAGGCAGGAAACATATTTCTGATGTTGGGGGAGCCCAGAACCAAAGGCCACAGTTTAAGAATAAGGGGTAGATCATTTAGAACGGAGTTGAGGAAAAACTTTTTCACACAGAGGGTTGTGGTTCTGTGGACTGCTCTGCCTCAGAAGGCAGTGGATTCTTTGGATTCTTTGGATTCTCTGGATTCTTTCAAGAAAGAGTTAGATAGAGCTCTTAAAGATAGTGGAGTCAAGGGATATGGGGAGAAGGCAGGAACAAGATACCGATTGTGGATGATCAGCCATGATCACAGTGAATGGCGGTGCTGGCTCAAAGGGCCGAATGGCCTACTCCTGTACCTATTGTCTATTGACATAGGTCCATTCACGGTTGGGGCAAAAACATTTCTCAGTTATGTCTCTGGGCACAGTCAGTTGCACAAATATTGGAAATATTTTTGTTAAAGCTGAAGCTGTGACTTCGGCCATTTCCACAAAAATTGCCAGTCCCTGGATTCTCTCAAAATTGGTTGCCGAAGTACATGGTGCGTTAATATCCAACAGAAACTGAGGAGAAATTTATCTTTAAACAGTTGAACATATCATCTTCCAAATTTGCTCACCTTAACATATGCAATGGAATTAAAGTCAATGTGTCTCACATTTTAAATATGTTTTTAAAAAATACTTAATTTGCCTTACAGTTGTTTCATATTATGGTAAGTACATTGCAGTTAAAGTATAACTATTTATGTATAATGGACATAAGTGCTTTTCTTTAAAAATTCACGAACACACTGATTTTCATACATATCAAATGGTTGAGAGCAGGACATAGGAGATATACATTCCATCCCACAGGCTAGGGTCCATAGTGACAGTGACCTGTGTGCTTGTGAAGATTATAGTGGGAGTGCTCAGGGTTCTTACTCTGATGGAAGACAAGTTACGAAGATATGTCTGGACCCAAAACTGATTTCTCCTGGTAGACCTTGTGATCCCAGTAGTTTTGTTAGGCACAGGTCATTCATTGTAGGAGTTGGAGCAGATTTGGAATGCCACCACAGACTCTTACAGATTTCGGAACACCCTGACTTGCTGCATCACAACATGGTATGGAGACTTCGATGCACAGGAGCAGCAAAAGGCCATGGACCCAGACAGCTCCATTATGGGCACTAGCCTCCTCACCTTCGAGGACATCTTCAGGAGGAGGTCCCTCAAGAATGCAGCATCCAGCATTAAATACCCACTCTATCAGGGACATGCACTCTTCTAGTTACTAGTAGAAGCTTCTGGAACCAGAACATCTGCACTCAGTGATCTAGAAACAACTTCTTCCCTCCACCGTCAGATTTCTGAACAGTCCATGCAGCCATGAACACTACCTCATGATTCTCTTTTCACAGTACTTATTTATTTTGATAACTTTTACATTTTAAAATCTTTGCACTGTACTGCTGCTGAAAAACAGGACATTTCACGTCAGATGGCAGTAATAATAAATCTGATTCTGACTCTGATTGTCAAGTTCAGAGAGATTTTAGGTATGATTCATTTTTACAGGTTAGAGTCCTGGGAAGAGAGAAAGTGGGAGCCAGCAAGGGCTTTTCTGGACTGACGTTCACATATCTCAAATATCTAATCCCATTTCTGTTCCTGTCAAAGCCTCACATATGAAGAATGTGAGAGTCACTTTTATAAGGTACCAGATGGTCACAGGGGCTTTTGGCACCAAGTTCTAGTCTGAGACACCACAATAAAGAGAGAGGAAGGATGAGGAAATAAAGTAGTTTTTACTAATTAAAGTAGGTGAGTAATGATAATGTTATCCGATATAGGAAAGACTATTTTTCTAACTGATGTCAGAAAGCATCAGTAAGGGCAAGAGAAAATGTTTGATATTTTAAAGTCAGTTTTCTTTCAAGAAATAATGAAACAAACACTGATTTAAGAATAGCCCCTTTAATCTCAGAACCTGGGGCTTTCCTTCCTCTGGTTTCGTAGGGCCACAGTGGGGAAAATACTGTAGGCTTTCAGAAAGAACAGAAGCAGCCTTAAGATTATCCAGTGGATGAAAAACCTTGAAATTACTTCCTTCCACTCCACACTCTGAGTCAAGAGTTTCTGAAGATCTGGATTGATTTTGTTTTCATGACCCTATTCCTTACAAGTTGATCATTGCCTCCATTCCCCCCCCGCTATCTACAGCATTCCGAAGAATGCTCTCCATCCATTGGAATGCTCTCTCATACATAGAAAGAATCTATTGGGAAACTATCATATTCTACAAGAAAACTGGGATAAACCTTCGACCTGGATAGGAATTATGGTTGTCTGACAGAGAAATGAATAGAAATCCCATCTCAGTACCTTGCTGGTCTATCAAAATATTGCATCATCTTTTGACTTCAGTTTTTACTGTCCAGATTAAGCACAATCCATAGCAATAGATAAAAATTCTATATCCAGTTGTCAGATGTTTTTGTGTTTGTGTTAAAATGTAATAGGGAAGTGCATGTTTTTGATAGTTAGGAGAAGTGCCTGGTTAAACTTGCTGACTATATAATATAGTAATATGGTTGTACTACTCTCCAGTTAATCAACCAGTGATATATCTTGCCTTTGTTTGAACTGCCACAGATTGATTGATTCTGTTTGCTGTACCTTTTAAGCTGCAGCATGGTGGGTAATTTTAGGTGATTGATTTGTAAAGTATGTTCTATTTTCCAAACAAAAACTGTCCTTCGAGTTTGATGAAAGGTTTCCATTGTCAACTTGAGGGTGCTTTGTCAGAACACTATAAAGTTCTCACTCTCTGTAGCATATTCGGGAGTATCATAGTTGCCTCATAGCTTAAACTTTATTTTCACTTGCCAGCAAAAGAATGTTATTATGATCATGTGAAAATATAGCTATAGCAACACTCTAGATTATTTTTGGAGCCTTTTTACCGTATTATGTACTTAAGTTGTCGTATTTTTATGAGATTAGAATGCATTGCTTAATGTCGTTGAACCTTCACAAGAGAAAATACAATTGAAATAAGTGAGCTCAGTTTAATCTCCATCAACGCATGTATCTGTTGTTGTTCTGAGATCTCCAGACTTGTTTAGTTAAGGAGTCATGTTGTGCAAGGGACTGGTTATTGGAAAGGGGCTTGGATAACTGTGGAGTATTTAATGGTTTTGCTGCCTCAGCATAGTTTATGCTGGCAGTGTTCACACAGCTGTGCTACTGGAAAGAAGTAGTACCATGGTACAAACATTTCTCTGCTGTACGGAGCATGGGGCCTTATCGTGACATGTTATGTGGCGTTGTTCTTCTGATGGCTTTCTTGTAACCTTTGCACATGTGGGTACTCTTTAGGTGGCTTTGAAATCTATTTCTGGAAGTATGACTTTGGTGAAGAGATATACATTTAAGATGTGATATTAAATACTGAAGTCACGAAAAGCAGTCTTTTTTCTCCTCTAATTGCCATGTACTTCATGACCTTGCAGTTTATTTTCAAACATTAAGAGATATTTATTTGGGTGTATTTTTAAACAGAGGTTGTTTCTCTTCTCTTCAGAAAATGAGCACAGATGGTGATTGATTTTTCAAGTGCTAACATCCCTGCTTGAGAAAATTTTCCCACCTTCTTTGTGCTAAGCAAGTCAGGCAAACTAACATGATGATGCGATCATCAGTTTCATGCAGACACAGTGAATTGATTGACAGAGAGGATTTCTGCATAAACCACCCAGTCTCCTGATGTTTCCATTTTCTCCCCTCCTTTCCACTGTACGTACTTGGCCGGTAGCAGCAATGACTTGGTAGCATGTTTGGAGCGGAGAATGAGTTCTACTGTTTGATCTAAATCTGAGATTTACAACCTAACTCCTGCTAATATCAGAACAAATTTGACATAGCTGTTCAGAGCCATTTCTAAAGCCCAGGAAACTCAGTGATGTCATTGGCTAACTAGCCATTCTCAGGCCAGTGCTTCTGTTTGCGTGACTAAATACATACAATTAAAGCCTAACACTTCTCATTGTGCATGAAGTCATTGTTATCCAAAGTTCAAGTACCTAGATAATGGCATAGAAGAAAACAGACATATCATCAGCCCTCAGCCACAGTAAACTCGTTTACAACAATCAACTCCCTTTTATTTAATGCTCATTTTTTAGAGAAGGACGGTTTATTGTTTTGTGGGCTGATGTCAAATGCTTTATAAAATTGGTGTCACATTTAACTTGGGTTAACTGTACACAATTTTGACAATGTGCAGGGAATAGTGATTGCCACTCAACAGGTTTCTCTCATCTACAAATATTTCATCTGAGGAATGGGTTATGAAAAAATAAGTTTAAGCCTCAAAACAATTAGAAGGCCAAATTTTAAGATGATCCATTCTACTGTTGTTATAATACATTCCTCAGGAGTCAAGCATTTTAGTAGTTATAATGAGATTCGTGATGAAGGGGATGTCCCAAAGTATAGGATTAATTGGTACATGAATGATAAAGACCTGGGATCTGGGAGTTATGGTCAGCAGTAACACGTCAAATATAATGTTAAACTGTTGGTTTTATCAGAGTTTTAGTATATTTTTAAGCATGAAGGCTTGTATCATGATATTTCGGTGGCAAGGCACAAATTATTATATACTTTGTAGTGATCAAACTAGCAGGTTTAATATGAATGTGCACTAATCACACATTAAGATTCCATGCAGCACTAAATCCCTGCAGGGATTCAAATCTGTAACCACATGGCAGGAGGTGAACATTAACCGCAGAGCCACTGAGCTATGCTTCTTTTAAAGAAATCAGAAGAATTTCACATGTCACTTAGTAGGGATTGAAACTTAATATAGAATCTTCTGTTTGGATAGGTTTGAGATTTTTTTTCTCCACAAAGCTCCATTCTACTTGTACATAGCAATTTCCCCACAATTTTTTTTTGTTAAATCTTTCTGCTCCTTAATCACCAAGTTTGTTAGTCTTGATGAACATGATCATTAGAGAAAATGAGTTATCCTGCATTTATATGTGAGAAACAATCTAGAAGTTTTAATTGGTATAACATATTAAATGGTATTATTTCCATGCTGGTTCAGAGGACAAAAATAACATGGTACATTGTGCATGCAAGTTACTGACTTTGAAAATCCTGAATTATTTTATGTCTGTTACAGTTATCCATCACATTTAGTTACATGACAGATTTTATTATTATGATGTCCTCGACCCATCTTCATGAAAGCTTCTACAATGTAAGATGTCAGAAGACCCATTTATATTTTAGACCATTTGTGGAAAAGTGAATAATAACCTTTGTCAACATAACCAGTGCTTTTGAGAAATGTGATTTTAAAATACAAAGTTCTCCAAATATTGATTTAATGGACAATAACTATGCATAATTTTCTGCTGGAAAGCTTAAAAAGACCAATATATCCTTCTCCTTTTGTAAAAATAAATTGTTAAATAGCCCTTACTCATAGATTCTAATAACCACTTTTAAAATGGGGTGAGCGTATTCTTGCTGTGGGTAATTTCATCCAACACAAATTCATTAGCAACAATGACTGAAAACTTGCCAATTATGATGCACACTTAGTAATATTGTTTTCACACCTGCCAAATCGCGAAGTATTTTAAAGAATGAACATGTTGTTAACCCAGGGTTGGTGAGTGCAATATTTCATCAAAGAAAAAACAAATGCTGGAAATCTGATTCTCTGACCAGATGTTGGAAAAAAAAACTCAGAATGAGCCTTTTGGATAGGAAGGGGTGAATATTTTCTGTAGGACTTAAAGTTGTGATGGATATTCACTCCACGGCCAGTGGGCCCCTTGGTTGTTTGCTAACCTCAGCCTTCTAATCAGAATCTGCCACTTATAAGACCAAAAACAGATGTAAATAAACTTACAACTAGCAGTTTGTTTAGTTTCTGGTAGTAAAAGGAAGTCAGTCTTAAGTTCTTAAAATGCAAATGTGAAGCAGTAATCAGTTTGAAGTTAAAATAAAGTATTGGCTATAGATCAGCTTTGCAAACAAGCTCTGTTTATAGCACAGCCCATCTGTCTGTTAAAAGTAGATGCTACCTCACAGCATCCTTTCTTACTTCTCAAGGTGCAATATAAGACAATAGGTTGTTTAATTTGGGTTGTTTCAAGTAGGCATGCTGACTCTTAAGTTCCTTATTTCAAAGAAGCTTGCAGAACAGATGGATAATATCATTTAGCATATCAATAACTGATGTGTTTATAGTTGGAAGGTTTTCAGTATTCAGGGATGTTAGCTTTACAGCATTTGTAGCCTTAGTTTAGGTCAATGTCTCCAAGATGCTTTAAGACCATTTGTGTTAAAAGGATACCTGAGGAAACACAATATGTGTCTGAAGAGAATGCATATAAATGTAAAGAGCAGTTCAGGCTTATTAGGAATGGGGTAAGGAACATCTCCATATAGAAGGAATATGGAAGAAATACGGTGAACTAGAATCCATTCCTCTGTTTTTAGTTTCTGCAAGGGACAATCTGTTCAGCTGCACTGCTGTAAGATTTTTTAGTTTACAGCAATTGTACCTATGTTTTGGAAATTCTTTATGTCTAAGAAATGCTTTATGTTTAGAAATGGTTTGTGTTTTAGAAATTGTTTGTAATTTTGGAAATGTTTAGGTTAGAAATCCTCTGTGAGTTTTAAAAGTGGTGTTTGGACTTAAATGTGTATCATGGAAAATAAATGACCTGTGTTTTAAACTATTTGTTAGTTGGAAGTATCTTCTCCTTAGTAGGGAAAGAGGATCCATTGCTCAAAACGTGGGTATTGGAAGCTAAACTTGCCATGGAGAATAAACAGAGAAGTAAACTAGTCTTTGAAGATTGGGTAGTTACAGTATTATCTCCCTTCAGTGAGTATACTCGTGGCTATTTATATCGGATAGGGTTTGAGGTTTTCATTTGAGTTTAGAAATTTGTGGTCAGCAAACCATCACAACGTCTGGTTGCTCTGTTGGAGACTAGGTCTTGCTTAAAATTCCCTACTTCCCAGATTTTGGGGAAAAGATCTGAAAGGGAATTTGGAAAATAACACTAGAATGAGGCAGTAATATTAATAACACACTCATTATAAATGGATGAAAACAACTCTAAGATATAAATTTTATAATTAATAAATTTGAAATGGCTGACTTACTCAGTAATCAGAGAACCTCTTAGAGGTCTTCAGTATTAATGATGACTTGCTTACCGTCCAGTTCTGTAGTTTCTGAGATACCTGAAAGACACAATTGTAAAGGAAGGGAAGAGTGGAAAGTGTTGTACATTTCATCTTAAATAATGGATGTATTCGGTGCAAGTGCAAGTTTTCTTAAAGTCTTAGACTTAATCCCTGGAACCACATCTGATTTAGACAGAGGCAGATTGAAGGGTGGGTGACTAGCTCTTTCCAGGAGGTAGGTATTGTGATGGATGAGCCATGTAGAGAATCTCTCTTGGACAAATTACAAAAGAATCCCACTGGACTCAGAACAGCATTGAGTTTTATATTTTTTTATGTACAAAGATAACAGCATGTGATTGAATAGCCACAATGGTTATAATTACATGGTTCATTTCAACATTTGGGCTGTAGACAAGTAACTTTGTTGAATTACATAGAGTCATAGAGCATTACAGCTCAGAAACAGGCCCTTCAGTCCACCTAATCCATGGCAGACTGTTATTCTGTCTAGTCCCAACGACCTGCACCTGGACCACAGTCCTCCATTCTCCTTCCATTCAGGTACCTATCCAAACTTCTCTTGAATGTTGAAATGGAACCTGCATTCACCACTTCTGCTGGCAACTTGTTTGACACTGTCAGTACCCTCTGAGTGAAGAGGCTCCCCCTCATGTTCCATTAGCCTCACCCAACCTCAATGGAAAAGCCTGCTAGTATTTCCCTAATCTATACCCCTCATATTTACTATGGGAGCACAACTCATCTGATGAGACACTTTTGAATATTTGAGCATTTGAAAGTGTCCTATCAGTTAAGTTCAAAGACAAAATAAATTTATTCTCAAAGTAAGTATACTATATACAACCTTGAGATTCATCTCCTTACAGGCAGCCGCGAAAAAAAAAGAAACCCATTTTTAAAGTCCATTTTTTAAAGAAAGACTGTCAAACACCAATGTGCAGAAGAAAAGCAAATCATGCAAACTAAAAAAGTAAGCAAATAACATTAACTGAAATTCATGAAAGCAAATAGGCTATAAGGCTAGAATTTGTGGGTGTGAATTGGGATGATGTTTTCGCAGGGAAATGTACAATGGACATGTGGTCGATGTTTAGGGATCTCTTGCAGGATGTTAGGGATAAATTTGTCCCGGTGAGGAAGATAAAGAATGGTAGGGTGAAGGAACCATGGGTGACAAGTGAGGTGGAAAATCTAGTCAGGTGAAAGAAGGCAGCATACATGAGGTTTAGGAAGCGAGGATTAGATAGGTCTATTGAGGAATATAGGGTAGCAAGAAAGGAGCTTAAGAAGGGGCTGAGAAGAGCAAGAAGGGGACATGAGAAGGCCTTGGTGAGTAGGGTAAAGGAAAACCCCAAGGCATTCTTCAATTATGTGGAGAACAAAAGGATGACAGGAGTGACAAACTCCAAGGCAGAGTACAAAGTAAGTGGCAGGATACTTGGTAGTGTGGAGGAGCAGAGCGATCTGGGGGTACATGTCCACAGCTCCCTGAAAGTTTCCTCACAGGTAGATAGGGTAGTTAAGAAAGCTTATGGGGTGTTAGGTTTCATAAGTCGAGGGATAGAGTTTAAGAGTCGCAAGATAATGATGCAGCTCTATAAAACTCTGGTTAGGCCACACTTGGAGTATTGTGTCCAGGTCTGGTCGCCTCACTATAGGAAGGATGTGGAAGCATTAGAAAGGGTATAGAGGAGATTTACCAGGATGCTGCCTGGTTTAGAGAGTATGGATTATGATCAGAGATTAAGGGAGCTAGGGCTTTACTCTTTGGAGAGAAGGAGGATGAGAGGAGACATGATAGAGGTATACAAGATATTAAGAGGAATAGATAGAGTGGATAGCCAGCGCCTCTTCCCCAGGGCACCACTGCTCAATACAAGAGGATATGGCTTTAAGGTGGGAAGTTCAAGGGGGATATTAGAGGAAGGTTTTTTACTCAGAGTGGTTGGTGCGTGGAATACCCTGCCTGAGTCAGTGGTGGAGGCAGATACACTAGTGAAATTTAAGAGACTACTAGACAGGTATATGGAGGAATTTAAGGTGGGGGGTTATATGGGAGGCAGGGTTTGAGGGTCAGCACAACATTGTGGGCCGAAGGGCCTGTACTGTGCTGTACTATTCTATGTTCCATGTTCAAATCCACAGCTGCAAAGCTAGTCATCATTGCAGCCAATCCAGGAGCCCATTGGTTGCAGACCACAACCTCAGTTCAATGCAGTGACAAGTAAACCTCGTTGAGCAGTGAGCCGAACACCGCTCATCTCGTCCAGCCCCGACACCCTGACCTTTTCAATCTGGCCCAAGTTCAAAACTTATGGTCCAAAGGTTTGTAAGCAAAACACCTTAGACACTAAAAAAAATTGTTCTTATATCAGAGTATTGAGGCACAGCTCCCTGGACATAAAAAAATCCTAAATGTTGATTGACAGATCAAATATGTTTTTATCTATGTGTGAAGTGACAGGTTGACCACTTAGAGCTTTCCTTGATCTCATCCTGGGAATTTCAGTGTGGACTGATTAACAAACATTAATTTCTTGTTTTCTCCTGTATAATTTGCAATCGTACAAAACCAGGAGGTTCCAGACCCAATGGGGCCGGTGGGGGGGGGGGGGGGTGGTTTCGATATTCTTAACCTATTGATGGATGTTGTATTGTTTAATAAAGTATCTTTGTGCAAGAATAAGATTACCTTGTTTGTTCCAAAGTATAATTCTTAAGTGATCTCCCTCTGTGAACCAGAAGCCTGCGATCCTTGCAGACAATAATGTCCGCTTGATTACTTCTAGTAAGTTACATGTGAACAGTTTTTGTTTTTGAAGGCTGGTGTTCTCTTGTCTTAATGGCTGTTATCCACATAATTCCTGATTGAAACTGACATTCAGTCCCTAGCTGCAGGTCACTCAGAAGAGGATGTGAGGTTATAGGGCTCCATTTTAACTGCATTTTCCTTGTCATGTCATGATTCCTAGCTTGGCAGGTAACTCTCAGCAGATAAAGGAAGGCAGGGAGGATGAAATCATAAGACTCTGTTACGAGTTTGTAAATAAGGAAGAGCTGCATTATCTTTAACAGGAGTAACTTCGTGAGCAAGAAGGTATGCCCTGCTTGAACCTATTGCTCCATGCAATCCAACATATGCATGGCTCTTTAGTTATTCTCAGATGTTTTGATCTCCTCCTGAAGTGTCTCATGACCTATTAATGTCCCATATCCATCTGCCACAAAGACCAATTCATCTCGCCCATTACATACTTCCATCAATGTCTGATCCTCGGTGATGTCTGATCTTTCAGCACATCATCCATCTACCCCTCCCCAACTCGCTCCACCTCCCAATGTCGATAGTTAATCTTCCCAGCTGCTCTCTCACCCGGTGAACAGCCAGTCTATCACTTTGAATAGGACTCATATTGAGAACATTTTTAAAGCTATCTTGTAACTAATTTATAAAAGGTGCACGGTAGACCTTCTTTCAGGCTTTTCCATCCCTAGTCCCTCAACCACCTTCCAATGTAAACAGTATCCTCAACAGGAAGAAATGAATTGGTTGTGATTGTTGCAGGCTTCTGAGCTGTATTTTAAGTGAGGGCTCATTCTTTCTTTATCATCCACTTCTAGAAACAGATATGGCATTGTTTTAATGGGGAATAGGAAATGACTTTCAATGGTGGTGTATAAGAAGGGAACTGATTGGCTACCCTTTCTACATTGTGCCAGAACAGATTACGTGGTGGGCTGCCAATCCACTCTCATCCTTTTTGCACCTCAGCAGAAGCTGAATTTCACCCCAATGTCTCGAAAGTATTTATGGCAAAGAACAAAAACTGCAAAGTACAAGAGAAAAAAAATTGCCATCTGCTCCGAAGCATCCATTCAATCACCAATTATAATTATTTCACTGCTAATGTACATCATTACTCTTTCATTGGAGAAAACAACTGTAACTTTTTTTTAAAAGTACAACCACATGCATTGTAGTTCTGAACAAGAACAAAAATTGTGAAGTTATTTGTTGCTCTGTGATCCCAAATCTGGTCAACAGAAAGTCATTGTTCCCATTTGCAGTGCTCATGGGATATCTAATGCAAAAAGACATCGTGTATACTTGTCTTCCTGTTTCCGCCAGAATTTCTTTTGCTGAGACTTCATGTCCAGGTGTGCCTACTATTCTAGTAATAGTAGAAGTGAGGCAAATAATTTTTTTACAGCATTATCTATTTCTGAAATTTATATGCATAGTTCATGTGCTAAAGGACAACAATGCTTGAGAAGGTTTAGTCCACATTGGCTTCAGTGTGACCATCACTGTAACTTCCTGCCAGTTCTTTTGCAGGACTTGAGATATGAAAATTCCCAGGTATTTTTTATTTCTCATTCTGAGGTTTTACATAGTCTCTAATGTAGAGAAGGAAGTCCATTTGCTAACTTGTCCTTGTCAATTAATTATCCTTCACAGTGGACCTCATTCCATCTGACTTTTTCTCACTCTATTCATCATGGTCTTCCACTTCATCCTCTATATGCTCATCTAGATTTGCCCACTCATTCCTTTTCAGGGTGGTAGGAAGTTCTGTGTTCTCTGGTACCTGAATCTATATTTATTGTATTGTATTGTACCTCAAAGATCTACATTGACTCTGCAAATCCTTACAGTTTTGAAAAGATTGCCAGATTTTCACTATCTTTCCATATATTTTTATTATTTCTGGTATTATTCTGATAATCTTTTCTACATTCAAGGAGCCTCTATGCTTTAAAAAAATGTGATTGGAGAATTATTCATATTACTCTCTCTTCTTCCTAGGATCGTAAATTACTTTATCCATTCTGCTTTCCTGGGTTCTGAGCTGATGTTGATGCCAGTGTGGCAGATTCTTATACAGATGGGTTAGAAGGTGCCCAGTGGGACAGCCAGTGGGTAATTTGTGTGATGGCCTATTCCTTCTGCCATTATGTTGGACATCTGTATGCCCCTAATGCACTGACATTCATATTGACACTCAGATGTTCACTCTCCACTAGCCCAGGTCCTCCCATTGGAGCTGTTAGGTTTTTTTCAAAGGAGGCTTCCTTAATGTGCTTGACTATCTCTTCCTGTGTCTGAGTACCATAGATGAGAAACCCTCTGCCCTTAATATGACACAAATAAGGTTTTGTATTGTAACTGTGTAACTGGTGCTTTGACTTTTAGTGATGTGCATCCCTGTCTCTCTCTCTACTCTCCACCCCATTTTTGGCCTTTTCCATATTTATATATATATAGTTTTTTGAAAATATTATGCCACCTCTCAATCATGCACGCTACAGTTAATTTTCCAGTCATGCACCCATTCTGTAGATTATGAATGTTTTCCAACAGCATCCTTTGTAGTGAAGTCTTATGAAAGCTGCAGTTTTTCCTGTATTCTTGCATTAGTTGAGAAATGCAGGAAGGTACCTTCTTTATTCTAAAGTAGAAACTTGTTCCATTTATACCAGTTAATTTTTACTGATTCTTCTCAGAATATATACCTGTTGCTCTTTTAAAAACTGCTTTGAAGAAATTACTTTGCTTTAATGACATTAACTCAGACATAACACAGAGAGCAGAAATCAATTTGCCTCTCAAGTAATACATGCTTTGAACTGCCCTCCTTTTCTTTGCTGACTAGGGAGATAATAGCAATTATCTTCTAAGTACCTCCATCAGTCCTCTCTTGTTAGTGGGAGTTTCAGACCCAAGAGCTCCTCTGGTTCTGCATCACCTGCTCTCGCAGTGAATAATACTGAGCGGACAGAGAAACAGCCACAAAATTATGTTCTTTTGTTGTCTAGGTATCGTGGGTGATAAATTAGTTGCAGAGAGGTAATGGATGTGTCATGCAAGTCATGCAAGCCACTGAATTGACACCACCATTAGCATGTGCTGAGTTGGAACTCAGTGCTCCTGCCAACACCTCTTGTAACCTTGTACATCTGAGCATATGTTTACCAGTTCACTGGAAGTCTTACTTAAAGGGATCATCAATTCCACGTAGGTTAGTTGCTATTTGATTCCTACTGGCTGTTCTTTCAACTGTGCTGGAATTTTGGTACCACTTTGGAGTTTTTTTAAAAGCTGTGAAAACCTTGAGGCTAAAATGCTAGGAAGCATTTTACAGTTGTTCATCTCTGCCAGTATCTTGCCCATCCTAATTGACTTTGAACTAACCAGCCATTGAAGAGGGTAACTGAATCAACCACAATGATGTTGATCAGGACTCAAGCAAAACCAACTAATGACAGCAGACTTCCTTCCCTGAAAAACATTAATGAACAGATTACGTTCTGACAACAGTCCGGCAATTTTTTCCTTGGTCACGACTGATACTGCAATTACAGAATGTATTTAATTAAGTGCATTTAAGATTTCCAGCTGCTGTAGTTAAGGTTGAATGATGTTACTTCAGACCAATGCATGCTTGCTGATAACATGCAACTTTTTCCTGCGTTTCTATATTTTCCCCACTGGTTATGGCACTTAAGTAGTGAACATTTATGCAGAGTACGCCAGGCAGTTCAGTAGCACAGTTCACTGATGTGATTTGATTTCCCATTTTATCTTGGCATGTTATTGGTCTCAGCTGTGTCATTGGAGAAATGCTGAAAGGAAACAAAACACTTTTCCATTGGGACAGAGGGTAAAGATTGGTGTCTGTGTCCCTTGTGTCCAAGTCACATTCTGGTTTCTCTAAGCAGCTGGCTCAAGACTGGTATTTGTAGAAGTCTGGTTGCAATTTGCTTGACCACACTCCCCTCTGGGATTGAAATAAAATGAATAAAAAAAATAAAACAGGTAAAATTCAGAGCGAAAGGACATTTGGGAAAAATATAATGCTTTGACATTCAGAGGCCTTTTTAAATGAGAACAATAAATATCTGTATTAGAGTAAATAAAAGCAAGTAGCACTAAGTTTGGTAACCAGAGAACGTAGATAAATAATTGCCAAAAGAAATAGAGATAAGGAATTTTTTTAATGCGGTGTGAGTTAAAATGACATGGAATACTTTGTGATTGATATTAACAGATTCAATAACAGCTTTTGAAGAGGAATT